>NC_090936.1:940614817-941239817 GCF_040938575.1 Ambystoma mexicanum
TAAATTAATTTCTATATGAGATACATTTAAACATGTTTAAGCCTGTTCTCGAAGACCTAGAAAATGCATGCTATAAGTGAGTCAAAAATAAATGTTTTGTACTCACATTGCATGAGTAAACGAAATTCATTTGCTACTCAACTCAATTTACACGAGGAAGAAACAATGCAGAGGTTTCTTTTTGTACTGAATTGGTAAGAATAAGAAACACTTTACATATTTTCCGAATGCACTCAATTGGTATAAAAGAGAATGATAGTTCTTTCTGATAGGATGCTTATCCGAATGAGTGCTTCTCTGACTAATATCTAAGCTGTGGGCCATGCTATGAATAGATGCACAAAATGGAAGTGCTTTCTGATATGCGCTCTGAAGTATCGTGTGTGCATGTGTCACTCTATAAAGCACCAAACAAATGAATGAAATATGACTCAAAAGATAAGAGCAGCTGAAGAAAGTGCTTTCTGTTTGGACTGAGATAATACAAATAAGAGAAATTGAACGTGCTTTCTGATTGGCCGTATTGTTTGAGTAAGCCATGCTAAAAGGGCATTATGGTTGGATTTAAATTATATTCATAAGAGAACATTATGTTTTTTGTTGTTTCTTGCTCATTCCATCTCTGGCCAGTCAAAGTTATTTCTGGCTTTACCCCACATGGCCTGTGTAAGAGTAACTCACATGTACTTCTGTTTCATATGGAATTTTATAAACAGAAGGGAACTGAAGGTGTTTCTGGCTGCTCTGAAATGATGTAATGCAGAGCACAGAACCGTGATTTCTGACTGCACAAAGTAGTCTGACTGGACTGAAATGGTATGTGTAAGGGAAACTGTTTTGGACTGAAATGCTTCCTATGAGTAAGAATAAACGAATATCAACTTCCCGGTTCATGATTGGATGTTTGAACCCAGGGCTTGCAGTCATTAAAATCAGCCCAGTTCAGTGTGGGACGAGAAGGGTATTCCAAGTGATGGGATCTTGTTATGCCGAGTGTACAGAATGCCAATCAAATGTCCTCTACACAGGGTTGGGATGCATTAGAAGGTTTTCACTAATCATACATGTCTGGTTTATTTGAACAAAGGTCCAACTTTCTTAAGAAGTGCACAGTGTGGCTCTCATGCCATACATATCAGCAGCCATTAAACATACACCTGCTTAAATCACCCTTACCAATGTCGATTATGACAAGTAGGGTCTGATTTACACAAATGTTTTAACATGGGAACGCCCCATTGAAAACGTGTGTTTCTCAGGCCCTTAGTATTTAATTTGTCTTTTTAAAGTATCTGACGACCACAAGACATGTTTGTGTATGCCATAGTATTCTTTTTTATTAATACTAGTGTAATAAGACTACTTAATGGGCTGAATACTCATTGCTTACTAACAGAATACTAAATTAATACTTGTGTTATCTTCTTTTAGTCTTCACTTACTATTGAATAGTACATTACCACTACTGAGCATTACGGAGAAGACTGAAAAAAGATGAAAACAACATCTCCCACTTGGTAAGGCCACGTTTTCCTTTAAGATGTCTGTACGTAATATGCAAAACAAAAAGAAACCGCAATGAAGCAGGTGCATAATTCATTATTTTTAGAAATAAGTTCATAATTCCATCCATATTGTACAAATAAGCGGTTGCCAGCATGTTGTCATCATAATAACCACTAGTTCAAAGGGGCATGACGTATCCTGTGAGCGGTGTTACACAGTGGTGCAATTATCAGCTTTCTGTAGGTTCACGCCTCCCTTCCAAAGCCTCCTGCTTTGGCAACCAGCAGCGCTTGTATAATGTGCAGAGGTAGATCTGGCCTGTGTCTGCAAGACCTCCTGGTGGCAAAGCAGCAGAGGAACTGTTATCCATGCGGCGTCGGCTCAGCGTTAATTGCCAGGGTTCCGAAAAGTGCATTAGGCTCTGAGTAGCATGACTAGATTTAGTGCACACATCCCTCGGGTTCTGAGTGACCCTCCACTTTGCCTCGAGTTCAATTAGAAATGTCACGAGTAAACCTTGGTCTGACGAACTGTACATGTTTCAGACAGTCCATAATAAGTTGGTGAATGTGTTAGGCGTTCTATCCTACTTCAGTACGCTTGAGTAGACCGTATTCATTGGAATGAATCTCATTTGAAAAAGTGAGTTTAAGTGGAAGTAGAAGGGGCTCAGCACATTGAAAGATGATACATATTGTTTGTTAATTATATTGACAATAGTGATTATGGGAAATGTTTGTTTTTTCAATGCATGGCTGTCAATTTGCATGGAATTTTCCTCAGTGCACTAGATCTGCACACACCCCTTAATACCAGGACACATAAAAAAGTACTAATTACAACTGGTTCACTGAAGAACTAATTTCCCTCCGCAAACTCAAACATGCTCAGGAACATCTATGGAGAAATATAATTGTCACCATCCAGTAACGTTTAACACCACTGCTAAAACTTACACAACAGCACTCATAACCACCAAAGCTGGTATTTACACCACTAGGATAAACAAAATCCTTTGATAACACCAGGGAGCTCTTCAAAATCCTCAAGGAATCAGAAGCTCCAGCTCCCCCATTGGTTAGCTTACCTAAAGAAAAAGCCTGGTGCTCCTCCGTACAATCAGCACTCACAAACAAAATCCTCAACCTTAGAAACAGAACTATCCTCAGAAAAGCTCTGCTCCCTACCACCCTAGTGGACACTCCCCTCCCCAAAGCCATCCTCAACCCTACCAACCCTCCGTTCCATTTCACCCCAATCACCCGAGCCGAGGTGCTCACCAACATCCAACAACTCAAAGCCTCCAATTACAGTGGCAATATCTGCCCTGCCCACATCATCAAGATGTGCGCTGATCCCCTCGCACCCACCACTGCTAAATTCATCAACGCTCCCCTGACGCTCACTCACTACCCAACTCCATCAAAGAAATGTGGGTCACGCCCCTCCCAAATAAAAGCTCCCTCAACCCTACCCTCGCCACCAACTACCGTCCCATCACCACAGTTCCGTTTCCACTGAGAATCCTAGACCACACAGCATACTACCAATTACAAACCCATTTAGAAGCCCATAACCTACTTGGCATTCGCCAATCCGGCTTCAGGCCCAGACAAATCATGGAGTCGACCCTCATGGACCTTAAGATTCATCTTGATACAATTTGCAACACTGGGGTCCCTGCCATGCTCCTACTAGACCGTTCGGCGGCCTTCGATCTTGTCAGTCACTACATCCTATGCCACCATCACACCGCCAGTTTCAAACTCTTGCTGGATTTATGCATTTTGCACATGTGCTCAGGGCAGAGATTTTCAATTGTATCTCCCATTAAAAAATGCTTGGAGGTCAAAGAGGAGAGTTGTGTCCTATGCACTAAGCCAGCACATGACAAAAAGCATGTATAGTCGGAAAGAATCCCTGCCTCTACACCGCAACAAAATACGGATGCAAGCAGATACACATATGGATTCCCTGCATAGAGCTAGAAAGCAGAGTGGATTTCCCCACTCTGCACAGTTAATCTGTTCCAAAATTATTTGGATATTGATATTGATATTTTATTAGTATCGCGCTCGTACACAAGTGTTTCACAGCGTGACATGGCAAGGGACATTGAAAACGCGCAAGTGCATGGGAGATGGAAAGGGGAAAAGTGCATGGAAGGGGAGAGAAGTGGAAAGTGCAGAGCAAAGGACAACAGATACATATTAAAATAAATAAATAATAAAAGGCAACAAACAGTGGTAGTGCAGCCAGCAAGTGGCAAGTGCTGGGTTTGAGGCAGCAGACAGGGTATGTTTGATAAGAGCAGGAAGATAAAAAGGGGGGGTCTGTATGGCTACAGATACAGACACCAGTGAAAGGGATTGCCCACAGGTAGTGAGGGTGGGTGACTGGCTGAGCAGGTACCTGAGCTCGGAAGACAGAGGGTAGGCCAGGTGCACAGTGCAGAGAGAGAGAAGATGAGCAGGGAGGAAGGGCGAAGGCATAAGCAAAGAGGAAAGTCTTGAGGTGCTTTTGGAACCAGAGATGGCTCTCCTCAAGTTTCAGAGTGGGAGAGAGGCTGTACCAGAGCGAGGCTCCAGCCAAAGACAAAGATCTATCCCAGCTCGTTTCTTTGAATAGCAACTGTGCCTGAAGGGAGTTAGAGGTAGAGGAGCAAAGCGCTCAAGAGGGGAGGTATTTACATAGGGATAGCTGAAGATATTTTGGACCCAGGACCCAGAAAGCCTTGTGGACAATGCAGAGGCTTTTGAATTTAATCCTTGCATCCAGTGGGAGCCAGTGGAGAGATTTCAGGGCTGAGAGATACGATCCCAGGGCTTGAGGCCAAGGACAAGTCTCACAGTCCTGTTCTGGATGTGTTGCAAAGGGCGGGGAGTAGAGGCAGGTAGATTTAGAAAGAGGCTGTTACAATAGTGCAACCTAGAGAGAACAGGGCTCGGGAGACAGTGAGCTTCTGGGGGAAGGAGAAGAAAAGCAGAGCACCTCTGAGGAGGTGCAGTAGGAAGTTTGACTTTTTAAAGACATCAGAGAAGAGGGCCGAGAAGGAAAACGTGGAATTCATAGATGACTGAGGTTTTTAGCCTCGCAGGTGATAGTAGGAGGAGGTCCAAGGGAGGCCAGCCAGAGATTGAGGGGAAAGGAGGATGAAGGTGTACTGATAAGGAGGATCTCTGTCTTGCTGGCATTCAGCCAAAGATCGTTGGCAGCACACCAACCCTGTATGGCAGTTAGGCAATCAGAGATGAGAGAAGGAGAGGAGGTGGCCTTGAGAAACCTGAAAAAGAGTTGAGTGTCGTCAGCATAGCACTGGAAATTTGAGCAGAAAATGGCAAAGCAGTGGGCGAGAGTTGCCAGGTATTGGTTGAAAAGCCAGGGTGAGAGGTTAGACTCCTGTGGAACACCACAGGTAGAAAGGGAGATAGATGAAAGGAAGGACCCAAGTTGGACCTGGGAGGTTTGATCAGAGAGGAAAGAGGTCAGCCAGGGCAGAGCCTGATCAATGATATCCAGGTTGTCACAGAGACGATTGAGCAGCATGGGATGTTTGACCGTGTCGAAGGCAGAAGATAGATCAAGTAGGATGAGGACAGAGGGAATTTTAGAGTCAAGGTTGGAAAGCAGATCTTCACGGATGTTCACGTGAGCAGTTTCCTTGCTTCTGGGAGCTCTAAAGCTAGACTGATGACTCTGGAGAAAGCCAACTGAATCAGAATGAAGGTTAAGTTGAGAGATTGCCAGCATTTCCAGGTGTCTGCCCAGAAAAGGAGTAATGGAAATTGGGTGATAGTTAGCCAGGTAAGAAGGATCAGCTGTGGGTTTCTTGAGAAGAGGATGCACAAGAGAGTGCTTCAGAGGGGAGGGGAAGGTTCCTGAGGCAAATGAGAGAGTGCAGAAAAATGGCAAGGGCTGGAGTGAGGGTATCAATGTGGTCCTTGATGGTTTTAGAAGAACAGGGATGAACCTGTTTTGATGAGGCTTTCATAGATTCGACTTGTCTAGCGACCTCGTCAGGGGAGAAATGAGTAAAAGACAAGAAAAAGGGTGGGAGGTGACTGAAAGAAGGTCAGTGTTCACAGAGTGAGAAGGCAGAGGATGTGAGGAAAGGGTGGACAGGATGTCCTGAGTTTTTGAGATAAAGTGAGAGGCAAGGGCAATGCAAAGAGCTTATGAGGCGGCAGGCGGGGTAGAGACTGCAGCAGGGTTGGCAAGCTCCTTGCAGATTTGAGAGTTCCGCCGAGTTGTTAGATGTCGCAGAGACACGGGCTTCGATGTTGGCTTTATTCTTGGTGTGGACAAAGAGTTGGTATTGCCTTTGGAGCAGGCGACAGGCCAGTTTATCAGAGAATGAACAAGAAGCCCGCCATTTCCTCTCAGTTGCCCTACACATAAGTTTAAGTGTAGCTAGGTAAGAGTCATAACAAGAATTGCACTTTGCTTTGGACTTCAAACAGATCCTCATGACAGGGGCAAGAGCATCAAGAGTATCAGAAATAGCAGAGTAGAGCAGAGACAGGGCTGTGTCAGGATGTGAGTCAGCCAGAAGTGAAGGGGGGGGGTTGCGGCAAAAGCCTCCAATGGCACACGCTTCATGGGCCGGATGTCCGAGAAGGTAGGTGGCAGTGTTGGGGTAGGCCTGGCATGGAGGGAAGAGAGGGAGAGATGAGAGTAGAGGAGGGAGTGATTGATCCAGGAGAGAGGGGTGATCAGAGGGATGGAGAGGGGGAGGTCAGAGCAGATCAAGACATCAAGTGTGTGCCCTGAAGAGTGAGTCAACCAGAGGGAGGATAGAAAGGGAGAGGGAGTAGCAGAGGTCACAGAAGAGTATGGAGGATTAACAGGGAGAGTCTAGATGGATATTGAGGTCACCAAGGAGGAGGAGTTGAGTGGTTGAGGCCAGGAGGGAGGAGGAGAGGTCCGCCCACTCAGAGAGAAATGAGATGATTTGACCAGTAGGCCAGTAGATAGTAGCCACAGTAACAGAATGGCTAGGAGAGAGAGAGAGCCTGCAGACAAGGTATTCAAAAGAGGAGTAAGTCTGAGTGGGAATAATAGAGGCAGGTATCCACTCAGGAAAGATCAGGGTTACACCCGCTCTGGACTGAGAGGATCTAGATGTGGAGAGGATCTTGTAGCCATCAGGGAGGAGAGTGTCAAAGCTTGTGACAGAGCTGGCCGTGAACCATGTCTTGGTAAGACTGAGGACATCGAAGTCAAGTTCTTCCACGAGGTGGCAGATGTCAGTGGCGTGTTTGGCAGCAGAGCAATAGTTGAGAGTGACAAGATGAAGAAGGTTGCCAGCCTTAAAGACCTTCTGGGGAGGGGTACAAATCAGAGGTACTCCCTGCGGAGGAGAAGGAGCCTGAGGTGGGACAGAGGAAGAGGAAAGAGAGGGCAAGGTAATAGGAGGGGACAGCAGGAGATTAAAGGAAATTGATGAGGTGAGGGAAGTACCTATCAAAGAGGAGGAGATTAGCCTCAGGGCCTTAGACCATGACAGTGTCATTAAGGTAGACATTCACAATGACTTTAGAGGAGTCGAAGGAAGCCATGAGAACTCCCCAGTGGGTGTCACCATTAATGGGAGAGGAGGAGACAGGAGAGAGCACAGAGATCATATGAAGAGTTCATAGATCTGGCAAAGGAACGACAAAGAGGATGTCAGTGAGGGTCTGTCTGGACGAAGCACTGGGATAGGTGTCAGCGATAGGGAGACCAGGGTTTGAGTTCAGGATATCCTTTTTGAACTTCTTTCTACCAGACTTAGTGAGAAGGGAAGGGTAGTCGATGGAGAAGCAGTTGGAAAAGACAGGAGAGCGTCAGGGAGTATTAGCAAGGAAAGAAGGGAGAGCTAGGGGGAAGGCAGGTAGAAGTGGAACAAAGAGAGCGGTGAAGTCACTGGGCTGGCAAGTTACAGAGAAGCAACAGTTACAAGCAAAGTGTAGAGCAGGTTAGCAAAGTACAGCGAGATACGACCTTTAAACCAAAAATAGCAAGATTTGACTTTTAAACCAAAAAAGCAAAAGCAGCAAGATGTGACTTGTAAACCAAAAAGCAAAAACAGCAAGATTTGAATTTAAATCCTCCAAGAAATATTGTTTCCTCCGTCGTTCATGTATCTATACTATTTTGCACCCACAACCCGGGGTGTTGATAGGATTCAGGCTAGCTAGACTTTTGGTTGTAGCCCCTGAGGTTCTATCTGAGGCTACAACCAAAAGACCCAGGGCTATAACTCCCTTAGCCCCCCTCTGCCCACAACAAAATACATGGGAAAGACTGTGCCTTCCTTTTCCCAGATCTGTCTGCCTCTGAAAGCCTTCAGCATTGTCACCTATCTGCAATTGTGTCCTTAGGGAAAGAGTTGGAGGAGCTACATTTTTTTTTAAGTTGGAATGTTTAGTTTAATTGTTTAATGCATTTCAAGGTTCTCATACATGTTACACCACTAGTACATGAGAAGGACAGAATAAACTCCTGCATTAATGAGATGTACATGGAATGTTTTTCTCACTAAAAAGTTACATTTGCCAATGCAAACAATCCCTTTAGCTTCTTTGTTAATATTTTATGAATGATCAGTAGTTTCACTCATACCAACACTTATAAAAATGAAGAAGCTTTTGTGCACATTTATCAGATAGTCCTCTATTTCTGTTCTGGGCATGAGAATTACAGAGGCACGGAAACATTGGATGGATGTACAACATCTGATGATTTAGAACCAGAGTGAAACTCTCAGACATCATTCATAATATTGCTTTATTGTATCTGTGCTACTGCATAAAGGGTGACTAGACAGAGGGGGAAGTCCAGAAAGATGTCTGTTTTTTTCAGAGCATGACAAGTATCATGGATTGGTTAAACAATAAGTGTTGGGAAGGCAGTTAGAGGTTGAGATGGTGAGTTGGGTCTGGATGAATAACTCGGTTTTGGAGCCATTGTGCCTGAGCCTACTTTTCCTTAAACAATTTCTGAGGGAGGTCAGTCTGCACTAGTTGCCGCCATGGTGGCCCGCCAGTACTGAGGCTCGACCTCAGTTTGTAGAATGATTCCTACTCCTTGGGTATCTACACTACTAGAGGATGATAGGAAAATGCACTAGGATGCACTTGAACTAGGGCAAATGTCGTCAGGTCTAGTTTTTTAGATTATCTGTGGTGATTATTCAGAATCTTCAAGGCCTAAGAATGATTACTGTATTCCCTTTCTTCCCTTTCTGCCTTGAAGAGCTTGAAGCACTTCACCTGTTGTATAAGTGCTATATAAATAAATGAAAGTGCGAAGCAGGAGGACAAGGAAGGAGCACCTACAGGCAAAATGAATGTACATTTCTCACGAGGCTTGTTTTTGGCAGTAAGAAGCAAGATGTAGGACCTTTGGAGAATTAAGCCTTTCGGTGCAGGTGTATTCCATGATTGACTCAAGGTCTGTCTATGTGTCAGGGAATCAGGTATATCAGGGGACCCTCACATGATTTCTGAGAGACCCTACTCATTGAGTACTATGCCTCTGAATCCAGATACACCCGTGTGTACATTGGAAACTTTAACTCAATGACAAAACTCCTGTGGAGTGTCAGACAGAGAGCCTGTCTTCATTAATTAATATTGACAGAGCACCTGTTTTAAAGTCGCTGCAGAATGCTTGAGGAGGGGCTTGCCTAGCCTCAGGATGTATTTTATTTATTACATTGTGTCATACAAAGTGCAAACTGGATCATCTCAAGGTGTTTTGTCTTCTGCATAGAGAGTGGGCACTGTTTCACTATATGCAGAGAAGTTCTGCTAGCTCACGAGTTAGGTGGGTCTTGCAAAATCCTGAAATTTGCAAATTGGGAATGTAGAAAATCTGGTAGGAAGCCCTATAGAATCCCAGAAACAATAATAATTATTATTTTTATCATGAAAACTCTGTTTAAAACCTTGTTTACAGTGGGTCTCATTCTTCCTTCTGGGAGGAAATTGAGAGCGTGTCAGTATTTGCTGATCTAAAAGTATGCATACCTGATGAAAATACTCAGATAGTAATAGGAATCCCTGGTGGCTGTAAACAAAATTTTTTTGATTTGGTGAGAACATTTGCAAAGCTGTCTGCTTCTAAGACCAATTACTCTAAGTCACATGTTCTTCACTTTGGGACCTGGAATTAGCTCTAGACAGATGTTGCTATTCTCCTTAAAGGGTAGATGAAAATACCATGCATAATTTAGTGTCATGTCTAGATAAGAATTAACTTGATGTAGAGAGAGAGACAGCTTTCTTGGTCTAAGTTCCTGAAACAAGGACAATAGCCTGGAAATTAATATCTCACTTTGGATCAGTTATGTCTTTAGGGAGTTTGCTAAGCAGGCACTACAGCATTTGGTAAAAAAAAAAATATATATATATATATGTAAAATGTTAGGTGGTTTACTCTAGGAACCTATTGGGAGAAATGTTAGCCTCATGGATATATTGTGGGAGGTACATGACTGGTTGTAAAACTGCTCTACAATGCAAATTCTATTTGCTATTTGTCATTTGGGTGGACATGGCAAAATAGACAGGTAATACATATCAAAAAGTAAAGACTTATGCAAGAGAAAACATGTGCAGTTCTCATTCTAGGCAAAGTTGGACTTTTTTAATGGCAACAGTCAAACGAACCTCCTTACAGTAACTTGTAAATCCCTCACATTTTCAGGAAGATCAATGTGTGATTATACTAATATTAACATTTCTAGTATAAGTCTCTTAAGGTCTCAAACCAAGCTCATCTGATATTTGTGGATTCACTAATTCACTGTGGGTCAGTTCTTTTTCTTTTCATGCAAAAGAATCAGAATGTTAGTGGCCATTGTAATGATTTCTTATCATGAATTCAGAAGGTTTGTATTTTTAGGACTGATGTTGTAAACCATAATGCCGCATATGAAGGTGATCAGGTTAGAGTAAATACAAATATATTTCTAGGTGTCTAACTAGATAACAAATTATGTCCGTCCTTTCTAATTTATAGGTGCCTGGGAGGAGGCATTGGGGCTGCCTTTAGTATTTATGTGTAAAACATGATATGTTAGAATATATAATACATTGTTACATGTGTGTGAGTGTGTTCTTGATACAACAAACGCCTATGTAGATTAGGTTCCAGCTGAGAAAATTGGATATGAGCAGCATTGTGCAAGTGAGGTTGGAGTATTTTCTCATGTGCAAGGCACTGTTTTGACATAAAGCCTCTTTGGTCAAAATGTATAGACAATTTTCACTTTGGAGCAACCAGGTAAAGGGGATGTTCTTCTTGTGAAATATTAATTTCTCATGGTTTAGCAAATGTAATGCCTCCACTAAAATTCTGGATTATTAGAGCAATGTTGGGTGCAAATCAGATCTTCATGACTCGTTGGAACTTTCCGATTTTCTAGGTAGCCAAATTGTGATGTTCGATTAAAAGAAAAGTGTCTCACCTTTCATGTTTAGAAAATACACCATTTAGGAAGGAAGAAAACCTGGCCAGACTAAACTAAATGTTTTTCTGGTTTACACTGTGATGATCAATGAAATATGATTATTCATTCATGTATTTCTTTTTAGGCTCTCTGACTATGAAGTGTTTTGGTGGCCAGCCTTTTCTTCCTGATCTATTAATTTCGGACAAATGACCAAACTCATCTATGACCCATCATTGTCCTAATATGCACTTTTTCCCTGAACCTAGCTTCCCCCGTCTCTTTTCCTCTTTTCTCCTGACCTCTTTAGATACTGCTCTCAATTGTATAGATGTAAGCTTTTGTTCGTAAACACAGCCCATTTGCCTTGATTACAATTGGTATTTGTGATGACATGTTGAGTTTATAGTGATGGGTCTGGCTTTTGTCATTTTTTTTATGTAGCATTATTTTGTTTCTTTTGCATTATTCTGGTAATGCTCTCATCTGCCTTGTTCATAAGCAGCCACACTGTACCATGTGGGCCTCTTATTCTAAAACTAAATTAAACAAAATTAATAATACAGGTGAAGTTGGGAAGTTGGATTATTACAACGACACAGAGCTTGACATACACAGAGTGCACAAACATATCATCTAAAAGATGTGAAGAAACTTCAATTCAGGACAACTGGGCAATGATGTGTAAAAACATTCCAAAAAGTGTGTATCCCTCAAAAGAATTGGGTTAGATTGTGTTTGGTTGTGCATTTAAACATGTTTAGTCTTACTGAGAGATTTGGTTCTACACTATGTGGTCAAACACTCTTCCACATTTATTGTTTCATGATTGAAGTCTAAAAACTGTTAATACATTCAGGCTAATAGAAGAGACAACTAAGGTCTAACCAACCGAGTTGAAGTGCATATGAGGTATTGCATCCATAAATACATTTTGTAATTATAAATGTCCCCAAAAAACTATCAAGTAAGGCAAAATAAGCTTTACAAAACAAGTGTAGTGCCTAAATGATACTAAGAGAATCAAAAGCAAATCCCAAGAACAGATCATGTCACTGTCAACTCACCAGACAGGTATAGAAAAAAGGAAGGATATCAAAGCCTTCAAGACAATCAACAAAGTTGGGTTAGCAAGGAAGATCGGAGTTTTCAGGTACACAACAAAAAGGAAATGAACCGCAACCTCAAATGCTCATCACTGAGGCACGTCATAGCTTGTGCACTGGAAAGCAAGCATGTGGTTCAGATTACACCATTCCTTTTGCTTGGTAGTGCATGGTACCAGAGCCTGCCTAGCAGAAAGATTGCAGTTATGTTCAACTATGCCTTAAATGCTTTTGCACAGGCGGCAGACCTTATGTAATATACCCCAATATGTTGAGCTGATTTTAAAGACTTTTGAACATAGTTCTGTAAATATTCAACACTATAACCTATCTGAAGCCATCTAGGACTAACTGTATGTTTAAGCTACTTATCTCGAACACCATACCTATCATACAGTGTCCATTTTAAATCTCTCTTCATATTTGATATGGCGGTTGTCTTCATATTTCATAGATTGTTAATTCTTCTATACTTTCTTGCATTGTCTTTGCCCATGTTTGTCTGCATTTGAAAAAGTGTGTCTCTGTTTACATTTTGATTTTCTCCTGAAAAGGTAAAATGTTTGTTCTGTAACATCTCTGAAAACAGTTTTCAAAATAGCTCTTGAAATCAGGTATTCTTTACTGTTGGAAATGTGTGAATTGTTCTTTCACCCTTTGATTGCTGACTTAAGAAACAATCAATCAGTATCCTACAGAGTTGGCCATTTACAAATGTGTAAAGATAAAATTATGTAAAGTGAATATGTCATTGGTTTAGGTGGAAGACCAATCAGGGCATGCTAAGCGAGTGATTGTAATATTAAGTTACATTTTTTAGAAACCCGGTCTAATGACAGAAAATCAACGGTACCTTTTGCATCAGGTGGATTTATTTGCATTTATAATAGTCTTGCACCACATGAAAAGAACCATTTGTTTTCTGTAGAGCAAAGTGCAACATGTGAACATTCCCCGCCTCCACGTCCCCAAAGATAAAAGGAACAGCTCTATATAAAACAATTAAAAGTAAGAAGATAGAATGCATACATCTCAAAAGAAAATGTTGGATGGTAAATGATATACATATAACATATTACTTTATAAATACACTAATATTGAACTGTCGTATAGTTAATGTTTTAAACACTTAATGGTACACTTACTGCCGTCCCTGCTTTGCTCTACAATATCTGAACCTTCTGTAGGTCAACTACCCCTTAAAGAGAGTGTAACCCCCAGTACCTTTATATGCTCACCTCACTCGCACTCATCAGTTCTGTTCCCGACTACCTTCCCACTCTTCTCTTTTCATCTAGACTCTTGAGGCTACTTTAAAATTACACTTTTTGGTTTATTCTGTATTCTTCAAAGCAAGATCTTGTACTATCAAGTTTTTCTATCAATCCATTACATTCTATAGTTTGAGTAGTTGTCAATTGGTGCGTATTGTAAAGGGGGGAGTAACAGGGTACAGAAGAAAAGTTAAAGTGAACATTATCATACGATGAGCTGCATGTTAAGGTTATGGGAATGGTTGGTGGGCAAAAGGTTGGGGGAACAGTGAATGTAATATCATTTGGGATGGGGAATATGCATCTGCAAAGATAGGAAAGTACTTATTTGTGGTAATAATGCAGAAGAGGAATGTATTTCTAGGCTTTTAGAATGTGAGGACAGAATGTTGAGTCAGATGTTCATGTTAGTGTGTCTTCCACACATTGAAATAGGTGTGTATCCCTCAAAAGAATTGGGTGATATTGTGTTTGGTTGTGCATTTAAACATGTTTAGTCTTACTGAGAGATTTGTTTCTACACTATGAGGTCAAACACTCTTCCACATTTATTGTTTCATGATTGAAGTCTAAAAACTGTTAATACATTCAGGCCAATAGAAGAGACAACTAAGGTCTAACCAACCGAGTTGAAGTGCATATGAGGTATTGCATCCATAAATATATGCAGCTGAAGTTGGTTCTGCTTTGCGTATTGCCTAATTGTTTTATATGGGTTTGGAAGATATAAAGCCCAACAATATAGCATGAAGGTCTATACTGCAAAGGTTGTTGTATCATGGAAGAGATAATTCATCAATGCTTCTTTAAATATGCTACTGGATTTGGAGGTGAATCAATAGATTTGTTTAGTGGGTGAGATTAAATAAACAATCTAAGATTAATGCTTTGTGGTAGGTCTGCATATATAGAACCAATACAAATTTAGATATGTGGAATCAATGAAAGTAAACAAAAGATATTTCTGTAATGTAGATCTTGTTTGCTGTCTCTCTGTCCCAGTCTTTTCTTAAAGTGTGTTATATTGCTTCCACCCATGAAAGGCATTCAGCATATGAACTTCTCTTTGAAAATGCTACAGATCCTTTTGATAAATCTACGATATATTACATTTTAGCCCTTGAGTTCCTCATCCACTTTGGAAAGAGTTGTTTGCCCTGAACTCTCTAATGTTTCCCACATCTGGACAACCTATTTTCAGCTGTGGGCAAGCAAGTAATATACTGAAGCTTTCATCAATGATCATGGATTTTCATACATTGGTTGTGCTGTGTGTATCCCATTCCTAACTATGTATTGAACAGGGGCGTTGCAAATTATTGTCGAGCTGTTGTCAATTAGATTCACAACCAACCTGACTTGGGAGGAAGATAATAGTAGGACTATCTTCTGCTAGATCTACACCCTACATCTATCAGATAGCAGACTTTGTATGCTGCTATAAAAGAAAGTCAACTCTCAGTATTTCAGGGTCAGTCGTTTTTCTAAGAAACAAGCTGGGGGTAGATCTCTGTCTTCAGCTGGGGGCCTCCCTCTGGAACAGCCTCCCTGCCACTCTAAAACTTGAGGAGAACCATCTCCGGTTCCGGAAGCACCTCAATACCTTCCTCTTTTCTTCTGCCTTCGCTCCCCCTCTCCCCTGCTTATCTGTTCTCTCTTGGCACCGTGCACCTGGCCACCCTCTGTCTTTTGGGCCCAGGTACCTGCTCATCCTGTCACCCTCCCACACTGCCTCCAGGCCACCCCTTGCACTGGGGTCTGTATCTGTACTCATACAGCCCCCCCTTTTTCTTCCTGCACTTATCAGACCTACCCTGTCTGCTGCCTTAAACCTAGCACTTGCAAATTGCTGGCTGCATTACCACTGTTTGTTGCCTTTAGTATTTATTTATTGTTATTTATCTGTTTCTCCTCTACTTCGCACTTTCCACCTCTCCTCCCTTCCATGCACTTTTCCCCTTCCCCCTCTCCCATGCACTTGCCTGTTCTCAATGTCACTGGGCCAAGTAAGATCGCTGTTTTGTTCTCCCCTGTTCCCCTCCCTTGCCTTGTCGCGCTCTGAAACACTTGTGTACGAGCGCGCTAGAAATAAAATATCAATCAATCAATCAGAACCAGGAGAAGATCTGAATTGATATTGTCCAATATCCTAAGTGAAATTATAGAATTTGTTCAATGCTTAACCTCTACTACAGAAGCTATTAATTTGGATTTAGGATAAGGGCATATCTCAATGAGCACAACGAGGCTTACATTTGGGCACTGGGGCAATAAACAGGTTGTCATACTTATCATTGTTTGCCGCATATATTTGAATTAAGAATATACTCCTTTGTTCAGGCATCATTAAGTACCAATCACCATTTACTTTCTTTTCTGATTAATTCTTTGTGAAACTAAATGCTGGTTGGATGGGCCGAACTCGCAAAATTAACATGCGCTCTGGCAGTCCTGGATAAAGAACTAAAACCTGCTTGAAAGTGCCTCATTGTGAGTACGATGGAAATAGTAAAAATGAGAATTTTAATTACCATATCTTTTTAAAATACTGCGGAATTAGGAGTTGGTATTCAATGTGATAGTTGTGTCATGCTGTACGTAGAAATTACTGCATGGACATGGTTATTTACCTCATTCAGTACTTTCTATGCATACCATGATGTATATGCCATGTGATCATAACTCACTATTTAAGTAGTGCATTACAAATAGGATGTACTCAAAATACCACACGTATTTGCTGTGCCATAACATGGTCCGTGGTTACATGTGGAGCACAACAAAAGTGTGTCTACACTGATGCAGTACTTTTTATAGTGACCATATTGATGCCTCTGAAACGGGTGATTTAAGGAGAGCGTTATTGTATCTTAGAGCTGGGTTTAACTAATCTTATACATTCACTGACTCACACAATATGATTTACCAACAGAAGAAGATTCGAGTGGATGCTAAAGTGAAAAGTTCAAACTCCTAGTGTAGACGGATGGCATAATGGTCAACTCCTATAAAGCATTATATTCTAAAAGGACAACTTCAATGTCATGTATACATCAAATATCTACAAGGAAGTAGAGCAGATTGCTAAAAGTGCATCATTATAAATGCAGCATTATTCAGTCCAGCCCTTAAGCTTTGCTAAGTGAAACAGGTCTCAAGATTAAACAAAGCCAATGAGATGAAGGATCACAGTAGTCTTACAGTGCTAATCACCATTGAAGCCCACTTAATGATAACCAATTTAGCATTTGGAAAGGATTTCACGGATCTATATTTAGAATATAATTCACTGTTATGGGCTAAAACATCAAATTGCGACCAAGACACTGATATTGTTAATTAGATCAGGATGGAATACCTATGACAGATTTAAAAGGGAGGAATATCAGGAAATTCTCAGGATGAACAATTTTAATGTGGGGTCTTTGCACCCTTATGATCATGTCTTCATGTTCTAATGTGTGTCAGGTGCATCTATCAAACTATCTTTTGAGTTTGAATAATTCTTCATGATATGTCTTGCATGTAAAATTAGTGATGCACCCTCTGAAACACATGGTTGAAAAATTGAAGTCTTCTTTTCAGAGATGTGCCCTGTTTGGAAAATAGAACCAACCTCTCTTGTCCCTTTAAATCAACAATGTTGCACAACTAGCAAAAAGGCTAATTTACACAGTGTACATTTGGACAGAATAAAAAAACAAGATTTGGCATAATACCCCCCTACCTTGCCCTGCTGTTGCACTCCCATTTCCATGTATTCACATATGCATTTTGCTCCCCTATCTCTAAAGTACTTCAATACCAGAAGTAAGTTGACTCACTGAAACCTACAGCACTATAGTACAAGTAGGATGAGATCAACAAAGGAAGTTGTGTTCATATATTTAACCTGTAACAATAGCGCTGCTATGTTTAAAATACATGCCAAGCTTTGGTTGACTTCTAAGTCTGTGGTTAAATAATCAATGAATTTGAATGGACCTTAAAATGAGATGGTCTGTTTTATTTTTTTAATCATTAGCAATGTATTTTAAATTTTTAATGTACTGCCCCATTTAGCGCCGGTGAAAGAATATCAGAATTGTGTGGGTTTTATTCACATTGTTCATTCTGCAAACAGATGCCATTCATTAGATGAAGGTTTGTATCATATTGGTGAAATACGTCTTGCATTTCTACAATTCTGAAAAGCTGGTAGTCTTGTTATATTTAAAAAGGTTGCCATAATCCACATCTCATACGGAGTACACATATGCGTATAACATTAGAAGGTGTGACGGTCGAGTTTTTTGATGAAGATCCATGAGAAACATTTGACTTTGTGAGAGGTTAAAAGGGAGTCCAATACTTGTGACACCCAGAAAATGAGGGTGGGTTTAGAAGCACAGATCATGTCAAAGCACATGCCCATGATAGAAATCTTGATGGCGGGATCCGCAAATGTTCCCTATAACCAGGGAGATAATTTCACCAAAAGGCCAGGGGTAGCGAAAGTGACATAACACGACCCTTGACCTCTGATGACATCACAGGACGTGATGTTATTTGACCCCACCCCGAAGTGACATCACAGGAAGCAATGGTACATGACCTTTCACCCCTTGACAAAACAGGAATTTGCATCAGATAGCATTGTTCCTAAGTACACTATAAAAAATATGGTTACAATATCACTGTAATGCGACATACATTTTATACAAGAATGGGACACCATATGTATCGTTAATATCAATGTGTATAGATCTATATAACCAAATTACTGTGAATGTAAGCAGACGTGGAAGGCCAAATGATAATGATGTGTCATTATATAGCACTAAGGCTTAAGCACATTATTTAAAACAAATAGACAAACAATATCACCCAACCTGTGTTGGTTCTCATTTAGCAACTTCAAAAGGAAGAAAGTCTGAGTGACCTTGCCAGGATTCGAATCTGCAACCTGCAGGTCACACAGACAAATCACAGCAGCAGGAGCTCAACCCACTGAGCTATGTTACCAGCTGTAGCTATTTTACTGGCTATAGTAAAAGGAGCAATTACATGTCTGAAAGTTATCAAAGTCAGAAAGCAAATTACAATCTGTAGTGGATACCATTAAACTGGTAACTGAGATTTAACAGCAGGCCAGTTAATCTGCAGGTCCGTGCAAAGTTGGCTGCATGTCAAGCCAGCGTGACTCTATTTTTCAGGCAACAGAAGTTGGCAAAATGCATACCAATGGGATGGTTCATAACTGTGTATTAAAGAATTTAGAGTAGCACAGTGAAATTAGAGCATGGCATCCCATTCGCTGGGCACTCATTACCTTATACATGCAAACAAAACGACCTGAACTGCATGCCATGGAGCTAGGATAGATAGACACATTACAACACAGCATTAATTGTGTGTGCTATGGTAAAACATTTCTACACTGAACACAAGAAAGCCATCCAGACCAGAAAAAAAGAGCCACATGGCGCTGGCCACAGCCCAGGGGCTTCAATTATATTTTTTAAAAGACATATTTTTTTTTATGGGTAGCAAGGGAGACCAGAGGGGTAGGTAGCAAGGTAGACCTCAGGGGTCGCAGGTGACCCGCAAATGATGTCCCTGCCCATAACATGCCAAAATCATGAAAAGCTACTGTGAATACATTTCATGTACACATTAAAGATAATACTACTTGAACAAAAGCAGGATGGAAGCTGTATTGACTATAATGGTGGACTGAAAGGTGCAAGAGAGGACTGCCATCAATCTGTAAATGTACTACTTTTAATTTCTGGCTGGCATAAATGATATTCGAAAGTGGAAAGCCATGATACTGCATCTTCTACATTACATTGGGGAAACAAATCCAGATTACATTCAACAACATATTTATATTAGAACATTTTAGATATTACAAGTTGAACCTGCTGGGTAATGTAACATATCTCAGATATAAAGTATATTTTGATTGCTTAGTTGAATTGCGTTCAAGGTTCCTGTTCTGTCAGTGTTTACAAAAACAAAATGTGCTTACAGAGATTGGCAGTATCCAGTTATGATTGACAAATGTGTTGTCAAGCTACTGATTTAACTGATTTCTCAATGATATCAGTCCCTGTGAAAGGGACTGATCTCATACTCTCACAATATGACTTTCAGGTTTTGGTCAGTTACATTGTAGCAAACTTGGGAAATGAAAATCTCAAATGTAACATCTGTCAATTCGTTTGGGCAAATCCTTGTAAAGACTACTCATTTTTGTAATTTTTAGATGGAGCAATTAACAATTACATTTTTACTGATGGGATGTCAATGATTTCCTATGGAAATTAGGACATAGATATACACATCCTAAGGTCAGTGAAATGATAAATACACACAGAGAAATGCAATCCTTAAATATGATGTGTTCATTTGACAATGTTGCCTGTTTAAATAATGTCATGTGGTAAGCTCTTTTTAAAGCTGGATTACTGATATGTCATGAAAGTAGTGATACGCTAATGAAGTAGGGGTTATCCAAATAAAAATAACGTTCAACAGTGTATTCTTTCAATGTGGCTAATGTGAAGCACATTTAATAAAGCTCTCATGCATCCGTTGATTGAATATGGGTTTAGGATCACCTCATGAATTGCTATGATGAAACTTGCAATGGTGATTGTGTAATATAAACATTATGTGCATTGTTTATTAGCTGTAAATACATATATCTTTAAATAAACTATTCCGAAAAGTAGCAGCTAGCTCCTCCTCGGATGTAAAAACATCAAAGCCTGAAGAAAATGTGCCGAATGTGTTGCTGAGCATTTAAGAAGATGTGCCTCCTGCAGCTGGACCCTACACAAGCAAGACAATCAGGTGGAGGAAAAGAAAGACAGCAAACACAAGGTGAAAAAGGCAAGCACGGTCAAGATCAGGCGTCTCTAAGATTGCAAATTCAAGGAGCAGGCAGAGAAAGAAGAATAATACACCCTATGGTGGTTAATATTTCTAAAAAGTCTCAATCTGAGAATAAATGAAGACTCTGGAGTCAGATCTAGATTCTGCACTAAATCGGGAATGTACTATGTGCAAACTCAGCCAGTATATGTTATTGCAAAAGAAAGAATGAACGATCTACTTCCATCAAAATATCATAAAAGTCAGCATCAGTGAGAACATGAATGTGGAACCATTAAATAAAGAAGGTAATTTGACTGAAGAACTAGCAGCTGGAGATTTGAAAACATGACTCTTGCAGATTTGGAAGGATACATCAATGCAAAGTGTCAAGAAGGACATAGGATCACAGATCAATACGATTTAAATGAACATGGGATACTCACAGATATAATACCAAGGAGTTGTCCATTGATGCATTGAGATTTTCTTGGCAAATACAAGATGAACATGGATATTGTTTAAGAACTTGTTGAAAGGCATTTTGAAGAGCTGGGGAAATGGTTTTGCAGAGACGGAATGGAATCAGACCAAGGCAACAAGAAATCAGAGCAAAATTGAAAGAGGACAGTGAAATAACAATGAAAACACCACAAAAAGCAGGCAACAACATTGTGATGGTCACATACTAACACCTTAAGGTGGCCAACCGACAATTACATGATGCGTTTTGATATGCACATCTAAACGAAAATATAATGGCTCAAATCTCTTAGGAATATGTGGGCAGAATGAGATGTGGAAACGTGGACTACTTGATTATAAAGATAATCCGGTTTTTATTATGCTGCACCCGATAATGCCAACAATTTACTTTTATCCAAAAATCAACAAGAGTCTGACAAATCACTGCATAAACCCAGTGTCCCATCCATTGGATCATTATTGACAAACACATCTCGATATATTGATAAATTCTTAGAACCCTTTGTGAAGGACTGTATTTCAAAAGCAAGTGACATGACATATATTTTTAACTTTGGAGAAATTTGTGTGCAGATCTTTGGACTTGTTACATTGTGTATGGCCTCATTATGCATCAGTATCCAGCATACAGATGGTCTAGAAGCCTGCAGATGTTTTCATAAAATCTAGGCTGTCTTTTACAGCACTCACAAATGTTTTTTTGAAATGTTAGAATGTTGTATTTTCTATTGGATTCAGCCATATATCATCAACATTGCATTATCGTCATAGAATCTTTGGTTCATCCTATCATAGAATCTTTGGTTCATCCTATATATGCTAAACGTTTTATGGGGTTTTGGGGAAAACACTGTGGCATTGCCGGTAGAATATCAGACAAATGTGGACAGAATAGTTCTCTGGAGGTTCTTCATTGACCATCTATTTTATAATGTGGGAGGGAGTGTGTGATGTACCAACTTATACAAGATATGAAACAAGAATGACAGCAGTTTAAGATTCACATATCAGTGGAGATATGACCACATACCGTATTTAGAACTCAAAAATAAATAGCAGTGGTTAAAGGTGAAATAAAGCGTTCTCTTTATAGGAAGCCAACACGTACACTCTTCTTATAGCACGCAAGAGCCCAACATCTAGTAAGTCTCAAGAACAGAATTTGCTATGTGGGGTTTTGAGGCTGGGATGTAACTGCTTATTGAAAGGTTTTGAAAACGAGACTGAGTATAGCTGGAAACTTCCCAAGATGAGCTACACCCACACAGTGATTAACAAGTCATGTGTGAAGGGCAGGCAAGAAGCTAGAGAATCACTCCAGATCACCAACGAGGCAGAATTGCAGGAGAGGAGAAAAGACACAAACATATGTGCCAATCTCATATTTTATAACAGCTTACTGCAGTCATGTTAAGCTGATAAAACAATTCTGCCAACACATCAGAAATGACTTATGCTAAATGAAGACATCATAGAACGTGTGAGTGAGTCCCAAACTTTACATTTTCTGAAACTGAATCACTGAAGAGTACTTTATCATCAAGCATGTATAGAAGCCCAGTACAAACCAACTGGCAATTTTCACGCAGTAATGGGCTTTACAAAATGAATGCACAATATGAGCAAGTAATAAAGATGTCACAAGTCCAGTCACATGCAAGAGGTGGTGGATATGGAAACAAATGTCATGTACACCTACTCACATGTTTTATCCTTTTGTATGTCCATTGAAAAGTGGTACAATGGGAGCACTGTTGAGAGGGTACATTCAGTGATCATACAATGCATGATGGTGTTAAGAAATACAGATCCACATCATCCGATGGTGAAACATTTTGCAAAGGGTCCTGATGCAGATGAGAAACAAATGCATTATTTTGGACTATATCATGTACTATGGAATATATGTTGTGGTAATTGAGTGCTTGAATTCCACATAAGGGTGGGTGCAGCAAGGGAATGGGAATAACTCTGTAGAACCAACTCCCTCCCGGTTAAGGGGTGTTGTCCAATAGCAGTCATGGGGGCAGACTTGACTACACCTCTATCATTGTACAGCAGCCTCTCTTTGGCTTTGCACTTTTTTTCTGTAAAGATGAGCTTGGTGACTGTAAGCAGTGGTAGAGGGCCTTATTGTCAATTAGTTCCCGGCGAGGGGGGTGTGGTGGCCTCCTAGCCAATGGGTACGCACAGAAGACAGCCATCACCACACGATAATCCTACCTGCCTTAGCCTCCTCAGGGCTGGCCGCTGCCATCTCCCCTTGACAGGGAATCAGGTATTTCCTCTCCTCCCTCCCCCCGTCCCATCCACAGAATTTCCTCCCCACCCTCCTACGCCCACTTACCTTCTTTTCCATCCATTTTGGGAGCAGACGCGCTGGGAACACTTCTGTCCGATCTGCGACAGGTCGTCATGTAAAGGAAGAAGGAACAAATTAACAAGGGGGGTCCTGGGAGTCCCTCTGCCAGACATTAGTACTGGTTATGAGAGACTTACCTAGAGTCTTTAGCTCACTATCTTTCACAGAGAAGAAATATCCCAAACATATCAGTCTTTGTCCTGCCCTGGGGCAGTCCCGCACTGAAATGCTAGGCAATTCTCCTCTGAACAAGAGTACCAACAGCAACCCCAGACACGTGTTTCAGTCTGGTTGGACCTCATCAGTAGGGTGGAGCTATGCCTCTCTGAGAATAGTGAGCAAGGGGTCCATGTCTAGATTCCCCTAGTAATTTAGGGTGAGACCCAAAGTAACTTAAATATACAAATTACAAGAGACTTACCCAGAGTCTTTAGCTCACTATCTTTCACAGAGAATATCCCAAATATATCAGTCTTTGTCCTGCCCTGGGGAAGTCCAGGACCCCCCTTGTTATTTGCATATTTCAAGTAACTTTGGGTCTCACCCTAAGTTACTAGGGGAATCCAGACGTGCACCCCTTGCTCACTATTCTTAAAGAGGCACAGCTACACCCTACTGATGAGGTTCAACCAGACCGAAACACGTGTCTGGGGTTGATGTTGGTACTCTTGCTCAGAGGAAAATTGCCTAGCATTTCAGTGCTGGACTGCACCAGGGCAGGACAAAAACGGATATGTTTGGGATATGTCTTCTCTGTGAAAGATAGTGAACAAAAGACTCTGGGTAAGGCTCTTGTAACCAGGATTCATGCCTGGCAGAGAGTCTCCCAGGACCCCCCTTGTTAATTGAAGGAAGAAGGGACTATACATAGGCCCGTCTCTTCTTTCCATGGCAGCCATTTTTTTTTTGGGAAAGGGAAAATGGACCTCAGTTTCCCTTCCCCAGTGACCATTTTGTTTACATTTCTTTTCTGTTACGAAACGCTGGAGTGTTTCGGAGCAGAAAAAAAATGCCTTTAGTAACCTGGTCTAACAGGCCAGGGTACTAATGGCAATAAGCCCCTCATCTGCAGGCCATTAACACATAAAGTAATGCCCCTGAGGCCTTCGTTAAGGCCCTTGCTACAGTCGGACCAGTAACTATGGGCCCCAGGGGCTTCATCTTATGTGGTAATGGCCTGCAAGCTAGGGACTTATTGCCTAAGTGCCTAAGTGTCTCTCCCAGATACCTAATGGGTGCACATTACAAAATCTGCTTCCGTTTCAAGTGCTAGCTAATGCCAACGATCCAATACATCTTCAGATCTGTAGTACCTCTGAGGAAAAAAGGAAACATGTAAATAAACTGTTCTCAGTGTTAGGGAGCTAGTACGGGCTGGGGTGAGCAGCTACAGCACTAATGGCACTTGCAGTTTAAACACAATGTAAAGCAATTGAGTGTAATTTGGTCTTTTGGGGCGCCCTCTTGGCACTGATATACATTTTTTTTAAAGGGGATTAGAAGTAAAATACCAGAGGGGTAGCTTTGTGAGAATTTCTTGAGAAACGTGTAAGTACATTTGAGGCCAATTCACAAAGAAGTTGTGTAAATCCGTGTTACTCTGTAACTTCTTTTAGGAATAGCTTAACTCTAAGTATGAATCATGGGTAACAGAGTTATTCTGTGTGATTTCTTTGTAAATTGGTCAATGTGTTCTTGGGGCTTCATAAATCCGGCGGTGCGGTAAAAACAGTGGTAATGCAGCATTAATTCCATTACCGCCGCACAGGGGCGTTGCTAGGGGGGACTAAGGGGGCTATAG
Source organism: Ambystoma mexicanum (assembly GCF_040938575.1). Taxonomy (NCBI): domain Eukaryota; kingdom Metazoa; phylum Chordata; class Amphibia; order Caudata; family Ambystomatidae; genus Ambystoma; species Ambystoma mexicanum. The sequence continues at coordinate 940,639,650 of NC_090936.1, forward strand.
CCCCTGATCTTTTGGTTGTAGCCCCGGGTAGAATCTCAGGAGCTACAACCAAAAGGCCAGCTAGTCCCCACTCCCAACAGTTCCAACATTAGCTTAGCCCCGGGTCTTTTCCAGACCTAGCAACTCCCCTGCCACCGCATTACTGCACCACCGCAGGTTTGGTGGTGTGGTGGAGGATTTACCTTCCACGGAAAGCTGGAGTTAAATCCTCCATATTGCTGCCTGCAGACCTACCGCCGGCGGTTATGCTGCCGAAAACCCCATGGAGTCCTATGGACTTCAAAAATGGGGATCAGCTCCACCATACCACCACTTATTTAGCAATTCCAAGGGACCATGTGGCGGTACCCCAGTTCAGCATTACCACCAAACTCGTAATGAGGCTCATTTTGCATGGATGTTGCTCTGGTGACATGCATTTAACTTTCTACCAACATGTCTGATACGCATGTTATGTACGTGCTCTCGGTGAGTGAAAGAATCCTGAGGAAGCCTAGTGCATTCTTCTGAGTGAGCATCCGGCTTTGGAGAGCGCTCGCCTCCATCAGACTTGCCAACAGGCATTAGGGAATGTGCGTAATTGCCTCAGACTGAAAGCAAAGTACAAATTAAAAGCAGAAGTGGTTTCTGGACGTGGCTTCAAGGAAGGAGCGTTCCCCCTTATCTCTCTGTCTTGACTCCCCGCTTATCTGTCTATCGCCGGATTACACAGTCAATAAAAATAATTAGAACTGGCATCTCGCAGACGTGCCCCCTGAAACTATGAAGTGCTAATGCTGTGCAGGAACCCTTTCTCTGCCCTTTTCCAATTACATCCGAGCACCCAGGGAATTTCTCGGTGACTGCAGGTAATAAGGTTCAGTCCGTTTTGCTGGTTGCCATTCAGCTCTGTAATCCATGCATCTAATCTCTGTGCCCCCTCTCTCTCCCCCACCCCACTCGGGTTTTACGGGCGAGGATCACATCGTGAAAACCAGCAGCATGAAAGGGCCTCCGTTTATGGCGTCCTTCGAGGCAGACGTATTGGCATGGGAGGCTAAGCTGGTGGTATGTTACCTTGTGAGAGGCCCTTGTGGAATTTAATTAGCTTTTGCATTTCATCTCTGTCCCGCATCTCGGGTTTCACTGCCCAGCGTGGTTTATGCTCCACTGACCTTCATTAGAGAAAACTTTTTCAAACTTCTGCCCCGCCAACGGCGTTATGTTCGAATATCGAGAAGTGTGTGGGAGGCGGGGGTGGGGGGGCCTCTCCTTCTTTGTGTTAAATCGATTTCACTTTAGTTTATTATTATGTATGCGAGGCTGAATGCAATAGACACGGTCGCCCGGGTGAGGGAGGGAATCGGCCGAGTGAGGCGCACAAAGAGGCAGCTGGGCTGGCTCATTTTACACCGTGCTCCGTGGGGTGGAACCGAAAGCGGAGAGGCGGGCGGGGGGCACATGTCTTGACCTGGCAAGAATTGCGCGGTTCCTCTCTGAATAGAAGTCCTTACTTGTCCGGGGGTTGCGATGCGCGCCGGCGGATGTGTTTGATGGCTCGGGGGTGCTTTTCCCCATGCGCCATTCCTTTGCCACGGCGCAGCCGGTGCATGATGGATGTCTTTTCTGCCCCCCCCCGCGTCTAGTGGCTTCTGCGTGCGGCTCTGGCGTCGCGGCTGGCAGATTGGCTTCACCTGGAGGCCATTTTCGAGTCTGGAGACATAGCCAATCAGGGTCCAGGTCCAGGGAAACTGTTTGAAGTCGTCACCACGAATTGGTAGGTCTGTTACTTTAGCTCTGCCACTGCGCGTTCCTTTGTGTTCTTTCAAGCACCAGTTTCCATGTGTTAGCTTAGGAACTGAGCTGCACAGAACGTTCCCTTACTTACCCTTGACTTAAACCTTGAAAGGGGTGTACGATGCACGAAGAAACTCTGAATTATCCAGACCCGCTTCTAAACACGTCAGCACTAAAGACAGACGTTACTTAAGAATAATGCCTGTCTTAACTGTGTTCTCCGATTCCGATGATTTTCTTCATGTGTGCATGTGGGGAGGGGACGCGTCTCAATATGTACATTCTTATTGCCGATTTCCACTCCGCCTGCAAAAACGTTTGCTTTTAGCAGCCTGTCATGTTTAACCAATGGATTCAATAGACTCTTATGACATGTCCCTGTCTTTTGCACCTGCTAAAAGCATGTTGGTTGCGTAAGAATCCATCGTAAATGCTTCCCACAATTGTTAATCGCATGAGCCATTTGCACCTTTTCCAAGACAGTGCAAAACAAATGACACATTGCAAGCGCCAGGTTTAACGCCTTTTTTGCGTGTCTTGGAAAACAGGAAAACTGCACAAGGGGGGGGGGCTTTTCCTTAACATGGCAAACAGGCATTCCACCACAAATGACCACTTTCGATAAAAGGACTACACAAATCAGAGGTACTCGGAGTCATTTCTCGTGAATTGGCCCCTCTGCGTATGAATGCACCCATGTGGTAGGCACTGTACTGACGTCATGCACTCATTCCCACCACTCCCTTTCCCACATTTGGTTCAGAACCGGTCCTTAGAATCACACATCCTATTTGTTAATGCACAATCTGTAGTTTGATCAACTGTGAAGGGTGTCACAGTTTGTTGAACTCTTGATATGTAAAACGAGCGGGTTCCTTCATCATTAACAGGACTTTAGTAACCTCTGTCTGACACCAGCCCTCCCTCCGTCACTTCCCTGTCCCACATCCCCCTCTTTGATGATGTGTGTGTTCCCACTTTATGGCAAGGCGTTCAGATAGGCTTGCGCTGTAGTGCACACTTTTCATGTACCAATAATAATAATAATAATAATAAATAATTGCCCTTCCCAAAGAAACCTTTGACGTGAATTGTTCGATCAGGAAAATCAAAGTCTTAATGGATGGCTCCCATTAATGAGATTGGTGTGGTCTCACACTTACTGGGGGAATTATGAGGCAAAGAGATCAAGCCTCTTCCTAGGCATCTGTTCATAAATTGGTGATCCCGAGTCGATCAATTTGTGTCTGAAGTTCTCTACGGCCACATTTCTCTAATCCCTCCACATGTAGGAGCACTTCCAAACAGCCTTGTCTACTATTTAGTGCTACTTAATCTCCTGGTCTGATTAGTTGTGCAGTCCCTGCCTTGAGTGAATACTGGTGGAATGAATCCGGATGTGCCCTGAGTACCAGCTAACATGACTCATAGATAGAATCAGCTCCTGGAAAAATAATAGAATTAGCTCCTGGAAAAATAATGTTAATTAAGCAATATGCCCCGAGCGGCGGGTGCATTACCAGCTCATATTGCTATTAGTACCCCGGGCCGCATTATGTGCGTGACCGGGGCATAAAAGCATTTTTTTCTGTCCCGAAAGGCTGCAGCGTTTTGGGACAGAAAAAAAAAGAAACGACCAAGAAAATGGCCGTTGGGAAAGGGAAAATGGAGTCCGTTTTCCCTTTCCATGGCAGCCATCGGGAGCGGACGCGCTGGGAACACAACTGTTCCCAGCGCGTCTGCTCCCAAAAAAGGATCAAAACGAAGGTAAGTGGGGCTGGGAGGGCGGGAGTGGAATGGGGAAAAAAGTCTTTTAAAAAAAGTACCTGCGTCCCCGGCGAGGGACGAGGGAAGCCTCCAGCCATGTGGAGGCGTGGAGCGGGGATGGCCCCGCTCCCAGTCTCCACACATCTGGAGGCTGCCATCGTACCCCGCCGGGGACGCAGGACCAAGAAGGTAAGTGGGGAGGAGGAGGGAGGACAAGTAATAAGAAAAAGCCTTACCCGAGTCCCCGGCGTGGGGCGAAGGCAGCCTCTCATCCGCGGGGAGGCTCGGAGAGGGGGATGGCCCTGCTTCCAGCCTCCTCATTGGTTGAGGGGCTGGTACGCCCCCGCCAATGACAAGGCGGCTGGAATCCCGGCCGAGAATTGAAGGATTCTCAGCCGGGTAAGGACCCGGTGAGAGCCAATCAGACTGCGTGTTGCATTCTGCTTGACTCTCGCCGGGTACTAATACTGGTTATCACACTTGACATGATATGTCATTTATAACGCACCTGTACACATGTTTTTCTAGGCACGACAAGACAAGGCGGGAAGGCAGATGGAGGACAAGACAAACGATCTTAATAGGCCTTGCGTCATTCAGATTGTGCAAGTGGGACAACACAAAGTGCAGGGGGAAGGGAATGGGGAAGTGCCAGGGAGAGGGATTGTTACTTATTCACACAAGTGTATACATTGTGCACCTATACACGTATAGGTTTTTTACAACATATGACGGTTGGGTGCTTTTGACAGTAGCAGTCTTTTGGCCTGATTACTTATTCCCCAGATTGCTGTACATTATTATTGGGGCTGTCTGGTATGGCCATGTTCTCTAAGTGGCAGGTTCCTGAAAAGGTTGGTTCTGGTGGGCTGGCTGGGTTATGCAGATGGATATCGAGGGCACACTGAGATATCGATGATGGTAGCTGGCATTTCCGGATTCCTTCAGCCTGCTGGTCAGTTGACATGCATTGTTTTCAAGAGTCTGTGGCGTTATTACAGAAGACTGCCTCCCAAGGTGGAATATTCTGTGTTGTATTGGATTACAAAAAGTAATCCCATATGGCCACAGGGGTAGCAAAAATGACCAAGTAGCCTGACTTAAACACGCCCCTAACTTCTCCCAGGAAATTCACAGTTCTGTAGGGAGGGCGGTGGGAGCCAAATGAATTTTATGACCCACAGTGACACTATTTACTCCCATGCAAAGGCCATCTGTGGTCTTCTCCACATGGTTGGGTTTGAGACCTCACGCTCCCCAACATCCTGCAGGTCTCAGCACATTCTTCCCACTTTTTAACCAGCTCGGAGCTGGTTTCACATGTGGTTGTCTTTGATGGAAAGCCACTGATTTCATAATACAACAGTCAGTAAAAGGGGTTGCATGCCGCAGGCTACCTTGACTAACCAGCTTGCATTCTACCGTCAGTGTTTGGCAAAGATTCACACAAAAAGAGCCTTCCACTGGTAGCATCTACACAATACCAGAGTTCAGATAATGGGTGTTATCTGCTGCCCGGTAGAAGCACCAGCCAAGATCCCCACCCTCCTTCAGTTAGACCAGCAGGCCTATTTACATAATATGGTCTGTATGGAGATTGGGGCAGCAAGATTTTGTACTAGCATAGTAGGGCTTCGACCAGAGGCGTAGCCAGGATTGTCTAATAAGTGGGGCTTGAAGATAATGCAGTTGGGCCCATCGCAGTGACATTAACATCTGTAAATGCCCACTCAGTACTGACAAGAGTGCACATTTTCAGAAATACCAAATGCATTATTTCCAAAAATGTCTATGGTTTATTTTCGTATTAAACAAAATTATACATTTCAGCTATCATTTTGAGGATCGAAATAGATTGTATACAGTTGCTGTTCATGCCACTAGGCTGAAATGTTCTTAAATACACAAAATGGTAATTGCTCACCACTGCCTAGGTTACATTGCAAAGGGGTGGGAAAAGGGATGTTAGAGGTGCCCCCTTTCTCAAGCCCCTTTGTTGCCCACACCGTTGTTTGCTGCAAGTAAAGGGCAGCTCTTTCACTTAACTTCGGTATATATTTTTTAAGAAGTTCCAAGTATGTGTTGCAGTTTTTGGCTGTTCCTATTGGGTACAAGTACAAATCACAGTAAATGTATGAGGTATTTGACATCAAAAGACTGCGGTGAATACTGCATGTGGCAATTGAATGGAGTAGCTGAACACCAACAATCCACCCCTTTGTCTCACATTCACAAGGTCAGGTTCCTCTTGATGAATTGAAAAGCTCTGCAGTGCTGATCTATCATTATGAACACAGAAGGCTGACACTGGAATCTGACAGAGCTTGTGAGTATGAGGCAGACTATGAGGGTGTTGAAGTGTTAGGATATCAATTATGTCGCTGGTTTCGTGGGCGTGGGCTCGTACCAACTGCGGGATAGGTCGACTGCGATGTCTCACCAAAAATTGTAAAAAAAATTGCATTTTACAGCCAAACATTTGTGTAAAATTAGGTGATAATAATAATAATGATGATGACAATAATAATACATGTAGCGATTTCACTAAACGGCTGCACATACAATGTTTTTATATACAATTATTAGATAAATGGCAGCATAGAATTTATAATCAATTCTGTGGGGGGAACCCCTGCAATATTTTGGATGCCTGTTGCCATTGCCTCCTGTTTGCCCCCTATCACTCTGCATGCCAGAGTTCTGCCTAATGGACACTGTCCCTTACTGCCCCAGTTCTGCCCTTGTTTCTCCCTCTGCCCCAGTTATGCCACATGTAGCTCTAACTTAGCGTATCTTGTCCTATGTGGCTTCCACTGCAGGAGTTCAGCTCCTTGTCACTCTGACTGCCCTATTGTTCACCCTAGTCACTCGGGAATCTGCAATTCTGCCCTTATGTTACTCTTTTGCTTCCCTTCTTCCCTAATGTCAATCTCACTGCTACAGTTCTCCCTCAATGTGGCTTTCTCTGCCCCAGTTCTGCCCAATGTCACTCTTATTGGATTGACACAATTCTTCCCCATGTGGCTCACACGGGCACAACTTTGCCCTAGTTTAACTCTACCTGCCCATATTCTGCCACATGTCACTCCACTGCCCCAGTTCAGCCTCACATGGCACTGCAACATTCCATGCTCACTGCCTCCAACAATTCTGTTTGCTCCACATTTTATCCAGCACACTTAGATTGTTGTAGACATGTAAACATGAATACACACACATGTGCATACACACACCCACAAACTCACATATACAAATAAAAACACAAAACCCCTTTTGATTTTTCTGAACTTTAACGTTTTCTGCCCAGTCCCCTGTGTGCACTCTGTCTGGCTCTGCCTGGTCCAGTCCTCAGAAACAGAAAGATGTAAGAGAAGTCATTAACAACTCACCCCATGAGCCATGGCTCCATCAAGCACATCATAGGCCAAGATAACTCTGATTCAATACTCTAGCTAGGTATTCTATATATGCTGTGCCTCCAAATCTAACACCCTCTGTGACAAAGTAACCTGTCTGGCATTGGGGACCACTAATGAAGGGGCTAGAGTGCTGGGTACCTTACTGAGACAGTAGATGATGAGCTCAGGCGTTGAATGGAGAGGCTACCCTGGTAACACTCCCATGGTCCCAGTTGTTTGATAGTGGATTGTCACTTGAAAACCAGCATGTCGTCCCCAGTGTAGGCACCTAGCCCTCCTTATTGTGATTATAGCCCATAAGCAGATGAGTGCAGACTCTGGAGGGGTCTCATGGGCCCACTTAATTTGCCAAACTGTTCAAATCCACCAACAAGCACTACAGGAAAAAGGAAAGTAGGGTTAGAAACAACTGTAAACCCACCAAACTGTGTGCATCTGCACCACAACAGGATGCAGGGTTGCTCCATCCTCACACAGCTCTCCCAAGCCCTCCTGACATGCACAGATGAAAACCAAGATGGCAAACCGCCTTGATATAGATCTGGCTCTGCCCCCTAAGCACCAACTGGACCTAAGAGAAACTGGAAGCAGCATACCTCCAACACATGGAAGACATAGCTGCAGGTCCTTGCCCAAAGTCCAACCCAGAGGGGGAGGCCACAGCTCTATTGAAAGGAACCCACACAGTCAGTCATTGTGGGTTGTTGGAGTAGGTTGTGACTATCGGTTTTCAAGTGTGGTTGAAGAACTGCAGTGAAGTGGAGACAAGTGGGAGAGAAGGAGCCATGAGGAGAGGAGTTTGAAAAGATGGTAACATCAGAGGAGGTGGTGAGGAGTTGGTGGTGGTTGTAACATCAGGACAATGTGGTGAGGAGCTGAAGGAAGAGGTTATATTAGGTAGAAGGGGTGAGAGTCTGGAGGAGGTGGTAAAGAATAAACAGGAATTGCTTATGAGAGGAATCAGTAGTGAAGAGTTGGAGCAGGTGTTTATTTTGCGAGGGGGTGGTGAAGGTCTGGAGGAAGTGGTAACATCAGGAGGAGGTGGTAAATATGATATGGGAGGTGGTTATATCAGGAAGCAGTGGTGAATAGCTAGAGGAGTTGGTTAGATTGGGAGGAGGTGGTGAGAGTCTAGAGGATGTGGTAACCTCAGGAGGAAGTGGTGAGGTGCTGGAAGAGGTGGTTATATCAAGAGGAGAAGACCAGAGTCTGGAGGAGGTGGCAACAGCATTAAAGGTTTAAAGCATCATTAAAATATGGAAGAAGTAGTAAAACAGTTAGTAAGAGCATGAAGGAACACAGAGGCTGCATTGGCCCAATGTTGATGGAAGAAGCAGGAGGAGGTAAGCAACCCATTCAAGAAGATCAGAGCAGGAGTAGATGGGACATTAAAAGAAAGGTGGTCACGGTTGCACCCTTGTAGGTGGTGAGGGGGTCTGGGAAATAGAGAATGGTAACAGAGACTCCCGGCTCAGCCTCCATTGCATGGAGAAACATTGCCATCTTGTAGCAGCAATACAAAGATATGCCAATCAGAGATCCAAAAGAGTCAACAGCAGACCAGTCCTCAGTCGTGCACTGTGGTTTTCTAACACTGCATGTGACGACTTGGCACTAGATATCATTGATACAGAACCTAGGAGCGCCTGAACTGAACCAGTCAATGAAGTGTAGTAACTTCCCTGGAACAAGAGAATGTATCACCCCTGTTCAAGAGACCTTGTTTTTATAACCCAGAGATTTTTCTGTTCACTATATTGACTTTGCTCTTTATCTTTTAGTCTAGTTGTAAAAATAAGTAATTTATATCGCAGTTCCTCAGTCCAATCATGCAAACCTTTGTGCATCCCTCACAGACTCTGTGACACTTCCTCTGCGATATTGCTCACAAGCATCACCCTTTGCCTGAAGGAAAACATGGCACCGCCATACATAGATCTCCCCATCAGATTGACTGATAGGGAGAATTCTGCATGACAGCAGTACCGGTACACTGATATTGGATCAGCAGTTGCCCACAAGCATGTATGGATGGATGGACCACCACTGGTGTCACAACTGTCCCATGCTCACCTCCATTCCAGAACAGAGAGTGGCGAGATCAATGGAATCACGCAGAGAATGTGTGAGAGAAGAACTGACAGACAAGAGGATGACATCATTCTGAAGTGTTCACCTACCATCCACAAAAGAAAACATCGCTTCTAGGAAGAGAAGAAAGAGAAGAGACAAGTGCTCTGTGTATACAGCATTCGTTTTCCCACCAACCGTCCTAAACAGAGACAGGTGAGTGCATTAAAATCAGACAAAGTTTCAGAGAGAGGAGGAAGTAATAACAGAAGTTTTGTAATACCACCTTGCATTTTTCTCAGAGAATGAGTCAAAATAACAGCCAATAGCTTAGGAATTATTTGTAGTGCATTAAAGAATTATCAATATCTCCAACCCACCTCCTCTTGAAGTTAAACGGTAAAGCAGTTATCAGAATACATTTGGAAACAAAACAATTTACTTAGTTTTCCCTGCAACCATTAACAAGTATTGACATTAGAGAAACATCTCAATGCTAGACGTTTCAACACTTTAAAATCTGAAATATTGGAAACTATCAGTGGCAGATTATTGGTCCCTACCTTGGTGAAACATACAATTATAATTATAACAATCATAATTTGTTTTTATAACATGCTAAATACCGAAGAGGTTTCTAAGTGCGGACCCGAGATTCAAACATGTGTTGCTCAGTGTCATCTTGCTTTCAAGATGAGCGTGTTGTCACTGAGCTATACTACCCATGCCTGGATATCATTGTGATGATGAATTGATTCCAAATAATTTTAATGGCTTGCGTTCAGTAATTCTGTTTCTTTTTGGAATGCTGGGACAGCAACACCTAAAAATCTCACTGTTCTCAGTGAATTGGGTTCACCCTTACAATGCCCCAGTGCCATGTGTTCATGGAAGAATAGATTTCAATTGACAGTCACCAATCGAAGGTCTTGTCATTTCATATTTCAATGTGAGAAACTAAAACCCCCAGATACCTCAGCCTGTAGGGGAAAAAACTTAAGTGGTAAAGCTACATAGAATTTAAATTTTAGTTATTAATAACAAAGTGCATGCACCTTGCATTGTATTTTACATTTCAATGATATGGCTTTTAATCTGGATTCTATTAAACACTTTTCATTGCTAGCTGAGATTTAATCAATACTTGGGACTTTTGTGTTAATAATCTGGGATCATTGTACTCACTTTTGGGTTGTCCTTCCAAGGCCAGGACAGTTAGGAACATACATTACCTTCAGGCAGCACAACCACGCTAGTTCTTCCTTTCTGTCTGTCCATCTGCTCCCAAAGCCCTCTCAGATAATCATGTTCTGTATTGGGAAAATTCACTACCTTCAGGCTCATCAGAAAAAAGGCCTTTTTTAATATGATTTCCCATGTTGGATTTCCCATGAACCTTCAGTTGGAATCCCAATGTGCTTTTCTCTGCCTTCTTCCTATGTGTTTCAGTTTAAATATCAAGCAAACTCCTTCCATGCAGCATCATTTAACACAGTATTTTTGGAATGGTTAAAGCATGTGATAGGTTTCCTCCATTTTCTCACATCAACTAGACCCCTTTCTCATGCTTCCATTGGTTCAATGTATTTGATGTCTCAATATAGTTGCTATGAGTTAGCCCTAACACCAAGAATGAGGAATAGACTTTGACAGGATTTTTCTTTATATGCTTCCCTTCATGGGCATGTGCCATTGCTAAGATTGATATATTCAGATTCAAAATAATATTCTGAATGCAGAGACACCTTGTATGTTTTGTCACTTCATGCATAACTGTGATTTTAAAATATGCACATTAATGAATTATTCATTAATTTAGATATATCCTTTCATATGCACAAGAGTTGTGTTGTTTTGCTGAATCCAAGTCTGTATCCAGTTTTTTGATCAGACACACAGCTCAGAAAATGACAACTAAAACTGTATCTCCTATGCCCATTTCAAGTGCATCTCTTTTAAAGTTGATCTTGTGTTATGTATTCTAGTTGAAATTCAATTTTGTGAGGGCTAAGTAAATATCAATAAGCCATCTGCTGTTACAGGCAAAGGACATTTTAATAAGCTGTTTGATTAGACCAACACATTTTTGATGGAGCCATAATTACCTCTCACGGTATCAGAAATTAGCTTAAAAAAATAGCCCAGTAATCTAACCAGAATCCCCAATGTAAAGCTCATATCTGGATGCACTTTTTCTTATTTGGAATAGACAGGGGCTCATCTCAAGGAAGGACACATGTGCCTTTTCGTCTTCCAAGTTTGTATCAAAGTAAATGGCTAATGGGATCTGTGATTTCTGCTTCAAAAATATTACTTCTGCATAAATTAACCTTTCAGAGATCGAACTAAGTTGACAATTTCCATGTTATATGTAAAATTATTTGGTTCTACTTGTGTCTTTTTTATTTGTAATGGCAAACTAATACAGTTGAGGCCCATCATTAGATGTAACTCCAATTATTATTCTATAATTGGTTTATAGAATATTAAACTTCAAGTTGCACAGCTCCCTGTGTTTACATTTCACATAGCAACAAACATGCAAAAAGTAGATTAAATTACCCTTTTCTTTCATGGAAGCCTACAAAATAGCATGTTTTTTTTCAATATTCTGTTTCAACTGTTTAACTTTTAATACTTTCAGTGTAAAACCATTCTGAGTATGCATTAGTTAATGGAGAACATTACATTCAATATTTACAATAGAACACACTTCAAAATAAGTCACCTCTAACAAAATTGTAATGATTATATTATTTTTTGCTTTTAGCTACCACAGTTTGGGCCTCAAGATACAAATAGTATACAAACAGTTTTGTCTTGTATAGCTTGGTCAAGTTGTGCCCTCCCTAGATTTGTCTTTTTCTATTTCAAGCATACAAGAAATAAAACATGCCTATGGGCCTCATTACATGGTAGGCGGTGGACCAAGGTGCTATTAGCACCTTGGTCCATGCCGGTAAAATACCGGCACCGCCTTGGAAGAAAGGGGAATTACCGCCCTATTCCAAGGTTGGCGGGGTGGTAATTCTCCCATTGCCCTTCCCCATTCCCATTTTTGCCCCACAGGGCATAATGGGAATGGGGAAGGTGCTAATTACGGTACCGCAAATTGCGGTACCGTAATTAGCACCCTGGTCCCTTTGCGGGTTGGTTTTTAACGCCTTCTAAAAAGCAGGCTTTAAAGTACCAACCCTCAAAGGGACCTCGTAGCAAGGCGGTAAGGGTTAACCCTTACCGCCTTCCGTGTAATGAGGCCCTATGACCCTACTCTAGGAGTAGTATTTTCTTAACTCTTATCATGGGCCTTGGAGGGTTCATAGACCTGCCCTAGAAAAACTGACCTCCTTTCTTTTCCACCATGAGTAATAGAAAACTCTATTCAGGAGTGTATGTTATGTAAACAGTGGCTTTCTTGGTCAAGACATTATGTGATACATATTGTACATTGTGCTCACTAACACACTTTTAATTTGTTCCCACAAGATCAAGGGAAATAATTAATTCATTGCTGTCAGAGACAAATGTATCCAGCCTATTTTTTGATTCTAGGAGAGTCTATTATAAATATATGCCTACAAATGTTAATGTATAGTCCTTGCTCCCCATTCTTTGGCTTTGCTTGTAAATCAGGCTCTTCCTAAATACTTTCAATATGTATCTTTGAATAAATTAGTTCTTGTGACATTTATTTAAATGCTCTGGTGTTGTTGTACTCACTTTTTGGATATCTTTCAAAAGTCCAGAAATTGCATAGACATCAACAGCCCAAGGAACGCCACCAAATAAGCTCTTCATTTCAGTCTGTCTGCCTGCTCCCAAATCTCTCCTAGGCAATCAGGTTCTGTCTTGGGGAAGGATTCTGGTTTCTGTTTCCTCAGGAAAAGGCCTTCTTAGGGAGAAAATGCCCTCAGCTCCTACCAGTTGGAACCCCAATCTGCTGTGTTACTGTTATGCAGGCTCTATTCGTTTGCCGCTTTCTCAAAATACCCCCCCCCTCTTCCTATGTGTTTGACTTTAAATATCGATCAATCTCCACCAAAACAGCATCATTCGACATGGCAATTTCAGAATGCACAGGGCTTGTGATAGGTTCCCTTTACTTATTCACATCCTCTAGAATTCTCCATGTTGCCTTTATTGGAGTAATCTATTTTAACATGTCATGAGGGTATGTATTTAATTTTCATTTAGCCATCCTCATATGAATAATGATCAAATTGGACTGACATATATCTTTCCTTTATTTCTTTTATGGACCTGTACTGTTAATAATCACTATATTCTCAATCACAAGAAAACTCTAAATTTAGAGTCATCCTTTATGTTTTTGTAGCTGTGTGCAGAGCAGTGTTATTAATATATGCAAATGTATTAATAATTAATAATTCTTGCATTTTAATGTAACCTTTTTATATCCATGTGAATGGGGCACTCGGATGGATTCAGACCGAATCTCTGTTTTTAAATTGAGAAAAGGGTTATAAAATTAGAGCATATTATGTATTTCATTATTTGTCACTTTAAACGTTCAATGTTTCTAAGATCGCACACAATTACGTGTTTTGTTGGGGTCTGGCTATCAACAGAAAATATCTGTATATAAAACTATATCCTGTAAAACCATTTATTTATATTAATAAGCTGCTTTCATAAAGCAAACACATATTGAATGAGGCCTTATTGCCCATCTTGATCAGGGTTCAGAAGATGTTTGAGGCCTCTGTGATGAAGAATGCACTTTACTGCTTCATCCTCCCTTGAACATATTGAGTGTTCTCCTCTTAAGAATACAACTGCACTGATATACGCTCAATCTACTATGTAGCCCTTATTTAGATCTATTTTCTTGGTATTTTAAAACAAGGCCTTTTTCTTGGGTAAACACACCATTGTCTTTTAATCTCTTTTAATGGCTTGGCCACAATAATTGATAATGGGGCCTGTTTTCAAGAAAACATGACACTTGAATTCCTGGTCTCAAGACAGCTCATCATAAACATAGAATTAATTATGAGTTTACATGCAATAGGAGAAATGTTCTCTGTGCAATTTTGTAATCGTAATCATAATCCAATAAAGTGTAGGATTAGCAACAAATGTAACTCAATCTATCAGATAACTTTCTGTCTAAGATTTCTTGAAGAATACTAACATATGATTTGTATAATTCTGCATGTTCTTCATTCATCTTGGCTACATAAATATCATAACTATTTTGCATTAGTTAATTTTGTTTTTTCTTGCTATGTTTAACATTAGGTTACATGGTAATTTAATGCAAATCCCTCAAAATGCATTACATTTACTCACATTATTGCTACACTATGCATGGAGGGTTTCCACCAGCATAGATATCTGTTACACGTTTTTCTAAAACTTCCAACAATCACTCTCCTGTTTTGAATACGTCACTCGGAGTAGCACTGATAGTAGCACAGATAGCACAGATATGCCCAGACAGGAGATTCGAGCTTGCTATGCCTAAATATCAGAGCTACACCTCATTCATGATGTGGAAAGAGGCTGAAACATACCTGTAGTTGCTTGTGGTCTCATGCATTGTGGGCTGGATTGCTCTTTTGAAGTGATACCAAGCAACATTTGCATATGTGTGTTGCCTTTTGTAATGACATGACGGTTAAAAACAGTAGTTTGTAGGTTTGCCCAGAGCAATGGCAGAGGTTGTATGCATTGAAATGCTTTGTGCCATAACTCTTCAGCTTTTGCAAAGGCCAATAGTTTGGCAAGGAAAATGCCAACATGTACAAATATGGTGGTTGCCATTGCAAGATTCTCTATGGACTCTGTCTATCTTGTTGAAGAAATCAGGCAAGTTCAATAGGGACACAAGCCTAACATCCCCCTCAGCTTGCAATAAAATCTGATGTGAGCAGAAAGGGTGTCAGTTATTCCCTCATGAAGTGTGGGAAAGCATGGTTAGGATTTTCCCCTCCATGGATATCTACATCCAGGGAATCTGAAATGAAATGCCCCTGAACCGTAAAAACATGCATAGAACATTTTACAATGATTCTGGCCTATTTTGTCCCCTAATAGAAATGAGCCCACTAGTAGTGACTGGACTTACTGCAATCTATACCAAAAATGGTTCTTTGTAAATAGACCTTGTCAACATATTCCTCAGGGATTCTCCTGCTGATCCAAACCAGATGTAGAACATTAATTATACTTTGGTACGCAGAAGCCATCATGAAGGTTCTCTTAGGAGGGTTTCTGAAAAAATGCCATTTGCACGTAGGTGCAATCCCAAGCTTGCATGAATTTTATTAATGCAAACTATTACTGGTTTTCTCCATGGTGGAAACATATAGTATACATGTTTTTGCTGAACCCTGTTTTCTGTCTGTGTATTACTGTCTGTGACTAGAGATGGAGCCAATCCCCGAATGCTTACTTCATTCTCTTTGCACTCAAAAATAGGGATTTCACTGGAAACTGGAAACTTATAGCAGTATCAGCCTTTCACAGTCCCTTGCCGTTGATTTCCAAGGAAGGAGCAAAACCAACCCTCACCCACTTCAGCAGAATATTTGGTGTGACCCTCTGCTGATTAGTTAGGGGTTACAGATGTGGTTACATATGTTGAATGATATCAAGAACTTTAGTCCGGCCATATCGATAAATACACAAGTGATACAGAGCTAGTACACTGCTGTATTTCCTTTGACTTCCTTTGGAAACCACACAGTGTAGAGGATATCCACACATTCACTGCTTCAAGAAATATATGTGTGTACTTATTTATTGAACATTTGTATGACACCTCGGCACAAGTGTTTCAAGGTGCCACAAGACAAAAAAAGCAGTGGGGGTGAAGAGGAGAAACAACAACAATAAAAATGGTCCTACTAGGCCTTGAAACATTAGGACCATGCACGTGCAGAGACTAAGTACAGGGGGAGGGGGCAGGTCAGGGTGGACAGGCTGGGATAAGGGATGGGGAAAAGTACTGGAAGGCTGAGGTACAGTGGCTGGGCCAGTGCTGAGGGGCACCTAGGTGGCCGAGTGCCAAGGGAAATAGGGTTTGGGGTCAATTAGTGCGAGGATGGGGTGGACCAGAGTCAGGCTAGTCAGGGAAGAGTGCCCCAGGGCAAGTGCCGGTTACAGGGTGCTTGGGTAGACCGTTTGAGGAGGTCGCGTCCCCTGTATAACACATAAGGATCCAGGCGCCGTCAGTGGCAGAGCAACAATAGCAAGGGAGGAGGAAAGGGAAGGAGGAGGAGAAAAGAAAAGTCTTGAGAAGTTTCTGGAACTTAAGGAGATCCGGTAAATGTCTGAGAGGTGGAGGAAGACAGTTCTAGAGGGAAGCTCCTGCCAAAGAAATAGATCTACCACTGACTCTCTGCTTGGAGAAACATTTCCCCTGCAGAGAGTTGGAGCTAGAGGACTGAAGGACTCTAATAGGGAGGTATTTTGTGAGGGAAACTTGGATGTAGCGGGTTCCCAGGCCCCAGAAAGTCCTTTGGATGATGCAGAGGGTCTTGAATTTGATCCTTGCAGCCAACTGGAGCCAGTGGATAGATTTTAGGGCTGGAGAGGGTTCCATGTGATAATATCCCCGCAAAAATATCGCCATACAAAAATGTCGCCATATTTTTGCGGCGATATTACCCCATGGAACCTGCGGGGGACACCCCTGCAATCCCCATATATTTTAAAAGGGAGCAGGGGACACCCCCGCGTCCCCCCCATCCATTTACCCCATAAATTATCCCCACCAAAAATATCACCTATGGCTGTTCCCGACGACCATATGTACAGAGATATTTTTGGTGGGGATAATATTCCTGGAGAGATGCAGTCTGTGTGCTTGAGGCCAATGATCAGTCTCAAAGTCCTATTCTGGATTAATTGAAGATGGTGAAGTGTGGAAAGAGGCATATTGAGGAAGAGGATGTTGCAGTAGTCCAGATTAGAGAGAACCAGAGCTCTGGAGACATTGAGCTTCTGGGGAAAGATGTGGAAAAGGAGAATGCCTCTGAGGTCTCATAATCTGAAGGTCCACAGTAAGTGCCTCAGAGAGGGCACGTGTGTTTTGCGCTTTGAAGCACTTCACTTGTGTATAAGCGCTTTACAAATAAACAATCACAATTACACTTACAGTAGTTGAAGCTGAAAGTTGGACTTATTGGCAAGTTCTGTGATGTGAGAGGAGAAGGAGAGAGAGGTGTTGAAGATGATCCCAAGGTTTTTTGTCTCTCAAGAAGGTGAGGGGAGGGGACTCAAGGAGGGTGGCCAGAGAGTGGGAAGGAAGCAGGGAGCAGGCATCTCAATGAGAAGGATCTCTGTTTTACTTGCATTAAGGCAGAGCTAATTAGCAGACCACCAGGCCCTGAATAGCAGTCCGGCAGTCAGGTAGAAGAGGAGGGAGAGGAGGGAAGCTTAGAAGAGAGCTGTGTGTCACCCGCATAACGATGGAAGTGAGGAGAGAAGGCAGAGATCAAGTGTGCCAGAGTGGCTAGGTAGATATTGAAAAGCCACAATGATAGGATAGATCCCTGTGGGATGCCACAGTTAGAGCGCGTGGTGGCAGAGAGAAAGGAGCCCAGTTGTACTTGAGAAGGTTAGTTAGAAAGGACGGAGGTCAGTCAAGCAAGTGCCCGGTAAGTGATGCCGAGGGTATTACAGAGACGATTTATGAGGATGGCATGATTGACTGTGTCAAAGGCAGAGAAAAGATTGAGAAGGAACAGAACGGAGGGAGAGCTGGAATCAAGATTTGAGAGCAGGTTTTCATAGGTGTTCAGGAGAGCAGTTTCTGTGACTCTTGATGCTCTGAAGCTAGACAGGTGGTTGTGGAGACAGCCAGCAGATTCAGTGTGGTGGGCCAGTTGGGGGATGACCACCTTCTCCAGGAGTTTTACTAGGAATGGGGTGATGGAGATAGGGCGATAGTTAGCCAGACAGGAAGGGTCAGCTCGTGGCTCTTTTAGAAGAGAGTACAAAGGGAGTACTTGAGGGGCGATGGGAAAGAGCAAGTGCAAAGGAATGGTTACCAAAGTCAGCCAAGGCAGGGGCAAGAGAGGAGATGTTGTCCTTGATAGTTCTGGAAGAGCACAGGAGCAACTGTTTGGTGTAGACTTTCATACAGAAGACTACTCTCGAGACCTCATCCGGTGCAATGGGAGAGAAGGAGGAGAGTATGGGGAGCAAGTGGGGGGCCAAGGTAGACAAGAGCCGAAAGGGGAGAGGTGGAAGTAGAGGAGAGTGAGGACAGGATGTCCTGAGTTTTGGTTGAGAAGTGGGAGGCCAGTGCAGTGCAGAGGACCTGGGAGGGAAGAGGAGACTGCAGTAGGATTGGAAAGTTCCTTGCAGATTTTGAAAAGTTCAGCCATGTTATTAGTGGCCTCAGAAAAGCGGGCTTGGACATAAGCCCTCTTATAAGAGCCGATCGAGAGTCGATCTCGCCTTTGGAACAGGTGTCAGGCCAGTTTGTCAGAGGATGTGCTTGCGGCCTGCCACTGCCGCTCGGCGACTCTGCTCTTGCTTTTCAGAGCAGCTAAATCAGAGTCATATCAAAAGTTGCACTTGTAGGCAGGCTTCAAGGGGATCCTGGTGACAGGGGCAATGATGTCTAGAGTGTTGGAGATGGAGAGATGGAGGTTAGCAAGTGCTGAGTAGGTATGAAAGTCATGGACATAGGGGGAAGGAGGAATAAAGGTGGTGGCAAATGCAGTGACTGACACATGCTTCATTGGTCGAATGACGGATCAGGAGACTTGTAGTGTGGGTAGAGGCATCACCAGAGGTCCTGGGGGCTCCATATGGGAGGAGAGGAGAGAGGCTGGACAGATGGATGTCTACAGAGATGAGTGCATCCAAGGTGTGGCCAGCAGAGTGGGTCAGGCCAGAGGCAAGAATAGTGGGGGAAAGAGAGTCAGAAAGGTTGCTGAAAAGGTACAGAGGCCCCATCCGGAAAGTCTAGATGAATGTTAAAGTCATCCAGGAAGAGAAGTTTGGGGAAGGAAGTCAGGACAGAGGAGGAGAGGTCAGCCCATTCAGAGAGGAATAGGAGGTAGGTCCAGGGGGCCTTTAGATAGTGGTGAGAGTAAGGGAGAGGGTGGGAGAGACATGCAGCCTACAAATGAGGCATTCAAAGGAAGAGTAATAGTTAGTGGGAATGCTAGTAGCAGGGACCCATTCAGGGAAGATAAGGGCCACTCCACCTCTAGTCCGGTTAGGCCTGGGACTGGAGAGGATCTTATAGCTCTCAGGAAGGAGAGTGTCAAAAGCAGTGACAGAACTGGCATTGAACCACATTTTGGTGAGAGTGAGGATGTCAAGGTCAAAGCCTTCAAGGAGGAGTGTTTAACAGCAGAGCGAGAGTTGTCGATAGCCAAGTGAAGCTGGTTGCCACCTTCAAAGGTCTTTGGAGGTGGGGTACTGGGACTCGGTACAATCATCAGAGGGTGCGGGGGAGGCCGAAGTTGTGGCAGTCAGAGGAATGACAGGAGAGGGGAGGAAGTTGATGAGGTGCCTATCCAGAAGGAGGAGTTTGTGCTGTGAGCGCTGGGTCATGATAGTGCCATTACGGTAGACATTAATGATGCAACTAGATGATGAGAATTATGCCAAGAAAACATCCCATCTGGTTCCACCATTAATGGGTGAGGAGAAAAGGGGGCTAGTATAGAGATCATATGCAGAGTCCATAGGTCGGGAGAAGGGACAGTGAAGAGGATGTCGGTAATAGTCTGTTGAAGGAGGCATTGACATAGGTATCTGCAATCAGGATGCCTGGGTTGGAGGCCAGGAGTACTTTCTTAAAACGTTTTCTTCCAGACTGCGAAAGAGAGATAGGATAGGTGATAGAGTAACAGAGTAGATAGGGGAGGCAGAGAGCACCATGAGCACAATGTGAGGGGATGAATGGGGGGATCAGGAAGAGGGACCATACTGTGGAAGAGGAATTCACCAGGTAGCCTAGCAGCCAAATATAGGGGAGATGACACAGAAGTACAGTAAGTCCAGAGTCCAAGGACAAAGAGCTTAAGGTACAGCAAGCAGTAGTATCATAACATGAATAAAATGCGGGGGAAACAAGTGAAAAGTCATAAATTATGCACTGTCATAGGAATTACAAAATGCAAAGATTTGGGATTTTAAAAAAATGTAGCTGAGAGGCTAGCATGACTACATTATTAGCATAGCAAGAATCTCCAACTGACATGCACAATGCAGCAAATTAAGGCTAAGATAGAACAGAAGCAGTTACATTCGGTTTTCCAACAGATATGCAAAAGGCAAGAATACACGTGAGGCCAATGACAGATTTCAAAACAGCTAGATTCGGTTTTAGGCTATCTATTTAAAATTACAGACATTATAATGCAGCAACGGATTTCAACACAGCTAAATTCGGTTTTAAGCTATCTAGTTAAAATGCCAGACATTAGAATGCAGCAACAGATTGCAAAACATCTAGATTCACTTTCAGGCAATCAGGATAAAAGTGTCAGGCATTAGAATACAGCAATGTTAGCAAATCCAAGAGTAAGCAATTTGCATGGTGCAGATGAGCAGGAGAGCTCAGGATCATGGTAGCAAGGAAGTGATTAACCTTGCGGGTGCAGTGCAGTGAAGTTTAGTGCCAAGGCACAAGGAATCAGCGGGAATCTAAATGTTATTTGGCCATTAGTGAAGGCGGATGCCAAGTATGAGAGTCAACGCAGTGTGTAGGTAGGTGAGAGTGAAATGAATGAGGGAGCAGGGAAGGATATAGTGGCTGCAAGGCAGTGACGTGATGGCACCCAAGAGGGGTAAAGAGGGTGCTGAGAGGGAGGAGGATAACTGAAGGAAGTCAGGTATTCAGCAGGCCACAGATCATGAAGCTTGCCGCTGCAAGCAGGCATGAAGATGCTTACCGGGTATGACAGTGATTAGTGTGTGGAGCCCCAGGTTCGCTGTCGTGTGGCGGGGGTGTTAGCCTCCTCAGGCCCAGAGTGGTCCAGACAGGGCAGGCACAGCCCTTTTCCTGAGGCCCTTCAACGGGGGCCGGTGTTCGCATGCCGACTCCCGGGCCAATCGCAAAAAAATACTTGCCAACTGCCAATCAGGCACAACTTGAGAGGCTAGTGGAGCCTCAGAACCCATGAACAAACCCGACGGTCATGATGAAAGAGGCCTGGGTTGATGGAGAAGATGCCATCCTCGAGGCCAGAGAGGCTGTGATGCTGTGTTGCCTTGCCGAGTTGCAGAGATGAAAAAGACAAGCAGGTACAATCCAAAATTACTAAAGTATTCATTGGGTTGACCTGAGTCACCCAGCTTGGAAAAAAAGCACAGCACTTTTACCCTAATGAACATAAAGGGTTGAATCGTGACATACACCAGTTGCCTCTTTTAAGGTTATCTTATTTTTAGAAATAGGGCTTTTTAGTTGGTCAGCAGACACAAATGACCAAGGAACTTGCACCAATTTGTTCAGCAGATGATAGAGAGGGACAACTGAATGTGCAGGTGTTCTTGCACTGTTATTAAAGTTAAAGATTAAACTTTTTCAGTTAGTACAATTGGGGCTCGTAACAAGTATGGCAGTGCAGGAAAAAATTGGCGGTAACGGAATTACCACCACTTTTCCCACACTGACATACTACAAGTATGGCTCTAGAGTGGAGGATTTACCTCCAGCATCATGCGGGAATGAAATGCGCTGGGTTTGTTTTTAAATGGGCTGGATCTTATGCTTTGAATCACGTGCATGGTATGATTTATATAAATTGCATTAGATCAGTCACTTAGCAGAGGAGACACGTCTATGTAGGATAATCAGGTATAAGCCTGGTCTCCCCTGATCTAGGGGATAGTTTACCTTCAGCATATTTGTTTAGTGACTTGGTATTTAGCTTCACAAACCAGAATGTGTATGGGAACAGGTCTCTTGTGAAACGGGTAATTGGGGATAGTATCAGGATTAATGTGCCCTCGAGCTATGCTATTTCTGAACATTAGGCGGTGGAAATCACTAATGGCGGTGTAGCACAGTGATTCAAATGAGCAACCACGCCCACTTTGGGTGCATACTACTTGCAGTGAGATTGTGCTGAGTGAAGGGGTCCTCATTGACCCTGGAACAACTGGGTTGTGATTCTTTCTTGGTGTGCAGAGGCTGTAAGGAATTTTGTGAAAGCGTGTCTGATATAAATTGAAGAAGCTGTTCACAAAATGATCTAATCCCTGTGATATATCACAGAAAGTAGGGAGAGGAAAGCTGCTGATTTTTTTGCAAGGAGAAGGCATCCCAGTTTAAAATATCGGTGGCTAGTCTGGTGGTATGTATTGAGCCTGTTAATGGTGTGGGTAGATGCTAAGGTGTATTTATGGAACACCTTTGCCTACAATTTTGAAGAATGTGAAGGCAGAACTCGGGTATAGCTTAGGTATGACTTGAGGAGATGAGGTAGAAGGATAGAAATGGCATAGTGGAATTTACTGCAGTGTTGGTGACCTTTTTGTCTTCCAATCTGCATGTGCTTTTGTGAGTAGTATATGAAAGGTACCAAATTGTAAAATTTGTCTCCTCCCACCCCTTTTGAGATGTTTCACATGCCACAGGTATGGCCATGTAGCCAGTGTCTGTAGAGGCACACCAGTATTTGCTAAATGTGGAGGTGACCATGATATAGCAGTGTTTGGACAAGAAAACTTGTGTCTTCAGGGAATGTGGTGGAGATCATTGTGCAATGTATGCAAAGCGTGCCACATATGCAATGGAAGCCCAGCTTCTGTACTTCTGCTGCTCAGATTGTTCCACATACAAAAGGATGAGAATATGTTGGTACTTACAAATGTATTTACTCTTCATCATTGAGATAATTAATTGCATATCTATGAATACAGAAAATATGATAAATGAGGTGGAAGAGAAATTCTTGGACATTTTCTTCTATACCAGATAATATTTAAACGTGGGTCTCAATAGAGGTAATGCATGGTGTGCAGGTGTATTTGGCACTTTGAGGTGGTAGATGGAGGGGATGGAATTTAGCACTGGGTGGTTGATGAATTTGTCAGGTATAATATTTTATGCTAAATCTATTGCAATAGTCGACATAAATAAACAACTGCCCATGAACAATAATATATGCAAGCATATATCATCCAACCGGATGGAGAGATGTGTGAATCATGCATGATGGTATAAGCTCACTAAAAAGGGGAAGAAGGGAGCCTCAGGATTGAAATTTGAGGATAAAATTTGTGCATCATGTATCACTTCCTTTGGAACCCAAGCCTGCCCTGCTGCTTCTTGTTTCCGGAGATACTGCTGGGTTGAAGAGCTGCACAGGAGTTTACAAGAAGAGGGTCTGAGAGGGGAAACCAGGTCTCATTGTAATGATAGCTGTGAGCATGCCCGGTCCCCAAATCGCCATTATCCTTAGAGAATAACATTTATATATTATTTAACTGTTCAATGAAAATCATAAACATGATTCAAGACACACACACACTAGTAGTTCATCAGATGATAGAATCTGATTGACATCAATGGAAACAATTGGCAAGTTTTGCATGATCATCAATTAATACACATATCATCCCTGCAATACCTGTGGCCTGGATGCAAATGCATAGCTGCATATTTTCTCTTACATGTGCATATATACATGCATTTATGGTACAGCCTTCTTAGGTTTGTAGTATGTTCAAAAAAGCAGGGGCAAGGCGCGCACTCCAATTCCTGGCCAATATATCACCTGAACAAGTGTCCAAAAAATTCACAGGGTTAAATCCCAATTTGCTGCCACATAGTTCACAGGGTTGATTCCCTTCTTGCACTGTTGTACTCCTCCAAGCGCTTTTGTATCTGCAATACTCAACAGGGAGGCTGAGTTGCCATTCAATTCAGGTGAAACCAATGTAAATGCAGTTGCAGTCTCTAGGAATTAAGGTCAATGTAGTGAACCCATTTAAACAATTCATGTGAATAGTGAAAGACTCCCCTCCAAAGCACACATCATACCCTTAGCAGGGGGAGGGGGAAAACCACAATTTATCCCTGCGAATGTACTGGACACTTTTGGGATTTAACCCAGTATTTTGTGTTTCAGGTAGTATATTGGCTGGGAACTGGAGTGTGCGCCTCACCCCCTCTTGTTTCTTGTGTATTTTTGTGGAGATCTGGACTCCAGGAGCTGCAGCACCGGGGTTATTATGCCCCACATTGGAGAGCCATAATTATGGTTTTCCCTTCTCCCCCTATTAAGGATAAGGTGTGTGCTTCTGGAAGAGAGTCATTTCCTGGTCACCGGAATTGTTAAAATGGTTTCACTACAGCTACCATAATCCTTAGAGACTGCAATAGCAATTATATTGGAATCACATGGAAAGATAGGCAACACAGCCTCCCTGATGAGTGTTCGAGACAAGAAAGTGCTAGGAGGAGAACAGCAGTGCAAATATAGCTGAAGGGATTCAACCCTGTGAACATGGAGAACGGCGTTACAAATGCAGCTGAAGGGATTCAACCCAATGAACATTTTGGCAGCAGTTGGGATTTAACCCTGTGAATGTACTGGACACTTTTGGGATTTAATCCAGTAATTTCTGTTTCAGGTAGTATATTGGCTGGGAACTGGAGTGCGCACCTCGCCCCCTCTTGTTTCTTAGGTTTGTAGCCTACTTATCCAGCTTGGTTAACTGAACATCGACCACCAAGGCTGGAATGTGTTCAGTATAATATACCATACATGCCTAAATTCATATGTGGCGGTATATAGTAGTGCTGTATTTCCACCTTAACCAATCTTTTATTGCTTCAGAGTCTACATTTTTTTCAATCTGGCCTGGTAATGTTTCAGACTGGTAGATTGGATTCTTCATGACTAATCTAGCACCACCACCACCACCCTGCACTGGTATAATGTCACACATGCTCCCAATTCATGTGAGGCACCCCTGACTATTGTAATGTAAATAGCTGCATTATGCATATGCTGATAGCCTTTGTATTGATCACACTTGACACATTCCCTCCTCTCGTCTGGTTGTTTGCACTATTTCACTGGACAGTCCTTAAGTAATGTGCAATTTGGCCTGAGCACAGTATTTTTGCTGAAGATGCTAATACAAAACCAACTACCACATACAAGCTTTATACTCCAGCATGCAAACCTTAAATGGAACTATGCAGGCTCTTGACAATACAAGTATGCTGTATAGTTAATCTTAATCAGGATGTTGTTAGTTGTTGGCCTTCTGTTTGGAATATGACCGCCAGAAATCTGAGCGAACTATTTAGGATTCTAGGAGTATTATACCTGTTGGAGCTGATTTACAAAAGGAGTAAATAGGATTCATTATGGGGAATTCTACGGGAGGGATTAGTAGATGAACAAAAGATGAATGATAGTAACTCTGTCCCACCCCTTATTTAATTTTTGTGTAGAGTTACAATTTGTAGCATGTTCTGAATCTACAGGGAGCACCAACCTATTTTCAGAGGATCAATGGTGTGGTGTATACGTTTATAAGAGTAGAAGCAGGAGGTCACTAGAAGGTATATAGCAATATTTAGCAACCAACATTTTGATGGATCAATTGAGGTTGAATCCATGGAGAAATTACTGGCAGAGCCTATGTGCGTATGAAAAATGGGGAGTAGAAGTCAAAGGTGTTGCTGGAACCAGACGATGACAGACCCTCCCTATAGTGAAGGAGAAATGGTTCAGAGTGTTGGGGCCACATTATGAGTATGTTGATGAACTACAACTGTAGAACTTGAAATGACTCAAAAGTTGTTTTAAACCCCAGCTAAATATAAATTGGGATGACATTGAATATTTCTCGCTTAGGGTGCATGTTAAGTAATTGGTAGGATAAATAGCCCATATCTGCCACATTAAATAATATCTATGCACCCCAACAACGTGGTATTTTAAGCAAGAGCATTAGTTAAAATACCACACCTTTATGATTTGCATCATACTCATTATGATGCCCTGAGTAAATTCCTGGGACCATAGATGAACAATGCTTGTTGTAAGGTTCTTGTCCGTATTGTGCGCAAAGGTTTATTAATGCACTCATTGTTTCAAGAAAATGGATATAGGATTAATATCTTTTCATACTATCCACGAGAAAAGGCCTCCAAAACCTCTTGGGGAAATGTGGCACTCTGCCCCCAGTAAGAGATCCAAGCAGTACATTTTTACCAGACTCTGCATACAGATGACCTAAAATATGTCACTCTCACAACTCAAGAGTACCTTTAGGACTATCAGAAGGACTGTGAGGTACTCTGAGCAGTTGCAGGAATGTGATTGTGGCAGGATGTGATTTTATTTGTGTATTTATTGAGGACATTTTGCTTCTACAAGAAACATGTGTTTAGTTAGAAACAGTAGCCAGGGCAATCGCACAAGCAGCAATGGAAGACGAGCCAGATGTTGACATAGGTTAGACTGGCTGGCAACATGCAGAGAATAGCGATTGTATATAGAGCAAAGGGAATTTTAACAACAGTACTGTGTAAAGGCTACACAAATGTATATGCTGTTCTGCCTTCAATAGCGGGGATGTTTAGATCATCCAGAATACTTGCCAGTGGGGTATTAGGGAGACAGTGATGACACACACATAGATCTCTGTAAAGTACATCGCCAGTCAGTATTGGTAGAGCTAGGGGATGTGTACACAAAGTAACAAAATAACTGTGCCGTAATGTAGTGTAGAGGAAACGTATAATGGTAAGTGTTGACAGTGTAGCACAGATTGTTTGCTGTACAGCCTGATTTTAAAACAAATGTTATTTATGTAAATCATATGGTAGTCTAGATCATTAGTACAGGATTGAGAGAACTTTAGCTCCCTGCCTGAAATACCTCTGGTACATATTAGAGAAACTCTGGTGCTGATAAACGGCCCCGTGATTCCTCTCTGAGTACTTCATGGTCAATGCTCTATTGCAGGTTTGGCCATTTTGTTGAAACCTTTAGAAAAAGCAAATGGTTTGAGACAAATTCTTATGATTGAATAGAAGGTGAATAATGAGTATAAAAATAATAATGGCCGTGCTTCTGGAGGAGAGAACTTGTGAAATGGCAGGGGGAGGAATTGTGAAGGGGCACAAAGAGATGAGACATGCTCTAGCTGAGGTGGTCTCCTGGTCTGTTCTTCCAGAGTCCCACCCACAACAAGTCTTTTTGAATAACCACAGACTGTATAACATTGACTTTATTCATATGTTATGTATTTTGTGTGATCATTTTGAATGCATGGTGTTAATTGAGCTCTTGGCGAACAGGCTTGGAGACTTTCTAGAAGACACTAAAAGAATTTGGAACAATTATTATAGTAAAACAGGTATAGCGGAGGGTCAACATGAATTAAGTGAGTAGATGATAAGATGAAGCCAGAGTTAGAAAGGTTCTTGTGCATTATGATAATGTCACATGGAAACAATATGCACACATCTTGAGGAGATGTGCATGCCCAACAGCTATTGACACAGGAACAAGTGACGCTTGTTGTGTGGAGGCTTGAATGTTCTGCCTTCTGACACTCCTATCCTGTTATGTGAAGGGTGAGTCGCTTTCACTTTAACAGCCATATTGACCATGTGAATAATAATACATTTATCACAGATCCTCATACATGAATATTTTCATGAACAAACGAATCTCAGGATTGTTGAACAGAGGTTTCTTTTCATAACATACATCCGTTTACCATTAATGCATTGTCTTTCAAGTAGCCACCTTTTAGAGGCAGGGTGACAGCAGGGTAAATGTTTCACAGTTGTGAATTAGAGAGAGGATATCATTAGAAACAAAGTCCAAAAGTATTAATCCTAACACAGGTTAGCCATGCATATCTCCATGTTAATCAGTAATCAGTAATTCAAGGAGTCCGAGACGAACATTCTGGTAAAACAATGAATGGTATGTTTACTTTGAAATAGTTCGCTTTGGGGTCAGGGACAGGGGCATTTTGTTTAGCAAAAACATAATTCCTAGATTTAGCAATAAGACATGATTGAGAGCCCTACTGCTACACAGCCTATCCTTTGCTACATATAAACGGTTTCGGTATGCTTCTGACAAGATGACACTGTAATTGCAGCATGACTAGCGACATCCGGCCCACAGGAGTACAAGGATGAGTAGTGCCTGAAGTGCCTATCATTCATCATAAAAAATAATTGGAGTGTATCCAATTATACAGATGAAACAGGCACAGTTAATTGATATACCTCCTTCACCTTTTGTGTTAGCGTCGGCCGAACGAAGGCTGTACTCTCAAGAGGAGTGTATGTGATCCAGTAGCAACCCAAACAACAAAGTATAACAGTTCAAAATAAAGGAAAAGTGCAATCATGGTGCTATCAAAATATATACTTTTTTTAAACACACCTTCTGTGATAATACCTACAATGAAAATCACCACACAAAACACACCGCTGTGGAAACAACAGAACATGTGCAAAGATAGAATGATGCAGCACTGTGGGTAAAGAAATTGGGTGACAAAGGCAATGAATAATCTCAATTATTTCAATGGTGCAAAAAGGGATTACACATGACTCAACCAGTCTCCAGGGCATGAAGATGGGCCAAGGGAGTAATTGCAAGCCTACATTCAACCAGCCTTCTGGGTGTTGTTTGTGCAGTTAGAAGCAGGCTTGATTGTGGCTGCTGCATGGTTCTAGATGGGGAGCAGTTTCGAGCAGGAACCAAGATGAATTTCATTGCGGTTTGAAATGATGCTTGAAGAAGGGTGGATCATGAGGGCCACCAGGGTTGGTTTGAAAGTCGGTTAGACGGCAAAGATGCTTGTGACTGGATGCGCTGTTCTGCGCAGTATGTTTGATAAGGCATTTGAGGAATTGCGAATCATGAGGGCCACCAGGGTCAGTTCGACAGTCGATTCAACAGCGAAGATGCTGGCGCCTGGACACGCAGTTTGAGTTGGGCTATTCAGTGCAGCTTTCGATGGTCGCTGTTCGATGATTCCACCAAGGTTGATTCGACAGGCATTGTACATCAGCAGCGATGATGCTACCAGTTCAAAAGTTGGTTTGAATGCAGTAAGCAACAATGAGCTTCATGTTTGAGTCGAGCCAACGATGCACTCCGCTAGTGTGGTGCGGCAGCAGAGTGATTTGAGCACACAAGACAGCAGCTAGAAGATTGATCTAATGCCAAAGGCCCCTCTGGAGGGTCCTGTTGGTTTGACAGGATCAAACAAGCTTGAATCATGTCTTGAAGTGGTTTAACAGTGAAAACCCAAGGGTATTGGTTGTCATGGCTCTCAAGTGCTGTGATTACCACTCCAGGGCCTCGGGGACAAGTGTAGTTCTTGTGATCCCAACATAGGGTCGTGACTATGAGATCCTGTGTAGCAGCATGGCTGACAGAGATGAAAGTCTTGTTCCAGTAGAAGATCAACCCCAATGTGCGCTGGGTATGGGTAGGGAACAGAGCTTGGCTCTTCCTTGGACACTCAGAGCCTCATTCCGAGATTGGAGGTAGCCATGGCGCTATTTGCGCCATGGCTGCCTGCAATACCGGGTCCGGCACTGGTCTCGTTCAATGGGGACTTACCGGTGTAGTCCGACCTTTGCGGGACCGGTAAGTCCCCATTGAAAAAGCCATTCCCATTTGGGCCCCCATAGGGTAGAGGACTTTGAAAAGAACCCTCCCAGCAGAGGTCCACATCATGCTCGCACTGGTGGGTGGCAGGTTCGGCGACCATTTTGGTGTGCGCAAAACTGCGCGGTTTTCCAGGATTCTGGTGCAATGTTGGCTTTTTCGGCCATCTTGGATTTTCTGAGCCCACAGCCGCAAATGTTGCAGCATAATAACTTGAACGTGGGTCAAGACACCCAACAGTCCCTACATTGGAACATTTATAATATTGATGCTGCGCCTATGCATAGTTCAAATGCATTTATTGTTAATATCAATTTCAATTTCACTTTTATGTTGTTGTTGTTTAAGTTCTTTTATCACTGTAACATTGATTATAGTGTGCCGTTTACTAATCTATATAACGTGATACATGTTTTATTGGACCTGTGGGATCTGCAATACACTGATAAAATGATATGTCACAAAAGACATCTGCAGGAAACACAGAAACTATAATAAATCTAATAGAAATGTTAAAATCTTGCCTTCTCTATAAGCATAATCTAAGTAAAAATGCTATAATAACAGCTATTCCTGAATTTAATGATACTCGATGTATGATCCTGAGTAGCATGAAGTGCTGAATCGGTCATGTCATGATTGAAACCTATGCCATGCATGCACTTCCTGCTTTATTCAGCATGTTTCTTAGTATAGTAGTAACAGTTGTTGTAATTACCCAGTTCAATGGTACTGCATTTATCAACCTCGGAAAGATGAAGTGCTGGAATGGCTGCATCAGAATTCAAACGTACAAAGTGCTGGTTGCCCCATGCCAGAGACAAGCACTTAATTGGTGTGCTCTTCACCCATATGCAGTACGTGATGAAAAAGGGGCAAGTCAGGGTTGTTTATAAAGTGGCAAGGTAGATATGCCTGCACGCATCTCTTGGTATCAAATAAGCACAGTTTGGAGACATATTAAATGGTAAAAAGTGGCTTGGTTTTATATATAAATTTCACAAAATAGCCAGGACACTTACGGAGCAACTTGTGTTTACATTTCAAAGTAAATTTCAAGTCTCACAATAAAAGTAATCAGTGCTATGTGTTTGAGTTTTCCATTGGCAGACATGAGCTAGGTGGCCACATTGTGAATTACATAAAGGCAGTATAATAAGTAGATTGGGAGGATCTTGATGATCCCACAGTAACAACAGCATTTGAGATGTTGCCATTTGCACGTCATCTATGCCTGGTGTCAGACAAGACAAGTAACAAATAATGCTGCAATACTGCTCCATCCCCAGATTGGCAAATAGGTTTAATATCTTATAGTTATGCTGAGATTACATCTTTTTAAAATAATAATATTGAATTATAGGTGCGTACACATTGAACCTAATTAGGCACAGACTTATTCTTTGATAGAAAAACATTCAGGGCTACTTAAGATTATCCAAGCATCGTAAACAGTAGCAGCACATCAATGGACGAGAGGTGAGGGTAACGTTAAGGCCTCCGATATTATGGCTCTTTATAGTCCTGACATGCCTGGCAATATAGAGAAGTCTATTTGACGGACTTCATTGCCTATGTTACTCATTCCGAGAAATACATAGTGGATCCTGGTCTGCACGGCTGTTTGTTCTGTCCTCTAGACTGAGTGTGGCTCATATGTGGGTTCAGGTTACCTGTCTTTATACCGGGATATTGTATACAGAATGCCCATAAATCGAGACATATCCTGAAATCCTTACGATTGATTCATTTTCTGTTTTTTGTGGGCCCCCTCCATCCCTGTTTCCGACCCGTAAACCCTCATCCCGACCGTTTCCCCCCCTAAAATTACCCTTTACCACACCCTAAATATGTTCGATATGAAGGTTTTTGAGATGTAAGTTTAGATATATGAGGGATTCGATATACAATTTTCGATATAAACACTGTATACTGTGAGATCAGCATGTTAGAATGTATGAAGGTTAATATTAATCTCCTAGTAATGCGTAATCTAATTTGAAAATCATAATGCAACTTGGCTTCGTCCTCAGAGTTTATACCTGATAAACTATTACCAATGTAGGATTGTGTGCAAATGTGAAGATAATTAAAACACAGACATGTATGCATTGAATCTATCTAGATACCTAGCTATCTTTCACCCTGACTCTAGTTATGTGTCTTCGTTCTTGAAATACTCATGTCAACACTCAGAGGTTGAGCTAAGAGTTGTGACAAATCCAGGGAACTTGTCTCTTCTCCCTTAGTGGGAGCCCCCCTTTGCAACTAGAGAAGGGAGCCTGCTGCACAATACCCTCCTTAGGGGATAGGGCAAGCAGGATCCCACTGAGGGTGACCCCTCATTGGGAACAACGAATGCTAAAGTAGGGATACTATCCCACCTTCCCTCATGGGAAAATCCCCCCATGTTCATTGGATATGTTGGAGTTGAAGAGAGCAAACAGATACAGGGCCCCTTTACAGTAGATGGCTTGGTTTCTGACTTGGACTTGTCTCTGCATCATTATGCAACACAGGACCAATGGAGTGCTGCCTTCCATTCCAGGGAGGGACTCGAATATAGTGGGATCTCAAGTCAGGAAGGGAGATTCCATTGGAGAGCAGGAAGCTCCAGCCTGCATGGAAGCACAACAGAAGGGGGTGCACCCAGTCATGAGCAGCTGACAACCACATAGTCGGTGTGGCAGGTGGAGCCACCCAACCACTCATGGAACACTGCCGGTCCAGAGAACTAAAGATTCTCGAACAGCAGGGAATCATGAGATAACCAGAGAAAGCAGAGAGAAAAAGGACCTGCCAGTGGCATCCTCTGCCAATTCCGAAATTAAGTAATGGAAGAGGTACAACTGATCTGCAGGGGCCATAACAGCTGCCTCCAGCAAGGAAGAATTCTTCTGGTTCCCAGGTATGTGGTGTTACCCGAGGAGCAGTTGGAGGGCATGAGACTACCATGGAGCCCACACAGAGCTACTATCCGGAAGGGGGCGGTAGCAACAGCCGTCCATAAAGCGCTCAGCAGGCCTGAAGCCCACACGGGCTACCAATCGGAATATCCCAGAAGGAGGTGAAAGCAGCATCTGGCCAAACAGGGCTGAGCAGGCCCAAAGACTGATGGGCCCAACGATCCAAATACATCAGTCAGCAGATGAAGTGATGACTGAACAAGCAGGGCTGTGCAAGCCCAAAACCCCAACAGGGATTCAGATCTGAATACCCCAGAAGTTTGTGGAAGCAACAACCGTTCACACATGGCTCAGCAGACAGGCCTACCAATCCAAATATCCCAGAATGGGTTGGAAGCAATGACTGACCAAACATGGCTTAGAAGCCCCAAAGCCCAGATGCGGCTAACAATTCAAATACCACAGACGGGGGTGGAACAGGTGACAGACCCGGCAGGGCTGGGCAGACCCAATGTCCACACAGGGTTAAAGAGCAAAATACCCCAGAAAGGGGTGAGAAGCAAAAATCAACCACATTAGGCCTAAAATACATTTGGGACTAACAACCGAAATACCCTGAGAAGGGGTGAAAAGAGTATCTGAGCACATCAGGCTGAACACGCCCAAAGCCCACATGGGGCTACCCCAGTAGGGGATAAGAGAAGCATCGAAGCAAACCAGGTTGAGCAAGCCCAAGGCCCACACAGGGCTAACAAGTTGAATAAACCCAGTGTGGTAAGGAGCGAGCTTTGTTTTTTGTTGCCACATCAGCCTCCATCCATAGGGAGGCTAAATCCCAGAAAAAGGGATAAACAAGAACCTGTACAGACTACATGACAAGGTTTAATCCAGGGGAGAAACTGAGAGACAATGATTTTGTTTGGAACTCTTCTACAAGGGAAAGGAGCACAGAGAAACCCTAAGAACTCTTTGGGTAAAGGTGAAAAAACCTGCCACCACTTAAGTTAACTGAAGGGGAGTAACACTTTCCTAAACTGGAGCTTAGAATCCCTTTTTATAGCGATAGAATAGTTGGTAGGTTAGAGTAGGATCAGACAGAGGACTAGATAATTTTTACTGACAGCCTGATGAGCACCATTTTATTGTTTTCTAGCAAAGAGGATCCACCGTAGGCAGAGATGTCCTCTCATCTGGCTCTGACTTTTCACAGACCTTACAACTATTCTCTGCAGTCAAGCTTTTGGAAACTAGCATACTCGCTCGGACAGCTGCCCCCTCCATTACACTAGGGCATCTATAAACCACATCAAAACTTCATTAGTTGGGACTCACAGCCATACAGCACCCGATTCCCACCAATTCTATATCAGTTAACATGTGCCAGTGTGTTACTGTGTCTTGAATCTTTGCCTACGCTAATCAATCTGTGTTTAGTCAGGACTAGGCGACTATTTGCACAACTACCAGCAGAGCAGAACTTATGTCCCTCCACTCAAAACTGGAGGCCCTTGTGGTCATAAGGCGTGATCTGTTTAAGATGTTATACATACCCTTATTCACAAATACATAATTAGGACTCCAGGATCTGGTTTGCACCGGGGCTACGCGTAGCTGTGGGTATATCTTAATGCAGCGTTGGAGCTGCTCTGCTCTTATCTGTTCTGTTTGTTTGTGGGCACCCAGAAACCTTCGGGTCATTGGAGCGCGGTACAAATAACCAAACATAAACATAGGTGACCGTTATTTTGTAGACATGGCGCATTTGTGTAAGTCACTTGCATCAATTTCAAATGTTCATATACAGTAACATGTCCAGATAGTTTTCCTTTTTGTAAGTAGCCCTCGCTTTCCATAATTAAAGTACATGGGATTAAAGCAGTTTACTCTGAATGCTGTTGTAATGCACGTTCTGTACATGCATTGGGCAATATAGCCAAGAAGCAACCCATCCCTAGCGAGAAACACGATGGTGGTAAAACATTTCCTTGAACTACCGAATTCCATATTTTCCTCTTTATTTGTTAATATCCTTCGAGGGAGCGCTGCCTTGGGGGCTGATTTCCCGCCCAGTGGCTGCTCCTCTCTCAGATGCTGTTGCCATATCAAGATCACTTATTGTTTTATCTTCGCCTGGTGAATGAGAAGGTAAATGCACCCAAACAAAGAATCGGTCTGCATGAAAATGCCTCTATTGTCAAGATAATATCGGAAGCCAGCGGGCTCCTTTTTATATCTAATGCCAAGCGGTACAGAAATGTAAGTTCCCTTTTCCCTGTAATGACAGAAGTTGTGCATCTTTGTTGCAAGATAGGGTTGCGAGAGCGCAATCAGTTGCATTCCTTCTTGGAGTGAAGTACAGAGCACACATTCAGACTCAGATGTCAGCTTCGCTGCTGCACTGACGGACTTTTGTGATGAAAGAACTCTTTTTTTTTTTTCTTACAGGAATCCATTACTTAGCCATGACCGGGATCGCATTCAGTTGCTCTTTTGAAGCACTGACTTTGAAAGAAAGCAACCTTACGTCCCACATGGTAAATAGTGGGAAAACGTCTGGACCGTGCATTCTCAAGGCAATATCGTAGCTATTGTACCATGTCTTGCCGTAGACCGTCTACACTACTGCTCATTTAATAGCATTAAAACCATTATCAGTGCCGTGTGCTTGCAAACAACATCATTTATTTTAACCGGGTAGATATTGGGTTTTAAATTGTGTCACATGCATAACAAACGTCTTCAAAGTGCCATGGGAAAAAGGGTTGGAGTGGGTTGTGCAAGCTCAATGGTTTAATTTTATTTTAGTGTTTATAGTGTGGACTTAGCTCAAGACCAGCCGAGCGCTTTACAATGTGTGTATCCCCGAACAGGTATGGCGTTTCCGGACATTAGCACAGTACTTTGTGTGAAAAAGTGGGTACACGCGTGTTGCTTCTTTTTATTTTTATTGTCTTTGATACTGGACATTTATTAGAGGCACTCATCATGTTATGCTTGATGAGAGACACGTACTTAGTATTTTGATAACTTGCGTGATGGTGGGGGTGTTCTGAGCCTGCAGCAGGATAGGGCACTAGAGGGATGGGTTATGGCAGAAGTTTTTGGGTCTTCTTTGCCGGACCGCTTTGGTGCAATTATTTTGATGAATTTGCTTAAAGATGCACGGGTGGCTCCAGAAGTGTGGAGTTTAGCCGCCAGGAGGGTTAGTGTGCTATGGTGCAGTGGGATCTATGACACTAAAATAAAACAAAAGCGACCATCAACCAATGAAGCACACAAAGCTAGCAGTGCAAGAAGACTGGTGCAGATGTTTATTGAGTACCCTAACACTGAGGCTCCTGGGGCCTTTCAGCGGCACACTCATTGGTTGCATCCCTGACAAGGCCCTCAATGTGGACTCATTATGGAAACATCGGCTTAACCAGGGCAGACTTGTTTAAAACACAAATACAACTCTCAGAGCCTTGTGCCAGAAGTGCAGGTGGAGACGTTAGATCTCACGGTCTGACCTGGGCAGAGCAGCAGTACAGCACATTGCCTCATTTAGTTTGGTGATGGCTATCATTATTGTATTTTCTTCTATGCAGCTTAGACCTACATCTGACATGCTGGTGCTGCAGCAAAGAAAAAGCTATTATGAATATTGAGTCATCATCCTGAAGCTTGTACTTCAGATAATTCAGATGACACATATCTGTGGCTTGAACATTGTTATTTTTTGCAGGTATGTTTGGGTGTTGCTGAGGAACCCTGTGATGGTGACAGATATTCATGAGGTCATGAACACATGTTATTTGGGGTTACTAGCCCTTGGAGTGGACACCAAAGTTGACTCTGTTTCCCAAGTCTTTTGGTCTGCAAGCCTCTTGGCATGGCTGTGGTTCGCCACATCTGAAAGGTGATAATCACTCACCAAGCATTTAGCAGTTGTGATTGTAGCTTATTCTGGATTGATCTATAGTGCCCTCACACCCATACTGCCATACTGCCTTTATGAGTGAGCTATGGGGAGCTTACACAGGATGGCCGGGTGTACACATATCTGCTCACTAGCATGAGCGTGTTGCTCTTATCCCAAGAAAATACTGCTTTCCTGCCCATCTGGACAGATCAGCCCCAATGTAGTGTACAGACTGGTACTCCATGCATATGCCTTTAGAAATCGATGGCTCTCTTATGGGTATCATCCTGTCTGTAGGTTCTCTGGCGGTTCCCATCTGAGTGTGAGGATATTTGTCAACATGTGACCCTCAAATGGGAATAGAACTTTGGAAACATAGAAATGTTCTGTGGTGGAGTGCAGCTACACAGATGGATCATCTGGTCGCTAGGCCCAGACAATCCCAGACTTGCATCCCACAGCGCTGTTACTGGCCTACATCCGTTTTCCTAGTGTGTGCATGCTTCTCCTCAACACATGCACAATAAATATTTGTTTTAATTAGCAGGTGAGTTGCAACTGCAATTTGACAAAGGGCCGACTACTTGCTCATTTTCATGCAGCAGGGCCACCAAAGTCATTGCATGTTCCTAGTTACATATGATGTGCCTTGTTCTTTAAATAGAAAATGGGCATTTTTTGGGGTAGCCTTAAGTACGAATCGCTACCCCTCGGTCGTTGTTTGCACTGCCTTTCCACTGGTTGGCAAGGCCTGTGATCCAAACAAAGCAAATGTATGTTTATAAGTAAGCATGTCTTCAGTTTTGGTTAGGTGAGAAGGTGGCTGTTTTTAAAAAATATTTATTATGCATCAATGTTCGTTAGTAGACTATACGTTTTCAATAAAGTTTGTTTAAGAAACATACGATTGGGTCATCGGTCAAGCAATGTAACTTTTTGCAAAGCAATTTTTAAGAACCATGTACTGCCATTTCTCCTATACTTATACGTTTGGTGAAATGATGCCACATAAACAGACACAAAATAGGGATGCTGCGGAATTATGAAAACAAAGGAAATGCCAAAATCAGATAATTTGAAAAACATTATTCTAACAATAGTGTCAACGAGATCCCAGTAATCAAACCAAATAATTAAATGTCCAAAATACAACTACACAAACAATTGTAAGAATAATCTGCAGAAATGATGACACCAATTAACAAACAATACAGGTAGGAACACAATGTGGGAAACATAAAGCCCCTCAAATTCTTTTTACGCAACTTCTGTAAACAAGTCCACTGATTTCCCAAGGGGAGTTGTGTGCAGTAGGAGGGACTGACTCATGGCAAAAGCGGTCTACAGCCGGCCAATACATGCACATGAAAGTAACGGTCATGCACCCAACACTAACCTATGCATTAGCCTTCCAACAACCTCGTGGATCAACAGGTTGTCATGTCCATCCACCATTGCCATTGTATTTTTACATATCATCCCTTTCTAGGGGAGACAATGTAAGTACATGATAGAAACATTCATGCTGAATATTAATGTACGTTGTCAATGTTATACCTATGTGCTAAATGGGCATGGTACCTATTTGAACTAGAATAATGATCGCATATGGATTTGAGAAATTAAAAGAGGTTATACTTTTCAAATTGTGGAATTTGCTAGTTTCATAAAAGGAAATTAGCAAATTGGGGTTTCCTGTGATATACCAAGCCCCCAAACTCCACATTTGCTGCTTGGTAATGCAGACTTTCCCGTTTATGATGTTGGGCCTCATTACGAGGTGGGCGGTAAGGGATTGCCGGCACCGGTGAGGGCGCCGGTGCCGGTAATCCCTTACCGCACTACTACGAGTTCCCTTTGCGGGTCCTCCCTTAACGCCTGGTTTTTCCAGGCGTTAAGGACGGGACCCGCAAAGGGACTCTGGAGCTAATAACGGCACCGCAATTTGCGGTACCGTTATTAGCGCCTTCCCCATTCCTGTTGAGCCCTATGGGGGCTCAAATGGGAATGGGGAATGGCCCTGGTGAATGGGGAATTACCGGTCCCGCCAACCTTGGAATGGACCGGTAATTGCTCCATTCACCAGGGCGGAGTCAGAACGAGTTTGGAGGCAGCCATGGCGCTAATAGCGCCATGGCTGCCTCCAACCTCGTAATGAGGCCATTGTCTGCACTGTCTACATATCAATCATTTAATGTGAATATTAAATTCGTTGTACAGGCGCAGTTCTTTTCGATATATCAGATTGAGAAATCCATAAAAAAATGCCTAAAAATAAATCTGCCCTTTAAAGATCAATGTACAAAAATATGCACAAAGACTCAAATGTCATCACACACACTTGCATAGAGGGATTTATTTCGTTATCTAATCTTGTTTTTTTACGAAGTTATTGTGGATTAGCTTGGTACTTTTTTTTTGTTTTCTGTTTTTATTGTCTTGCTCTATAATGTTTTATAGGGAATGCTCTAATAGTCCAAGACTTGAGATCACGACGCTGTATTGAACGGGTTAGAGTAAAAGTAATGGACGATCAATCTGACATTGTAGGCTAACAGCACTGAACAAAGCTCAGTCACAATTAGGCAGAACGGAGGACTTGGGCCATTCGTTCCAACGAAGGGATGAAAAGCTCCTCGCCAAAGTGGCTGAGAAAATAATGCATTCAGACGGTGCAGAATTACCGCCTAGCAGTTCTATTTATCCGTAGCTTAAAACGCAGCTGCGTTTTTGTAGAAAGTAATGAATGTGGCAGTCCTACTTAAGGTAGCAGAAAAAAATATCCCTTGTTTGGTAATAAGGGGATTTTCAATTTAAGAGCGTGCAAGCCTGTTGTGTGAAGTATGGTTATTGCATTTGCAGCATTCTATCTCTCTCACCAGGAGGCTAATAATGAAGGAGTCGGAGCCGGAGAACCACGCAATGAGGGTTATCTCGAAGCCCCAGATGCTGGATAAGTTGAAGGAGGCAGAATCGCATTTGGATGACATTCAAACAGGCCTGAACGATTATTTGGAGAAGAAAAGACTATTCTTTCCAAGGTAAACAACCCATCTCATACATGAGCTGTATGCGCCGCCATGCCATACAATGAAACAAATGTCCACAAAGTTGATGCTTTTTTGCCATTTCCAGGTCTTTCTTCCTATCCAGTGATAAGCTCTTCTATATTCTCTCCGAGACAAAGGACCCCTTCCGCATCCAGTGGCACCTCTAAAAAAGCTTCGAAGGACTGGCCAAGCTCACTTTCAATCATGAAAGGGAAAATACCGACATGGAATCGGTTAAAATGAAGAAGTTGAGCTGGTGCTGCAAATAGTTCCAGCAAACGCCAAAGGGCTAGTAGAGAAATGGCTGTATCAGGTAAATATATTTAGCCCTTATGACGAATTGAGTTACGAGATGAATAACGCTACTCTTTTACAGAAAAATCACCCAACGCTCAGCCATTTTTTTCAACATATCATTTTGCAAACGATTTTTCTACTTTAGGGATGCTTGTTTTCTTCGTTTTATTTGTGTACTTAAAGCCATGACTCCATCTGCACCCAAGTAGACTGCTTAGATGTTGTCTGTTGACGTCTCCATACATTGAATGAGCTACACCACATCATACATATGTGCAGTCCTTATTATTAATGTAATCTTCTCCAGAGATCATCGTCATACAATTCTGTATTGTTGATGGTCTTCCACAAAGACAAGGCAGGTGATCTGTACAAAAACCCGACAGCAGTGCATAGATAATAGCTAGGGGAGCCATGTCTCACTAACGTAACTTGGCACACTGATTCTAAAAAGGGGGCCGAGAAGTAAAAAGATAACTATTTCTGAAGACCATATGCAAATCTGTAAGAAAACCTCTTATATTGTATTTAATCAAAAAGGTTTGTAGTCAATGGCACTTTATGCTGTGAGTACCAATGCCACCCTGAACACCAGTGCTATAGTGCTAAGCTATAGTGTTGTTCTCTGCAATGATGTTCAATCCAATATAAGATTACCTTTTGCTAACTCAATGTAGAGTACCACAAATCTATGTCCTCTTCTCCTGGCCAATTAAACAATGTCTTAAAGAAATACGCTGTACTCACAAACCTTTCTTTAATTTAAAAACTGTTCATTAGTACCCTAAAGATTAATACATACTGGAGCAGTGGGTTTCTTCATTGTAGATTTTTAGTAAATCCATCTTAGCAATTTTTGATGTTCCTCCCAAAACAATATTGGTAACTCTGGCCTGGATGGGCCCATTGAGGAAATGGGTCGTGTAGCTCTCAGAATGCTAGCCAAACCCAATGGTGTTAAAATGGTGCTTACAACTGGAGAGTTAAATATTTGTGATTCTTAAATTCCCATATTGATGCAAAAAGTATTATAATTCTAGTATGCATGAGTAGACTAATGCATATAAAATAATACCATAATTGTAGACAGATGGAGAGGATCATTAGTAGGTGATAGTGGAGAGGGCCTTTAGAGAATATCAGTAATGCTTAATGTATTTCCAATTGAAAATAACTTAGAAAAAGGCCTAGAAAGTGCATTGACAATGTTCCAGTTTCTGTGAGGACACAAAGGTCCTTCATCAAGATACGTGGCAGAAGAAACGATTTCCATTTGTCGCATTGTCTGAGCACCACCCACAAAAGCATCAGTTCATGAACTATATTTTAATTTCTTTAATGAGTTCCTCCCATCTTCAAAGTGAGTGACAAAGAAACTTGTACAATAACCCAATTAACGTTCTTTTTTTCTCCCTAGTCTTTATTTACCACCTCTGTTTTCAAGAGATATACCGGGAAGGCTGTCACTCGTAGTTATCATCACTGTAGATCAAGCGACTGAGAAAGGGTCTCTGCATGATATGTGTTGGGTTCTCCGTTCCCAGGTGAGTAAGGTGGGCCTGTTTCACATACTCAATGGGGAGTCTGTATTCTCTCCTACAGTTTTTGAAAACAATTGCACGTGAGGAGGGGTAAGAGGTGACTAGATGGCTTTTTATTTTAATTGGGGGCATGTTGGCCACACTTAAAACAAAGTGAAATGCTAGCCGGGCATTCACATTGACCAACTTAGATTATCTTTCGGGCTTAAAGGAAGCCAGTCACAGAATATTTAATGTGACTCAAAGATCAGCAGCATTTGCAGACACGTGTGTGTTTTATGCATGTGACATTCATTTGTGTATAACTGTTCTATATTTAATTACTCCTGTCCTCCCTAGTGGGAACCACAAAGTACATCTCAAAATGTTGTGACCAGTGCTCTGCTGTGGACCCGGTTAAGCAGGTATGGGTGCCCGAAGAACCTCCTATAGATCACAGCCATAACTAAGGGTTAAAACAGAGTCACTCAATGATTGCAACTATATTCACTATCCAGGAGTAGATTTCTGAGAACATAAAGATACTAAAATTGGTTTAACGTAAGACACTGGTGCTGTGCTTCAATATGTCACATGGGTGATAAAAAGCCATTTTGGGTATGTCCTTAATTATTGATCACACTTTAGAATGACACACATAATCATTGTTTGACCTAAAGTAATGCACATTTTCAGTGCTGAATACCTTTCAAAACACTGTGAATGTGTCATTTCTGCATGTT
Organism: Ambystoma mexicanum; assembly: GCF_040938575.1. Taxonomy (NCBI): domain Eukaryota; kingdom Metazoa; phylum Chordata; class Amphibia; order Caudata; family Ambystomatidae; genus Ambystoma; species Ambystoma mexicanum. The sequence goes on from NC_090936.1 coordinate 940,681,714, forward strand.
AAATTTCCTGAAGTATTGTCGATTCCCTCCCCATCTTAAAGTGTCAAGAGCTAGACACCCTTTCAGATTAACTGACAATTTCCTAGTAAAAAAGGTACTGTGTAGTTTAAGAAATATCTACAATTGATTTGCATGGTAAGAAGTGCCTCGAGCAGGTGATTTGCAGGCTCATTCGAAAACATTGGATTTATAAATTCACCCCAAACATACAGATAAGAAATAACCTCTTAAATAGGATGGTTTAGTGAAGAGGCCAACAAACAGCTTGCAATGTCAGCAGAATACCCTACAACACCGAGGACAGAATAATGTCTTAAATATTTTAACACTGTTGACATGTACCTTTGGCTAACCACCCTTTGACCCATGTGACAAACAAGTCATACAGCAAGGGCAGCCCGCTTTAAATATAACAATTCCAATTGTATTCTCGTTTGTAATTATTTAACAATACTGATTTATACGGATGTGGATCAAGAACCAATAATTACATGTTCCTTTTAACAACACTTCAAATGTTTTTGTTTTTGTTTTCAACAATTCCAGTTGGCCCACCTCAATAACAAATATAACACTTTTAGAAGTGCAGCTCAGGATTGTGAACACATATTGCCTGGTCACCACCTACAAGTCTTCACGCATAGGTTGGTCTATTAGGCTATTGAATGCTGTTTTTTGTGTCTCTGTGAGTAGTCTTTGTTCAGTAGAAAAGTAGCATTTTCCAAGCATGGAGAATAGTTTGCTCCCTTCAGAGATGTGTCGTCCTTCTTTTTGTGTGCACAGTTTGCCCGACATGGTCCCTGTAGTCATGCCTGCCTTTTTGCCTGTTTGTTGACTGCTTCTGATTAGGCTATAATAGCTTAAACAAATATATGTTGGAGCCAAGTCTCGCAGTTGCAGTCCACGTTAGTTTTGTTTTAGTCCCCCCTGTCTGTCTGTGTCCTCAGATGCATGCTTTAGTGCTGTATTTTACCTGTGCAGTCTCTGTAGTGTATTGTCATTTCAGTGAGTTGAGTTGTAGCAACATTGTTTCTTGTCCTCCACTGAAAGGTTTGCGGTGTCCTTTCCGTCCGTTTGTGATGTCACTGTCTCATTCTGTTGCTTGTCAGTAAACTATGGTTGAAATGTTTCGTAAAATGGCAAAAAATAATGGTTGGTTTTAATAGGGCGAGGAAGTCGCGTGAAGAACCGTAAAGTGTTGCTCCTGGTAGAGATACATTCACTCCCGTGTTTTATGGCTTTTTATTCCTATGTGATAGTAATAAAGTCTCATGTAGGGATGGAAGCCATGAAGTACATTGTGAAAAAGCATCAGCAATAATCGGGCCATCCACGTACATAACAAGATGCATGTTGACCAATTGAAAGGCGTCGGGATGTACTGTACTGTAACTCAGTACAGAGGTATTGATGGTATCCTAATTTTAAACTGTCTTTTATTCACTTGTCGAGTGTGATTATTTGGAAATGTGTTTATTGCAGGCGATCCACCCTTGATTTGAGGCTTGACCGTGCTTGAGAATTAAGCGTGTTCAGTCTGCTCTCTTTCCTTTCTCTGCCCTAACCCTTAGATGGTCACGTTTAGGAAAGGAAGTGCCATGTTTGCAGAGGGAAATTGCCTTAGTGTTCAGCGTCTCTGGATGTGAGATCTTTCTCTCTTAAAAGCATTGCATTTCTCTATGAGACATCCAGAAACCAGCTCTCATTAATGGACGGGCAATGATGTCTTAATTCCAAAACAGATGTGATTGACATACTGCAGTTTAACGAGATTGTTGAAAGTTGTTGATGGGATTTCCCTTCACGGGAATGCTATTGTAATCCTCTTTTGGAACGAGAGGAAGGAATTTAAGTCTGTAGAGCAGGTTAAGTCCATTTGATCATGAAGATGTATATTAACACCCACACCCAGTAGTATGCCACCAACTTTGCTTCTGTTCACCCTACGACGTTAGTACAGTAAAATTTAGTTTTGTTGGTACATTATCGGGATACACTTCTAATATCCTGGTAGAAATATCAAGACTAGTTCATCATTGATCACACCGTCATAAACTATTGGATAGACAATGCCTTTAATCTGTATTCTTTTCAAAACGTTTTTAATAAAAATATATGTTTATATTATCCTGACTCTTCACTTTATTAAAATCCAATGTAATGCTTTTATTTTGCCTTGTATCTATATTGCATTCAATTCTAATGCTCTTTAAGTATGTGCATTTTATATGCCTTTCGTTAACTAAGTTGGTTGAGAAGGTGATTGGGGTTCACATTTGTGCATCAAACAACATTAGGCATAGACCTGCTTAAGAAAAACACACTGTTGATTAAGTAGTTTCATTGTGTCTTGAATTAGCAAAATTATCAGGGGGTTCTGGGTAACCAGTGATTGCAACACGTGTTAATAGTACAATAATACAGATTCTTGGAGTACCTCAAATCCCAAAGGTAGAGTGACCTGTTTGGGCAGGTCCCAAACTAATCACAGTGAATAGTTGTTCTTTGGAAGTTTAGCAAAATGGAGTGGGAATCCTCCTACCCTCGGAGATGACAGGAGTTGCCCCTGTTTCACAAGCAATGTATTCCAGCCTAGGTGAGAATGAATGTCTGTGTGGAGTATGGGGCTTCTTTGTTGAATAAGAGAGGAACTGAGGAATTCAAACTTGGAAAGACCATCTTCTCTTCAATGGTCTCCTACACGTATGCCAGTTTGCTATGGAACCGTGTGTGCAGAGAGAGAAAGATGGTCAACAGTTGAGTCCCCTTACAAAATGTTTATGTGACAGGAGATTCTTGAAGCAAACAGTCCCTGGAGGTCATTGCAGCTTTGGGGGGTCATTGTGTTCAATTCTGTGTTACTAAGAAAATCAACTCGGCTCTTTTATGATGTGATCATTTTGATTGTGAAGTGTTACAATAGTAAAGCATTACATTTCTGACATATACTAATTTGATGTGTATGCCTGAATGAGTCTGTTCACAATGAGTTTTATAATGGCCAGTTCTAAATAACTTATACACAAAAATAATTGGGCACTTCGCTAGGGGAACCCCCAGGAGGAGGGACAGCCCTACACTTCATACAGAAGCCAGGCAAGACGAGCATGAAGGTTTATTAGAGCTGTTGGAGATGTCACTTACTACAGGAATGACACAAAGTTGCAGGCAGTGGGAGACACACTGGAGGAATAGAAGATTTCTGTGAAACGGGACAGACATTCCTGGTGAACACAACATCAAAAAATACTAACGGTGTACAGTGATGGACTCTGGGAATTAGAGTTAAACTTAATGTAGGCAGCCCCGGATAGAAAACCCCTTTCAGACCTTCAGTGTTAGTGAAGAATATTACAGATGCGGACCAGAACATTCAGAACTAAGAAAGTCAGGGGTCTTTCCTGTACCTTGCATATCAGATTACACCAACCCAAAACAATGTGTAACACATGTACACTGGCAAAAGCATCCAGGGCAAACAGCAAGATGTGCAACAATTAGTTGATGCTTTGGCCAATAGGAACCTGCCAACTGAAATACTAGATCTACTAGATCTACTAGATCCTACCGGACAAGCAGGAAAAAAATTAGATCAGCAGAAAACAATCCATTAAGATGAAACACAGAGGGATGCAAGTCAGGGTGATCACTAATTAGGGTAGGACTTTGAATTGCAAAGAACGCATACAAGGACATGAGGGGGAAGGTAGTTACAGGTGACCCCGGGAGAATATACGATTAACCACAAACGGGTGGGAGCAGTCACTGCTTTTTTAACAAAGGGGGGGGCTGTAGAAACTGGTACTATAGAGAGGACGGTCAGATACCGTCTGCGACCTAAGGACACAGGAAAAACATGCATAAACTGGCCGTGTCCTGATGGCAAATGGGGCATACTCTGACGTCACTTTTTTGTACACAGAATATAATTTGGCTTGTATGTCTTCATGTGTGTGTTTATAAATCTTCATAAAACATAAACCTAGCCTCTTTTGAGGGACCATTGTACACAACCATGTAGTCAATTACATCTGATTTTGCATGAATTAACATCCACAAATGTGTCTTGGTACTAATAACAAACGGTCATCACCTAGTGCAGCAAGTGGAACATGCATGTCCACCAACCAGGATTAATCAAATCTCAGCTGACATACCCTTGGTGATCCATGATGCTTCCCGATCCCCCTGCACAAAACCAACGATTACCACAACTCAAACCATATGAGAATTGATGGACAAAATAGCTGCTTTTGATAGAGGCTGGGCACTTTCCAGGATACTTCTGCATAGAGGTTCAACAGGTGGTTATGAGGAACCTGATCTGGGGCTCCATTGCCTGTTGGGTGGTTCAGTAAAAAGTTTCAGTAAGTCAGATAACCCCACATTTCTGTGTAGCAATGACATTACAGTCACCTTTACTGTACAGACACATTCCGAGAATGGGTGATTTGCTTCACCCGGTATTACCTTCTGTGAAATATCCTTCAAAATTCCCATGGAGTCCAATACACTGCAAACATGGGGATATATACTACCTTATTGGAATTGATAATCCGCCAGATTGTAATTTGTGGTAGCAAAATCTGGTGGAATTTCTACCATAATGATGTCAATGAACTTTGTTACAAAAATGTGCAGGTCCAATATATCCTGCTATTGGTGCCATAGTTTGCTCCATTTGGCTTCTGCATTATCCATGTAGGGGCTTTATAATTTCTTTACCCATTGATATTAAAAGGAGGTATTGCCCGTTTCTATCATTATAAAAGATGAAGATCCCTAATGAGCAAGCTAGACAGCTGTCTTATGATTGTACACGTAGTCACTAGGGGTAAACGCACAAGCTGGTGATGAAACATAAAAAGAAAAATGAAGAAACATTTAGTGGAGGTAAACAAGCAATACACATTTGCAGAAAAAAATTCAATTTGATAAAAAAAGAAAACAACTGCATATATAAGCCCATGATCCAGGGAGAAGACTTACAAATAAAACCCTTCTACACCTTGTAGGCCATATACTGCACACTTCTGACAAACATTAACATGCAATGGGACACAAGCACGGACCTACGCAGTCATGGGGCATGCACTGATAACAGCTGTCAGATGTCACATAGTGGTACAATAATACAGAATAAAACATATTAAGGGGATACTAGGTAATATTTTGGAGCAGCATTAAGTAATCAATGTCCCCTTTAGTGCTTACCACCATGTTCGTGTACAAGGGAGAACGGCCACCACAGGGACAGGGCATACACGCCCCTTTACGGACACGAAAAAGCATTTGCACAGCAATTATAGTGTTTTGAATATCAAGATAGAATGTGTGACCATAGTAGGAAACCAAATAACCTTCTGTCATCCTGTTAAAGAAGGACGATGGCACTGCAAACTACAAGCTTTCCATTAACTCAAATCCAAAATCGCAGATGTATAATCAATGTAATAAAAATAATTTCCAAAAAAGGTGTGGTGCACAAACTCTGACACATGTGGCACTACGACCACCACACCATAATGCCTTGCAAATGTAAATGACAAAATCAAATATTAGACATGGGAAATGAATATGTCACAATCCGTCTCGCATTACATTGCACATAGCATTTTTTTTTTTTTTGCATTTTTAAAGCGCTCACACAGCCTACGGGCATCGAGACGCTGTTACAGGAATATATATTTTTTTATATTGCGTAATTGTTATTTATAACATAAACACGCAGGGGTTTCTAAGCGTGGACCCGGGGATTGAACCTGTGTTGCTTCGTGTCGTCTTGCTTCCGAGGCATGCACGTTGCCACTGAGCTATCCGCCCGGGACGGGCCCGTGAGTCAACACACCATTAACATAGCAAAATCTTCATAGCCCACCAGTAGCACTCTTACCAAGAAAAGCACTTCCCAACTGTTTGTCATTCAAATAACTGCTCCTGATTCACTTTGCTAATGGGTGGAAGGTTTGACCCGCACCCATCCCCAACATGTAGCGGCAGCATTTCTTGCAGAGAAGTGACCAGTTCACTAAATCAGGTATGTGAAAAAAGAGAGGGCTATTGATGCAAAGAAGTAATCTAATCATGGTGTGGTATCAACATGCCTGCCCCTCCACATGTTTAGGTATGGGTACAAATGTGATGGTGCATAACTAGTTGCAGAGCTTATGCGTTTGCCTCTCCCACATGCCATTGTGAATGGGGGAGAGGAGTGACATGCACTTAATATTGGGCGAGGATCCGGCCTTGTGCCTAGTTTGTCTACTCTATACTCCAGCCGACACTATATGACTCCATTCATGGGTCATTCTCCATCCGCAAAACAAGCTTTGCCAGTGGCAGCCTCCCCTGCCTGTAACATATTCTAAGTTTGAAAGCAGCGTGGACTGTTCCATCAGTCACAGAGTTCCACGGCTGTCAGAGTAATAGACAATGTACCATGCTCGCATGTTGATAAAGCTTCCCCAGGACCTCAAGATCAAAGCTACTCTCCCAAACCTTACCTGCTGGCACACAATATTGCGTGATTTGCATGGAGAGAGAATTTCACTCGCATGTTATGCATGCCCTGCCATGTTTGACTGCTCTGTTTGCAAAGCACTATCATGTCATTATGTCATTTTAATGTCATTAAATTACACAGAGCATGGATTGCTTTCTCAAGCAGTCTGGGGATGTCCGAGGGTCACTGCACATTGAGTCTGTAAGTGACACGTGCCCATGTCTACCGCCATTATGTACAAGTCTATGTATAGTGAGCCGCAGTGCAGGACTATGAGTCACTTTCTTTCTACTCTATCCATGTCTGCCTTCACCATGTTATCACCTTTTCATGTGACCCACAATTTAAATTTCTTGTCCCATTCTGCTTCACACTTTGATGTGTATTCTTTGAGCATGATGGTTATTGGAACATTCTGCTGGAGTAGACCATTTTGCTTTTCAGGGTTATGTTTCACCTGTGTGGACCTCGTGCAGAGGTGGCCACATTCTTCACTGTTCAATGTGGATGGTAAACAAACGTTGTTGACTTGGCCAAGAAATACGTCACTTGCCGCAGTTCTCTCTCTCCTGGAATGCCGGACCCTTGCTGCTTCACTCCACCAGGGTGCTAATTGCTTAATTCCGAAGGCGCATCATTGTGACCTAGACTTCAATCTTCCTCGGAGTGCAGCTTCATGACCACTGTGCCTTCTACTTCGGTGGCAATCTTGGAGCACTATGACTTCTCTTTCTTTTATTTGTATCTGTAAAGATGTTTTTTTTTTCTCCTGGTAATGGTGAACCCTAGACAAACATTTGTGTTAATTTATTTTTGAAGTCTTCACTGCAAGTATTTGTAATTCACATCTTGGTCTCTACTTACGGGGTTCTCTACATGTTTCTATGGCATCCAAAGGTCTTAATGATAACCTACACTTACAGTGTAGTTGTCTGCTTGCCTCTTTATCTGTGCCTGGATCTGGCTTCAATTGCTTTGCCAATTATTTCTTACAATGTAATGGACTAATAAATAATCTGTACACCAATTAAAATGATGAACGTTTGGGAGTTCTCTACCCGGCCTGTTGCTTCTCATCTTCAATGCATTGTATTGAACACTGTCATTTCAATTTTGTTTTTAAAAAAACACTTTATTTCAACTCCCTGAAGGTTCCTTGGAACATGCTTTCTTCAAGATCTTGTTTAAATAGGTTTGCAAATGTTTGATATATTTTGGTTATGTGTAATTAGCAGCACCACTTGGTGACCTCGTTTTCCAGAGAAGCAAAATGTAAGGGCTGTAGTTCTCAAAGGATGGTTTATGGGCATGTGTGCATGTCTTGACCCAACTGTATTTATGGACCTTGTGTTTAATCCTAATTTACAAATTAAATAAAGTAAATTGAGAATTGATGGCTAATTTTCCTTGAGGGGGTTAAATGGGATGCATTGTAAAAAACAGCTGGAGACAATCTTGCCAACTGTTTTTTTTTTAACGATTTGCCTGTTTTTTTTAAGAATTCCACTGACTGAGTGGGTCATAGAGGCCCCCAATCCATGAGGGGAAACCAACACCTTCTCTGTCCGTATCTCAGTTTGATAGTTTGATGTTGGTGGGGAGAATTCAATCCCCTTTTATTTCTGCTGGCTTTTTGCACCTAAATAAAGCAGGAGGAAGCTGACAGCCATGCAAATAAATGGGAACTGTCATTACCACTTTTCCCCAGCCGGAGCAGTAAAAGGCATGTGAACCAAAGAACAACCCAGATTTCAATGCCAGATCCATACCTTTCCATTTCCATTCTACTGCACAAATGAACAAAACCCACCAGAGTGGAACCTAGATGATTTCAAAAACACAGTCAGCTCTGGCGATTCACAGACACCTCTAGAATAATCAATCGGTATCCAGTCAACATTACAGAGTGGTACATTTCAGAGTGGACCATACAACCGAATAACACTGCAACCATTCATTTAATAAATAAATGGTAGTTGGGTAAAGGGCTTAAAATGGGTTGGGATGGGGTAGGTGTGGTGCTATAAGGGTAAATCAATAGGGGAATTTGGGAGGATCCCAAATTAAAAAGTAACATGTGTGTTATTTTGTTTTTTTTTGTCCGCAATGAAATTTACCACTGTGTAATTGTGGTCACATATAACCGATCAAACCTATTAGTGGGTCAGAGAGGTTATGAACCGTATCCCAGTGCCTTTTTCCCTGTTTTATAGCTATGTTTACATGCATTAATGACATCTTTTCTGGCAGTTTTTACATCTAGCTTCACTGTTTTAAATATGTCCTATGCTTTTTACCATTCTTCGTTATTGTGCCAAAGCAACCACATGCTTCCTAATGCCTGCACTACAGCTGTCAAGTTCTCAGCTGACAAGGATCAACTTTTGCCGCATAACATTTCTTTAATATTGTGGCACAGGGTGATCATCAGAGAACAAAGGTTGGGAATGCAAGCATGAAGGAGGATGATTACAATTCCATTCCTGAATAACATTAGAAATAAAGAAATACTTAAAATCACATACACCAGTCTACAATGTGAACCTTTATGGCAATCTATGAATGAAGTCAGGCATATACTAATATTAGAGTTGGTCGTTAAGTCATGTTGCCAGCTAATTCTATATAAAATGCTGATAATCAGAGATAGTGGAATATGCTAGTACACCATGTAAGAGTATTCCAGTCAGATTTACAATGTCAGTATGCTTTCCTTTCTCATCAGTTATGGCCAACGCTATTTTACAGTAATACCCTGTGTAAACTGAGAACAGACATTTCACGAAACAGTAACAAATGAGAAATGCAGAGACATTCCTACACAAAGGACACAGGATTTACTAAGCCTTGTTGAGTGATCTGGTAGGGATAATTAATCCCCAGGAAGACCAGGTTTTCTATCACGCAGAAGAGCCAAGTAATGCTGTATTCACAAGTAGAACAAATCTGGGCAGAATACAGAAACGGCTCATTTGCTAGCAAGGTTTCTGATTTCATGTGATTATCTTTCTAGTTTCCCAAACCCCTTGAAAGAAATTAAGACTGTGAAGGAATTCATGTTTCAACACGATGTCAATCCAACAATGAACTGTTCAGTGTGTGTCATTGTGGGAAAGGATATAACAAGAGGGGTTGTCCTACCCTCTATGGATCTTGGGGGTGCACAGGTTAAATTCCGTGCACACTGGTTTTAGACCCTAATGGGTGCCCGTGCAGTTTGGGCAACTGTTAAAGGAGGCAGCATTGTTGCTGCTGTCAAACAGATATCTCTAATGTACTATTGATGTACAAAATTCCAATTCTTTTATACACAATTGCAGCTTTTTATTAATTAGCTTATACTTATTTTCTTTGTGCGAAGCATTTTAGTACATTTTTTACATATAACAATCTAAAATGTACGTTGTGGAAAACAGAAGCATAGTTCGACATTCACTATGACATCAATGTGGAAGTAAATGGCCAAAGTAAAAGGCATGGCAACTAAAACATTCAGTTATATAATTTAACTAACAGTTTGTTTGTGAAGATGTTTCTTGCCACTGAGTGTGCAGAACACAGGGTAAAAGTTCAGATGTAGGAGACATTGGAGATCAGTCTCCTATGCCCGGCTATAGTCTGACCTCATATTTGGTGGGAAAGGAAACATCTCCCGGGATGGCAGTATTCCTTTATGTTTGCCTTAAAATTCCAGTCATTATTTATGAATGAGAAATTACCGAGTTCATTGTGGATAGAATAGGCAGTGCAGTAGATTCAGAATATCTTTTATTTAATGGAACTGCATGTGAGGGTTTAGACATTGGATTCTTCCTCCTTACCTAATAAAGTTTCTGTGTCCAAAATCTTGCACACAATTTCTAAAATTTAGTTTTAACCTTTTTCCTTTACAACAAAAAATAAGTCTAAGATTTGGATATCGGTGGATAGACTAACGTGTTGATTATGTCAGAGAAAAATAGCTTTAAAAGCCTAAAATATTTGACAATACACTGCCATAGAGTGACCCCCTGGAGGGAAATTCAATTTGCCCAATAACTACACTGCATGGATAGTACAATGTCGGAATCATTTTGATAGCACTTACATATAGGAACACAGGGCTCACAAATTTTGTCCACAACTAGATTTTTAGAAGCAATATTGAATATTTTTTAGCCACCTTATAATTAAAGTAAAACAGAGATACATAGGGAATTGGAAAAATGAATTGCTAATAACGTTTGGTTTGTGTGACAGATTTAGCTGAAAGTTTGTAAAACAACTGTTTGTCATGTGCCCCCAATGCTGGAAAGTTTCAGAAAGATTCTTTGAAAAATAAAAATGATATTAAGAAAACAAAAAAATGTAGTTTCAGCCAAGTCCCCATTCATCGTCCCATAGACAAAAAAGCTCACTGTTTACTGGACTGCTCAGTTAAAACCGCTTGACAGATTTGGACACGGTTTGCACAACTTGGGCATGAAGCATTGACCCACAATCCTTTTGTGATTTAGGGTTATTCCGTCCAGTACTTTCTTTAGTATTTGACACAGCCGCCATCTTTTATTTTCTCAATGTGAGAGAAACCCACAACTATAACCTCGGTTAGTCAAAAATGAAAAAGTAGGAAAATAACATTTCAAGGTGTAAACACAGGGAAATGCATTTACAGTAGAGGTGAGGGGTGGGGCAATAGGACACAACGTTACATTTGGGAGGTGTAGGGATTGAGTTTTCAACACAAAGCTTTTCTGTAACCTTGACTATCAGACAGAATAGCCGTGAATAGCCAACATTTCAAAACAAACTGCGTCACAGAAACAGCAAGTCCTGATAGGGTAATCGTTGAGGGCAGGGGATGTGAGGAAGCTATCAGGGGGGTGGGGGGAGCAGGCATACATGAGGGGGGCTATTGATGAGAATCTTGGAGGGCAGGGAAGTATTTTTAGGATTTGATGTTTTTCCCCACAACTGCAGGTATAAGAGCCAAGGGTATAACCAAGGGAATTTGTAGTTTGTAGCCGACGTTATAGAAAAACTATATATATTTTTTTACAGCTACATTGACGTCATAGGTGAAAATGGCCATCGCCCAGTGACACGATAGGCATCCAGGACTCCCATCCATGCAGTGACCAAGACCAACTCTGCTTAGCTTCAAAGCAAAGAAAGGGCCAGTCCCCTAAGGCCATGTTGCCTAATAATGAGCACAGGTTACAAGACCGTTTAGAACAACATAACCTAAGGGGGTCAGCTCCTTCTAAGCTTTGAAGCTAAGCCGAGTCATCCCAGTTACTGCACAGATGGGAGACAGTTCACAGTCCTGGATGCTGTGTGCTTTCTTAGTTTTAAATATCTTATAACACACTAAGAATGCACACAGGAACTGCATTATTTTTTGTTAACCGTGCTACTGTCAGTCCTTGAAAGTATGGCACTCTAAAGGTCAAGCTGCTACGAGGCCCACATGGAAAGTGCAGCTATCTCTGAGTAAGGAGCTGCAAATACACGGAGAATTGCATATTCAGCTTGCAAGTGCGAGGTAAATCAGAATAACCTTTTGTTTATATATATATATATATATTTATATTTATTTTTTATTTTTTTTCAATGAAAAAACATTGTTAAAGGGATGTTATGGTTAAGTTGCACTAATAAAATCCTATGAAATTCAATGAAAAAACGTTTTTAAAAGGTCGTTATGGTTACAAGTAAAACCGAAAAACCTCAGAAATGTGCCCGTTATGGTAAGCTAAGCAACCATAACTCATGCCACCACCTTGCACTGCTAAGACTAACACCCATGTCATCAAAGATGACATCACAAATGCCATTGATGACATCACATGTGAAATTAATTTTGATAAAAAGTCCCTACAAGGGGTTGTGTTTATAATGTTGGTTACATGATGTCAGGGGTGATTGTGTAATGTTAAACATGTAATAACTAGTTAACAATTCAAGACTTACTACACACGTGTGCTAATACTAACAATACCTATGAAGACCCACAATGCATACAAGTCAGAGGCACATACAGGGAAATTAAAGTAAGGAAGAAAGAAACAGCATAATCAGAAAATGGTCATAGCATTAAAGTTTATCTTCAAGTATACAAATCAAATTTGTGTTTGAGGCCTGCCTATTGCCCCATGTACATGCACCATGAGCTGAGACCAAACCCTAAGGAAAGTATTTAACAACATATGACAAGGTGCATGTCTAGATATACAGTACCTTTTGAATTTTAATATTCTGACTTTCATTGAACAATACCACCTGGTCTAGATATTTCAGTGAACAAAAACAAGTGGGCCAGGTATGTGATGTCATAAGTGATGTCATCAATAACATTTGTGATGTCATCTTTGATGTCCTGTGTATTAGTATTAGCAGTGCTTGGTGGTGCTGAGGGTTATGGTTGCTTACCTTACCATAACTGGTGAATTTCTGAGGTTTTTCAGTTTTACTTGTAACCATAATGTCCCTTTAACAACGTTTATTTTTCATTGAATTTCATAGGTTTTTATCAGTGCAACTTAACCATAACGTCCCTTTAACAAAGTTTTTACAGTGAATTGTATAGGTTTTTATTGGTGCAATTAGCCAGGACGTCTCTTTAACAAAGTTTTTTTCTGAGAATTCCATGGGTTTTAACCAGTGCATGCTGTTTTTCTACAACTTACTAATATCATACTTACCCCATTATAGCAACATTATTGTCCACTTTACAACGTTTCACCTTAAAACTCTGCCATTTCCCACATTCTGGAATCATTCTTAACACTTCTATAATTTTTCGATTGTTTTTGCTTCCGTCGACATCCACAAATGTCTGACGTCATTTTGGACCTTCCGGACAGTGCCACGTGACCATGTGCTTGCGTGCGGCATGATGACATGTCCATGAACGCATTTGCACTTCGTGTTCGGGTCCTTGCTTTGAGGTCAGTTCAGAACTGCATTTTCTACTGATCTAGGAACTTTCAAGCTCAAAATGTACCCTTGCAGAGCTCCTACACCTATTGTTACCCTTTATCCATTAACAATATAGTACAAAACACATACTTGGAAGAATATTAGCAAAACTGCTGTTTATCTTAAAAATGGCATCAGCTATTGCCATCCCTCCTCCCCAAGAAACACCACCACCACCAGCATGAGGACCCACACAACAAAAAAAGGGCAGTATTTCCAAAGACAATGAAGAGGACCAAGAAGATGAGGTAGAGGAAGTGTCTAGCTCTAGCACCCAGAGAGAATCATGGGTTTGGCAGTTCTTTACCAGTTTTTAAATGTGAAATGCACTGAGTGCACCCAGTCGTGGATTACCTGGACATTACTCCTACGGGACTACCTCCATGTGCCACCACACCAAACCCAACTACCGCAATGCTCTCAGAAAGATTGTTCTTTTCTTAGCAAGTGGTAGGCTTTCTTCCACATCATCTTCATCAAACAATACTGTAACCACAAAGCCTACTTCTTTGGGACACAAAATCCCACCAGCTAACTTGCAAGCAATAAAAGAGGCTGTTGATCCATATCTTTGGAAGACAACAGTCGTCTTTATATACTGCAACACACCACTCTGTTGGGGGAAGCAATTTCAACGTGCGTTTTGAGCTGTAATCAAGGAGCATAAGAAACACCACACACTACCTTAGAAGTAACAAACGTGCAACATCTTCCCTTGTCTACCTGCCCCTCCATATTAATGCTTGAAGCCTCTTCCCTCATTTCCCTCTTCACCTTACATTCTAACCTCTCCTGCAAACATTTTTTTTTAAAACAACAAAAGAAAGGTTCCTTTAGGAACCACCTTTCACGGTAAAAAATAGAACTAAAAAAAAATCACATAGACTCCTATTTTACATTTCTCAGTAAAGTACATAGACTCAATATGTTTTTCCAACATTACCACTAGCATTTTGTGTTATGCTAATCGAAATAATGTGATGTTCATCCCCATTCCAGCGACCGGACCAGGGCATAACAGCCCGGCAGCCCAAGCTATCGCCCCAAGCGAAGTGTGTCTGTGTGCGCCCTGATGCCTGTGGGCTTTGGTGCATTCCGATAAATAATAGATAACAAGGCCTCCATACCATTACCCTCCATTGCAGCCCCTGCAATGGGGAATAAAGGCCATTAGCACCCCTAGTTCCCAAAGCGGGAACCCGTGGTGCTAAAAAAATCATTTTTCCAAGTACAAATATTAAGTTCGATAACAGAGATTCATAACTTCATAATGCCAAGTCAGCTAGCTTCTCATTATTATACGTAATATGTGTGCCAAATCATTATGACAAGTGTTTAATCCCGTTCCCGTCTAGATGTTACACCAATTGGATGTGAATATAACAATCATGTCACATGGATGTTCGAGTACATCAAGGGATACACAGCTCACACAGAGTGAGACTGAGAACAAACTTACATTAATATCAATAGTTATCAATAAACCATAAGGTGAAAGGGGGACCTTAGAAAAAATATGGGTGCAAAGGTGAGCATTTCTTGAACCATATATATTTTTTGAACCATATACATTTTTAAAGAGTACCTCTCCTAGTGGTCGAGATTATTCTCTCGTAATTCGAGGCTGCTAAAAGTGTCTTCTATCAAAGTTCAGAAATAACGCTGAGTTGCGTCACCATCTTCAGGAGGAAAAAGTATCACCTAGTCATCTTGGTCCAAATATTTAATTGGTTCGTACATCTATACCACTCAACAACAAAAGGGAGTCCTTCTGACATATATTTCACACTTTTCTTGTCAAGAGTAATAAATAAATCATAAATGATCAAATCACTGACAATGCGGTATCATCAACGCGGTATCACCAACAACTTCTGGTGCCAGTACCAGTTATCTATAACTTTGAGTAGATTAATGCCCAATATGCCATTCCATAGTTTGGTGTGATGAAAGTAACTGTGTAAAGTAATAGGCATCAGTCAGTCTCCCATATCAACTAGCAGAGATACAACAACTATTCCAGATTATTAAATCTTTGCCCACAGAGCTCACTCAAAGATCACTCACCACCATGGATGAAGTCCTGTACATCAGCGTGAGTTGTCTAAACACATTCCCAACTGGAATTGGCAAAGAATTTCTTTCATACTCGTAGCGTGGTGCGAAGAAAAAGTCCTGTGCACGTTCAAAGCTAAAGTCAATATGTGATGAGAATAATGACATTGTTTAATCATAAAGGCCCCCTGCGTCAGGTTACCTAATGGATGTTACTGCGAGCGTTATTTAAGTGTATTAATAATGCAACTTATAGGATTTCGAGTGATTTAAATTTAAAGTAAAGCCGTGTTTCATGATTGCGGCATTTTCACAACCAACTCGCTCCTGACAAAGCTAACATCATAATTCATATAGATCTTTCATAATAAAATAATACAGCAACATATATTCACAAAAGATGGTGATCTGTGCTGGTCAGCAACCAGAGAAAATTGGGTTTTGGTCCAACAATTTAGACTTTGTGATTTACCATGTTTGTTATGATGTCCATGCTTGAGGTAGCGCTAATGGAAGCGTGTGGAGTTTCTTGACTGTCCCCAAATTCTTATACTCAAATGTCAAAAACTGATCATCTGGATACCATAGTGCGTTTCACCTATATACTCTATAGTGAATGTGGTGTACTATGGACTCACCTAACTTCATAAGTCTAACATAACACGACAGGTTTGAACCACAGCCTACTCAATATTCATTGTGGATCACATCACAGATCACATCACTGATGACATCACTAATTACAGTACAACAGAAACTGGCATTAGGCATGGCCTTCAGCCATGGTCAGTGTACATATTCCATTCCAATATATTTTAAAACATGAATGGGTACTAGTCATGGCCTTCAGTCATGGACACTGGCCACAGTCTTCACCTATGTGCACTGTATATTTTAAAACACACCGATGATAGAAGTTGGCCTTCACCAGTTGCTACAGCTTTCAGTTGTGTCCACTGTATATGATATACACTCATCAGCCACTAGCCATGGGCTTTAGCACAATACTGGCCAGTGGCCACAATCTTTGGCTGCGTCCACTATATATTCTAATACATAAATGGGCCTCACTAGCCATGGCCTTTGAACATGAGCAGTTTGTAACAATGTTTTGCCAAGTCCACAGTATATTTTAAAATAATAAAATGCAATAAGTGATAGTCTTTGGCCGTGCCCACTGTGTATTATGCAATACTAATCAGCCCCTAGCTATGGCCTTTGCCCGTGTCCACTTTAGATTATATACACTAACAAGCCACTAGCCATGGTCTTCAATACAACACTAGCCAGTGGCCACGACCTTTGGCTGTGTCGACTGTATATTCTAACATATTAATGGGCACTAGCTATGGCCTTTAGCCGTGGCCACTGAGTACTGCTTTCAACATTGCCCACTGTTTATTTCAAAACAGTGATGGGCTACTTGGCATGACCTTTAACCGCACACATTGGTCTTTTTGAACACTAACCAAGCACTAGCTATGGCCTTTGGTGCTGGCCAGTGACCCCACTTTGTTATTAAGATAGTCAAAGTTTTCATGAGCTAACTTATAAATGATGTTATGTCTAATTCCATTATTGATGTAATCAGTTATATACAATGTAATTAGTTTTGTCAGCAGTGAAGGCATCAGTGATGTGATTTGTAATGTTATCAGTGTTCTCATAAAACAAATAATTAGTGATGCTATCAGTGTTGTGATGTGTGATGTCATCATTGTGGTGATAGGCTGCGCAACAGTGGGTGCAAAGTTTAGGTGGCTGTAGCAGAATTTCAGGGGTTGTGTTGCGTTAAATTCTCATCTTAATATTCTTGCAACTAAATCTTTTTCCTTGAATTTCAAATGTCTTGTTACAATGTAGTGCTCACCTTAACTTCCCTGTAACTAAAGTTTTTTCCTTGAATTTCAAGGGTGTTGTTATTCCATAGATTTTGAGAATGCTTCCTGATCATTAGCTTGGTCTCTGGTCATTGTCAGTGACCGTGCCCACTTTGGCCATGGCTGGTGGGCACTGCCGAACACTACCAAACCACTAGCCATGGCCTTCAGCCATGACCGGTGGGAACGGCCACTCTATATTTTAAATCACTTGCAGCCCATTGCTCAAAGATGTTCATCAATCAAAAACTGATTTTGTCCTGTTTTGACAGTGGTAATGTTATAAATAAAAGATTGCAAGCTTTGAGAACTCACAATATTGGCATGAACCACACACTTTGGTGTTCATCATACTCCAATACCCTTGTTTTATGGCCAGTTTCTTGGTGACTATTGTGTTACATCGCAAGACCCCAACTAACCACATTTAAGCAGCACTAAGATGGGAAAAACATGACCAGCTGCAAGAATAACATCTACCCAGGTACTTTTTACACCCATAGTGAAAATCAAAGCTGGCACCCATGAATATATGCACAGTAAGTGAACATATATCTTAAAGTGAAATATATGAATGTAGTTCAATGGTCATACTCCTTAGATGAAAGTGCACAAGACAAAATACCATTGAACTATTAAAAAAATCAATCTGTCGTGAAATATTCCCTAGAAAACTAAATCCCAATACGAAACAAGTGCTTGTTGTCTTGTAAGTGTATGCACCAGGAAAATGACAACCTGAGTACACTCTTGGTACCCAAATACTTGAGCAAGCTTGCCAACCTCAAAAAGACCCAAGGGGTTGTGTCCTTTAATTGTGCTATGAAACGCAGCCACAATTAGAGGGAAATAACTGCTCCAGTCTCCAGGATTGCAAACTCTCTTGCCACATTGTGGGCAAATACTCATGACTTACTTGCCCTCTCATCATTTCCCCTCCTCACCCCCATGTCTGGCTTTCAACAATACTCTGCTTTATAAAGATACCTTAAAAATTACACATACCTTAGTGTCACTCAAATATACAAATCCTCATAGAACTATGTCAGGCAAAAAGTGTACAATTGTGGTATTATTCCACCCATCTTGACTGTGAGACTACAAATACCAAAATGTAATGTCGCACACAAATAGTCTCTGAGTGCAAATATTTCAAATACTGTCAGGAGCACGGTTTAAAAAAAAAAAACAATGTGGATGCTGTGTGCTATGAGATATTTAAAACTGAGAAAACACACAGATTTCAGGACTGTGGACTGTCTCCCATCCTTGCAGTAACCAGGACTGACCCTGCTTAGTTTCAACATGAGGAAGAATCCATCCCCCTTAGGCCATGTCTTTATAAGTGGTCTTGTAAGGTGGGCTCATTTATTAGGCAACATGGCCTTATGGGGCTGACCCCTTCCTCGCTTTGAAGCTAAGCAGGGTTTGTCCCAGTCACGGCTGCAATGGGAATCCCACTGTTGCTGTAAACATATCTATTTATTATTGTATTATTTAATGGGAGACTACAAATACCAGAATGCAATTCAGCAAAAGGCAAAAAATGTTCACTGAGTGCTAAACTTTCAAGGGTTGACAGTAGCACGGTTTAAAATAAATACAATAATTTGGAAGCCTGCTCGGTCGCCCATCCAAGCAGTAACCAGGACTGACCCTGCTTAGCTTCAAAGCAAGGAAGGGCCGTTAAGGTGAGAACACAACAAACCACTGAAATTCAGCTCAAGCCACCTTAACAAGGTGCCCCCTGTTGCATAGCCTATGACCACAGTGATGACATCATACATGACATCACTGATGGCATCACTAATTACATATTCTATTTTTTATAATATTTATTCATTTGTATGGCACAGCTATCCCGCAGGAATATGGGCACAACATGAACACAACAGGTGAACAAAAATACAGGACATCATTATCTTAGTTTAGGTCTAGTGTGGCTACATCATCCCTGCCTTTAAGCCTGAAGTTTATTTGAAGACAATAGTTTTCAGCTAAACCTTGAAGGTTTTCATATTTCTGTCCAACCGGAGAGTGCTAGGGAGAGAGTACCATATCAGCGCAGCCTGCGTGGGGAAAGCTATCCATAGGCCTCCCTCCCTTTTTAACCTTTCCTTGTTAATTGTTCCCAGGTTAGCAGAATGGAGAGCACGAGTGGGTAAGTATTGGGTGATGCAGGTCTTCAAGTACGGTGGCACCTTTCATTAGAACCATTTGTGCACTAGGGCTGCCACTTTGAAGTGAATACGGTCCAAAATGTGGAGCCAGTGTAGTGATTTCCTCCCAAATAAGATATGGCCACATTTAGGAAAGCCCTTGATGATACAGACTGCATCATTTTGGAGGATTTGAAGCTGGTGTAGATACTTTTTCCTGGCCCCTATTAATAGTGAGTTACAGTAGTCGAGGCGATAGAGGATGATAGCTCGACCAATAGAGGCACAATTAGCCTCTGAGATAAAGGGCTTGATATTTATAAGGACTCTTAGATAGTAGTTGCAGCTTTTTGAGATGTAGCTGGTCTGAGTCTCGGAGTCCAGAGTTGAGTTTAGAAATTACTTTTACTACCACTGCTCTGGGGCAGTCATTAATGTGCAAATTCATCTATTCTTTCCCCAGCTTTGCTCTGGTCCCTGGACTAATAAATAGTAGGAGTTTGGTTTTTGCTGCATTAAAGCAGAGCCCATTTTCCATCATCCACTGCTCGATGGCTCCATAAATGGAGTTCAGATTCCTGGTGTCCGTTTCGTAGTGCCCACTGATTTCCAGAATCCGCTGAGTGTCGTAAGCATAATTTGTGAAAAATACTGCGCAGGTCTCTAACAAGTGGCAAAGTGGTCTGACGTATATGTTAAAAAGTGTGGGCAAAATGCAGACCCCTTGAGGGACTACGCATAAAATCAGGGCCAGTTTAGAGAAGGCACTTTCCCAGTATAGAGAGGATTGTCTACCCATCAAGAATGATTTGATCCAACTAGATTCCTGTGGGGCACAGCTCCCTATGTCTGAAAGCATGTGGATCAAGTGATCATGATCAAGCAAATCAAAAGCCGTGGACAGGTCAAGGAGGATCAGGAGCCAATTTTTCACTTTGTCCACCATTTCGAGTCATGTTAGTCTGCTGGTCAAGGAGGGAGGTCTCAGTACTATGGTGCACTCTGAAACCTGATTGCTTAAAGTGAAAATAAGAGGCAGATTCAAGATGAGCTTGCAGTTGGTTAATGGCTACTTTATCCAACATTTTCAGTGGGAAATTGGTGTTAGTAATTGGCCTTACATTTTTTACATCTTTTGGGTCCAAGCCTGCCTTCTTCACCAGTGCTGTAACAGTGAAAACTTTAATGGTTTCTGGAACTTTACTGTGATGAAACAAATTAGTCGAAGTTAGTCACATGTCTAAAAGTGAAGTGAGATCGACCTTCATGTTGTTCGCACATAGGCGCAATCCGGGCTTGATTGTTTATGACATTTTCCAGGTCTTTCTAACTTGTACCCTGGGCTGTGGAGATTTTTTGGGTAGACGTTTGCTGGACATTGTCACAGTCTTGGTTTGTGGGATGGATGGGGTGTGCTAAGGCTTTAGGTTTTTCCAGAAGTTTCAAAATCTCGAAAAGCTTCTTAAAGTTGTTTTTAACCATAGCAATTTCTTTTTTTTTTTTTTGTTGTTGTTTTTTTTGTATTTAATCAACAGATTTTTTACAAAATGACATTTTGTCATAAAATTCGCATAAAACAGGTGGTCTCGCTGAGTGAAACAGATGGTCTCGCTAAAATGTGCCGTCCTCGCAGACTATGATCGTGGCAGATTAAATGATTCTAATATTTTGTATGTAGCTATCTGCCATTTTGTCTTGTCTCCTCCCACTAAGCGAGCCCAACAAGTGTCTTCGTCAGCTATGATAAAATCTGAAAAAATATGTCTCAAATAACGGCTTCTCACTTGTTGGTTTGCGGCACATTTTCGCAGTAAATGACGTATTGATTATGTTTCTTGTACATTGCAAAAACGACAGAAATTGGATGCAGTTTTGCCTCTTATTGCCAGGATCTCATTTGTAGGCAAAAGATTGAGGCGAGCACGTAGCAGCATGTCTCTCCCCTTCCTGCAAGGGAATTTTTTGATGAATTCTTGTAATTCGTTTAGTCTTTTGACATTTGGTGGCAGGTGTGCAGTTAGCTTATTTTTTTCCCCGCTTTCCAGAGTTAGTATCCAATCGTATTCTCGTAATTTTTTGAGGACTTGTTTCGGGTTGGTGATTAATGTATCTTCGTTCTCCTGTATTTGTTTCAACACCCGGATGTTGTCGTTTTTCCATTTCATTAGGCTTCCGATAGTAGTTAGTTCAAGTTCCTGATTTATTAAGTTATAAATTGATGGAGGCTCCGCCATCCGGCATTTCCTATAAAGCATCAATTTTGCCTGTTCTACGGAGCTTTTAAGGGACGGCAAACTAAGCTCTTTACGAATCGAAGCACCCGCTGTTGAATTTGGCAGCATGAGGACTTTTCTCCAAAACTTTGCCTCCATTTTTGTCCAGATATCTAATGGCAAGTTTATCATGGCATCGCCTCCATATGATAGTGTTGGCATCACCTTTTTCTTATAAAAATCTCGCACTGGTATCAGCGAGTATCTGCCAAACTTTCTGTCTATTGCCCTGGCTTGGGCTGCCATTTGGTTTACTTTCGTTGTTCACGCTATTTGCGTAGCTTTGTCTTGTTTTGTGCTGTCTAATGTGACTCCTAGGTATTTGAAAACCAAGACTGTTTCAATCGGCTTGCCCTCAAGATTTAAGCACGGTCCTTTGCGTTTTCTAGTCGACTTCTCGAATCTCAGCAATTTAGTTTTTTTAGCATTGATTTCCAGCCTGTTTTCTTGCATATACTTCTGCAAACTTGCCATTTGTCTCTGTAATCCCACGGGAGTATAGTCTAAAAGGACTAGGTCGTCCGCATATAGGAGCCTCGTTATAGATGTTTTGTAAATTTTCGGTGGGAAAGATCGTGTTGTTGTGTCTGAGCCTTTTACATCACCAATTTCTTTTTTTAAAAAGCTCTTTTTGGCAGCATAGATTTTGGGCCTCATCACGACTTGGGCGGTAACGCCGGCGGTATTACCGCCGGCGGTATTAGCCCTACCGCTGAACTCCCGGCGCTAATAGCGCCGGATCACGAGTTCGGCGGTAATGTCAATCCCCATTCCCCATTGAGCCCATTCGGGAATGCCCCATCCCCCATTGGGCTCAATGGGGAAATTTCGCGCTAATACCGCCGGCGGATTTCCCGCCGGCGGTAATAGCGCGAATTTTCGGCGGATATCCCTACCAGCTCAGAGCTGGGGAGAAATCTGCCGAAGTCCTGCTTTGGCGGACCCTTAAATCTGGCGGTAATAGCGCTACTACCGGATTTAAGGGTTACCGCCGAAGTCGTGATGAGGCCCTTTGAGTTTATATGCTGCTTCGAGAGACTTCCAGTTTTCCTTATTGAGGGCTGTGGGATGTTTTAGCAAAGATTGTTTAGCCCATTTTTTCAGTTTTTTTAAGATTGTGAGGTCAAGGGTAAACCATTTTTTATGATTAGGGTTTTCTCGCACTGATTTCTTGGTCATAGGGGAAACTTCATCCAACATGCTAGTCAGGGCATGGTTGTATGTTTCCACTAGTTATTCAGGGGAGTCTGAACTGTTCGTGGAGGACATCATCTCAATAAGACAATTCTGAAGATAATGGGGATTCACACTTTTAAAGTTACGATTGTACACAATTATGGTTGAGTGGGACAGTTTTCTAGGCACATCTTGTAAACGTTGGGTAAAATCAATGATGCATTGATCGGACCAAATACATGGGGAGGTGTTTTTCATAACCATGTTTAGATTTCTTGAGATCACCCAGTCCAGGATATTTCCAGACATTACTGTTGCTTCGTTAATCTCTATCTTTAAATGTATTTCAAGGAGAGCTTCTTCTACGGGGACTGCTTCTTTGACTCTAAGGTCGTGAAGCCATCTATTAAGATTGCCCACCAACAGAGAGGAGTAGTTCGAACCTGACATGGTTTTTAAAGTCCTGAGCAAGTCCTCATTGAAATTGGCCATTTCATGCAGTGGACGGTACACCACAATAAGATTGAAACTGCCACAAGGGATGGTTCTATGAGAACACTGATGACATCACTGATTGCATCGCTGATGTCATCACTGGTGACAACAATAATTGCATTGTGTATAACAGAT
Source organism: Ambystoma mexicanum (assembly GCF_040938575.1). NCBI lineage: Eukaryota > Metazoa > Chordata > Amphibia > Caudata > Ambystomatidae > Ambystoma > Ambystoma mexicanum. The sequence goes on from NC_090936.1 coordinate 940,705,349, forward strand.
TACATCAATCATGGCATTAGACATAACGTGATTAATAAGTTAGCTCATAAAAACAAAAGGCTGTGGACTTTGCAATGACAAAGGGTGTAGTCACTGGCCATCACCATAGGCCATACCCACTGGTGAGATAGTGTTGTAAAATATACAGTGAACATGGCTCAAAGCCATGCCTATTGGCCTGTTACTGTTTTAAAATATACAAGTGGCCAGGTCAAAAGCCATAGTCAATGGCCATGACTAAATGCCATGGCTAGTGCCCATTAATATGTGAGAATATACAGTAGGCCCGGCCAAAGGCTGTGGCCACTAGTCAGTATTGTGTTGAAGGCCATAGCTAGTGGCTAGTGTATATAATACACAGTGAGCATGGACGAAGGCCATATCTAGTGGCTGGTTAGTGTTGTATAACATACTGTGGGCACGGCCGAAGGCCATAGCTAGTGGCACGTTACTATTTTAAAATATACAGTGGACATGGCCGAAGGATGTAGCTGGTGGCCACTGGACAGTATTGTGTTGAAGGCCATGGTTAGTGTCTATAATATACAGTTGAGAGGGCTGAAGGCTGTAGCCACTGGTAAATTCCAAAGATTATGGTTGGTGTCCTGTTTGTGTTTTAAAGAGGCCTCGACTGAAGGCCATGACCATTGTCCATGGCTGAAACCATGACTACTGGCCCATGAATGTGTTAAAAAAATATATTTGACCATGCACACTGGCCATGGATGAAGGCCATGCTTAGTGCTGGTTACTGTTGTAATGTAATTATTGATGTCATCAGTGGTGTCATCTTTGATGCCATCATTATGGTCATAGGCTGCACAACAGGTGGCACAAAGTTAAGGTAGCTTTGGCTGCATTTCAGGGGTTTTGTTGCGTTATGTTCTCACCTTAATATCACTGCAACTTGTAGGATATCTTTGTGAGTATTCCTAGTTTGCCAAGAACAGAGTGCTAGTTGAAGTTATTTTTATACCGGGTTACTTCGCCAAAACAAAAAAGTACTTAGTGCTACCTTACATGCACAATTTCTCTTCCATAGTTCTTTTGGATTGCTAGGTAATTGTGCAGAGTAGACTTACCAGATCACCTGCAAGGGCATGTATTCATAACATGGGGAAATTAACTTATTTTAATTTGACTCGTATCACAGTGTTTTGGTGTATGTTACTTTTATCTTGGCCTTGCATCTGTCTGTGCATTATCATTAATAAGTAGAGCACACAAGAAAACAGACCAGCAGTAAGCTAATTCTTTCATGTATTTTATAAGCACTTGAGATAATCAGCTGAACACAGTGTTCGTAAAAAAGAAAACAACACATGTAATGCAATGAACTCAGCATGACATTTTCAATGATAGAAGAATGAAAAAGCATGTTGTAATCTCACATTTTGTCATTGGGTGAAAGCATTTTCTATTTCAAAAAGCAAAAAAAGGAATGTGAGTACACTTCATAGCCACTGAACTCCCTGCGATAAATTACTTTCCCCCGTAGAAATCTTAACTTATTCTTTACCACTTGGCTGGAAATGCACTTCTATCTGTAACCTTGAAAAGTATCAGCTACTCTGGCCGGATTGTAAGCTTTCAGTTTGCATGTGAAATTGCCCTCTTAGACAGGGGAGGAAACACATCAAAAGAGCTATCTACGTTTGCATTGTCTGTTTAATTATTTCACTTCTACTCTTAACCAAGGCCAGGAGCCTTTCTAATAAGTCACTTCGCCCATTATTATCCTTACCAACAAGTTATGCTCACCTCATCCACTAAGGAAGTCAGCTCGCATGGTAGTTGCTGTGATGATCCACCCTCAACCCACATATCACGCTCGCTGCATCAGGAACAATTGGCTTCCCAGCACATGTATAATTTTGTTCTTTGAATCTCACACAGGTATCCAATTTCGGGACAAAATATAAATCGGGTTCCCAGGATTGAAAAGGTATCATTTCAGGAGTCACAATTTTGAAATACTGTCCACTTTGTACTAATTTAGTTTGATAAATCATTTCTGGAGTAATAAACAGAATACACAACAGAAATCCTATCTCCATCCTTTCTACAACAATGTACAATGCAATTGCAATCTCCATTTCAAATTTGATTTTCTCTTGGATCATTTCCACTTCCCTTTGTGTGATCCTTGCCATAATTTGACGAATGACATCAGATGACACAAAATACAGTCACCCAATTTTGAACATCCCATAGGAACTTTGTCTGGATACCCTCGCTTGGATTTACCACAGACACCAGTTCACCTAGGGGCCAGCGATCCGGCAATATCCAGCACCAGGAGCACTTGTGAGGGAAGCGGTTAGTATTGAGATTAAAAGAGAAATAGAAAGCTTAAGTATCAAGTACACCAAACTCATTCATTTCCTTTCTTTTTGGAGTTTACCTGAATGAAAAATGCGGATTAAGCAACATAAGATATAGAATATTTCCTAATTGCATTTGTACTATTTGTGAAGTTTTCATAACAACCTGGAAGTAAGCACTTTGGATTAAACATAGAAATGTACAACAATAGCTTTTTCTTTATAAGTGGCAGGAATTAAACATGTGGGTTAAACATTAAAATATACAACTATAACATTTACTTTTATAATCATTTAGTGTGACTATGTGAATTTAGTATCAATTTGGAACACCTATCAATGTAAGCAAATAACAAACTGGAACAACTGTCTAGTCCTACTTATACTCTTTGTTTAGTTTCCTTTTCACACACTTTGTACTGATATTTCCATACACCTATACTCACCTGTTTTCTCCACCCTTTGTCCACATGATCTTAATATTTACATTCACACCTACTTACTTGCTATGGCAAATCCCTCCCGAGCAAATGCCATCTATTTTCCTGCTTTGCCTTCAGCGTAACAAATAAACCTTTCACCCCCTATTGGTTTCAGCTTGTTCCAGCCTTTTTACTTCTTGCCTCGGGTGAAATGGCTAGATTTGGTCAACATGAACAAAGTGTTCCACAGCCAACTCTCCTTCTTTCATCATAATTCTATATACTGCAGGTGAAACCTTGTCCATAATTTTACATTGGCTGCGGATATTCTAGAAATGTTGCATTCTTCTGTTTACCTTTACCAAAATTAAACCTAAACACCTGATTACCTCCTTCATACTCCCTCACAGATGTCTTCTTATCATAGTATGATTTTGCACTGCCAGCAGTGTTTCCAGATTCTGCTGTGCAAACAAAAATGTACGCTGCAAGTGCTTACTCAGCTGTTACATATACTTGTGAATTGTGGCTGCATTTACCAGAACCTGTGTGTTGGTCTGGTATAACACATGTTGTGGCAAGACCATTTTCCTGCCTGTTCGAATCTTTTGTGGACTGAGGTTTGTGGATTTGGATGGTGTGGACCTAATAGCTAATAGCACCAGAGGGAGCCGCAAATCCCAACTGGATCCTGCTTCAGCTACAAACATTTTCAAAATAGCAATGATTGATCTTTTGCAATGTTCCACACCTCCAGAAGAAGAAGGCTAGTAGGAAATGTACAGTTTCCTTTTCACTCCCCAAATTTGCCACATCTTTGTCATCACTGCACTGGTGAAATGACTTCTACGGTCTGATTCTATTCTTTGAGGCAAACCAAACCTAGTGAAAATATGATTCACCAACAATGTGGCTGCTGTTTGCCCATTGCAATCCGGTTCTGGAATACATTCCAAACACGTGGACATTAAACAAGTAAACAAGTGACCACCATCTGTTTACCCATGCTGATCTTTGCAGAGGACCAATAAAATCAATTTGTAAATATGACCATGGAAGTGTGAGACCCCTTTTCATTAATAACGTTCTGTTTGTTGGGGAAGTAGGCTGAAACTATGCACGCACCAAGCATCCCCTTGAAAATAACTCTACATCTTGGGAAATGTGTGGTCAACAGGATTTCCATTGTTTTCTGGGAACCTCTGTCACCCGTATTTATGGCATCATGGACATGATGAAGCATCAGTCCGTGAAATGACAATGATACCACCCATTGAATTTGGCCTGACACAGATTCCCGAATCATCTACCCATCTTGTAATCAAATTCTCTTTTTATTCTTTAATAAAACTTTCAGTTCTTCTTTCCCTTTGCAGTCCTCCTCAGTCAGAGGATATTGCACTGCATCTAGCAAATGGTTATATAATAGGCCTAAAATGGGGCCGTCTTTTTGTGCCTTGATCAAGTCCTGATCATGAGTATCAAAACACCACTGTACCACTGGCTGATCAATGATTCCCTGAGATTTGGAGCGTGTTATTGCATCCACTTGAATTTCACCAAGTAGGTGCTCAATCAGGAACAACTCGCCCAGCACAGCTCGAATTTTGGCTAATTGATCTGCTTTGTCATTCCCCTCTTTATCGTCTGGTGTTTTCAGATGACCTTGTATTTTCCTCCAGTGAATGATCATGTCATTTTCCGAAACAAGTTTATCTATGACTTGGATAACTTTACCATGTTTAAGTGGCGTCTTGTTGTATGTGACCATTCCTCTCAATTTCCACCCAGTAAATATTCACAAAAAACTATTTTGGGCATAATCAGAATCAGTGACTATAACAATGTATTTGAATTTATTTTCTACCGCTGTGGATACTGCTTTATAAATGACAGCCAACTCTGCAACTTGACTGCTTCTGGGGCCTAACCCAATGCTTACTCTTGGAATGTCATTGCACTTGACCCACAAATTCACTATTCCTGCTGCTTATTCTTTTTGAATCACCTCCCCTGTGGTAGGCACATCCATCCACATACATGGTTGCCAGATGGATGCATGTTTTCTCATTGAACGCCTTGTTCAAATTCAGTTAAATGTGTTTCTAGCTCTCTGTTATCAGAGGCACAGACATCTGCACAATCATGTAAGTCTGCCAGCCCCTGAGCAACTGGGTCCTATTAATTCTGTCCAATCGTGCTTTCATCGGGAATCCCAGCAATGCCAATGTCCATGATATGATTCTTGACTGGACCAAATTTACTGATCTGATTCTTTTAAAAGGCGAATGACTTGTTTCAACAATCACCTGCACCCCCTGAATAATGGGGCGGAAATGTCATAATGCCCGACAATGGTCAAGAATGATGTTTCACACTCGCTAAATCTTGTCTCTGCCTGTAACAATGCCTTGCTGACATACGCAATGGTTTTGCTATTTGCATTGTGTGTTTGGTACACAAATGCTGACATGCACTCATCTGTGAATCCTATCTCTATGAAGAAATCTTGATTATTGAATATGCTAAGATGTGGCTTTCATCAAACAGTCCTTTAATTTGGACATCGCTTCACTTTGTTTCTTTTCCCACTTACCAGGTTTCCCCCTGCTTCAATAATTTTGTCAAAGGTTCTGTAATTTTGGCACTATCTTCACTTAATTTCCTGTTGTAACTTGTCATGCCTAACAAACTCTCCTGGCCTTTCAGGTTAGTGGTATTTTTAAGTTTCTGAATAGCTTCCACCTTTTTTACCAATATTAATGAATATTTTGTTACACCAAAAACACAGATAAAATAAGAGAGTAAAGGGTAACATTGTGGAATTAACAAACTACACCTTTATTCCTACCAATGTGTTCTTTCTCAAAATATAGGCAGAATGCCAACAGTTTATCTCTTGATCTCTGTTCGCCTACAAGTACAAAAAGTTGTTTTTGAATGATTTTCTCTTTTTATCCAAATACTTGAGCCCTCGCTTTATACAATTGAGCAAGCTAATGACTATGCTTTTGTGTTTGTTTGTATTTTCTATTCATTTGTATGATTGCTAAACAGTGGAAGTGCTTGAATTTCGCTGTAATATGTGACCTAAAGTAATAAAGGTCCCCAAACTGGTTTTCCAGTCTTTCCAGAATTTGGATTTGTACACTTTCCTCCCAGGATACATAATCTGTAAAATGCAAAGTACTGTACATGTAGAGGTATGAGAATTGTGTCTACAGCAAACAACTGTAGCCTAAATATTTGAGGTCAGGACCCTCTTGTTCGAAATATTTTTATAGCCTTATTGTCCTGTCCGGTCACAGGCTTTCCCTCAGGTTACATACATCATCAGAGTCCACCTTTGGCATAGCAAAGCCTCCTGGAATCTTCCACAAGTCTCTGTTCCTTTCTACCATCACCTTTGAGAAGAGTTTATGTTCAATGGGAATGGGAATCAATATGTAACATTTAATATGGCTTCCTGCGCTAAAAGCTCACAACAAAATGGACTGTTTAAACACATTATTTCTGAACATGTCATGTTCTCTAACAGTCACATCTCCCATTGCACAATCAGTTTTAATTTCTGCATTCATTTTCTAAGCAGCATTGCAGAGCATGTGTCTGCAGTCCCATTTACACACCCCAGTTTGGACCCTAAGTTTGCACCAATGATTTGCACCATGTGCTGTAAACTCTGCTGTCACATTCTAAGCACTAATTTTATGAATGGGTTACATGTTAAGAATTAGTAGGTTAAGTATGTTAGAAGTAAAATATTAGTCACTACACTACCTTTCCTTACACTGCCCTGACAGGGTAAATCCCAAATTACCCCTCCATTGGTTTATATGAATTCTCAATGCTGTCTTACATCAGTGTTTCACACACTCTAACACATCTCTTCTGCAGGAGTCTGATTTGTGATTCCTGGCCTATTTGAAATTTGTACCATCTAATTCTCCTACAAACTAAAGTTGTTTCCTTGAATTTGATCTACCCTTAAAAACTACTGCAGAAAACTAATCCTCACAGGTCTAATTGACAATGCATTTCTACTAAAGAAAACATTTGTAAACAGAATGAAACCACTAACCATATTAATTAATTCATTACAAAAAGTACTTCTAAACATGGGCAATGTCAATATAGATAAACTTTCAAACTTCTGTGAAGGTGGATTCATTCAGACAAGCAACACAGCCACGATAGTTCAATGAAGAGGTTTATAAACAAGAATAACAAAAAACAATTGCTATAGACAATAATGACTGAGGCTATTAAGTGGTAGGAGACACCATTATGGTAAAAGAAACACTCATAGAAAAAACCTCCCCAAAGAAATTTCAACCAAGTGTTACTTTTGCCCAAAGAAACCGTCCAGTTTACAAATGAACATACAGCTCAATATGTAACATATGCCAACAATCCTTCAAATCTTTACAACAATTACTCAATCACTATGTGAAAATGAAAGACAAAAGTAGAATCAAAACTTTACAAACCATGCACTCTTGCTCAGTATGCATCCTCACTGGACTGCAAGGACATTCAATAGCCTGTATTTCAGGAACTGCTTGCCAAAGCACCTTCCACTGCATCAAAATGTTAGCAACATACCATTCTGCTTTATGAAACCTTGTGCATAGACTGAACGATGCAAAAAGTCCTGCTCTAGAGCTGCAAAATTTAAATAGCATTCTCCCACATGGAACAGCCAAAGAACTCCTTTGCAAAATAGAGCACATTCAAAGTAAATATTATGGAAATTAAGTTGACTTAGTTACTTTAGAAAACATTAGCAACAACCTCACAAACACCAACCTCCTAACAAAAACATACAAAAAAGAAATAGCAAAGATTCAAAACACCTCTGCTGAAATACCAAAGTATGTGTCTGTTGTCACAGAACTGTTCATGAAAAGAGCAGAAAAATAGTAGATATGGCCTACAAAATAGAGGACAATGAGAAATACCAATGGTTCCAATTAGCTTTGTATCTAACAGCAAAAAATGAATACAAAATAACTGAACCCTCAATAGTTTGCATCTACTGCAAGACAAAGCTTGACAATAACTAAATGCCATCAAGTGCTATCCTTAATAGCTCAGACATCATCCCAGTTCCAAATGCTCTCCAATAACTTAACTTGTATGAGAGCATTATGATCCAAACAGTAGACCCATTTCAAACTATAATACGCCTTCAACCAAAAACTGAACTGCTAAAAAACCTCCTGAGTTACTAAAAGGCATTTGTGGAAAGTAGTATATTTGCCATTAGATCTTAAAAGAAATGTAGAAACTAGGAGTACGACGACCAATAGATCAATCTTTGATTGTACAAGTTAATGGTGTACCAACAAAACAAAACAAAATTTGGCAACAATTAGTCGCCTTAAACAAAGTTAGGCAAGCCCTACAATATCTCAAAGAAAACAATGAATACTACATAGATATAAACATAAAGGAAAACTTAAGAGAAACCACCAAAATAATTGAAGATTAACCATAAAGGGCTCATTTGAACTTGCAGATCCTGTTCCTGCAGCCAACATTTTAGACCAGTATATAATTCACCCACTGCATTCCAAAGACACCAAGGTAGATGCAAAGGATCCCAATGAGCATATGGGAGAAAAGTGTAGAAGCACATTTTTTTCCTCTAATATTTCCTGCAGCAAAAGGAGGAAGATAGGATCAAAGATCCACACAATTTAGCACATCATAATATCGCTATTTACGAATGCATTCTGAAAACCCAAGATTCAGACATAATCTAGAATACATTGTCCAGCTCCTCTTCAAAAGCGAACTAGCAACTCTATGTTATGGATTTTCATACACATTTAAAACAGGCTCTTTATTCTTAAACATGTCCACTACCCAAATGCTTCAAAGGATAAAAGACAAAGATGATGTTTTGCAGTCAAGTATCACAAATCTCTTGTGAAACATGAGTGATACAAACAAATACTTTTTCTGGCATCACGCTGATGTTGTTGTATGCTAAGGAACCTATGCCCACCCACATGGTTTGTTACTTTAAGTTGTGCAGAATACACATGGGATGACTTGCATCACTTCTTACACACTGCAAACCAAAATAAAGAGGGAATCGATATAAAAAAAAACATGAGAACTCAGTTCTCTTGACCCAGTCAATGTATCAAGGTACTTTCACCATCACTTCATTGCCATGCTGCACTTCATCTGCAATAAAACTACCCCTCCACTCGGAGAAGAGGAAGACTTCTTTTTGAGAAAAGAATATCACTCCAGAGGAGCACCACACATCCACATGCTTTTGTGGATAAAAGATGCTCCCAAATTTGGCCATGACAGTGATGCCACTGTTTAACAATGTATTAAAAAATACATTATCTGTGACATCCCTTCAAAAACCACACATAGTGACCTACATACACAAATCTTATGCTTCCCAAAACATAAGTGTGGCAAATACTTCTGACGTCGATATAAAAACAAAGGTAAACACTATATCAAATGCTACTTTGGCTTCCATTTTGCACAATAGGACAAGCAAATATCTTGTTATCTTCTGTTAGACACAGTGGGCCTCATTACGACCCGGGCGGTAAGGGATTACCGGTACCAGTAAGGGTACCGGTACCGGTAATCCCTTACCGGCCTAATACGAGTTCCCTTTGCGGGTCCTCCCTTAACACCTGGTTTTACCAGGCGTTGAGGACAGGACCCGCAAAGGGACCTTAGAGCTAATAATTGTACCACAATTTGCAGTACCGTTATGAGCGCCTTCCCCATTCCCATTGAGCCCTATGGGGGCTCAAATGGGAATGAGGAAGGGCCCTGGTGAATGGGGAATTACCGCCCCGCCAACCTTGGAATGGGGCGGTAATAGCTCCATTCACCAGGGCAGAGTCGGTGAGGTTTTGGAGGCAGTCATGGCACTAATAGCGCCATGGTTACCTCCAACCTCGTAATGACCCCCAGTGTAAAAGGGAAATCCCCTAAAAATGCACACAAGAATAAAAGGGACGTAGCATCCAAGTACATCAATGATTACAATGCAAGCATCGCCCTCTTGTGGAAAGCAAATATAAACATACAATACATTTCAGACAATTCCACTGTAGTTGCAAGATGTGTCAAAACCTATCTTACCAAAGCTAGCAAGACAGTGCTAAAAGGCTTCTGGGATAACATATCATCTGACAAAACACTGTGACAAAGGTTTTAATGCTTCGGTATGAAAATGCTCTCCCATAGAGAATGTGGTTGCTACAGAGCTGCAGACCATTTAAAAGGCACACCCTGAAATGGGAAATCTGAAAACATTATCTGGCTAAACCTTGGTCCAGCTTCATCACGAAAAAGGGTACTTAAATCATACCAAGAGATAGAGACAATAGCCACAAATGATCCCAAAGGCCAGGACATATTAAAAACAATTTAATTGGCATATACTACCCAAACAGAAGTACTGCTTGGGAAAATATGTGCCTGTACGACATAGCCCAAAACTACTCCTACAAAAACAATGTCATGCCAGATTGGACAACTGTCAAATATTCAGTCTCAACTTGTGAAGGAAGCCTAGAAAAACTTATGAAACCCAGCCTAATTAATCATATAAAGTTATCATTTAAATCTCTGAAACATAGAGAACTTTATTCATGGCCCTACTACAACTTTTGAAACATTGGAGAAAAGAAGAAGAATTATTAAGTGACCATCACTAATTTGAAGCTGCCTTCAATGCAAACGAAAGCAGTTTAACCGATTTCAATTTTACACAATTCAAACAAATGCTGGACAATGAATGGCAACACGAGGAAGAAATTGAATGTCTACTAGATAACGATACTCCTGAAGGCAGTCAAGCTTCTCCTACAGGAAGCCAAGAACCACATGGATAATCACTCATTCTAAATGAAGCAGAAATAGCCATGACTGAGGAAGAAAATATCATGTATCAATCTAAACAATCGGAGGAAGCCTTGTAAATGCTCAAATCACAGCTAAATGACGAACAACTCACAATTTATCTAGACGTCACTGAAGATTGAACATAGTTCTAATCATAAAACTAAAACTTGTAGCTGTAAAAATCATAACTATCTGCTCCTGTAGGCAAGTGGTGAAGCTGGTTCTGGCAAAATATTCTTTATTAAAATAATCAGTAAATGTCTACAAGACTTAAACAACCTTTCGGCTGTTGTGACAGCACCCACAGGTCTAGCTGCCTACAACATAGGAGGTGTAACTTTACACGGACTACTGCTCCACTCAGTAGAACACCAAAACAAATTAGAATACTACAAATTATCAGCAGAAGCTGCTACAGAAGTATGAATTATTCTGAAAGAAATGGAAGTCCCGATTGATGAAGTAAGCATGGTTTCCAACCTCATGCTGGCTTTCATTACTCTCAGAATGCAAGAAGACCTACAAATCAACTACAAATAACCTTTTGGAGGAAAACACATTGTTTTCGAAGACCTTCTAGACTTAACACCAGTAAAATATCAACCTATTTTCAAAACATTTAGTCATTTTATTAATTGTACATTTGTATGGTGCCTATACAACAGAAAGTGTTTCCAGGTGCCACAGGACTAAGGGGGACGGGGTGACAAAGGGGGTAAAAACAATATACAGTCCTACTATGCCTTTTGACATTTGGATCGTGCAAGTGCATCAAACATGAAGGGGGCAGGTCAGGGCGAAGGGAAGGTAATGGGAGGTGGAGGGGGAATATAGGATGGGGGCACAGAGGCTAGGTAAATGCTAAGGGGAACCTAAGGGCAAGTGCACTGGGAGTGGGATAAGGGTCAGCTAGTTCTAGGAGGGGGTGGACAAGACTCAGTAGTCTGGTCAGGAAAGGGTACCCACAGTCAAGTGCTAGTATGGAGGTGCTGAGGCAGACTGGTTGAACAAGGCCTGGTGCCTGTAACACTTATAAGCAACCAAGTAGCCATATGCAGCAGCAGGCGGAATTAGCAAGGATAGGGGAGAGGGAAGGAGGAGGAGAAAAGGAAGGTCTTGAGGAGCTTCCAGAAGTTAAGGAGATCCGGCTCAAGCTTGAGAGGGACGGGGAAGCCATTCTAGAGGGAGGCTCCTGCCGAAGAAAGATCTACACCCCATTCTCTGCTTGGAGAAGAGTCCAACCTGCAGAGAGTTAGAGCTAGAAGACCGAAGAGCACTGGTACAGAGGTAGTCGAAGAGAGAAAGCTTGATGTAGCACAGTCCCAGGCCCCAGAAAGCCTTGTAGATGGTTCAGGGGGCATGATTTTGATTATTGCCAACACTGGGAGAGATTGTAGGACACAAACAATGCCGTAATACACCCAGCAGCATTGTAAATGTAAATCTTTTCCCATATTTTTGCTAAAGAGAACTTACTCAAAACATGAACCAGTCTGCAGATCTTACTCATGCTAACATTTATAAAGCATTACAACTGATATGCTTAGTAAAGATGCAAAATCCATCTTAAAAACTAGACCAGTCAATGAGCTCTGTGTGCAAAAGTCATCTGCCCCTGATGTCATGGAACAATTAAACTCAACACAATATAAAATGCATGTCCTTAAAGCCAAACCTTGCAACTGTAGTCAATTCAATGATACAAAATTGAAAAAAGAAATGCAACCCATAATGCGTATCAGCTCCACAGACAAACTAGAAGTGCATTGCATGACACTTCCTTTGTGTCAACAAGCAACAGCAAAACTAAATAGCTTTGAAAAACATTTCTCCTACACAGCTGGATTAGAAAACAACTATTAACTCTGTGTCTAAACTACAGAGTAATTTTAAAACGTAATCTTGACGTAGAACAAACATATCCACATGATAACAACATTCAGTTTGTCAACATCCACTTTGACAAACTTGCAGAAGTTAAAAGAGTAGGCTTCACAATGGCACGTTTCCTTCATTTCCAAGACATGTACGTACACAGAGAACAATTCTCTCTATCCCTTGAATATGCTCTCACTATTCACAAATCACAAGGTCTGACTCTAGATTACGCATTGTTTGACATTGACAGCACAGCCTTCAAAGAAGGTATGAGATATGTGGCATTTTCACGTATCCGTGCACTCAATGGTCTATGCCTAGTTAACTGTGATGCAAACAAAGCCAATGCAGACATTCCTTGCATCCTGGAATTCAACAGGCTACATGCACATACACCGCCATATAGATATGTAGCCTGTACCTAAAAAAAGAAAACCTTTAAAAGAAAACTAATACAAACAGAAACTATACCAGATCTCCCTACAATACCACTAAAACAAACAAAGAAGAACTTCTGCTCCATCAAATAATACAACCACAAAACCCTCAATTCCAAAACCAACTGCACTTCCATCAGAAGACAAAGGGGCAAATGTCTTTTCTTAAAAAAACAACTCCAGGCCTATCAAAGGATACAGAGGGACAACTCTCTGGTCCAGTTTAATTCAGCAACACAACTGGAGTAAATTGCTATGCAAATGTAGCAATCAGTCTTCTCTTCCAAATGGCACAAATTGTTCACAAAATGTACTTAAATGGCTCGTACCAGTTGTGTTTGCAAATGCATGTCCTTCATAGAAATACCACCAATAATCTTGACTGCACTTATAGTGCCTCAGGTATAAGCCAATTGTTGGAATGCTGTACACGAATGGTAAAATTCACCATAAACACACAGGAAGATCCACAAGAATTCCTAATGTACTTATTACAAGTACTAGAAAGCAAAAACATTGCTATAGACATGAAAATATACATGCACTCTCTGCAACCATGTTTCACAAGAGCACATCCCTAATGAATCATTAGTCTATAGAACGATTTGTCTAAGTATCCACACCAAATTATGAATCCCTTCCTTTTCACCAGCTTCTGCAGAATGCAAATCATAGCATATTAGGCCCTTTTGTAATTCAGACATTCGTTCTAGCATACAAATAAACTGACATGTCCAATATGCCATACTAATGTTTCTAAGGTACAATAACAAAAATAACTATATGCTCACTAGCTTTACACACTACCAAGTATCTTTTGGCAAGAACACCTTCAGAGCAGTCGGCATAATGTACCACACTAGTGTCACAAACAATTCACGCCACTATCCTGCATATTTCAAAAAAAGAAGTGGTTGGTTTGAATGTAACAACACTTCTATTACTCTAAAACATAGGTTACCAACAAATCTAAAAAAATCCTACTTAAAATTCCTAAAGTATAGTAAATTACACAGTTAGAATACACCATCTGGTATCTAACTACTTTAAAACATACCCTTCAAAATAATACACTTCAAATATGCCATCACAGTTATACTTGCATAATGCATCCATAGTACTACAATAGTGCTTGTAAAATCCAATATAGTTACAATACAACATACCCTCAATTGCAACACACTTCAAACAAATGTGCTATCACACTTACACTCACATAATATATCCATGCTACCACACACATGGATTCTATAACATATATATTCTTTAAAACCATGCAAATGCCAAAAACTGCATGTAAATACAGTTTTTTTTAATCCTCTATGGATTTTTTTTCTCCCAATGACCCAATGATCATTCCATGCTAATACAACAACAGTGTATCACACACTGATGTTATACCAAACAAGGTACATACAATGTACTATTTATGACGGTCAAAAAAGTAAATCAATATGTACAATTGTTTGCAATTAAAGGTTATAAACTGTCTTGTTTATCACATTATACTGTTTGCTTTCACAGAAAAAAGAACCAGAAATTCCAGCCTTATTACCATATGCAACTAAGTATCCATACCCAGTATTATAGTTTTTTCTTTACAAAGAAACAACTACAGATTCCATAAACACTATCCTCAATTGTACCCCAATGATAAATAGCATATACACTTCAATTGTATAATTCCAGCTTATTATAAATACTGTATACTCCCCTTACAGTACCTCTAATTACTCTACAAGTATTGCTTTGGCTACGTCCATACCCCAAGAATCTGGCCACTGGCCACAACCACAGCAATAGAATTAAACCATATAATAAGTTTGTACAATACACCTTCAAATAACAAGACTCACTCAGAACCTGACCAATCCCAATGACATCCATGGACATATGTTTGTGTCAGCGAACAGGAAAATTGATAGTGGAATCAGCAGCACTTAAACAGCTTTTTTCACCTATAAAAACAGCTCCATACAAACATTTTTCCACTCCCCCACCGTTTCCAGGCACTCTTTCAGCCACAAATAAACCCCAAATGTATTTTTCAGACTTTTTCTAACTGTGCTGTTTGACAACCGTTTATGACAACCGTTTAAAAAATGATGATGCACCTCATGTTTTTCAACATCCAATCAGTGTGCATATTTGATGTCCACCAAGTTCCTGATGTGCCCGAAGTCGTCGGCAGTCACCGATTCAGGAAATGAGTTTGCGGACCGGGCGCAGGTATCACTATTATTTTACCTACTTTTTGGCATTTATTTTCAACTTTTGCATTGATTTTCACCAAATGTGCAAAAGCACACATTCAGGACCAATCCGCCTCTGCTTGCGTATGTTTGGTGAAAATCTGTCCAGCAGTTTGGGCTGCAGACGTGAGCAAATATTTGTTTCCATTATGTCTATGAGGATTTCAAATGATTTTGGGACTCCCCTATAACTTTACCCCCCAGACAAAACCACACCACACTTTACAAAATCATTCTGAGGTGGCCATATACTTTTTATGCAAAGTTTGGTGAGGATTTGTTGAGCAGCGGCAAAGTTATAAGCTGCATAAACAGTGCTCTTTATATGAGTTGAGCAACTTAACCATAACTACACGCCCGCTACCGCAGGCTGTGTAATATAGTTAAGTTGAGCATCAAGTTCCATTTGAAACCCGAAAATGGAATTGCTACTAGCTTTCGACTTGCATGATGGATTTGGTTGATATTTTGCAAACCAAAAGTTTGTCATGGGTGCCCCTCCTCCTCCAGACTGGACATTGTGGGAAAGATTTGTTAAAAAATTAGAAAGTTATTAAGAAAGTCCCATTAGGTCGACTGCCATTCATTTCCCCATAGAGAAAAAAGTCCACATTTCTGCACAGCTCTCAGCAAAAACCCTAGATGGAATTGGACCAGATATGAAACAACTTGCACACAATATGTTGACTCACTTTCCGGGAGGGGTCTGGGGTTAGTCCATCCAGTAGATGTTCAAATATTTTACGGAGAAGGGGGTGCCCCCTTCTCCCGAAATATAGATATATATGTGTCTCAAAATGCATCAGTAAGACTTTTCAGAAATTAAAAAGCAGCCATTTTTCTTTTGCTCGATGCAAGAGATAACCAGCGTTATACTGATGAAATTACATCAGGCTAGAGGTTGGGAGGGGGAAGAGGACACGAGAAATTGCAGAGTTGGGGGTGCTGGGGTCCAAATTCAGAACTTGAATGTTTTCACATAACCACGGTCATACTGGGTATAATTGGGGTTATAGAAGAAAATGGGATGGAGAATGAAAGTATGTCACATGGAAATCAAGGTTATGTTCAGGAGTTTGCGGATAACCAGGGTTATTTGTAGTACATTGCAAATATTACCATAGTTATGGGAAAACATTTTTTTTTCAAAGGATATATTTAAAAAATAAGATGAATACAAAAAAATAGGAATTTTATGGCTACAGTGAGGTGGGGGTAATGGTTGTTGATAAAGGATATGAGTACTGGGTTACTTCAAGGAACCAAATGGTGCAATATGGAAAGTGGAATGGTCAAAGGCCCAATAGTGTGCCCAAAAGAAATCTACTGGTGTGGTCATGGCTAGTGGGCCTTCTTAGAAAACCTATTTGAGCAATATTGTGGTCATACGCTGTGCAACAGGGAGCACAGAGTTAAGGTGGGCATGCTTGGAATGCGATTGCTGAATTTCAGGCTTTTGTTGTGTTAAATCTGATCACCTTCTGATCACCTTAGACACATCATTGGGTATGAAAATCCACCTACCCTCCCAATAGAGCTTCATTATCAGCTTCACTTTCTCCATTCCATTATAAGTAGAATATATGTATAGTCTAGTAAGGCAAAGAAAATAATTCTGGAGGTACTATTAGAGTAGTTAATCGGACCCACTCGATGAGCCCAATGGATGTTTAGTTGCACGGACGCTGCTAGGTCCAGGAGCTTAGGAAGAATAGTCTTTTAAGAACAGAACAGAATAGGATTATCGCTTTCAATTCCTTCTGGAAGACCCACATTACTCAGGTTATTCCTTCTGTTTCTGTTTTCCAGGCTTTCAGATTGTTTTTGTAAAGACTTAACTGTGGTTTATAACATTTAATCTCTTCTGGAAACATCCTCAGCATCACGTGCTCGTCTCTCTACCACACACATTCTTGTTTCATAGGTAGACCATTTCTTATCAAGCATTTTCAGTTTTACATTTGTGGCTTCCATAAAAGGTTTCAGAGCCCTGATTTCTGTCAGAATAGACTCCATGGCAGGATCCAGAATATCTTCTTTTGGCATGGGTAAATTACTCTTCTGCCTTTTGAGGGTATTAGACGGAGATATGATATGATAGGTTATTTATAATGCCCTTAATACCCAGAGGTTTGTAAGCGCTGACCCGGGGATCGAAACTCTAGTGCTCCATGTCGTCTTGTGCTTTTTTAGATGTCATAATGAGCTGAATAGTATGACTGAGAAGTTGTAACAATATGACAGTAAGAGACCTGTGCTCGTAATATGATGGTAATATATTAGTATAACCAACTGTAGACCTTTAAAATATTATTTTGTGGAAATCCCATTCCCAAACCTGCAGTGTAGCAGAGTTCCAATTAATAAAACAGTAGTGTATGTAGTTAAGCAGTGCAATTTGAATAACATGCAGCAGCAAATATTATTCACAGTGATGCACGTTAAATTCTCATCTGGTGTTGTAGTTAATATATCACTTGGTGCTATCTGTTTTGGGACTCCTTTATTAAGGAGCTGACGAAATTTGCTAATTAGTTTTACTTGTAACCATAATGTCCCTTTAACAAAGTGTTTTCACTAAATTGTATAGGGTTGTATTAGTGCAACTTAACCATAATGTCCCTTTAACAAAGTTTTTCCACTAAATTTCATGGATTTTTACCAGTGCAGTCTTATTTGCTACAACTTCCTAATATAATACTTACCCCAATATAGCTGCATTTTCAACCAATGTACACATTTTTACTTAAATCTGTGGCATTCGTCACCTCCTAGCAACATATTTAACACTTCGATATACTTTTTGCAATTTTTTCCACAGATATTTCGTTCGCCGATGTTCACGAACGTCTGACATCACCGCAGACTTCCCGGACAGTGTCAAGTGACCTCACGTGCAGGCATTATGATGTGTTTGAGAATATATCTGAACTTCGCAAACAGTTTTTAATTGCATTTCAATCTGATCTAAGATGTTTTAAACTGAAAATGTACACTTGCACAGCTCCTACACCTATTTTTTACTCATTATCCATTTGCAATCTACAACACAGCACATGCTTGGAATAATATTAGCAGAACAGCTATTTATCTTCAAAAATTGCATCAACTATTGCCATCTCTCCTCCCCAGGACCACCACCACAACCACAAACTGGAGGGCCTAGACAATGGAAGAAGTGCAATAATTCAGAAAACAATCAGGAGGACCAGGAAGATGAGGTAGAGGAAAAGCCTACCTCTAGCACCCAGAGAGAGAATCATGGGTGTGGCAGTTCTTTATCACCATTGGGGGTGTACCAAAGGCTAAAGCTAGCAAGGTAATATGCACTCAGTCACGGACAACCTGGGCAGTACTCCTACAGGACCACCTTCATGCGCCGTAACACCAAATCTAACCACCGGGATGCTCCAAGAAAATATGTTCCTCTCTCAGGAAGTAGTAGGCTGTCTTCCTTTACCTCATATTCCTCAACCAATACTGCTGCCACACAGGCTACTCATGTGGGGCACGAGATCCCACCAGCTACCTTGCAAGCTATAACAGAGGCAGTTGATCCATATTTTTTTAAGACAACTGTATCCTGTATATACTGCAACACACCACTCTGCAGAGGGGAGCAATTTCAAAGTGCTTTTGAGGCTGGAATCAAGGAACATGAGAAACACTGCCCCTTCATTAGATTGAATGCACACCCAACATCTTCCCCTGTTCACCTGCCCCTTCATAGCTGTTCTTTGTGCCCCTTCCCTTACTTCCCTCCCTACCTTACTTCCTGGCGTCTCTGGCAGAAATAGCCAAATAAATAAATAAAAACACACCAAAAAAAGGTTACTTTAAGAACCACGTTTCACAGTTAAAAAATAGAAGTATAAAAATATAAGCTTATAGACTCAATCTACTTTACATTTTTCCATAAAGTAGTTAAACTCAATATGATTCTTCATCATTGCCATTAGAGTTTTCTACTATGCTAATGGGAATAATGGACAAAAGTATACTCGAGAAAAATAACAAAACACAGAAACAATTTTTCTCAAGCATACAATAACGACCATAATCCATGGCCCTTTATGACTATCCCTGGTCTCTGCAGTCCCCTGTCTAGGCCATGCTTTATTAAAAAATCCAGCTGGCACATCAACACCATCGCACAAGACAGCCCTTCTACCCTTTTTACTGTTATGTTTGTACCACTCTCTCATTGTCTGCATTGAAACAGTCACACATATATCCACCAATTAGTTAAAACAACTCTACAGAAAACCCTATAAGCATAGTCAACACACACCAATTGCAACTTAAAAATGTTGTACAAACTTTTCCATATGTATTTCCCTTTTTTATTGTACACACTGCTGTTATAAATGCACATATGCATTGTGCAGTAAAATAAGTGCATGGATGGAAAGAGGAGTAGGGATTACCAAGTGCCTGTCCAAGCCCAGAAGGAAAGTGACAAGACATGCCAAACTGGGAGGCCACTAGCTACCTGCTGGGGCAGAGGAGTCCCAAGCTAGTGGTACACATCCGCCAGATGGTAGACCCACAAGAGCAGTGCTGAAGGGGGAGGTGTACTGATGTGGACTAGATATAGGGCCTGTAACCTGTGAGGGTTGTGAGGGACCAAGCCATCAGTGTCAGTGGCAGTTGTATGAGTTAGAAAGGGAGGGATTAAGTAAAACAGGAACACAAAAGCACAATTTTGAGAAGGTTTCGGAACTTAAGGAAGTCCAGCTCAAGTAAATGGAGTAGGAAGTGTAGTTCCAAAGAGCAGCACCGGCCGAATACAGAGACATGCCTCCCACTCTCTGTTTCAAAAAGCATTTCACAAGCAGAGTATTGGAGTTACAGCAGTAGAGCACTGTAGCTGTGCAGTATTTAGGGAAACAAAGTTGGACATATTATAGTCCATGTAATTAGCAGGACCAATATACACATTTTCGGGGTGCACTGATACCATCCCTGGGTTCAGGCCAAGGATAAGTCATACAGCCCTATTTTAGATGAGCTGAAGGGGGAATAGACAACAAATGGAGCAGTTAAGGAAGAGGCTGTTGCAGTAGTCCAGCCTACACTTTACCAGGACTCTACAGATGTTGAGCTTTTGGGGGAAGGTAAGGAATGATACACTGCCTATAAGGAGGTTAAACTCAAACCATGAGCTTTATTTACAAGCTCCAAAATGTAAGGAGTAAAAGAAAGAAAAGATTTAAAGATAATTCTAAGGTTCTTGGCCACAAAGAATGGTAGGCGTAGATGGCCCAATGAAAGCCGCCACAGGATACGAGAAAAACAGCCTACAGGTGTCATAATAAGAAAGATCTCCATCTTACTGGCATTGAGACAGATATTGTTAGCCACACACAATGCTCAATGACGGTCAGACAATCAGGGATAGAAAATGAGGAGAAAAAATGAGTTCAGGGAAGTCTAAGAAAAGCTGTGTGTCATTAACATAACAGTGGAAATGGGATAAGAAGAAAGACATCAGGTGAGCCAGAGGGAAGAAATAGATATATAATTGCCACAATGATATGATAACACCCTCAGGTACTCTGCAGGTACACAGTGAGGAGGTGGAGTACAAATAGCCCAGTTGCAGCTGGGAAGGGTGGTTAGTCATGAAAACAGATGAGCCAGTGCAGTGCCCAGTCCATTATGCTAAAGGTATCATGTAACTGTTTAATAAGAATACAATGGTTCACTGTATGAAAGGTGGGCGAGACATCAAGGAGCACTATCCTTAATTGTAGTACAATCATAAATAAAATATATACTTTAATGATATAATTCCACCATATTACAAATACTGTATACTCCCCCTGCATTACCTATAATTACTATACACATATTACTATACTATGTTGCAGTGGCCAGAATTTTGGGGGCATGGCCATATGGCCACTGGCCACAACCACCACAATAGATATGAGCCATATAACACACCTTCAAATAACAAAACTCAACCAGAACTCCCTGCCATGCCATCCATATAATGTCTGCAGACAGTAAGAGGTGACACCCCTTTTTCACCTAAGAAAAAGAGCTCCATATTATCTTCATTCCACTACCCTACCCTTTCCACGCCCTCTTTGAGCCATCAAATATCTCCAAATGTGTTTTCCAAATTGCTTGTTCTCAGCGCTATCAGCGAACTGGGTGGTACCCATACACACTTTTTTCACCTAGATAAACATCTCCATATCATTTTTATTCCACCCCCACTGCCTCCAGCCCCTCTTTTGGGCCACCAAATAACCACAAATGTGTTTTCCAGACTTTTTCCCCAATGTGCTATCTGTGGACAATGGCCTGTCCATGGATCCAACATAGTGACTGTTTAAAAAAATATGATGCATCTAACGCTTTTCACCATCCAATCAGAAGGCCCATCCGATGTCAGTGGACATCACGCTGGACCATGATTAGGCCAGCGGGGTGTCTGCAGACCAATAGGGAAGTGAGTCCATGGACCGGACCCAGATATCACTAATGTATTTTGCCCTAATCTTTGTCCGATTTTTTATAAAACGAATGGATGTATTTACTGCAAATTTACAAAATCATGCCTTTGGGACCAAGCCACTGCTCCTAGAGCAAATTTGGTGAAAATCCGTTCCACGGTTTGGGTTGTATGCGTGAGCAATTCTTTTCCCATTGTGTCTATGAGAATTCCCACACATTTTGGAACTCCCTCTTTAACTTTGTCCCCCCCCTTGACATAACTGTACCAGACTTAGCAGGATCATTCCAAGGGGGCCATATACTTTTATTGCAAAGTTTGGCAAGGATTCATCCGGGGGGGTGAAGTTATAAGCGGCCCAAAAAGTGCTCTTTCTATGAGTTGAGCAACTTAACTATAACCACTGCAGGACCTGTAATATATTGTAATTTTGCTACAAGGGCTTGTTACCTGTCTTAGAAAGCAATTCGTGAAGCAGAACAATAAATATGTACATAGAACTACACTAATACAACAAGTGGTTAATGGCTGTACGACCGAGATCTATGCATTTCTGGCTTTCTTAAACCGTGAAGAGAGGAGTAATTACAGCAGCATGAGTCCAAATACACCATACAACTGTTGGCAACATGTAATATGTGCACAGATTTCACACTGATTTTGTGAAGCCTTTCTCATGTTTCATGTTTTTACCGAGGCTCTGCCACGGCTTATTTGAGATCTGATTTTAATAAAAAGCGATCAATAGAACCTTCAGGATCTTGCTTGTGTGTACACTGTACATTGAAAAGGTAGTATTCACCTCCGTTTCGGGAGTACCTTCAATTATTAAGTCTGAAGTGAGAACCTTTACATAATCTATCTGAAAGGGTTTATTGGAGGTTTCCTCAGCTTAATTACAGTGCAGAAAGTCGATGAAGTAAAACGAATGATGAAAATAGAAAACTGGTCGGAGTGTCTCTGAGAACCAAATATGAATGCATAATAGGTCCTTGATTGTACAAATATGTATTCCTCAAATTAAGTGTTAATAACACTCTCAGGTTAAGTGTTTTTGTCATTTATGTTTCTGTCTCCTTGTTTTATAGTTTCAATATGCATTTAAACGGACAAAGTTCCACGTTTACGTTCAGACGCTGCATGCATCCGGGTTCCTACATTATCCTTCACACCATCCATGTGGGTATAGTGCCTAAAGCAGTCAACGTGAGGAGCTCTCATTTTTGTTTTAACCTGATCAGAGCCACCCGCCTAATTTGAGTTGTGAGAAATAGGACAATCACTATTATAAAACGAACCTGCTACGTCAGCGTCCATACAATGTCTATGGCACTTATTACCATGGTCAAGTATGTTAAGGGCATTATACATACTTGCAATGACAAGATCTGCAGCACCATCTACCTGTAGTGATGCGCGATTTATCTGTAGGCCGTCTGTTGCCCAGAGCATATCAGTGTTCCACCGATTAGGAGCCTCATTTACAGATAGGTGGCAATGGTAAAACAGGCGACATTCCCGAATACCACTGGTCGTAACACTCCATTGCATTATGGGATGTGTGGTACTTACTTGTATGAATACCACATTTGGTAAATACTATCTGATTAAGTACCACCAAAATATCGACCCTGTGTGTATTTTAGTTATACAGTGGGAGTGGGAACTGCTACTGTAGAAAAGTCAATACTGTCCTGAAAAATAGGCAGATTCTAAATATAACAATGCATGAGAATTTCCAGTAATACTGCATGCAGTATTTTACTAAATCCACACCTGTTACCACCAGCCAAGCAGCATTCTCATAATTAGATAGATTTTCATAAATACTGCATGTGATCACTGTAAAATGCACCTAATTCTAAATGATGACCTAAAAGGAAAAATCAAATCCATCTTTCTCTCATCATGGTCTGTCACAGCACCAGTGGGATTTGATACAGGCCATAAAGTTACAGGTCTTTGTGGAACCTTTAAGTGAGGATACCAGGAATGCCCCCTCTGATCCCCATGAACATGACGGCCCGAAGAGCCAAGAATGCACAAAGTCACTCATTATTCCGACAGCCCCCAGGAGCACCAGTGACTGACACATATGCAGAGAAGTATTCTTTCAGACAACCTTTCAAACCTTGTCCAGTGAATGTCTTTATGGATGCAGGTGCTTCAACAGTGGTCATAGACCCAAATGCCATGATGGATGACGTTGACTAATGCCAAGAAACCACTGTGCTGATGTCATTAGTGACATCATGATATAGGCACGTTAGTCATGAAGTACACTCGCAGCCATGCACAGCTTTACACAAACACACACTCGTATACAGGGAAAACATGCTTACACAGTTCTGCAGATAGAGGACAGATACATACACATACAGTTACAAGTTTTAATTATTTTTCTCATTAGCTAAGTGCAGAAGTGCTGAACGCAAGGCAACAAAGAGATGCAAAACAAGCTTGCAGATGCTAATGACAATTAACCCCATGGAACTACAGGATCACATAAGGAGCCTGGCAGGACCGAATAAGACAAACCTATAGGAAGCATAGCACAATATAGATGTACATGAATCATAGTATAAGTATAATGGAAATCACATAATGCCAAGCCGTCGAACAAGAGATGAGGGAAGCAGAACCAGGCTGCACAGAGCAGGAAGGCCAGGGCTCCCAGCCCAGGTCAGAGACAAGCAGCACATTCCAAAGCTAAAACGATAAGGGGCCATCTGCAGAAAAACAGAATAAATCCTCACAACTGCAGTCCAGAAGAGCTTGATTTTCTGGTCCTCAAACAGGTGATACAGCAGAGCTAGACAATGGTTATTCCCTGCGGTGGGAAGACGAACAGTTCTCAGCAACCCAGACATGAAGTGAAATATGAAAGAGTTAACAATGTTGCAACGTGAAGAGCTTTCTCATAGGCAAAAGCGGTGTTAGTTAACAGATACATTGGGAACACATGGTCATTCACATCACCTTGATGGGGTGAACCGAGGGCTGAGAACAGAATTGGGCCCCAGGCCTGAGGAGACCAGTTCCAGTCAATCAGGGGACAGAAACCCAGGGGTGGATGGCAGGGGACAAGGGACAAGGGCCTGTGGTAATCCTGCAACCCTGCAACAAAGTAATAAATAGTTTCTTGGGGAAGGGGCAGGACAGCCACCTGACATTGAAGGACCAATTAAGTAAGATCTATAAGGGCAATCTATAGTTTGTACCACTCCGAGCACTCAATGATTACGTGTGATGTGTTCTTCAGGGAGGGCCCATGTTGTGATGCGATTTTGCATCAAAACGGGTTTACACGATTGTGGGGATGAGAACTCTGGGGACTTTTGAATGTCCTGTATGATCCCTGTCGGTTTTTTGTAATAAACAACAGTCTAACTTGACCTTGGCTGAGTCCTCCATTTGTTCTGGGGGAAGTGTTGTTGGGCCGTTGGGAGCTGAATGGATGAGCTCGTAGTAACCCCCAGATCTCTGGCATACCTTGACCTCTCCAACAACTTCATTGTGTGCTGTGTGGCCATGGCATCCTTGAACAATGCCCAGTTTTACAAATAAAAGCCAACTGTGGGGTGCAGGATGCAGTATCATCTTTAGGCACAAAATGATACAGATTGTCACAAAATGTTATGCCTTGTGGTCAGAGGTAGCAGAAAATATGTTGTAATAATACTCTGAACGATCAAGCCATGAAATACAGGAACATGGTCTGCCATCAGGGTTTACAGTGTCATGACATTATACTAATTCATGGCATTTTATAATTGTCCATAAGAAGGGTGAGTGAGGTATATTGCCTTAAGACCTTTTTAGGACTTGATAAGTGGTTGTTAAGTAATTCAGAGATCATGGGCCTGATTTACAAAGATTTTTTCAATCTGATTGTGCCATTGTAAAACAGGCCCAATATGTATTTTGTGAATTTAACTGATAGGATAATAATAATAATAATAATAATAATAATAATAATAATAATAATAATAATAATAATAATAATAATAATAATATTGCATTTATGTTTTAGTTCAAATCAGAACTGTTCATAAAATTAAAATGCAGCAATACCTCATGAGATAGACAATCACAATCAAATA
Source organism: Ambystoma mexicanum (assembly GCF_040938575.1). Classification (NCBI taxonomy): domain Eukaryota; kingdom Metazoa; phylum Chordata; class Amphibia; order Caudata; family Ambystomatidae; genus Ambystoma; species Ambystoma mexicanum. The sequence continues at coordinate 940,731,127 of NC_090936.1, forward strand.
AACACAATCCTTACTTTTAACAAATCAGTAACATTAATGGCACAATAGTAACAACACTGAATCTAGGTCAGCTGACTTCATGTTCAAGAAAGCACCATTGCACCTAGTTAAAAATCCTCATATAGTATATAATATATTTCATAGTAGCCTTCATCTAGCTTCCAATCGTAAAATCCATAAAATTCCCTAACAATTCTTCAATTTGTGTCCAGACCTGATGAAGTGCCACATGTGTGGTTGTAGAATCTGTGTTTAAGCAGTAATTCCAAACGGCCATACATTTTATACTCTAATAATCATGGACTAGTTTCCCAAGACAGGTCGTATATAGGGGGCCCAGTTGGGGACAACTGGTAAAGACATATCTTGCAGTCTCCACATTAGTGGGACAATCGGCAAATCCAACAGTACCTCTCTTCTTCAGCAAGACCCCACCTGGCTCTCCAAATGACCCGTAATGGTAGGAGATGGCAGTGCATCATAATGCACATCTGACAAATTCCTGAATGGGGACACTGGACACAGTTCCCCTGGGGCTTTTCAAAAGTGCGAGTCACAGCATTCACAGCTAAGTAACCTTTCAATTTCACTAGGTGGGTGTAGTTACAACACCAGTCCCATCTATTGCGTTTTACTGTCTCGAAGTCTTTGCAGTTGTTTAGGTTAGGATGCCACTGCATTACATCGAATTGCTCATTATTTAGTTTAATAGTGTAGAGGAAAAGCCAAAAGCCCCTACCAAAAACTTCACCCCCATGTTGCCTATATGTTTGGAACCGGAAATTGCAACACGTGCAGTGAGGATGCCTGTACCACAAACAGTTCTTCAAACAAGATATCCATTGAGAAAACCCTGAAACACTGAATAAAAAGTAAAGTCATTTTACATTTGTACAGATAAAGTAACGCAAGTAGACAAAGTGATCTTGAGGCTGGCTGCGTAGTGAATAGATTGCAGTGATGCGCCAATGTATATGCATAGGAATGTATAGAATTTGGATGTTCCACAAATCACTTTAGCAAAGATTGAACCCTGTGAATGGAAAGGGTTTCAGTTTGGCACAGTTGGAAGATAGCGAAGGAGAATTCAAGAAAGGTTGGCTGGTCCAGCACCAGAGTCGAGGCCACCCGTGAGCCTGGTTGTCTGTCAAGTATCTACTTGAATGTGAGAAAGAACCAAACTTCTGCTTGAAGTAGAATGAAAAAACACTGAAGGTGTCAAAGGTTCATAATTTAATAATATTATATGAAGCAAGGAGCTTGAGAAAGTGGTCTCCAGTCCCATGGTTAGATTGAAATAGACTTTGGGTCAAGCTACACCGAAACCAGAAGATAAAACCATGCCACACTCCCTTTTATTCTCAGGCACAGAGAGAGCTTCTGCAAGGCCAAGTTCAAAGCCTTAATTGAATGGTAGACCGCAAGCATGATGATAGATGTGAGGCTAATTGGGTGGGAAGCTATGGTCAAGACCAGCCCACAGGCACTCGGGGTACCAGCATGTGTGCTACTAGCGTGTGGAATATTCCAGAAGGGTACAAGCGTGCCAGCCAATTATAGAGGGCCAAGTAACAGAGAGCCTTATAGTTTGTGTAACCAATGGATCGTTGTGTATTTTGTGACGATGAAGATGACTAGCACTAGAGGAGAGCTTAGTTTTCCACTTAATGTTAGAGACCCGATCACAACACCTGTCAGTATGGAATGAATACTTAGATGTTCCCTGTAAGCCTATCACATCCCCAAGTAGGTATTTTCTGTTTGCCTCATAGCATGGCATCAATGATGACGAGGTTTGACTATAAAAGTTGTGTTTTGTATGCAATTTAGAGAGACCCTGCTTTGCGACATCCGTTGATGTCCATTGTAACTCCCTGTTTTAGATCATTGCAAATAAAACAGTACTATGTTTTGCCAACTTCCTGAGTCATTTTGATTATTGATATATGAGTAAGCTCTGCATCCCCATCCATCTTTAAGTATGGCTACCTCATCTTGAAGGACCCCCATGTCTGTGGGTTCAATATAATTTGAACCTTGCAGTAAAGGCTCCTTGTGCAGACTACTACCCAACACTGCTAGCATTGGACACTGCGGGGATAGGCGTATGTATTCCATTGATGTCGATCTAGGCAGCCCAAGAAATTCCCCTCCAGTTTGATTAGCCAACTTAAATTGCACATTACTAGAGCCTCCAGTCCATATAGGAAAAATGGACAAAACCACAGTTTGAATAGCGTGACTATCCCAACCAAGGAATAGCCTGCATGTTGACTGACAAATCTACGACAAATCTACGACACAGAGCGCTTAGTTGCTTGGCTTTCCTGGTTTTCAGATCTATGATGTAAAAATAATTAGACCAGTTTGATGCAGTAATGCCCAGATATTTATATGAGTTGGCGTATTGGATCGCTCCCAATGTTGTAGCTATAACGGGATGATTGATTTCCCTTGGGTATATACTAGCAGTAGAATGGCCTTTGTCCTCGACAATGGGATAGCTTTTTCTCTGCAGACTGCCTCGAATAACTGCAAAAACAGATTTGCCCATCCTCTGGGATCTTTCTTCAATACTTTGGCCCCCAGGCCTTTTGGGCCTGGACTCTTGAGTTTTTCAGCTTTTGTATATGTTCTTGCAGGTCTACTATACAAAGAGTCAATGGGCAATTACTATCTCCCTCTTCAGGGGTTTTGTTATCTCTACCCTTTGCTCCCTTTTATTAACCACCTCCAGTCTTGTTCCGCTTTTGAATTTATCCTGGGCTGCTCTTTTGCACTTCTTGTCAGTGTCAGTGCTTGCCACATTGTTTGCATGTTTTTACTACAGACGGCTACCATCATATTGTGTCAGTCCCTATTTAGTCCTTGGAATTTATAGTGCTTAAGCCAATTCCTGTAGTAGTTTTTAGCCTATTTTATATCTTTTAAGGTTACTACTATGGGCGTGTCTATAGTTTTAATGTGATGCAGTTGTTTTCTTAAGTTAGCTTTAGCCCTCCTAATTATGGGGTCAAAGCTATTAGGTTTCAAATTGTCAGTAGAACCCTTCACCTGTCCCATAACCGCTCCCACCTCACACATCATCCTGTATATCCATTCTTCTATGTCATTGGCGGAGGCCCTATAGGGTGAGCATGGGCCTACACTGACTACTGCTCTCAGGTCAGAACATGCATTTTGGATGTTCAAGTGGGTGTCTCTATCTTCCTGAGCTTCCCCCAGCTCCAAGCACAACTGGGCGTGATAACTGCAGAGGTCATGTATTACTGTGATATTAAATGTGGCCTCCAACAAGGCATTATTAGCCAACCCCAAATAATCAAGGGTGGGCCCATTTGCCATGTTGGTTTACCACAGGAATCATTTACTGTTCTTCCATTCAGAAATATTAGTTCCCACTCTTCAATAAATTCAAACCACCGTCGAGCCTTCAAGTAATTTTTTTGTCCTGCATGATATTGCTTGAGGACACACACACCGGTAGGCAGGAGCTGGAGGGGACTCACCGCAACGGGCATTCAGATCCCCTCCAAGCATGATGATACCACGCTCCCCATATGTCAATGATCTTATCAATGTATTCAAAGATTTCCTCTGTTGTGCTACTGCCTGGAGAATCATATATATTCAGCACTAACATTCGTTTGCTCCGCCCCCCCCGCCTTTGGTATACAAACTTCTACTGCCAGCACATTGCCTTTCTCATCGTACAGGAAAACATGGCTTGCCTGCCATTCAACACAAACCCCAGTCATCAAGCCACCCCTGGGACGTCCCCTTGGGCCCTTAGTTGCTAGAGTTTGGAAAATGTTATACCTGTCTAAATAAAATAGGGCACACAGCCAGGTTTCCTGCAATATAAACACTTTGAAGCTTGTTAGCAGTTTAGTTGACGGGCCATTTGGACAAAAGTGTGAATGAAGCCTGGTATTCCAGCAACCCATTTTCCAACTTCATACTGGTGCTGTGTCCATACTTAGGAAGACACTTCTCAGCCATCTAAGGCCGGCCTTGTTGCTAAACCTCTCGTGTTTGTTGTGCCCCTGAAGGAGCATCTGCAACGCCACCGAGTTTGGAGTTTGGCCCCTGCAGGTGCACAGCACGTCCGATACCGGCTTGCAAATTTGCCTGTCAAGTTCAAAGCCCAGGTAGGCAAGGGATGCTTTCTGCACCCTTATCATTGTAGCACTTTCTGGGAGCATGCAATGTAGTCAGGTCGTGTAGGCATTTTACGGTTAAGAGGTTGTATGAAATCAAAATAAGACGAATTTAAAATTTGCAATGATGGCATCTTTATAAACAATTTCATAAGGAAAGCGCGATTCAAGTTAGGAGCTTTACTGTCCCTTGTTTTAGCTGCTATGGTTAATATACGTGGGTCTAGGAGACCAATGACTGGGTGTATTTGCTTATTGGGCACTTTTTGTGCCTCCACCTCCATCATTATGTCTACCACTTTCAATAGGTCTGATACCGAATTTTGTGTCTCAGACATATTTAGACCATGGAACCCCACCCTGGATCCATCTTCAGGAATATTACCAGCTATCAAGTCCCTGCTACTTTTATCTTTGAGTAGCGAGCTTGTGAGTGTGCCCACCGACTGCTGTTGACGTTTTTTTCTCCTGATGATCTTTTTCCTCACAGGCCGCGGCTGGGTCACAGAAACTATCGATGAATTGAGCAAAGGACTAGGTTGGACCTGGGGAGCAGGGGAGCAGGTTGAGGACTAGTAGGTTTTATCGCTTGAGGGTGTTGCATATGTTTCCTCCTGCGCCTTTCCTTTCTGGTTGGGTATGACAGTGGTGAGGCTGGCAGTAGATATTATTTCCAGATCGGCTAAGGAAGTGTTCTCATTGGGTGGAGATTTCTGTATATCGCTCTCATTTTCATTTGGTTGCACTTGGCCAGCCAATTCCAGCTCCGTATGATTATTATTTTTTTAAAATTTTTTTTATTTGATTTTATGTCAAACAGGTTACAGCATTTCCATTGGAAATTAACAAGTATCAAAAATGGTATTGTCGTTAAAAAAAAACAATTATGATCCAATTCCACATCTCAATACTCTTGTGAACTTTCTGTTCGTATTTAACTTCCATTTAGAATATCAATAAACGTTGACACTGTTCTCTGTCTTCCCCTCCCTCCCCTACCTCCCCCCACCCTACAAGACATTATCGACTTCCGCTGAGGATTGTGTTTTCTAATGTGTGGCGAGTTGCATGATAGATTTGATAGGTTTCGGGGACCACCTTGTTAGGGAAATTAGCATGGTGTTTCGTTGTCTCGGGTTGTGTGTGCCGTTCACAGGTGTTCTCTTGTGATGTGGAGCTATGGGACTGGTCAGCCTCTAGATGTTAATATGTCCTTTCCGGCATGTATTTGTTAAGAAACTCCACCCATAAAATGTCGCATTGTGTGGATTTCCCATGTATGGATGATGTGATCTTACCATGGTGCACATATTGGAGGTTACGTTGACCCATTCTCTCTCGGTCGGGACTGTGGGACATCTCCATTTCGTAGCTAAGAGAGCCCTCGCGGCTCGTAACAGCGGCGCAGCTATATCTTTGACCCTCCTCCATTCATCTTCAATTTTTTCAAAACCAAATAGTACTAGAAAGGGGTCTGCTATCCTCTGGATCCCATCTAGGTCCCTAATCCATCCCAGGACTTCATTCCAATATACTTTGATTCAAGGGCAGCTCCACCACATATGCCAGTAGTCCGCCATGGATCCACAACCCCGCCAACATAGTAGGCTAGATGATTGATACATTTTAGAGAGCCTGTGCGTATTGCCATCTGTTTAGTAGTGTAATTGCGTGCAGCTTATATTGGCATGAGATCGAGGCTTTGGGTGTGGCCCGACATATCTTATCCCACGTCTCCGGGTCAATATTTTCTCCAATGTCCCTCTCCCATTTTAGTCTAAGGGGTTCCGTTGAGCCTTCTATTGCCTCTATTAGCGTTCTATATAGGGCCGAGATCAGTCCCTTCGTTTCAGTCCTGGAGTCTAGTATGGTCTCGAATGGGGTGAGGTCCCTTTCGAACTTGTCCTTCCATTCGGGTTTTGTCAGGATACCTGCAGGAAGTGAAATGCAGATAGTGTGCCGATTCCGACTGCTTCCGCCAGCTTGGGGAGTGTGATAAATGAGTCGTTTTTTAGGAGTTGCTCCACCCTTTCCAGGCCCGCTTCATACCAGGATTGAAATCTGTCTACGTTAGGAATCTGGTCATTGATGCTAGGAGACCATAGGTGACTTAGTGGCGATGGCCATGTAGTGATGTTTTTCATATCCCTGTCTTCTCGCCATATATCCCATATGGCTTTGAACATCGGGTGTGCCTTAGATTTCTTTAATACTCTCCTTCTAGGGGACCATAGACACTCAGAAATTGTCGCCGGGGACAAGTAGTGATTGTCCATGGAAATCCACTGGGGTGTTTTCTGGTCATGGAGATGGGGAATGAGGACTCGTAATTGAGCCGCTTTGTAATATTTCTGGATATCCGGGAGGCCCACCCCACCTTTGTCTTTTGGTAGCATCAGGTTGGAATATGCAATTCTTGTTTTTTTCCCCAGCCATAAGAACTTTATGATCACCTTGTTGACTTCTGTAAAGAATTGGCGCGGCATCTGGATGGGGAGCATTTGAAAGGGGTATAAGAATCTCGGGAGACAGGTCATTTTTATTGTGTTCAGGCGTCCCAGCCAGGATATGGTTAGTTTGTCCCACCGGGTGAGGTCTGTGTGAAATTTTTGGAGAAGCGCCGGGAAATTGGCCTCATATAGATCTCGTAGTGATCTTGTGACATGTATCCCTAAATATTTAAATTTCTCGTGTTCTATCGTAAGGCCGAGGGAAGAATATCTATAAATGTTCACTTCCATCGATCCTAGTAGGGGGAAGAGTATTGACTTGGATTTGTTAATTTTAAACTCGATATGTGGCTGTATGCATCTATTAGATCCAGTGCCCTGGGGATGGATGTGTTGGGGTTTATCACATGGAGAAGTTAATCATTGGCGTACAGCGCTACCTTGTATTCAATCTGCCCTAATCGCATTCCCTCTACTTGGGTGTCTTTCCTGATTTTTTGGGCCAGGGGTTCTACAGAAAGGGTGAAGAGAATGGCTGATAGGGGAAATCCCTGACGGGTGCCGCGTTTGAACTCGAACCATCTTGAATACTCCCCATTGACTGATACTGAGGCTTTAGGTGCTGTGTACACTGCTTTTATCCCTCTTCTAAACTTTGGCCCTATACATACAACACGGAGGACTGCAGCAAGGAATTCCCATTCCACTCTATCAAATGCTTTTTCAGTGTCAATGGAGAGTAAGGCGGGCTCGTCGTTCATAGTTTGAAAGGCTGCAACCAAATGGAGAGTTTTCCGCATGGTGTCCGCCCCTTGTCACCCGATTATGAATCCGACCTGGTCGGGGTGGACAAGATGGGGCATATGAGTCTCTAATCTGGCCGCCAGTACCCTTGTGTAGATTTTGGCATTGAGCTTGAGCAAGGATATAGGGCGATACGACCCACAGAATTTGGGATCCCTACCCTCCTTAGGGATGACCGATATGAGTGCTCGGACGAAGGAGTCGGGAGCGGTTCCCGTGTCTAGGACCTCATTGAATAATTCAGTCAGAAATGGGGCTAGGAGGGTGCTGAAGGTCTTGTAGAATGGATAGCGCAATGTCATATATAGATGGCTACCCTTGAAGTTATCCGTCTTAACCCGGGGATTTACCCAATGTTAGCCTTTTGATCGCTTGGTGTATTTCCTCCTCCGTTATGGGGGCCTCGAGGTGAGCCGAGTCTGTATCAGCCATTTTGGGGAGATCGATGTCAGCAAGATAATTATCTATCTCTTGTGAGTTTGGGTCTATTTCTGAAGAGTATAGGGATTCATAGAAGTTTGCAAACAGTTCAGGGATGGATGCTTTATCTTGCTCTTGGTCAGGGGTATTATTTGTTATTTCTTTTACCCTTCGCTCTGCCCGTTGCATCCTGAGTCTAGCTGCTAACAGTGCGTCAGCTATGTTTTTAGAACTTTTGTTTTAATAAATGCAGCCTACGTGCTATCTGGCCATGTTCTAGGTGACAAAGTTCTTCCCGTTTCTTTCTAGCATCTTCGACCTAATCAGGGTCTGTGGTGTCCCCTTTCCTAGCTTCCTCATCCAGTTGACATATTTCGTTCCGAAGCTTGTTTTCAATGAGGGTTCTTTCTCTTTTCTTCCGTGCTCCCTCCCGTATAAGGATCCCCCTCCAGGTTGCTTTGGCCGCTTCCCACACTCTCTATTTGGAGACCTCCCCAGTGTCGTTGGTTTTGAAGTATTCTCTAATCTCTGTTTCAAGTTCCTCTCTAAAGACAAGGAGCCTCATTACATGGATGGCGGTAACCATGGCGCTATTAGTGCCATGGTTGCCGCCGGTATTTTACCGATTCCGCCTTGGTGAACGGGGGAATTACCGCCCCATTCCAAGGTTGGCGGGGCGGTAATTCCCCATTCACCAAGGCCCTTCCCCATTCCCATTTGATCCCCCATAGGGCTCAAAGGGAATGGGGAAGGAGCAAATAACGGTACCGCTATTGGCAGTACCGTTATTTGCCCTGAAGTCCCTCAGCGGGTCCCTTCCTTAACGTGTAGTCTGGCCACACGTTAAGGACGGGACCCGCTGAGGAACCTTGTAGTATGGCGCTAAGGGATTACCGGCACCGGTGCCCTTACCGGTGCCGGTAATCCCTTAGCGCCATCCATGTAATGAGGCCCAAGGTCTCTCCACAGGGCCTCATTGCACCTCCATTTCCCACCTCTGATCGGTAAGTGTTCCCACTGTATATCAACTGTGACCATGTCATGATCAGACCATGTTATTGGGGTGATCTCAGAATGTGATGTTATGTCGTACAGCTCCCGTGAGAGGTAGATATAGTCTATTCAAGTGAAAGTATTGTGTGAGGGAGAGTAAAATGTGTATCCTCTTTCGTCAGGGTGCATTTCCCTCCATGCATCAACCAGCGCATATACTTGCATCATGCTTACATAGTCGTTACGGTCCCCTCTTATTTCATTATCAATGGTTGGGTTACCCGCCTTATGATCTAGGCTGTGGTCTGCCCATAGGTTAAAGTCCCTGCCCAGCACAATGTGTCCAGTAGCCTCCAGCATTATTTTGGGGATGGTTCTAGAGCGGAATCTGAGCTGTCCCACATTGGGGAAATAGATCATAGCTATCGTTACTTCCACTTTCCCAATGGTTCCCGCCAGCAATAAGGCTCGCCCTTCCGCATCTGACCAGGTTTTTGTGACATGAACTTCGATTCCCTTTCTATTGTGGATTCCCACTCCCCCTTTGCGCAATGGTCCAGAGCCCCAAAACTCTATGCCGAAACGTTTCCCCAGGATAGGCCTCTCTTCTCCCTTCATGTATTTGGTTTCCTGCAGGAATAGGATGTCCGTCCTGGCTCTCCGAAATTCCCTTAATACTAGTGACCTCTTGGTCGGTGAGTTAAGTCCCTTAACATTAAGCGTCCCCACTTTCAAGGGGCCCCATGTGCTAACTTCAAGTACCACCTTCTTCCCCCTACAGGGGCCTCTCTTTAGCTGGTTAACATAACAGCAAGCTGTTTTTACCATACCTCGATTTTGATCTCCCTCTCACTTATTACTTTGGGGGCTTTTTCTAGGCTGCTCACATAGGGTTTTTATGTTCCTCTGATTACATTAACTCTCCGTGACACGGATGCTATGCTTTGGTGCTGTTCACACCATTAGCAAGATTGGCCTAGTCTCCAGCCGAACTAGAAGTACTTTGCTTTCCTGCATCTTTTTCACAGGCCTTTATACTCAACTCTATGAGGTCCCATGTGCCTTGTAGGGATCGCAAGTTCGCCGTCTGGGGTTTGTTTACACATGACGTCATGCACACGCTTACGTGATGACATCTCCGTTACTCTGCCTCGCACTTTTCCGCAACAATTACTCACTTTGTGACAGTGACAATAGTTCCACCATTGTGATGTCTTTCCCAGATATTACTTATGGCATATCTTCTAATTATGCTCCAATTTGAGTATGCCGCGCCACACGCATCCATGTGATGACGTCACGCCTTAGAACACAATATAAACACGCACAGTGTTGCAAATGGCGTTGGATTTCCTTCTGGGCTCTGGTCTCCAGTTGGCAGCGCTATTGTTAAACAGGTAAGATCTTCCCTACCAAAGGTATTCTTGATATGCACAGGAGCCCTCACTGTGCAGTACCTCCTTCCCACTAAGTCCTTCACCTCTTTAGTTACACTCTTCCCAATTTTTTTCCCGCTAAGATATTTTCCATTCTTCCCATTGTTATTTATTTTAGTGACAGTGGATACCTGCTGAACATTTGAAAAAGTTATTGGCTACAATCTGGGTTTTTTAGGCCTCCTCCTTGGACCACTAAAAACCTTGGGAACTATACCATGGCTATAACGATTATTCAGTGTCCAGATAGATCACCATCAGTTGTAAGTTGATTATTATTATTTTAGCCTTAGTTTTCTCTTCCTGCACCCTCTTACTAGCTTCTGATACTCACTCCTCTTTTACAGATATGAGTCCGTTGACAATACTTATCTTGTACTGTCTCATCGATTACCTGGGATACTCCACCCGGACATACTACCTCTTCGCTTGAAGATATTTTACTAAATTCACAAGGTTAGAGCTACTTCTAATTGCTGTTACTCTTTAGTCCACACTGGTTATATCCTTTCCATGATCATATAGTCACCCTTGTGCACAGCACAGTTTATAAAGTAATCCCATGACACCAATCTACTGCTTTTATTCTAATAGAAATGTTATGGTAGCTGTCCAGTTAAAACATGTTATTTTGTTGCGTCAATGTACCCAGAACTTTGGATATCTACTGTTTATTATGTTCATTCAATTAGCCTGTATACCAGTTGAAGTTTGTAGAAACGACTTGTTTTGCAAAATTGTTGTTAATGGAAAATATCACTCTAATGTAAATTTTGTACATATCATTCCTTAGAATTTTTGATTTGTCCCTGATGAAGAGTGTTGTACCACTCGAAATGCTTTGGGCCATCCACAGTTTCAACATCAAGAATAAATATTAATTTTGGTTCTCGTGACCTACTTTGCCTGAATGTTGATTTCTTTAATAATTGACCTTCTTAAGTTTGGTTTAATGCAATGCTTTCAAAAGACATTATTAGAAACACTGTTTAGAATACAAACTAATTGTTGGTCTGGTTTTCCAGACATTGGAAAGTGTGCAGGGGACGTGAGTTCCTTAATTGGGAACTTATCTTGTTTCTTCTAACTTCAAGGGTAGCCATCTATATATGACATTGCGCTATCCATAATAGTAAGCTGTAATTCCCTGTGGTTTGTTCCCCCAACCAGCATTGATATTTTCCCCTCCACAGCAGTAATGGAGAAATCTGTTTCGGTCTTTCCCTCTGCCATGTCTTGTGACCCCTCCCCCCTCTCCCCTCCCTGCCTCGTATGGCGGTCTCCGAGCGGTTCCAGTTAAATACACTGCACCAGCAACGAACCACCAGCAAGGACCGTTACCTCACGGTCCTTTTGCTAAAAATAACTACCACATGAGTCTGAGCCACCATTTCATCCCCCCCACTTAAACCTCAACTTGGAACCATTGAACGTGGGTTTTTAGTATCTTACTGGCGAAAGCCCCAATTTTAAACAGTAGTATAGTATAAAGTCAATTATTGCCAATCTGGCTCACTCGCCCCCATCCGGGGAGATATTGCCTCTTCGATATTTTCTCGATCCTTTAACTCTCTGTCTCTTGGGCCCTTGAAGTTTCCGTTCTCTCGTTTCACCTCGTGATGCACCTCCGTCGTTCCCTCGTTCACTTGCCTCCACGAGTTCAGATGTGCATGCCCTTATTTCTCTTTCTGATTACAGTCTGATCCTCGTGCCGTTGTGCTCGAAAGAGAGGGAGAAGGGGTATCCCCACCTGTATCGTGTGTCTCGTTCCTTCAACCATTTCGCCAGGGGACTGCACATCCTCTTCAGAGCTAGTGTCATGGCAGATAGGTCTTGATATATGGTTATTTGAGCTCCATTAAGGGTGATCACACCCTCACATCTTGCTTTCTCAAGAATCTTGGCCTTGTCCTGGTATCTGTGGAAGTGGGTGAGGACCGATCTCAGTCCTCCCTGTGGGCCTCCTGCCCTGTGGATCCGCTCAGTCCTTGGTTCGACAATCGCGTCATCAGCTGCGAGGATCTTTATGATATCATGAATCGTTGTTTTTAAGCCCTCTTCTGTCTCCCCTTCTTGTTCCGGAATCCCAAAGAAACGTAGGTTATTCCATCTTTCTCGGTTTTCCAAATCATCCATTTTTAACCTGTATTCTTCTTCTTGCTGTTCGAGTTCTGTAATTCTGTGTTCTAGCTGTGTTTCCAAAGTGTCTATCAAGGCTTGGATGTTTTAAAGTCCATCTAGCATGTCCTCAGTCCTGTCCATATGTTGGGTGATTTTGTCGATTTTGCCACCTATATTGACCCCCATATTCTTTATTTCTGCTAGCAGGGCTGCTACATCATGTTTCGTGGCCGCTGTCTCACCGTGTGCCGCTGCTCCGGTTGCCATTTTGGGGGGTGTCAATTTTGAGGGTGGAGGGAGCGTAAGCGTATGTGGCTAGCTTCTCTTTTGCTTGCATATATCTGGGGATCTCTTCCACTGATTCAGATTCAAGTTTGGGGTAGGTAGGGTGTGAGGGCTCCACTCTCAGGTTATGCCGTGTGCGCACAGATTTTTTCCCCTACCTTCTTACTATGCTCAGGTTGCTCTTAACATTCTCAGGAGACGGACTTGTTGCCCTCTCCCAGTCTTGAGTGATCTGTGTAGCCTGCAGGGTCCTCGGTGTAGAAGGGAAGAGGTTGCGGGATGCCCCCTATATGTCAGCCCTGTTACAGACTGGGTCGCTTGAGGAGGCTCACGCCCCTGTGACGGGGCCCTACCCTCAGTCCTGGCGGTCTTTTGTTGAGTTGGTGAGTTCAGCAGAGGGTGTTCTTGCTCCAGAGGGCTAGAGGTGCTCTGTGAGGGGCGTCCTCTTGTGGAGGTTGTGGAAGCTCCTTAAGGTGGTTCTGGACTTTCCCAAAGCTTGATCGTGGGGGGGGGGTCAGTAGTCCCGAATGTATAAACTATGGCCGGTGCCACTGTATGCTGGTTAAGAGCAGGAGTGATTTCTTTCTCAGAGGGACCAAAAAGACTTCGCCACTAGTGGCCCCAGTGCGCAGTATTCTGTGGATGTGGCTCTGTCGTGATTATGGCTGTTGCGGGCTTTTCAGTTATAGGGCATGTGTCACCTGGTACTCCAAATCGACTTCACATCGTTCACATTTGCTTTTCTGCCCTCTTTCTTTCTCCTCCCTCCACTTTCTGTCCCTATCCGGATAGGGCATGGTTCCTTTATTGTTTATTGTGCCAAGCAAGCACTCTGGGGGGCTCTCCGGGTGGGGGGTGACTGTTGCCTTCAAGCACACTTCCTTCACAGGGCGCTACCGTCCCCGTGTTTGGAGGGGCTGCCCGCGGGACACGTGTACTACGCGGACCTCAGCAGGGATTGGGGCAGCGGGAGCCGGAGGCTCCACTACGCCGGTGCAGAGCTCCGTATTTTTTTAAGGTTGTGTAGTGCTTAATGCCTCTATAACCACCCTTGTTTGAGTAAGTCTTTGTGTATGTGACCACACAACTTCAGCAAGATCTTTACTGCAAAGGTCAGGGTGTCGGTGTTGCCGGGGGTAGTTGATTTGGCTGATTGCTCAGAAGAGTTCATGTTTCCATGTGCTCCTTCAATGGGCACCGAGTCTTGGACCGGCTGTGGCATATGCTCTAAGCACAAGTTGCGAGAAATAGAGAGGTGGGGTTGAGGGTGAATTAGGGGGTAGGGAGAGGGAGACACAGTCTCTACTTCAACCAAGCCCCTTGCCGCAGGCGCTACTCCCACCTTCTCTCTTGAACTTTCTTGTGGACACGAGGCATCACAGATAGAATAACATAGTTCTAAAAGTGAGTTGTTGTCAATGTCACCAAAGGAAATGCTGTTATTATCCTGCCTCGCTGACTTTGAGGTACTCTGCACCTCTGTCTGTGTCATTGCCACCCCAATTTGTACTCGTGTCTTCCCTCTTTGTCCCTCTTGCTAGAAGTAAGTGGTGATTCTCAGATTCTCCCTATAGCCACCCCAGAATTGACTGTTCCATCATTCTCACCGTCTTGCAGTATCCCGGTCACCTCCGCCACTCTAACTGTTGCTCTTTTATAACCGTTGGTTTTGCCATACGCTTTGCTTTATGCAGATTGTATGTTTTTGTTTTGGCTGGAGATTTTCCATGCATGATTGCTCCCAACCAAGCTTTTTCCTTCAAATATGGCGGGGTCGCACCATACCAGGGCTAAAAGGCAGGAATAGTTGGTGAAAAGCAGACTTGTGGTTAAAGAACACTAATGTGGTGACTTACTGTCATTTATAATAGGTTTTGTCCCACGGACCCACCGGACAATCGTCGGACCACGCCTGGCGGTTTTTAACTGGTTCTGGGCTGCAAAGCAGATAAGCACCTCCTCCACAATAGGCACTGTAGAAATACTGCCGTTCAGTTTGTTCGGTCCACACCACACCAGACCACTTTGCAACCACTTGTCACCAGTGCCAAATTGCCATTCTTGAACTCTTTTCTCTAAAATTTGGGAAACAAGACGTAACATTAGCAATATCAAACCTGGCAGTTCTCATAAAGACAACAACCCCATACTAAACAGTATCTTCAATGCAGTCACCCTCTATAACCTCACACAAATCTTTACCTAACCCACTCATATAGATGGCAACACCATGTACTTTCTAGTTTCAAGCAAACATCACATAAATGTGCACAATTGAATCTGGGTGTCATGGTGTGATCGCTTTGCGAGCCCCTTAATGCTAACTCCGCTGCACAAGGCCCCACTTCCAAACATCTCCCTCACTCCCCAGTGAGGCATATCAAGCACATTGCAGAGACAATCGTATCACCACTCGTGCCATTCCTCCTCTCCACACACACTTCCCTAAATTATACTTAATGATTACAACACCATCACACAGGCACTCAACGTAATAAACCTTGGTTAAACAGCCCCCTCTTCTCTATCAAGCAGGCAGCCAAATTCCTAGAAAGAACCTTGTTAACAAACCCGTGCCCCACTACCAGGACACCACTCGAATACTTCTGCAATAAAAGAAAACAGTCTTAGTGATGTCAAAGCAACCTACTACATTACCTTCAACAACTTCACTCTGCCACCAATCATACACAGAACAATTTCAATATCATCAAGTCTCCAAACCACTATTCACATCTTCCATGCCCACATCCAGTTCAGTGTGCAGATCCCTCTTGGACTACTGCAACTCTAAAATACACATTAGAAAAAAACCTCCCCTCTGATGTCCCACTTCAAACCTCCTACTCCCATACTTTCCAACACATGACACTTTCCACCCCATATATACAGATACCCTTATCACCCACCCATCCAATAGAAAATGTGCACATTTCCTTGACTACATATGTCTATATCAGGCCACATCCAACTGCATCACCACCCTTTCCCATAGCACTAAGACTGCTCCACTTCACATCCTCAATGACCTCCACAGCATCACACACAAAGGACACACATGCATACACATATTCCTCCACCTCTATGCAGCCTTCAACACCATTGACCAGATCATTCTCCCCAACAGCCTAACCATATGATGATATTCTCAGGCAATGTCCTTGACTGGCTCCCCTCCTTCCTCACTGACCTAACACACTTTGGGTCTGTGCCCCATTTTCAGTCTGACCCCACTTTAATGAGGTAATGGTCCTGCACGAATACTCCCTGTCCTCTCGCCTCTTCAACCTATATGTAGATTCCCCCAGACAGACCCTTAGAGAAAACAACACCAACTTCCACTAATATGCAGATGACACACACATATACTTCCAAATCTCCTCCCCTTGACAGCTCCACACTTTCAAAAGCTGTCTCACCACCATCACTACTAGGTGGCCACCTACTTACTTCAACTCAACCCTTCCAACATGGAATACCTCAACTGCCCACAAGGCACAAGCCCACCCGCACCCCTTCGATTGCATCAAAGATCTCAACATGGACAAACCACACATATACCTCACCACACCTGTCAAATCACTATGCTTCACCTTCGACCCCACTCACTCGTTCCCATGCCACAGAGATACTGTCATCAAAAAAAGCAAACTACAACTACATCCTCACCCATGCTAAGACGCATACTCCCCCAGATGACTTCTGAACCACAGTCCGAGCAATGGTTTGTTCCAAGCTGGACTACTGGAATGCTCTCTTCACTCGGCTCCTGTGTCCTTACCCCACTACAATTGTGAAATTCCTCTTCTATGTTGATTACATTACATAATGAACACCGAAAATGGACTTCAGTAGACCAGGGCAAAGTTGAAGATACATCTGGTGTTTATGGATGATAATGGTGATAATACCCAGATCCTTATCTATCCCAAACAAAGGTTGTTCCAATTGGCGATAATTCAACTAATTATTTTCAACTTATTTATATTCACATGAATGTGTTAATCAAAGCACTCAGTCAGATTATTGTTGCGTTCAATTAGCACTTATTTTTAAATGTTTTACTTCAAAATACAAAATTCATTCTAATAGCAGAATACAAAACAAAACAACTAGAAACAGACAGATTCTAAACCTATCTATTGTTGCAGCGCATTTCATCATGAACATAACATAGTAAAACACAGAAAGCAAGAGAGCAAAATATCAAAAACAAGCAGTATATCCAATAGGGATGAATCCTCCTTAGTTGGAAAAGAAAATGTCAGTGAGCGTTTTAGCTTGTTTACAGCAAGTCCAGTTAAAAAAGAAGTACATTTTCCAGCTGACACGGAAATGAGGTTCCTAGTGACATTCCCCTTCTATGTAAGGTAATAGAGAAAATGGACTTCAGTAGAGCAGCGTGAAGTTGAAAATACATCTGGTACGTTTTATTTTCCATTTCTTCACAACTACATCAATCCTTAACATGGGCAGTGGATTTTTGGTGCAAGGGCTTTCCCAACATTCCAGGTATTATGGCTTAAAAATTAGCTTTTTTTAGAAACTTAAATGGATTTGTAAAAGCCGAGAGAAGAGAATACACAAGATGCTCTATCACCCTAAATAACAATGTCTAACTGCCAAAAGCCTTTCTGACACATCCGGTGTAGAATCACAATGCAGGATTGAAAAGGAAATGTCTATATATATATATATATATTTGTAAATAAATAAAAGGCACAATATCAGGATGCTTGAAACTAATAATTTCCAACACTACTTCAACCCTTGCTCATTTTAGTACAATGATCATTGTTGTGTGTTTAGGAAGGTCGCAACATGTGACCCCCTACAATGCTCACATCTTGGAGAAACTGTAAACAATCAGACAACTCTTTGCTGTACAGGATATTCATGATCTTCAAAAGACCATGCAATATAATATATTTTTACAACAATAATAACTATCATCACTCCTGATCCTGAGTGGGAGCGGGAAGGGGTTCTGTAGGTTCAATATTAGGTGATGTCCTTCTAAGTTGTATAAAGTTTTCAACCTTTAGCTGAACTATCTTAATGTAGCACATGTTATACATACATACGTGTAGCATACGTTTGTTATAAAGAACGTATGGGGTGAACAATTATTTAAGCTCCAAGTGAGAAAAATCATGTGTTGGAAAGTTACCAAAAATAGAATGTGATCAACATTTCTGAAATTCCAATTAAAGGAATGGTTCGGTCAACCTTTTTCATTGCCCCTATGGGTCGGCCATGTGTTTTTAAGCCTAAGTAGCTCGATTTTAGAAAAACTTCTTATGGACCTTACGCGAGTTTTCGTCCATTAAAGCACGTGAAAACAGGCATCAGGGAGCTGCCATTTTTGTGATAATCCTATCATTTCCCCCATCGCCCTGGCTGACCTGCTTTTGCAGCACTAAATCATATCCCCCGCCCCTGAGCCTGTCATCAGCAGACGCGTACCGCCCATTTCACAACGCCAAAGCACGTCTCGTGTCAACATTCGCTGCGCTTCAGCTAATGACGTGTCGCCATGGAAATGGCAGGACGCCTCTTTCCTCAATAAGTATAAACAGACCGTTTCACAACACACAGCAGCAGATTTTCGATTCCATTCCTCTTTCTGTGTTACTTTGAGTATTCTGTGACTCGTTTCTGTGCTCTGGTCAGCTACCTTCGTTGCTTGTAGCCCGTGTGAACAGATACCAGTACCACCGTTATAAATTATTTGTTTAACACACAATGGCTACAATAATGCCCTACATGTACGAGCCCGAGTATACCGAGGAGGAACTACTGGAAAGGGAAACACGCGAAAACGATGGGTCTTCGGACGGCAGTTGGGAGGACGATTCAACAGCTGAAGAGCCTGGACCTAGTCGCATGGACGGTGTTTCCACCTGGTGCACATGCAATCGGTGCAAGCTAATGCCAACCGAGGATGAGAACTGCTGCTGCTGTGAAAACTCGGGACGCATGATCTACATTTCGGAAGGCGAGCCACGACCGCAATGCATCACCGAGCTGCCAGACTTCAGGGCAGCCTGCCTCACATGGTCCATGTTGAGGATAATGATGGTGCTTATGCACGAACTTCGCGCAACTGTTCGTCCTCGTAATCCGAGTAACAATTAAGTATACTCTGCTTGTCATGCCACTCCTATTTCATGGTCTTCTAATATATCCAAAATTACATATACATATCATTGTAACGCATGAAAGTCGTTCAATAGTGTGCAGTGTCTAGATAGCATTTGTCCAAGCAGAATGCCATTAGTTACAAGAATTGTCATTGACAACAAACGTTTATTAAGCTTATCTTGGTCATTTAAAAACAGTTTGTTTCATTCCTTTTCACAGGTGGTACAGGCTGGTGGCCTATTGTTCCTTTACATGGTGGCTTCACGGGAGGCTTGGACACCGCTTTCGAAGAGTAATACCCGCCTGTGCCGTTCGTGCCATAAGAGAAACGTTCCTGAGTGACAGCGGTCAGTACAGGGGATTTTCTCTCACTGTGCTGCAACCTGACCTGTACAATGTGTAAAGTCTTGTATTTTTGTGTCATCAAAATAAGATAGAAAATAAAACACTGCATATATTTTAACAAAGGTTGTTTCGATTTTTTAAATTAATCAAGTGTCTCTCCATTCAAGGATGGACGTCAGACATCTGTGCTCCGAATGGGTGAAGGTCAGGTCGCTGTGAAGCAGGGTGGTCACTATCTAAGCTAACATAATATATTCTCAATAATGCATGCAGGTATTGAGGACACGTTTGTGGAGATGAATGAGCTATGTTCTTAGTTCAGGCTGGTTCACATGCAGGACAGTGATCGAAGAGGAAGAGTGATGTGTTACATTTATTAGCTGTTGCAAATACCTCTGGAGTTTTCCAGTCAGAGTGGGAACGAGGGTGGGGGCCATGTGCTGTGCGCAGTGAGGCCTGGTCACCAAGATGGATTGGAAAGGGGGTACAAAAATGGATGCCCCGTGTCCTGCTCAGTGGTCCCATCTAGGCAAATGTCAACCAAAGTTACCATCACATAAGGGCAAGGGGCGAACCCACTACAGGAGGCACTTGGTCTGAGTTTCTACTGAGAAGTAAAGGATGAGAGGGGCCTAATGGCCCCTCGCTCCCACACACTTGCCTGCATGCCCACCAGCCCATCCATCCCACCCCCCTCTATCAAAGGCGGTTCGCACCTGGGGATGAGCGCTGGCATGGGGGGCTGTCACGGGTGCAAACGGCCAAGGTGCCAAACAGCATGTACACTTCAAAAGGTATCTGTCATCAAAAGTGGGGCTCACCTGTGCTTCGAGATCTGATTCGCCGGAGGAGAGGTCGGATCCGGAAAGAATCGTTGCCGAGAGATCAATCGTTCCTTTTTTTGTGAAGAGGTAAGGTCTGTTCCGGGAGCTCGCCACAATTGTCGTGCTGATTAACAGTCACAGACAGAAATGACAATCCCCCTGTGCAGACCACGGAGGGGAAAAAGCCTGTGGCACAAAAAACCCCTATAGATGGAATGGCAGGAAGGTGTGGAGATGATGGCTTGTCCGATCCCGTAGAATGACTTGAATAAATCAGGTAAGTTGAAAAGTAACTGTTCTTTCTGCAAATCTGATCCTGAAGGCTGGTGTGATCCTGAAGGCTGGTGTGATGGAGATCCAGCGGACGAAGAAGAGACAAAACTCTGAAGGCAAGATGCGAACTGGGAACTGTGGTTCTGAAGAAAAGAAAAATGGAGGGCGGAAGAGTACCAGAAACAGGAAGATGAAACTTCGGTGGAAAAATAGAAGGAGAAAGGAAACCAAGGAAAATATCAGGGGAAAAGGTAGAAGAAGGTTAAGTTGGTTTAAGAAAGAGAGAATGGTACAAGCGCATAAGGTCACCGTACTAACGTGCAAAAAGAAACCTCTGCAAGAGGAAAACTTCTTACCCCCAGAATGAAGGCACCGAAAATGGGAGCAAGTGGTCAGGATACCTGGGAACTCCTGTAAGGAAGGTAAGGTAATCCAAGGGACTGAAAGAGGCGGAGTAAGAAAGGCGGCGAGTGCCGCGACGGAAAGTGAAAGTAAACAATGTCAGAAACCCTCGAATACAGCATGCAGATAAAGGTAACAACAGCAGACAGATAGACAGGAAGAAATGAGCTCTGGAAGGGGCACTACGGAGGGCTTTCAGGAAGAAACGAAGGAGGGCTGGAACTACGAGAGAACCAGAGAGCGAGGAAACCGCAACACAGTTGCAACGCACTGAGGGGGCGTGGCTTCCCTGCATTTAAAGGGGAAGAGATACATAGTTGCAGAGAGATAGAAACAGGACTAGCGGAGTTTCCACCGGGACCACATCTTCCATGAACCTCCTTTCATGACAGTATGTCCCCTTCTTGGGGCAACGGGCCCGGGTTTACCTGGGTGAAGGGCATAGAACTGTCGTAGACATCTGGGGGCGCAGATGTTGGTTACAGGTTCCCAAGCGTCTTCCGCGTGAGAGTATCCTTTCCAATGAACCAAGTACTGTAGTCTACCTCTATGGTAACGAGAGTCCAGAATACGTTCCACCTCATAGACTTCTGGCTCCGGTTTCTTATTTTGCAACTTAAAGATCTTCTTCCGATGGTGGAGATCCGGGAGATAGGTCTTTAACAAGGAGGAATGAAAGACTGGGTGAACTCTGCCTAGCTGAGAAGGCAGTCTCAGTCGAAAAGCCACCGGATTGATGCGGGCCGTGATGGGGAAGGGACCCAGAAAGTTGGGGCTCAACTTGGAGGGATGAGTCCATCTAGGTAAGTATCTTGTTGATAGCCATACCTTATCTCCCACTTGCCATCCTGGAGTCTGAGTGCGGTGAACATCTGCTTGGAGTTTATATCGGAGACGACTTTCCTGTAAATTAGTGATGGAATTCTTTTGTATCCTTGCAATATCATCCAGAAGAGAGTCCACCGAAGGCATAGCAGAACTGGGCATGTTACTCAAAGGGAAAGAACGAGGATGACGACCAAAAACACAGAAAAACGGCGACATCTTGATAGCAGAATGAACAGTGTTATTGTACGAAAATTCTGCCATGGGGAGGAGAGATGCCCAATTGTCCTGTTGTTCATTGGCGAAGCAACGCAGATATTGTTTCATGGTTGCGTTGAGTCGCTCCGTTTGGCCATTGGACTGAGGATGGTATCCGGAAGTAAGAGCTCTTTCTACACCTAAAAGAGCACATAAAGTCTTCCAAAATGCTGAGGTAAATTGTGAACCTCTGTCTGACAGGATCGTTTCTGGTAGACAATGGAGACGTACCACATCTCTCAAAAACACTTGTGCCATTTCGGGAGCAGAGGGTATCCCCTTTAAGGGAGAAAAATGGCACATCTTGCTGAAACTGTCGATTGTGACCATGATTGCTGTGAATCCCTTTGACCTGGGAAGATCCACCACAAAATCAGTAGAGACATGAGACCATGGAGTCAAAGGTAGTCTTGGTTGATGTAACAAACCCGCCGGTTTAGATGTGGATCCCTTACTTCTGGCACAGATAGGGCATGAATGTACATAAAGTTTGATGTCAGTAAGCATTTTCGGCCACCAGAACATCCGACTTATGAGTTCGGCTGTGGCGGTGACACCCCTGTGTCCCGCTATCTTAGAAGCGTGACCCCAATGAAGGATTCGTGCTCGTAACCTAGTGTCTGGAATGAAAAGTCTCCCCTGGTAAAACCATAGATCTTCTTTGGTAGTTAATCGGCTTGATAGACTTCTGGGAAGCGGAAGTGGGCTTCTGGAGAGGCTTTCTTGACGTCTATCAAGAATTTTGAAATGACCTGTATAAAACGGACTTTGGGAAACAACACCTCGCCTTCAAAAGGTGGATTATTGAAGGAGTTGGGACTGCGAGATAAACTGTCGGCTAGGATATTCTTACTTCCTGGAAGGTATGTTATGTAAAAATCATATTGAGCAAAGAAGTATGCCCATCGGGCTTGGCGGGAATTCCTGCACTCCATGTTTTGAAGCACCTTTAGATTGCTGTGATCGGTGCGTATCTCGAACTGATGTCTTGATCCTTGGAGAAGATGTCTCCATTCCGAGCAGGCTTGTTTAATGGCCAACAATTCCTTTTCAATTACGGAGTAATTGATCTCGCTGGGACATAGAGTGCGAGAGAGATATGCGATCGGATGTTCCACTCCATTATGTTCTTGCTTAATCACGGCTCCTAGAGCTCCAGCAGAGGCATCAGTCTCAACAATAAAAGGCCGACTCTGATCGGGCTGTTTCAGGATGGGTGCAGAACAAAAGGCTTGCTTAAGCCCGCAGAATGCCTGTTCTGCTAAAGAATTCCATTCGAACCGAACATCTTTCTTTAATAAGGCTGTGATAGGTAGTACCCGCTCTGAGAAGTTGGCGATAAATCTCCTGTAAAAATTGGAAAGACCTAAAAAGGCTTGTACCTCTTTCACATTGCAAGGAGAGGGCCAGGCAAGAATTGCGGAAACCTTCTTGGGATCCATCTCAACTCCTTGTTCGGATAGTATAAAACCTAGATAGGGTACTGAAGATACTGCAATGAGACATTTTTCCGGTTTTGCAAACAGCTGATGACGTCTTAATCGCTGCATGACCTCCGTGAGATGAGCCTGATGTTGGTTAGGGTTTCGCGAAAAAACCAGGATGTCATCTAAGTATATAATAACTGAGACAAACAGAAGGTCAGCAAAAAGGTGGTCCATAAACCTCTGAAAGGCTGCCGGGGCATTGACTAGGCCGAAGGGCATCACCCGGTATTCGTACAGTCCAAAGGGAGTACGGAACGCCGTCTTCCATTCGTCCCCTTCTTTAATCCTGAGAAGGTGGTAGGCACCTCTGAGGTCAAGTTTGCTGAACAAGCGTGATCCTTCTACGGCTTCCAATATATCCCTTATTAGAGGCATTGGGTAGCGATCCTTCACTGTGATCTTATTCACATATCACACATCTTCTATAGTCAATACAAGGACGTAATTCTTTCGAATCTTTCTTGGAAATAAAAAATAAAGACGCCCCAGCTGGAGACTTAGATGGCCGGATGTGACCGTTTTGGAGGTTTTGGTCTAAATACTCTCTTAGTGCTTGTTTTTCAGGAATGGTTAAAGAAAACATGCATCCAAATGGGACCGAAGAGCCAGGCAGAATGTCAATTGCACAGTCCTCGGGTCTGTGTGGAGGCAAAGTCTTAGGTAGCTTGTCTTCGAATACGTCGACAAACTCTTGGAAGATAGAATGGATATTATGGACTGAAAGGGAATCTGATGAGAAGGACGGAAAAGTCACCACAGCTTCTTTAATCTTGTTGGAAACCTCGCTTCGGAAAACTCCGCATCGTTGATCACAGTACTCGGATTCAAATTTCAGGGTGTTGAGAGACCAGTTGATCGTCGGGTTGTGTCTGCGAAGCCACAGAATTCCCAGAATGATTGGGAAGTGAGCTGCTCTTATAACATCAAAAGTGAGGGTTTCATGATGATGGGAGATACAAAGCTGAAGGTCCACTGCAGCCTGAACAATGGGTCCAGAACTTAACGGACGGCCATCCACACCTTCTACCTTCTGTTCTTCCGGTTTATCAACAAGATGGATGCCTTCTTGTTTGGCCCAATGGATATCAATGAAGTTTCCGGCAGCTCCACTGTCAATAAGGGCTAAGGCATTTTTTTTGTTGTTGGTTCTTCTTGGATATGGTTGCTTGAAGAACCATGAGGCGAGAGTCCTCTTCTGATGTTTGAGCAGAAGGTGAGCCTTTGACTGAACCCCGGTAAGCGGCTCCTTCTAAGACCGGGGTCCGTTGTTTCCCCGACGCCGTGGAGGAACCTCAGGACAATCCCACAACAGGTGAGAATCAGAGGCGCAGTAAAGACATAAACCCTTGTCCCGGCGTCGGCTTCGTTCTGTAGATGACAAAGGTCCCCTGGCCGTGCCGATTTGCATCGGTTCGTCACCAGTACGGTTTGAAGATAGTGGTAGGGATGAAGGAGATCCGGATACAGGTAACATTGGGTTTCGACTCTTCTTTTTCTCGGATCTACGCTCCGATATCCTGTATTCGATTTGGAGTACCAGCGTAAAAAGATCAGCCAAAGTAGTAGGTCTGGGTACTCGCGCCAATTCGTCTTTCAGATCCTCATGCAAGCCCCTTCTGAATGCTGTATATTGGACTGGTTCAGGCCAATCTACTTCTGCAGCCAGTCGTTTGAAACTCGAGATATATGACAAAAGAACCATTGTACCCTGTTTAATATCAAACAAGGCTTCGCCTGCTGCGATTCCGATCTCTTGTCTCTCAAAAGTCTGTCGAAAAAGCGTAGTGAAGGCATTGTAGTCTTGTAGAATCGGATTATTGGATGTAACCAATGGGGTGGCCCAGGCCAGGGCATTTCCAATCATGTTAGAGACGAGAAACCCCACTCTGGTGCGATCCGAAGCGTAGGTAGCCGGTCTAAACGTGAAATATACCATACAGGCATCCAGGAACTCCTTAACTCTCTTGGGTGCTCCATCAAACTTCCCAACTGCTAAAGACAAGGGTGGAAGATCAGTCTGGTGGGCGTCTCTGGCCGCGACTATCTGGCGAAGAGTTGCATTTTCAGCCTTAACCCCCTGTACTTCCATAGACAGGGTCTGAACTGCGTTCAGCAACTCCTGGACCTGTTCTGCCGTAGCCATCTTTAGGCGTTGCAAACTGTCATCAAAAGTGGGGCTCACCTGTGCTTCGAGTTCCGATTCGCCGGAGGAGAGGTCGGATCCGGAAAGAATCGTTGCCGAGAGATCAGGCGTTCCTTTTTTTGTGAAGAGGTAAGGTCTGTTCCGGAAGCTCGCCACAATTGTCGTGCTGAGTAACAGTCACAGACAGAAATGACAATCCCCCTGTGCAGACCACGGAGGGGAAAAAGCCTGTGGCACAAAAAACCCCTATAGATGGAATGGCAGGAAGGTGTGGAGATGATGGCTTGTCCGATCCCGTAGAATGACTTGAATAAATCAGGTAAGTTGAAAAGTAACTGTTCTTTCTGCAAATCTGATCCTGAAGGCTGGTGTGATCCTGAAGGCTGGTGTGATGGAGATCCAGCGGACGAAGAAGAGACAAAACTCTGAAGGCAAGATGCGAACTGGGAATTGTGGTTCTGAAGAAAAGAAAAATGGAGGGCGGAAGAGTACCAGAAACAGGAAGATGAAACTTTGGTGGAAAAATAGAAGGAGAAAGGAAACCAAGGAAAATATCAGGGGAAAAGGTAGAAGGAGGTTAAGTTGGTTTAAGAAAGAGAGAATGGTAGAAGCGCATAAGGTCACCGTACTAACGTGCAAAAAGAAACCTCTGCAAGAGGAAAACTTCTTACCCCCAGAATGAAGGCACCGAAAACGGGAGCAAGTGGTCAGGATACCTGGGAACTCCTGTAAGGAAGGTAAGGTAATCAAAGGGACTGAAAGAGGCGGAGTAAGAAAGGCGGCGAGTGCCGCGACGGAAAGTGAAAGTAAACAATGTCAGAAACCCTCGAATACAGCATGCAGATAAAGGTAACAACAGCAGACAGATAGACAGGAAGAAATGAGCTCTGGAAGGGGCGCTACGGAGGGCTTTCAGGAAGAAACGAAGGAGGGCTGGAACTACGAGAGAACCAGAGAGCGAGGAAACCGCAACACAGTTGCAACGCACTGAGGGGGCGTGGCTTCCCTGCATTTAAAGGGGAAGAGATACATAGTTGCAGAGAGATAGAAACAGGACTAGCTGAGTTTCCAACGGGACCACATCTTCCATGAACCTCCTTTCATGACAGTATCCCACGCCCATGGGCCATCGCTCACATGGCCTCCTCAGACCCTGTGTCTCCAGGCAGGCCTCCCCTGAGGCAGGCCGCCCCCCTGCAATCCACATAAGTGTATCTCCATTCAGCAGTCTTCCTGTTCCTTATCTGCACGCCCCAGGCCCATCCATCCCACCCCCTCTATCAAAGGCGGTTCGCACCCGGGGATGAGCACTGGCATGGGGGGCTGTCACGGGCACAAATGGCCAAGGTGCCAAACAGCATGTACACTTGAAAAGGTATCCCACGCCCAGGGGCCATCGCTCACATGGCCTCCTCAGACCCCGTGTCTCCAGGCAGGCCTCCCCTGAGGCAGGCCGCCCCCCTGCAATCCACATAAGTGTGTCTCCATTCAGCAGTCTTCCTGTGCCTTATCTGCATGCCCCAGGCCCATCCATCCCACCCCCTCTATCAAAGGCGGTTCGCACCCGGGGATGAGCGCTGGCATGGGGGGCTGTCACGGGCGCAAACGGCCAAGGTGCCAAACAGCATGTACACTTCAAAAGGTATCCCACGCCCAGGGGCCATCGCTCACATGGCCTCCTCAGACCCCGTGTCTCCAGGCAGGCCTCCCCTGAGGCAGGCCGCCCCCCTGCAATCCACATAATACCACGACATACACACGTCATTCATTCACAAACACACCCCTGTTTCTAATACTTTATAAACCACTTGATATGTCTCATGAGAACATCTTTGTGCTTTGCAAGTCAACTCCTGAACCTTCTACCTGAGAAGCACTGAGATTTATGCTAATCTGCTCGTCGTCGTGCTATCTGTGACCGCTTTGAGCAAACTCGTCAGTGTGCTTCCTGTGGCCATCTACCTGTTCTCCTGCAACATACTGCTCGGCCTGCTGAATCCAACTGTTTGTTGGTCAAGGTAAGGCCATGTATCCTAGTCATATTTCGGTCATTTTTACATTTCTATCTATTTGCGATTACAGTACCCAATAGAGCTATGGTCATTGGTCTCATTGCTATTGACTTGAGTTTCAATTGTTATGCTATCAATAGATCTATTTATTTTCATCTGTGTCAATTGTCATCGAATTGCATCCTTCGGGGGTCCAGTCTATAATGTAAGCATGTTTCCTTTTTGTGCAAGACAGAACATCCAAGGGACGAGTCACATGTTCAGAGTTTAGTCACATAATTTAAAAAATGTCTGTAACTTATGCAAATACTAAGCCGCACATGATGAACTGGTACTGTTCCGGCGACCAAAACAAACCTTGCATTGAGCATGGTATGGTTCATTTACTTTTTTATGACATTTTTATTCATTAAGGTTTTATAATAATATTGATATTTACTTTTCAGAATTTTCAACAATGCCTGCCTGTTCGATTAGCGGTTGCCCTTCGAAGACCCATGCTAAATCTGAAGGCACTACAATGCATGTATTCCCGAAAACTATTGATCGAATAAGAGAATGGGTCAGACATTGTGGATATCCACTGGATGAGCTGGAAAGTAGAGTCCAACAAGTCTTAGAGGACAAGAGGGGTGATCGATACTGCATCTGCAGCCGGCACTTTTCCTCAAACATGTACGCCACATCTTGGGTAACAAAGAAGAATAAACGGCGAACGACACGAAAATTGACGAAAATTGCTTGCAAACGCTATTCCAACTCTATTCGTCCACATTCCGCCACTGGTGAGTCAAGTGTCCGGATTTAGCTTTAGGCCTTGCGGTAGTGTGTAGGTAGCCGAATGGATTAATTGATATTTTAGGTGTTGTGTCCGTTGTAATACTCCCTTGTAATACTTTCGATATTGATATGAGTGTATAGCTTTTTGAATAATGACATTTATCAATACATTATTTTTCGATTTTATAACCCCCAAAGGAAATCTATTTATGGGCACAGGGAACTGTACCATATTGCGCATTTTCAATAGCATTATTCTCAAGTATTCTGTCCGTTTACATGGCAATTTTTTAATATTTGCATTTCATCATCAAACAATAATTTACCTTTACAACTGCTTGACTATCCACTGAATCTGAAGCAAGAACATTCTACATCCGTGACGTGCCCGCAGTTATCAACCACTTCTAGCGCGTATCAGGTAATCATACTTGGCCATTCCACTAGACTTGTTTTATGCATGTCAAGTAATAGTTTTTATGTATCGTGTGATTATTTTACAAATTGTTTGGTTAGTGCTTTCCAATTGATATACACCTTAGTTGTCATCCCCTGGTTTTTGTTTTCAGTTATAATTAGTGTTATCCATACTAATGCAAGTACTGTCTTTCAGGGAGATGCTGAAGCGTCCACCACATTGACAACAGCCCTAGATGTTCTTCAGCAGCACAAGGTATGAATACTGACAGCTCCATCGACCGTTATCATTAGGACTGGAACACTTGTCGTTTGATTGTACTACAACATGTTTTATTCGTGGTTAGCCATTGATATGTACCTGTACGGTCGACCCCAAGTGTGTGTTGTGTTTTCAATATTGTAATCCTTACTAATGCAAATACTATGTTTCAGGCAGTTGTTGAAGCGTCAACCCACGCACTTGATGCAGAGCCTGACATTCAAGTAATTCCAGGGGAAGCGGGACCATGCGGATACGAATCGGCGCAACAGCTTTCGAAAGTGCGCACCACATTTACAACATCCTTAGATATTCTTCAGCAGCACGAGGTATGGATACTGACAGCTCCATCGAGCGTGATCATATAACGTGATTCCATTTGCTATACTTTCTTCCCTATTAACGCAAGTACTGTGTTTCAGGGAGACGATGGAGCTTCCACTACAATCACAAGATCCAATTTAGATGATGCAGATGTAAAGAAATCGGAGAAATAAGTCGATTAAATCTGATCATATTTAAATATTCCTTGATTCTTTTAGACAATGCAACATTTGTGGTTATCTCTTTATATGTACCTGTGCCGTCGACCCCAAGTGTGTGTTATGTTTACAATATTGAAAACCATACTAATGCAAGCACTGTGTTTCAGGGAGTTGCTGATGCCTCCTCTTCAATACAATCATTCGTGGCAGTCCATGCAGAGCCAGAGGTATGGATACTGACAGCTCCATCGAACTAGGTCATCAGAGCTCGAATACTTGTCGTTTGATTGTTCCACACAATGTTTAAATCGTGTTTGGCTATTGAGATGTACCTGTGTGTTCGTCCTCACGTGTGTTTTATGCTAACAATATTTTGATACACAGTAATGAAAATACTAACTTTCAGGGAGTCGATGGAGCCTCATTCCGTGCTGTCTATGCGAATACAGAAAATATAGTCTTTGCAGCGCAAGAGGAAGGGGAGACATGCGGATACGAATCGGAGCAACAGCGTGCAGATGTTGAAGGTCGAGTCAAAAAAGTTGCAAAGAAACAAAAATAAGGTTAGTTACAAACACTTGATAACTTTAGAATTTTTTTTTATGCTGGGGACTATTTTATGTTTTTTTCCAGTCAATTGTACTATACTTTATCTTGTGTTTAAACTGAACATCCCTTTTCCAATCTGTCCTCTAGTTACCCGTGGGTGTCCGAACTATACATACACAGACAGTGAAGCGAATGAGAGATGTTTCTTGCCAGACCATTTACACTATGGAGGAAGTATTAATTCAGACGCCCCGTGTTGAGACTAGAGATGCTCATGTCCAATGGCCAGAACATGAAATGAATGTGTCCAGAGAATCCAGTAAAGTTTAAAGGACCATTGCTACAGTGTGACCGCACCACCACAACAACATGATACTGGATGCATTGAAGATAGCTCTGAAGTAGTCGCAAATCAATTCACACAATCTACACCTGGCAAAAAATTGCCGCCAAAAAATTGCCACCAAAAAAGCTGTCGACATTGTTGTGTTCTCCCATCAATGTTGAAGTAGCAGATGTTGAAATGACAGAGAATGAACCAGCAGCAGCATTCACTGACGCATCAGAACTTGATAGCAGCGATAGTTCTTTCAAATGTGCTGATATGTCCTCAACGTCACAGGCCGAAACAACTTTGACGCAGGATGACAGTCTAATGAAAGAGGGCAAATACATAATATTCGACAGTTGTTTGATGGATATTATAAGTATGCTGAAATGTGGGCATTCCGTCAGAGGGAAAGTATGTGGGAAGCCATTGATTCATGTGACTCGTCAAAAACAAGGCTGTAACGTCACAATCCATGCCGCCTGTAGATTAAATCATACGTTCTCATGGTCTGCACAACCGATGCTGGGGAAACTGCCAGCAGGCAATCTACTGTGTGACTGTGTGCAGCTGCATCACTTTTTATTGGCTCCGGTTTTAGAAAGTTAGAGTCTTTCTCTCAGTTTGTGGGACTACATTTCATTTAAAAAACACAGTACTACAAATACCAAAATGATTATCTGTTTCCGGCCATTAGTGATGCTTGGAAAATTGAACAATTGTCTCTAGCAAGTACATTCGAAGGCAACCGATTCAGACTAGCCGGCGATGGACAGTGCGACAGCCCTGGATTTTCTGCCAAGTACTGCACCTACCACTTTCAGGACATGGATAGTAAGAAAATTGTGAGTTTGGTGGTCATGTAGGTAACACAATGTACATCCTCAGTGACCATGGAGAAACTAGGATTTATAAAATCAGTGGAATATCTATAATCGAGGGGAATGCACATCAACCTCATAGCCACGGACCGACCCGTTTCAATTGCCAAGACAATGAGAGAGCAGTTCCCACATATTAAACATCAATTTGACGTATGGCATCTTGCTAAATCAATCAATAAGAAAATCTCGGCTGCAGGGAAAAAAAAAGGTTTGGAAAGTATTTTAGAGTGGTCCCAGTCTATCAGCAACCATCTTTGGTGGAGCTCCAAAACTTGTGAAGGGTCAGTGGAAATACTACTTGAAAAATGGTGGTCACTGATGCACCACTGTACCAACGTGCACCGCTGGTCAGAAAACCTACATTTCCACCAATGTGAACATGGCCCTTTGTCCCCAGTGGAGGCACGGAAGAAGAAGTGGTTGAATCTATCTTCACCGACACACAAAGCCATTGAGAAGATTGTTTTTGATAAAACTCTATCAAGAGATTTGAGGGGACTGACAGAATTCTGTCACACAGGAGGTTTGGAGGTGTTCCACAATATGTGCCTAAAGTACAGGCCAAAGCGCTTGCATTTCAGCATACAGGGCATGAGACATAGGACTCTACTTGCCGTCTTGGCCCATAACGAGAATCTCGGCCGTGAACAATCTAGGACTACGGATAATGTAAGGATGCGTCGCTACACTAAGGCCTTTTCAAAAAGAAGTAAGTAATGGGTGATCAAACCAGTCTATGAGGAAATGGAGTTCGACTTTGTCAAAAGCCTTATTGTTGCTGTATTAGAGAAGCACAGATATGGAATTTTGAACCTTTCTGTGCAGAGCACTGATCCATTGCCACCCAACATTTCCACTGTGCCATGTCCACCCAAAGGAGAGCTGGTTGTGAAGTACAAATCCCGGTTTAAATAATTGTAATACAATTGTCTTTTTGTAAATAAATGTTATTGTACAGTGTACATGCAAAGTACGCTAACCCTAACCCCTACCTTCTCCATCCTGGATGGCAAACAACCTGGGTGTCATCTTTGAATTCTCTCTCTATTCACCTCATATTGCTGACCTTGTATATATTTTTGTTGATGTAACTAATTTTCGCAATCTCATGTAAATGCTGCGCACTGTTAACCGAGGGGAGGCTTGCGTATTGCAAATAATAAAAAAAAACACAATAAATCTCACTTTCAACTCAACTCCTCGGGTACTTTATACTTTCCCTGACCTTCCCCAAAAAATTAAAAGTCTCAATAGTTGTGGTTCTTTGGGGCTTCAAAGCTCGCAGACAACGAGGACAAAATTGGGGGCCTTAGAACACGCCAAGCGAGCCGTTGCAGATGGGAGAGAAGCCAGTTTGCATTTGCACATTGAGGCGCAGTACATAGATCGATTCGAAACTTCAATTTCTCACAGATGGCTTTCCTACGGGATGTTGCAAAGAAAGAATGTATGCTCATTTCTAGTGAAGGTCAGCAGCTTTGATATTCAGCTCGCGCCCCGGTGAGGCCCACAACTCGCACTGGCAGTATAAGGTTCTATTGTTTTTTGACCTTGAGAGACAGGGACCATGCCGAAAGAACTTCATTTGAAGGGGGGGGGTGCAATAACGTAAGAGACGATAAGGCAGAAAATTCTGAAACTAGACCGAGTTTCATGTTAGTTCAGTATACGAAAAATCGTTGTCAAGAGCAGAGTGGGATTTACGGACTGCATTACGCAGAGACACAATGGAAATTGAAAATATAATGTAAGTAACTCTTTAGACGCTTTTATACCGGAATGAAGAATTAATGAATGGATGCATGAATAAATGAATGAATGAAGAGCTAGGAAAACGTTTGTGGGATCGTCCTTGTAGCGGGCACATGGGCATGCAGGTCCACATTCCACACGCATGTAGACAAACAGTTGTTTCTCATTGTGTGCTAACCTCGATTTATTTTGTTACTTTTCGCATTGATTTTAGAGCCAAACATACTCCATTGCACTATCCTTGAAAGCAAATAGTTTCAGCTCGGCCGTAATAAATAAAATGAATAATATTAATAAAGATCGGCTGGCAAGACTAATTATAAATTTTATGTTTTCAAAACAGGTATATCCTTCCCTACTGCTACTGCCACCAGTTTCAGACCCCCGGCAGATGGTTTTTTCAAACGCCAGCTGCAGCTTCTTGTAAACAACTGCACCACTTTGATGATTTTATGGGAGGATCGCCAAGGGCCCATATGCCCTTACGCGATACTAGCGGCTAGAAGCAACATATCAACCTTTACGCTGGCCTAGGGCCTACTTGATGGAACAGCCTTGCTGTGTTGTGAGTTGATCTGTGTTGGTTTCCGGGTTCTGTGTGAACTCGCGTAGAAGACGACTGGGCGCGTTTGCCTACGCAGCATAGAAACGTCACAGAGAGAGGCGGGGAATATGAATGTTTTGATAATGTCAGGCTCAGGGGCGGGGGATATGATTTAGTGCCACAAAAGCAGGTCAGCCAGGGTGATGGGGGAAATGATAGGACTATCACAAAATGGCAGCTCCCTGATGCCTGTTTTCACGTGCGTTTAATGGCCGAAACTCGGGTAAGGTCCATAGGAAATTTTTCTAAAATCGAGCGACTTAGGCTTAAAAACACATGGCCGACCGGTAGGGGCAATAAAAAATGTTGACCGAACCATTCCTTTAATATTCTCCCCAAAACTATGTTTCTGTGAATTGTTTTTTTTTTTTTATATTAATGATAGCGGCACAGGCTCAGTTTTCAAAATCGTTCTTATAATAACATTGTTAACAACTTCTATGAATGTTATGTTATAAAGCAAGTATGTAGCACCATATTCCGCCGGGAAAAGGGCGCGGGATGTTTGCGTCCCGCAGGGGGACTTTTGGTTTGGCCCAGGAGGGCCTCCGTACTTTGGCCACGCCCCCTCCACTACTTCTCCTGGACATCCAAGCCCGCCGGGTGAAGCCCGCGGGGTAAGGGCGCGGGGTGTTTGCATCCCGCAGGGGTGTTCGCGGGCCGCAGAGGGGAAGCGTTGCACCCCATCTACGCCTGCCAAGATGACACGCCAACATTGAACAGTCGGAGGTAGGAGTTTGAAACCGCTGCACACTGTATGGTAGTTGCTGCTGTATGCTGTCTGCAAAGGAGGTTACCTAGGTGTCATATCCCTCCTGGCGTCATTTCTGCCCTATTTTTTTAAATCATTTTCTGGGGCCTTTATGCCGGACCACCCTGTTCAAGACACTGGGGGACCCCAGCCCCTGTACCCCTTGTGTTTTTTGGACCTGAGCTCGGACCGGGTCCCCCTCCCGGTGCCATGAGGAAAATCAGACAGTTAAAAAGGAATTTGAAAGCAGGTCCCACAGCTGCTTTGACAACACATTGTGTACCAGGTACAACCCATGAGGTCACAGCACCCATAGCTTTTGGGGATGCCCACCTTCTGATCAACGAGATCCATAATTTTCTGGGTAGTCCAAGGGTAGAGCCCTCCCCCTTACCCGCACAGAGCATGGCTGTTTTTCCCCCCGGGCCCCGGCTGGATAATCCCATTTGCTTAACTCCTGTTGGCCCCACTACACAATCTGTACAATCTGCACAGCCTCTGGAAGGGCCCCTCCCTGCTCAAAGGGGCAATTCCTCCTCAAGCTCCCACAATAGTTTGTGGAGCGATATACCCTCGCCTACAAGTTCAGGGGCTAGCCCCCCCTTTGATGTGTCCCCACTTCGGTCGGTCGAGGTCATTAACCAAAACCAAACACCTGCTGTTAGTAACCATAAGCCCAACTTAACCTCTGACCGACACATCGAGGAAGCGCCCTTGCATAGGGGGTGTGGGTATACCCAAGTTCTGGCGGAACTGGCCATCATTAAGGATCTGTTATTTACCCTGCTAGAGGCCCAAAGGAAGGGAGGCAGAATTGTTCAAGAGGAGGAGCCCATGATCACCACCCCAGCAGATGAAGGGCACAAGTGCCCACCCCTGGAAAGTCCCTTGGAATGTCTACCTGTAGAGGTCCCCCTGGTATTGACCACCCCCAAAGGGACTGCCGTTGACCAAAATCAGGAACAGGCCTCTGCCCCCATGGACTCCGACTGCACCGAATCCAAAGCCCAGGGTTCATGGAAGTCGGGGGTTCAGCACAAGCTGCCGGATCCAGGAAAACCCAATTGCACAACAGTCTTTCTCCAGGGGGTGTGCAAACGGGCAGTAGACAAGCCAGAGCCAAGGGACGCTCTAATCAACAAATGCCTATTTTGCCTGAAAACCACTGGTGGCTGCCTGTTTGTATGTAGAGAGGCTTTGGCGGGGTGCAGCAGAATTACCAGTATGGGCAAAAACTCCCTGGACAGCATCGCATTGTCATTTTGGGACCGTAGTACAGCGCACAGGGTTTTGGGAGGTTGTGGACGGGCAGGCCAGTCATCGAAGAGTGGGATTTCAATCAATATGCCCCCCTTTCTCAGCTCTGCCGCCCCTGTTAGATCTGCCATAGTAAAGACCGGGGTCTTTCCTAGCAACAGCTTCCTTTCAGGTGCAAATATGACTGCCTTAGGCCCGAGGCGCCATGGGTGTTGGAGGAGGCAAGGGGATGGTGGGACCTGACAATGGGCCCAAAGATCTGTTTAGGGTTTCCATTGGAGGGGGCGGATTGTTTGTACCGCTCTGTAGTTTTCCTTGCTGCTTATTCTTTGCAACTCTGTATCAGAACTGTATTCTTATTATTTTTAGAAATGTTTTTGTAGGATGCACTTTGATGGTCTTTTTTTTGGCCGAATAAAGTTGTTTGACTGACATATTCCAACAGTAGTGATTTCAGAGTTCCTG
This sequence comes from Ambystoma mexicanum, assembly GCF_040938575.1. NCBI lineage: Eukaryota > Metazoa > Chordata > Amphibia > Caudata > Ambystomatidae > Ambystoma > Ambystoma mexicanum. Next base: position 940,767,043 of record NC_090936.1, read on the forward strand.
GTTTGTTCAGAAGCTGGCATATTGTGCTCTCAACAGGGTTTTAATGACCTTAGTCACAAGAGGGAAATGAAAAGATAAAGATAAGAGAATGGTAAAGAAGACACATAGGACAGACAAGAGGATATTGTGACATCTTTCCCTCAGGAAAAACTCCATAATAGTAATTGAAGGACTGCTAAGCCAAAGGCCCAAGACTGGCTCAGTCAAGAATAGGCTATGTGGAAAGGAATGCAGTTGGAAAATAGTAGGGAAGGATGTCCTGCTATGGATCTCTTGGAAAATGGGGAGCTTTCATGGAAAGAAGAATGCCAGATCCAAAGCAATGTTAAATGTTCTGAGAAAATTACTACTTCCCCACAGGGATACATGTATGAGCCCTTACTCCCCCCACCCCCACACTACTACTAGAACAGCAGAAAGGTGAAACAGACACAGCATGAATGGCATACCTCTTAAGGCAGCATGAGCTGAGGGAAGATTATATTCCTTAGAAGGGTGTGAGACATCATAGAAGCATGCTTAACAACACACATATAGTTAGTACCACATTAAAGAAATGTTCAATCAAGGTTTTATATAAATAAGACTTTTTTCCAAGTAAATGGACAGAACCAACTATTAAAAACACTAATAACCACCCCTGTGTTGCGGAAAATACACAGAGGGCCTCATTACACGGATGGCGGTGGACCAAGGTGCTATTAGCACCTTGGTCCATGCCGGTAAAATATCGGCACTACCTTGGTGGAAAGGGGAATTACCGCCCTATTGCAAGGTTGGTGGGGCGGTAATTCCCCCTTCCCCCATTGCCCTTCCCCATTCACATTTTTGCCCCATAGGGCTCTATGGGAATGGGGAAGGCGCTAATTACGGTACCGCAAATTGCGGTACCGTAATTAGCTCCCTGGTCCCTTTGCGGGTTGGTTTTTACCACCTGCAAAAAGCAGGCGTTAAATTCCCCAACCCGCAAAGGGACCTCGTAGTAAGGCGGTAAGGGTTTACCGGTACCGGTAAACCCTTACCGCCTACCGTGTAATGAGGCCCAGAGAATGCAGACTTGGGAGAAAAGGGCCTTTGGGTATTCAAGAAAAGCAAAAAAAGGGATCCAAAGGCTAATAGTCTTGTAGAAAGTTGAGCAAAATACAAGAATATGTCTTTAAGGCATACAATGGCATATTCAAAATGGCAGGCCTATTCTCCAGTATGTAGGTCCTCTTTCAGATATATTGTACTTTCTGCTCTTCACTGTCTGTCTCAGATCAAAGGGACATCAGTAATGATCACTCTGTTGTGACTTCCCCATTATGTGGCAGAGGCCCCTTTCAAGCTTCCACGTCCCACCTCAACTCCAACTGAGGTAAAGCATATTCCTCTAGGAAAGGTGTCTGGGATCCTCTGCAGAAGACATCCCAGACAAACCCACTATCTGTTGTGGGAGAAATCCTTACATATCGTAGCCCAAGCCAATGTATCCTAGCCTCAGATGGGTTCAAATAGATATGAACTAAGGTGTATCCTCTTTTTTTTGTTTAGGGGGCTGTGGTAGATGAGAAGGTACATGTATAACAAAGACAAGCAATCCCACCACTAGCTACCCTGCTTCCCAAGACACAGGTTGCAGATGAACATTTCCCCACGTTGTTACACAAGGCTATTTACACAACACATGTATTAGCCAAACACCAGAAATCATGAAAAAAAAACATATTTTAATTAATATACAACATATCACGAAGCTCTTTTTAAAAAAATGACACAATTCAAATTAAAAACAATTTGCAAAGCTAATTCTTGGTTGAGTTTGTAGAAAAAAGACATAAACCAATCTAATAATTTAGACAAGAATGCAACGTTTCATTTAGACCAATGTGATGTTAGTAACAGAGGTGACTAATTGAAACCATGTATGATCGCTATTAGAACATGGTGCGTCAACACTGAAATTTGTTTTTGGGTATCGAGAACCACACAATAGAGGAACGGCTCTTGGGGTCAGTGAGTTATCAAAACCCGTCTTCAGGACGCTTTAAATAATTGAACACAAGGCGAATGCAGTTTCATGCGCATGGCCCTGTGCGCCATACATTACAAACCTGTGGGTGTAAGGATCAAATACTAGTTTAAGCGAGTAAAGTAAAGAGGAGCAAGCATACATCGTTTTCGCTCCTTTATATCATAAAGTATATAGCCAGAGAGGCTAATGCGTTTTCTTTCTTAAATGAAACAAAATTTCATATGTTTAGAAAATTACTTGTGTGAAGTTGCAGGCACAGCGTTTATCCCTGGTGCTCATAGAACCATCACAGTATGTTATTCAATTCTGGGTTATTCGGTATTCAGCTAGAGGTGTACCATCCTGGGGAAATCAATATAAAATGGTGGTATGTCATTGTGAATATTGACATAACCAATTGTGGCATGCTCATGTGTTGTTAAATACGAGCACTGTGGAAAGATGCTTACCAAATGCATCAGATATATTGAGAATCAACTGAATGTGGAGGCGGTGTATGCCGTCGGCCAGAGAGTGCAGCGTTCTCCTGCGTAGGGTCGGCATTTGTCCGGTTAGGAGACTATTGTGCCCGAATATTTTCATCACCTAGAAGAGTTTTCCATGATTACCAAGATGTTAAAGATTATGGTGGCTTCAGAGAAAAGAGACGGGTGTACTTATTAACTAGTATCCTGTCACTATTTTCCCTCGTAGTGTGATTCTGATAACATGCACTGCCTACCCATGCTAGTGAGTTTATGTTTGCTGCGTCAAATGCATCGACACCATCTCTCAGCTTCGTGGGAGTGTCTTGACTGAGCCGCCATATTGGGTGGTCAGAAACGTCCACAGTGTTAGTAAAGGGCATAAAGGAACATCAAATACTGTTATATGCGCGCGTGTGTGAAAAAGCTTGCAGGGTGATGGAACCTCGTGCCGCTCACTCAATCTAGTTGATGAGGGCTATACATAATAAGGAATGTACATTTTAGGAGGACTAATATGTAATAGATGACATCACATTGCCAGTCTGATCTAATGGATGAATCAATGATGTTGGAGGTGAAAGTTATAGCTTCAAAATAGCTGGTAGCTGATAGGCAAAGTCAAGATAATGGGAAACTAGATGAGACTCCTAACAACGGGTCTTCTCCTGGATTCTTGTTAATAACAGATGTGGATCAGATTCAATTAGTGGCCCTTACTGAGTACATTGTACTCACTAGGACTCAAAATGTGTGAGCTTAGATTGAAAATAGGGACTACCAACTCGTTGGTGGTGGTTGCCATTGACGGGTGCGCATTGTGTGGTTGCCCCACTGTCTGGTTTTTCCGCGTCTCCCTCATCCTTGAAAAAATAGTTGTTGTTGGCCCCTCTGTTGGGCACCACCTCTACTTGTCGGGGGCTGGCCTGTGGTGGAATCTGAGTCACTACTATTGGATGAATTTGAAAAAGTGCCATATTTGTTATTACGGGGTTTAGTGTTCTGAAGTCCCCTGTTGTTTCCTTGATTACTATTTAGCTGTTGGAAAAAGCCTGGGATGAGATATGGGTAAGTAACTTCCTCCTTATAATTAAAGATATCTTTTTTCAATTTCCATATCTTTTTGTCCAGGTATTTTTTTTTCTTTTTTCATTTCCTTGTTGATGTTTTCCAATAAGTTTTAGTGTCGGCTATTACTGACTCTTCTTGAATTTTCTTTTCAAGAATAAGAAGATCCTCCTTCTGTTTCTTTGGCTCTTCCTCTGCCGTTTCAATCACTAGGATGACCCAGTCACGGGAGCATTTGTTTCCAACCCCACTAAAGCTGGCCATGAATTTAGGGTTATCCAGGAAGACTCGGGGGATGTTTTTCACCTGGAGACCTTCTGGGATCACACCAGCCTTCAAGTACTCAACGATTAATTGCCCTTGCGATTCGATTCAAATTATTTTTTTATTTGTTTGGGTCAGTAAGTCTAAAGCATGGGGGTTGGTGACTGCATGTGCAGTTGCTGCAGCTGCCTGTGGTGGTCCTAGGATTGAGGACAATTCAAGACATTTTTTTTATATAAATCGTCAGAAAATGAGACATTATTAACATGTTCCATATTATCAATATTGCTCGTCCAACCAAAAGGGTTGTCCATAACAGCTTCAAATACATGTGAGCTAAGATGTATCCTCTTTTTTTTAGTTCAGGGGTTTGTGGTGGATGAGGAGGTACATGTATAACAAAAACAAGCAATCCCACCACTAGCTACCCTGCTTCCCAAGACACAGGTTGCAGACAAACAACTCCCCACGTTGTTACACAAGGCTATTTACACAACATATGTATTAGCCAAAAACCAGAAGTCATGAAAAACCATATTTTAATTAATATACAACATATCACAAAGTTATTTATTTTTAAAAGGACATATTTCAAAATAAAAAACATTTTCAAAGCTAATTCTTGGTTGCGTTTGAAGAAAAAAGACACAGTGCATAAACCAAATTAGTAATTTGGACACAAATGCAACTTTTTATTTAGACCAATGTGATGTTAGTAACAGAGGTGACTAATATCACTATTAGAACATGGAGCGTCAACACTGAAATGTGTTTCTGGATATCGAGAGCCACACCGGAAAGGGACGTCTCTTGCAGTCCGTGTATATCGAAACCTGTCTTCAGGACGCTTTAAATAATTGTACACAAGGCGAATGCAGTTTCATGCGTATGGCCCTGTGCACCATACATTAAAAACCTGTGAGTGTAAGGATAACATACTAGTTTTAGATATCTGGTCAACCCAATTTGTTAAAATGGGCTTGTGTTATGCAATCATATGTGGAAGTTCATCCTACTAACCTTCCATTTGGTTTCACTCGGTGTAGGGAGCAATTTTATTCAGAGATTTTTAGGCTCATCATTAATATGGCGTCATTTAGAGCATTTCCATAGCTAGAAAGTAAAGAGGAGCAAACATGCATAGTTTTAGCTACTTTATATCATAAAGTATATAGCCAGAGAGGCTAATGCATTTTCTTTCATAAGTGAAACGAAATTTCATATGTTTTGAAAATTACCTGTGTGAAGTCACATCACAGTATGTTATCCAATTCTGGGTTATTCGGTATTCCTCCACAGGTGTACTATCCTGGCTAAATCAATATATAATGGTGGTATGTCATTGTGAATATTGACATAACCAATTGTGGCATGCGCACGTGTTGTTAAGTATGAGCACTGTGGAAAGATGCTTACCAAATGCATCAGATATGTTGAGAATCAACCCAATGTAGAGGCGGTGTATGCCATCGGCCAGAGGGTGTGGCGTTCTCCCGCGTAGTGTCAGCATTTGTCCGGTTAGGAGACTATTGTGCCGGAATATTTTCATCACCTAGAAGAGTTTTCAATGATTACCAAAATGGTAAAGATTATGGTGGCTTCAGAGAAAAGGGATGGGTGCAGTTACTTACTAGTATCTGGTCGATATTTTAACTCGTAGTGTGATTCTGATTGCATGCATTGCCTACCCATATTAGTGAGTTTACATTTGCTGCGCCAAATGCATCGACACCATCTCTCACCTTCGTGGGAGTGTGTCGACTGAGCCACATATTGCGTGGTCAGAAACATCCACAGTGTTAGTAAAGGGCATAAAGGAACATCAAATATTTTTATATGCACCCGTGTGTGAAAAAGCTCACGGGGTGATGGAACCTCGCGCCACTCACCCAATCCAGTTGATGAGGGCTATACATAATAAGGACTGTAAATTTTAGGAGGACTAGTATGTAATAGATGACCTCACAATGCTAGCCTGATCTAATGGATGAATCAATGATGTTGGAGGTGAAAGGTATAGCTTCAAAATAGCTGGTAGCTGATAGGCAAAGTCAAGATAATGGGAAACTAGATGAGACTCCTAAGAACAGGTCTTCTTATGGTTTCTTGTTAATAACAGATGGTGATCGGACTCAATTAGTGGATGAATAAATTCCATTGGACAGAAACATTGAGTCCCATTTTGGCAGTGTCTAGATCATAGATCGATTTTTGTTCTAGTGTTTTTAAGGGCTAGGTCTCTATCGCCCCAACCCCGTGGGTGTGGTCTCATTGTCTGAAGCACAAACCAATACATTTTGTGTGTATGTTTCGCTTGTTTGAAGTGAGCTACCAGGGTTTTATCTGATCGGTGCTCGCATATGTTCTCCATCCATATCTCTGCAGAGGCGATTCTTACTCAGTTTTATTTTTATAGAATAAAATAGTCAAGAATTGTTGTACTCAGATTACACCTGTAAAATGTCATCCCCTTCTTAAGCACATTTATTCTACACCCAAAGTTGATTTGAGCACCACCAACAAAGTTCATAAAATACCTGATCATCAAATACAGGTTATAGTTTTGGTTTCACCTGCAAACTCTAACCATATATCTGAATTATGGACACCTTGAAGAGTGAGAGTTCACCTCTTTCATTGGGTATTCCATCGTCAATCTAAAAAAGTGCTAAGATTCCGAAATATAGCCAAGTTAGGAAGCACAACATTTGATTTGCTTATCATATTTTGAATGAATACAAACACTATAACCATTATCAATGCCCCCACATCCTGGGCCTAAACCTCTGGAAACCTTCAATACAAGACACTTGCTTATCTACCAGCAAAAATTGGTTCATCAACCATTTTAAGTCAAGGCCTGGTCACTAAAAAGGACACATATCCCTTGATGGACCCTATTTATATGTTATTGTGATAAACAGTGGAATAGTATCTTCACAGAGATTTCCAAAATAAAATCTATATTCAGAACTGTCTAAAATTTTCTTTAATTCCTTCTTTGATTGTACTATGTATTTGATTATCTCCTGTTGCTGGTTTAATTATTCCTGATGCGTTTGGGTTTATCAACACATGTGTTACATTTGATTGCCTCATTCTGAATTATGCAATTCTTTTTGTGGTCTTTCAGTGCTTACATACATTTGGGTTGCTGCAGTATATTAGAAAGAAAGATACACAAATGATACAATAATTTTCCTGGGCACCTCTCAGCCCTTGTTCCAAGCCCCCATCACTTTCTCATTAACCCCCTTGCATAAAACCAGTCCCTGATACCCGATGCAGTCACTGGCATCTTTGCAATTCCCGCTCTTTCACTCGCCTCAAATTCTCGGGCTCCACATCACACTGCTTCCATTGACAACCTCCACTGTAGAGGAGATGTGATATTCATATGGGCCTTTATGTGCCATTCGATCCTGAAATGGATGAAACATTCAAGAGTAGTATGAGATGTCAAAGTTCAGATGGACAGTGATGCAGTTCTTAAATGGTCATGATCTATGGATAAAAAACAATAAAAAAAGGTTTGCATTGTATTCTTATAAGCATCCCCACTATTCATGTTTAAACTATTTTATGATCAGCAAGGTAGGCTTTTAGCAGGATGAAACACTGTAAGGGTAATGGCATTTGTTTGACCACATTTACATTTGAGAATCAAACTTCCGTTGCACAAGGAAATCTACAGATGGGCTTCTCCAACATACTTACTGAAAGATTTTCAGTTTGAGATATTTTTGCCGGACAGAATTATAAAATGTTGTATATGATTGTTTTTGCCTCTGAGACTTTTAAAGCTGTGTTTCGAAGTTTGACCATAGAAAATGTGGCTCAGAAGAACATTATTGAACTAAGACCCTTGCAACAAATAAAGATTCTGATGCATACCTTTGACTCCCAACATCCGAATGGCACGATTGATGCGCACGGCACCACTGAATCAAAAAATGAAATAGGAGGAGTTTAATAGTTGCTCAACGAAAATTAAATGACTGCCGGAAATATACTGTACCAGATTTTTAAAGCAGGGGAAAAAAGTGAGACTTTTTGCAAAGGCAATTTAAAACGAAACATGCTAATCATAGGATAAAGGGCATATTTGAAGAACATAGTAAAAGAAGAAGCACAAATTATGGATGTATTTTGAAATTTTTGAATAATGTATTTAAGGAAGATATCTATCCCATGAAGGACCATTTAGTTAATATTTTAGGAGATCTAAGCATTCTGGAATAGACTAGTGCGAGTAGATATTGATTCAATGGTGTCAGAATAACCTTAGAAAAATAATGTCTTCTATTAAATCATATCTGATCTGAAGGCCCCAAGGCCCCAAGCCCAGACAGGTTGGTAGCATATATGATGATGGGGCTGACACATTTCCTGTTATGCAAGGACTATTTAATGAGATAGTAAATAATAATGACACCTGGCATTGTGGCACAATATATACATATTGATTATATTAAAAATGGCCCAAATCCAATTAAATTACATTTGTAAATTGTGACTGCATAATATTTGCTTAAATCAATGTCAACAATATTAGTAAAACAGCAATAGTGATTTGTTAAGTGTATAATCATACACATGCAGACTTATTATTGGGTGCCCTAGAAATGTGTTTGGGATACACCGCCAAAGGCAGGGGTTGGATCACAATGCTTTTGGGGAATCAAGACACTATGCATAAGCCTAAGGGCATCAGTGTTCATACATGAACCTCTTTTCCCATGTTTTGTGTTTGAATAGCATGGTCTACAATAAAAGCTTTTACAAATAAATATTGCATTATGTATTTTGTAAAACATGTAACAGAGTTCATGCAATCGCATTAAACATTTACACATTAAAGTACATAATCTTCTCAATAGTCATGTATTATCCAAATAGTATCTAATATACAACAGGTAGGACAAACAAAGCAGTGATCAGTAGGAGGTTACCAAACAGGACACCATCTCATCTAAGATAGCCACACATTTACTCTGAATGTCTCCCCATTTTTGACATTGTTCCTATCTCACCAGGAAAACTTGTGAGTGTATCAATGGTAATGGTTCAATGTGGATCTAAGGTAGAAAGATAATTGAGATAAAATGAAAGTCATTGCCTGCTTTTAACAGTAATAATTGTATGTTTTACAGCCATCAGACAACATGATTCATATTTAGACCCACCAAAAGAAGTATGCCTTGCTTCTCAAATTAATGGAGTGAGAAAACAAATATGGATGAATTTGTGCATGTGGTTTTATTGGCAAATCAGTGAAAAACCTATTGATTAAAATCTGAAATATCTATGTAAAAATGGCAGTCTAATCAGTCTGTAGTTTAGAGACTATTAATATCAGTACACACAGCTGTGCTACTGTCTTAAAGGATGCATTGATTTTGGAGAAATGTGTTACCTTGTATCCTGACTGCCAATCTGAACTCACCCTTGAAGAGATGAAACGATGAAACGTCACTTTACCTTCATGTATAAGTGGTAACTTTTTAATCCACAGAAAGCTAATACAAAAAGTAGCGAACTACAGGTGCCCTGGAAACTGATTGGTTGCATTCTTAGCTCAAAGGTTTTTGTTTTAAACTTTATTTTTTGCAACACTTGGTGGTGGACACAAAACAACAAGATGCAGGCAATATTGTTAAACTGCATATAGCTGTCCACTGAGGGCCTGTGAAGTCTACATGAAGGTCGACGTTCCACTTAACGTGAGCCCCATTACCTACATGGGTGTCCATGCCTTCTGTCAGCTTATATAACATGGAAATGCTCTTCTTCTCCAAGCTGGGCAGCAATATGCACAAAAGCCACGCATGCGCGGGTGGTTCTTTGGGAAACACTGGCCAATGTGACATATCAGCCACCTTGATGTGAGAGTAAATGAGAATCTGCAGTGGGTCATCTCCCAAGTGTGGTTACAAATCAGTCCAATCAGCATAGTGGCCCATTTTGTACAAATCCCCCAGAGTCAGAATGTCACCCAGGCCCTCTCAATTTGCATGTGCATCATAGGCACCAGAACCAGCATCACTCACAGTGTAAGTCATTTATCATATGGGGCCTTGGCATTCAGCCTCTTATTCAGATTCCTCCACACCTCCAATGTCTCTACCACCGGATCCAAAAGATGGGTAAGTTGATACGGGCCACCCACCAAACATGACATTAGGGGGTGGGATGCACCTGGGCTCTCCAAAATTGACATGTGATTGGTATGACCCGGCCGCAGTTGAATACCAGCGCTACAAGATAGTACAACTCATTGTCGGGGGCACAAAGCCCACCGCTCTCATAAGGACGAGCCAAATGGGTCCACTTCATGCAGACTTCACCGTTTGACAAGACGAATGCAGTGCACGATTCCCGACCCGGCCATAACGGTATGTTTGGATAGAGTCTGGATAGTACAATCATCTTTACCACAGACAACTGAACCACCAGAGACATGGGGATGGTCCCCTACTTCCGCAGCTTAAACGCCAGGACCATGAGGTACGTGTCATAGTTCAACGTCTTGGTCAGGTGAGGAGGAACAAGCTATTGAGACACCCAGATACCAAAGTGATCACGCCACCCATCTCAGACCCTTAGTATTGTCCATTAATGGAAATATCTCAGACTTGCTGTTGTTCAGGTGCAACCCAGAAGGCCTACTGAACGTCTCCACTCTCTCTATTATCCCCACAAGATTCACGTCAGGTTCCCGGACATACAGCAACATTTCCACTTTCGTGCCCAGTCCGATGACCGCTGTCGCATGTTGAGCCCATAGCTTATCCACCAGTGGCTCACACACAAGTTCAACAATAATGGAGACAGTGGGTAGCCCTGCCTAGAGCCGCCACGCAGCTGAAGCACTGTGGATAACTGACTATTTGTGCAGACCCAAGAAAATGGACACGCAGAGAGTAAATTAATCCATGCTATGAAACGGGGGTTAAAGCCATAATTGAACAGTGTCTGAAAAAGCCATGATACCGTGTCAAATGCCTTCTGCATGTCTAAAGAAACTACAACTGCAGAGGAGGCAGGTGGCAACTGAGCAATGTAGGGACACTGAGGGCAATGACATACAGACAAAGCAATAAATAGTGTAAGGGGTTTATGTAGAAAATACAAACATCATAAATGACCGGTTCACATTGTAATGAAATGCACACATTCTGGCACTGACACATATTTCAAAATGGTCTTCTTCAGGGTAAACAGATCATCTGTCCGGTTTGCACTATGTACATAAATGCTAACATGAACTAATCAATTAACAACCCCTTCCCCATAACTGGTAACCTGTCACCTGTCATTAACAAATTGTGCAAAATGGACTGTTTAATTTCTTTCAGCATGGCACAAACTGGAAGGCTGAAATATGCACTGTTGAAAAAGCACCATTGTATGCACAGGAAGCAGTTGTTGCAGATATGTTTGCAAGGCTATTGTGTTGAAGGGAAAATTACTGAGGCAGCTCGGATGTAGGCATGTTTACAGAGGGTCAGGTCCTGTTGAATGACAGGAGTAGCTGTTAAAAGGAAGAGCGACAGGGGGTGTGGGTTCAGACTGGCAGAGCACAGCTTCAGAAACATCCTGGGTGATGGCAGGAGGAGATGGACGGTAGACTGGGGAAGCAGTTATCCTGGCATCGAAGTTGTGTCATTCTTGTGGGCTGACGGAGTATGCGGAGGTTGCAACACAGCTTTTGACTGCCAAACCAACCTAGATGGTGTTCCAGAGATAGTAGAGCAAGTATCTTGCCAGACTTCAAGGTGAATATACCAGTCAATAAGAGAATTTTGCGGTTTCATAGTTAGCCTGGGGAAACTCATTTCATGTGTAATGTTTCAATGTCAAAGTGAATGCAGTTCTGACATTACAAGTTTTTTATTAAGCGTAACTTCTGCCAAGTCCCGCAATTCAAGGTCAGGGTTGAGCTGACTACAGTTCATTCTATTATTGAGTTGTGCCTTTTGAAATTGCTTTTTTTTTCTTCAGTGCTTTTCCACATTCGCACTGACAAATGTGTCCATGTATAATTGTTGCAGTGGATAATTGGTAAGTTATCTGTCAAGATAAAAAACATATTACAAAAAATCACTACATGTTAAGATACATTTTTATGGCATTTGGGTCATCTTAAATAATCTGCTCATACAGGCAAGAGCATAATGGTAAATGCGTTCATGAGAATTATCCATTGTGGTCCCTGTAGCTAGAAAGTGAGCAAGTGTGCGGTATTTCATTTGTGCATGTTTGCAGCTGAACAGATCTGCCATCAAGGCAGTAGGCCAGCATCGTTGATAGGTTGCTGGGGATAGTCAGTGACACTGTCAAAATACAAGTGTAATAGGTCCAGTAACTTTTATTTCATGAAACCCCGGGATGCAATACAGACATTAGTGCATGTTCTGAGGGGAACATTATCATTATAGATAGGGAAGACACCAATGCATTATTACAGTGAAACCTAACACCATGTTACCACAATAATAGAATGCCACAACATTAGGTGTATCCCCTTTAGGCAATATCTCTAACAGCAATAATATTGTATAACCATCTAGTATTCAATGTGCAGAGTTTACAAGGCCTTGTGCATTCTAAAGACGAGAGCCTTTTGAGAAATCATAGCATAACTGAATAAAAGGCAAATCCAATATCGCTGGTGGTTTCCAACAGGCCTACAGTGCTAAGTGAATAATAATGTACATTACATCTGATCTCCTGAAGGCGGTAGAGTGACTCTTGGGCCGAGAGAGGGATGGAGAAAGTAGCATGCACCTTGGAAATGGACGCTCTCAAACCCCAAAAAAGTCATCATCTAAGAAGGGGACATGGCAGGAATAACAAGAGCTCCAAATCAAACTCTGGATCACAACTATCAATAGGATCTCCTGCTCACATGAGCCTTAGTTCAGACAGAGGAAGATCAAGCATTTTCTATAGGACTGTGTTTCTATGACTTTCAAACAGAGATTAACTGGTTTACCTGCGGACAAGAGAGCACGTATTTTGTTTATAAGCCTCCTTTGGTGGTAATACAGAGGGTAGCCACTGGTTTATTTGTTGTATGGTTTTCAGAATGTGTGGTTATTGTTGGCAGGGGAACTGCATTAACACCCTTCTGGGAATTGAACAGGGAGGTCCTGATCTAGGGAAATAAAGATACCCATGTGTGTGTCGATGTCAGAAACCAAAGGGGAATGTTTTTGATGAGAAGAGGTTGGGAGAACGTCCTAGTTGTGATGTGCAATAACTTATATTACAATAAAAATGTAATGGTGATACTACTCCATGCGGAAGAGCGACCGGGCATAAAGCCAAACTGGTCGGGATTAACTATATAGGGCATCAGGGGAGACAACCTGGCCTCCAGTACTTTAGCAACGATTTTTGCATTTATGTTCATGAGGGACTGTGGTCTATATGAGTAGTAATATTATAACAGCATCCCGCACCATCTCTGGTGGCATTCCCAGCCGTAACACCTCTTCCTACATTGTCATGAGCTAAGGGCTCAGAATGTCCTGATATTCGTTATCAAATTTGGCACTGAGCCCATTTGAGCCCAGCGCCTTGCCATTTGGCATATACAGTATAGCCATCTTTACCTCCTCTTCCATCAGCAGTGCCTCAAGAACATCGCTAGTCTCCCTGGAGAGCAGTGTCCTCAGTATTGCATTAAAAAGTGTCTTCGACTCAGCAACCATAGCCCGGCCCTTTGGATGGTACAATGGCAAATAAAAGTCATAAAACACTCTATTCATGTCCTCCTCAGTGTGCACCACACCCATCCTGTATTTTAATATATGGTATATGCGTGGTACCCAGTTCCATCTTTACCAGCCGTGCAAGCATTGGCCCCTGTCGGTCCACCTCCCCATATCGTCTAGCTAGCCTGGGTTTGTCCATGAATTAAATGTCTCTAGTAGCCAGGTCTCTAAAATTATTTAATTTAGTTTGGCTTATGGTTTAATCTTGCATCATCAATGTAGCACCCCTAGCACAGACTCTGTAGCATCCAATTCACTACGTATGCCACAGAGGACCTGGAACTCTATAGCCATGGTCACCCCATATGTATATTTTAAACACCTGCCACAGTGTGCAGGTATAGTACACTGACCCAACATTGTTCTCACAGAAGGAGGTCACATGCTCATCTAAACTTAATGAAAAGGCCATGGGCCTCATTACAACTGTGGTGCCCACGGAATGAATGGTGAAGGTAAGGGAGCGGCACCGTTCATTCCAGGCCACCACATTACGATGTCTGCAGTGCGTCCCTCTGGCCAGACCAGACGTGCAGAGTGGGACCCGCTAGCAGTCCAGGATGCTAACAACGGACCCGTCATTAATGGGCCCGTTGTTAGCACCTCCCCCTTTCCATTGAGCCCTATGGGGGCTCAAATGGGAATGGGGATGTACCGGGTCCGGGTCCCGCGAAAGGGAATTACCGGGCCCTCCAAGGTCGGCATGGCCCGGTAAGTCCCCTTTTGCGGGACCCGAACACGAGTTTGAGGGTAGCCATGCCGATAAAGATGGCATGGCTACCTCCAAACTCGTAATGAGGCCCCATTTCTAGTAAAGGGGAAGGTTTGAACATCCAATGGGGTTGGGAGCCACACTTCTCAGAAAGAAAGAGTATGTGGTAGAATGGTGCAGGATTCCACTTCATTAAGCAGTGTGCTAGATACCAGCCATGCGTCTATATGTAAATGAATATCATGAACTGAGGAATAGAAAATTAAGCCCCTATCTGTAGTGAACTGGATAGCCTAGCCCTTTAAGATGAGTAGCAATTACCCTGGAGATGGATGGGGATGCAGATTTTTATTCATACATAAATAATCCAATTGACTCAGCTAGTTGGCAAAAGGAAGACACGATGTCCCATTGGTTACACAAACTATAGAACCCCTAATTACACTGTCCTCTACAACTGGTTGACACTCTACCCTCTGTCAGTACTTTTCCATCTAAGTTTAGCAGCATGAAGGCTGGCCATCCAGGTGCTGGTGAGCTTGCCTTAACCATTGCTTCCCACCAATTAGCATATCAATCCATCATCACCTTTGTGGTCTACTGTCAATCATGCTTTGAAGCTCGGCCTTGAGTTTGCTCTTTGCTCTTAGAAATTTAGGGAGTGAGGGCACGCTCTGCACTTATGCGTAGGTGTGACCATCTCGTTCGTCCAACTTCCTGCTTCCATGTGACTAGAGACCATGGAATTGAGCCTTTTGGTGTATTTAATACTATTTTTTAATAGACCTCTGATGTCTTCCTTGTTTTGTTCATGCCTTCTGAAAAGGAGTTTTGTTCTTTCACACAATTTTGTATCCAAAGTTAGTTCACTCCAGTTTGATAAGACCTTGGCTTCTTGAATCATCCAGCCTCGTCTGCTGCGATTCACTTTTTAATTCAATTTGCTTTTTAACTGTGACACACGAGAAATGAGGCCTCCTTGCTAATGTCCAGCACTGCTATAATGCGTAGTGGAAATATCCATCCTTTACTTATCCATAAGTATATATATATATATATATATATATATATATATATATATATATATATATATATATATGTTGGCGCTTGCCGCAGTCTATTCACTAGAAGCTTAAAGCTAGCTTTCAAGATTACTTTGCCTGCTTGCGTTTCTTTTGCATCTGTACACATGTCTTCATCTGTTTCTGTGGCATAACCTTCTTCACCTTGATCCCAAGATGTCACTTATCCTTGATACTTTCTTCTGCATTCTCTGGTCTCTGCTTCTCTTCTGGGAACGTCGTCTCAGCTCTGTATAACGTATACTCGTGATGGTTGGTGACGTTACCATTCTTCTTTGCTCTGCTTCTTCTGGGATTTCATTCAAATGGCCATCACATTTTCGTGTATGCAAGTATGGTTTTCTCAGTGGGAACCTTACCTCCAAGAGTCTCCTTGCTGTCGGTATTTTCACTGTGTGGGATGTTTTTACCCATGCATCCGAGCCCTACCACA
This sequence comes from Ambystoma mexicanum, assembly GCF_040938575.1. Lineage (NCBI taxonomy): Eukaryota > Metazoa > Chordata > Amphibia > Caudata > Ambystomatidae > Ambystoma > Ambystoma mexicanum. The sequence continues at coordinate 940,782,862 of NC_090936.1, forward strand.
AAAACTGTGCATTACTGGCATTGAAAACATCATGATGGCCAGAACTTCCCAGAAAATGCACAGGGAAATGCATGAAGAATAGGCTGCCACCCATTTTTGCCTATGTTGTGGGCACAGAAGGGCACTGCCTAAAACCACCATTGGGCTACACACAGTAGCCTGAAACCATTGCAAAAGGGGCAATGCTGATTGGCAAAAGCAACCCATAACTATTGGGAATTCATTTTCTTCAGGTCAAATATGGCTAAATTATGGGCACAAAATTATTTTACTGCAGAACCACACCAGTGCCATGTGCTGAACCTGGATAATATACTTCCATGTAAAATCTGTTGTTTGAAATGCATTTATTCAAGACTGATCCAAAAAAAATGCATGCAGTACCCGCTTTGGACTCAAGGCGGCGCTAGCGGTCTAAACTCTGACAGGAGAACTGCTACTTCAGAAGCTAATCAGCCTTCTGTGACAATTGGGACTTCAAAAGACTGTGGGTTAATTAAAAATCTAACCACCTGCTGTTCCCAGAGACAATCTGATTTGATTAACAGGCCAAAAGGCGGGGAAACCTTCTCACCTCAGAAAGCCCAGGATATCACATGGTCATGCTAACCAAATGCAAAGTGGCCCCCTGGTCTGTTGACCTCAGCTTGCTGGAGCCCACACAAAAGACCTTTTCCTTTGAATAGGATATGGTGATTTTGACTGTTCCCTGTCAACAAAGATCTGCCAGCCAGGAGAGACATGTGATCACTGTCATCCCCAAACTTTGGGGGCGGACTCAAACACTGAAGTACTTTGAATTGAAAGCAAATATATATTTTACAGAAACACTGATAACTCTTGGTAACCAGATGACAGAAATGTGAAATTTGGGGATCTTTAAAATGAAAACTTTGCCCACAATTCAAGCCCAAACTCCAATTTGTGTGATGTTCTGGGGCAAAACCCTGCTATTTATTTATACTACAGACTCTGTGTTTAAGCTAGAGACATGGGAATTTACTGGAGTATGTATGGACAGGCCGTGTATATGTGTATAATTTTTAATGAAAAACCAATGTTTCATAACCCACTAAAATCGAAAATAAGTTGCCATTTCTTTACCCAAGCTCCTAGAAACGCCAGAGTCGGAACAGTGCCTAACTCATGTGATATATGATGTGTGCAGGTGATGTAAAAACAACTGCGTATTTGGGAAATATGTATTTGGATCAAATATAGATTTGTGTGTATGTCATGTCTTCGGTTCGTACCTCCGGCCATGTCCCGTCACCCAGCGCTCACTCTCCTCCACCCGTCTCCCAGAACTCACGCAGGCAACCCGGTGTGGCTCGCGCGCCGGCGAAACATTCGCCATACGCCGTTCAGTCGCGCTTGCGGCCGTTTCTCCATTGGCAGTTGCCATGGAGATTAGGCAGCCGCTCGAACTCTCGTACCGTGTTGGCCCGGTCACGTGACTCGTCCATACGGTCATGTGCCTCGGGTTCACGGTCACGTGGCTCCAGTCATTTGTCACGTGACCAGGAAGTAAACGGTATATAAACCGGACAGTACCGGTACTCCACGCTTCACAGCTGATTTCCTTGGAGACCCTGTCTGGCGAACCTTCTCGTGTGTTACTTACCCGGCTTCTTGAATCCTCGCTCTTGCTTTTTGGACTTCCTTTGGATCACGTTTGGCTGCGGCGACATCGGCTCCTCTGTTCAACACGGCTCTTTGACCTCGGACTGAATCACGGACTCCCTCTGGATCCTGCTCTTGTTCTTCCGTTTATTAGGACGGCTCTTCCTGGCTTCAGACCCATCTCTTCTACTCAACGGACTCCTCTTGGATATCCAAGATCACCCCGCTGCAACGTGGGTCACACCTCCCAAGTGGTGGAACATTCTCCAGGTGGAGACTGGCGAACTACAACTGCTCCTATCCGGTCCCTTGCCTGCGTGAGTCCTGGAGTCAGGTTCAACGTCCTCTCCATCAAGTCCCCGGTAAGACCCCGATTGTTCTCTGTTTGAATACTTGTTGTACCCTGCTTGCCTGGATTGTAATCATTGCCTTCCTCCACAGCTGCCTTGGGGTTCCTAGTACTTCGGTTCCGGCTTCGGATCTTCTCCACCTGTGGCCGCAAGGGTTGCACAGGGAGTGATAAGTGGTTCTCCCTGTGCGGCACTTGGGGACGGAGGTCTCCTATATCTTCACGACTCTCAACGCACAACAGACTGTGAAGCCTAGTCGTGTGAGATATGGAGGGCGCCGCTGAAGACCCCCTGGCCGCTGTCATCCAAGCACTTACGGTACTACGGGCCGACATGGTGGCTGCTAATGCAGCAGTCCATCAGCGTCTCGACTTGTTACAGAGTGCCCAGCATCCCCTACCCGCAGACCCAGAGCTGGGTGACGGCACTCCAGCTTCTGTACCCCTTGCACACCCACTCCCGGCTCCCTCGGCTCCTGTTCCGGTGGTCCTACCCTCTCCCTTTCCTCTGGCTGCCCCAGAAAAGTTCCATGGGGACCCGAGGAAGTTTAGAACCTTCCTTAACCAGTGTAAATTGCACTTTTTGTGTCGACCCCTTGCTTTTCCTGACCCCACCACCAAGGCGGCATTTACTCTATCTCACCTAGCCGGCACGGCTGCTGCTTGGGCAAACCCGCTGTTAGAAAACAATCATCCTGCCCTCTATGATTTCGACCAGTTGATAACAGAAATGTCCAGGGTGTTTGACACCAGATACAAAGCGCAATCCCATGATCTAGAATTATTGGATTTGTCGCAGGGTAAGAGCTCCCTTATTGAGTACATCACACGATTCAATCAACTAGCAGCGGAGACCTCATGGCCCGAAAGCAAGAAATCGGTTGTATTCTACAGAGGGCTAAGCAACCCTATGAAGGACACTCTGGCCATGATACCGTCCCTACCGGTTCAGTTCCCGGCTCTGGTGGATTTGGCACTCCAAGTGGACGCACGGCGCTCTGAACGCAGGGCTGAGGCCGGGTTCTCCCAGTCTGCCAGCTCTGCCGTCTCATCATCTTACTCTGAGCCCACCAGCGAGCCCATGCAAATAGGGGGTGTTAGGAGTCCCATCACCTCAAGGGAGAGGGAGCGCAGAAGGGCCGAGAACGCCTGCTTTTACTGTGGATTGGGGGGGCATTTAGTCAAGGAGTGTCCTCGAAGACCCAAATCCAAGAAACCGGATTTTCGTCCAGCTCGATCCTAGATACGGGGGTAGGATCGAGTTCTCCATGCCCTTTCCCGAGTCACACTCCATCGTTTGGTCGAATCAGGCCCATTCAGGTAGAAGCCACCATACAGCCTGCCCCTGGTATCACTCATCCCGTACAGATCGCCATCGATTCCGGGGCCTCCGGGAACTACATCGATATCACCCTAGCCCAAACACTGAACCTCCCTTTGATCAACAAACACCGACCCGAACCGGTTCAAGCAGTCGACGGGACAGAGCTTGTTTCTGGTCCCATCAAGCAACAGACAGCTCCCCTCGTCCTGACCATCCAATCGACCCATAAAGAAACCCTCCACTTCGATCTAATATCCATGCCCCAGTTTGGTATCATTATAGGCATACCATGGTTACGAGAACACAACCCGCATATCGATTGGGGAACAGGTCAGATTTATTTCGAATCCGAGCTCTGTCAGAACTTCTGTTTACCTGCAGACACAGGGACAGACACCCCAGCAGTGGCTCTTGGTGCGGTTGCCCAACTATCAATACTGGGCGACGTAATTCCCCCTGCCTCACACATAGTGGGTTTAGTCACCAATCACATTCCTGTAGCTTATCAGGATTACAGCATGCTATTCGATCAGGGCTCCTCCGAAGTACTCCCTCCTCACCGCCCGTATGATTGCCCGATTGACTTGGTTCCCGGGGCTGTAGTACCTCGGGCCGCATCTATTCTTTATCCATGTCTGAGGATCTGACTCTTAAAGAATACATCGATAAAGCGCTGCGTCTGGGTCACATACGACCGTCTAAATCTTCTGCAGCTAGCCCCATATTCTTCGTGCCCAAAAAAGAGGGCGACCTTCGCCCCTGTGTGGATTATCGTCGGCTCAATGCCATCACTGTTAAGAACCGGTACCCGATTCCACTCATCTCTCCTCTTCTAGACCGGTTAACCCATGCTTCCATGTATACCAAGTTGGATTTGCGGGGGGCCTATAACCTCGTCCGCATCCGAAAGGGAGACGAGTGGAAGACCGCCTTCTGTACGCGGTATGGCCTTTACGAGTATACAGTCATGCCCTTCGGTCTATGCAACGCCCCGGCCACCTTTCAGCATTTCATGAATGACATCTTCTCGGGCATCTTGGACATGTTTGTGGTGGTATATCTGGATGATATACTCATATATTCTCACACACTGGAGGAACATGTTCAACATGTGCGGGAAGTGCTGTCCCGGCTGCGTCACCACTCATTGTTTGTGAAACCCGAAAAATGCTTGTTCCATGTAACTAATGTGGAGTTTTTGGGGTTCAACATTACACCTGGTGGTCTGGCCATGAATCACACCAAGGTACGAGCGGTCCTCGAATGGCCAACACCAAAAACCCTAAAATCCTTGCAATCTTTCTTGGGTTTCGCCAATTTCTATCGGCGTTTTATCTCTGGGTTTTCTTCTCTTGTGTCTCCTCTCACTTCCCTTACCAGTCCTCTTGTTCCGTTCAAATGGGAGGAGATGCACCAACAGGCCTTTGACGCACTGAAGAACGCCTTCACCACTGCCCCTGTGCTCCAGCACCCCGACCCTGACCAGACGTACGTTGTTGAGGCTGACGCCTCTTCCTTCGCATTAGGGGCAATCCTGTCACAAGCCTGTCCCACAACAGGTCGGCTTCATCCTGTAGCCTTTCATTCACGCAAGTTTAACACCGCAGAAACCCACTACACCGTAACAGAAAAAGAGCTACTGGCGGTGATGGACGCCTTTCGTACCTGGCGTCATCACCTGTTGGGGGCCAAACATAAGGTCACGGTATACACCGACCACAGAAACTTGCAAGACCTGGCAGCCCTGAAATGCGTAAACAGCAGACAGGTCAGATGGCACCTGTTCTTCGCCGCTTTTGACTTTCAGATTAAACATCGCTCTGGCTCTGAGCATAGTAAGGCAGACGCTTTGTCTCGCTGCCCTGGGGGGGTTTCGTTGCCTGTATTTCCTGACACACTCTTGCCCCGGGGGCATGTTATTTGCGCTTGTACTCCTCCTCTACCACTACTCAAGGAGATTCGCTCTTGGGTCAAAAAACACCCCGATCTTTTGTCCGAATGGGATCCCTCCTTTCACAACGGTCTACCGTATGTACAGGACCGTCTAGTTCTCCCTACCACTGACACCAGAAACCTAGCCCTGGAGTGGTCACATGATGCCCCGGTCAATGGTCACCCAGGCCAGGCCCGCACCTTGGATCTCTTAAAACGCTGGTGTTGGTGGCCCTCCATGAGACGGGATGTGGGCTGTTACGTCGACTCGTGCTCAGTTTGTGCTCAGGGCAAACATCGTAGGGGTCGCCCGTTGGGACTATTGCGCCCGTTACCCATGCCACCAAAACCCTGGCACACCCTGAGCATGGACTTCGTGACCGATTTACCCAGGATTCAGGGGTATGACACCGTGTGGGTTGTGGTCGATGTCTTCACCAAAATGGCTCGTTTTGTCCCTTGTCATGGTATCCCTTCTGCCCCTGCCTTGGCCAAACTATTCTTTGATTCCGTTTTCTGCCTATACGGCCTTCCTTCTGTCCTGGTGTCCGATCGTGGTTCTCAGTTTACTTCCCGTTTCTGGCGTGCCTTGACCGCTCTGCTAGGTATCGATGCACGGTTCTCCTCCGCTTACCACCCTGAAACCGATGGTCAGACGGAAAGAACAAATCAGTCCATGGAGCAATATCTGCGTTGTTTGATGCTGCAGCAGCAGACGACCTGGTTGCAGAACATCCGTTATGCTGAGTTTGCTTACAACAACGCTACACACTCTTCCACGGGTTTCTCTCCGTTCTATGCCCTGTATGGTCAGCATCCCCGATTCCTCCCTGTCCCTGACATTTCACCCTCCGAGAACCCTGCTGCCGCGGCCTGCATTCGGGATATGACGTCCCTCCATGCCCAGGTCCTCGTTCATCTGCAGGAGGCACAGTCTTCCATGAAGGCCTCCTTGGACGCTAGGCGTGCTATGGCGCCCTTGTATCCCGTTGGTTCCCGGGTTTGGTTGTCCTCCCGTCATCTCCACTTAAAGGGCTGTCGCAAGCTGTTGCCCGTTTCGTGGGTCCTTATGTTGTTTCCCGGGTCATCAACCCGGTGGCCTATCGTCTGGTTCTCCCTTCCTCTTGGCGGGTTCATCCTGTGTTCCATACCTCCCTCCTCAAACCCTGTCCCTCCTCGACACGTCTTCGTCCCTCTCCTGCCCCTGTTTCCCTGGGGGTATCTGATGTTTTCGAGGTCTCGGACATTCTGGGGTCCCGTTTTCTTAGGGGTCGCCTGCAGTACCTGGTCGATTGGTTGGGTTATGGTCCGGAGGAGCGTTCCTGGGTCTCTGCCTCGGATGTCCGGGCCCCCCGGCTGGTTGCTCAGTTTCATCGGGAGCATCCTTCATGCCCACGGGGTCGTGGGCCTTTGGGGGGGGGCTCTGTCATGTCTTCGGTTCGTACCTCCGGCCATGTCCCGTCACCCAGCTCTCACTCTCCTCCACCCATCTCCCAGAACTCACGCAGGCAACCCGGTGTGGCTCGTGCGCTGGCGAAACATTCGCCATAAGCCGTTCCGTCGCGCTTGCGGCCGTTTCTCCATTGGCAGTTGCCATGGAGATTAGGCAGCCGCTCGAACTCTCGTACCGTGTTGGCCCGGTCACGTGACTCGTCCATACGGTCATGTGCCCCGGGTTCACGGTCACGTGGCTCCAGTCATTTGTCACGTGACCAGGAAGTAAACGGTATATAAACCGGACAGTACCGGTACTCCACGCTTCACAGCTGATTTCCTTGGAGACCCTGTCTGGCGAACCTTCTCGTGTGTTACTTACCCGGCTTCTTGAATCCTCGCTCTTGCTTTTTGGACTTCCTTTGGATCACGTTTGACTGCGGCGACATCGACTCCTCTGTTCAACACGGCTCTTTGACCTCGGACTGAATCACAGACTCCCTCTGGATCCTGCTCTTGTTCTTCCGTTTATTAGGATGGCTCTTCCTGGCTTCAGACCCATCTCTTCTACTCAACGGACTCCTCTTGGATATCCCAGATCACCTCGCTGCAACGTGGGTCACACCTCCCAAGTGGTGGAACATTCTCCAGGTGGAGACTGGCGAACTACAACTGCTCCTATCCGGTCCCTTGCCTGCGTGAGTCCTGGAGTCAGGTTCAACGTCCTCTTCATCAAGTCCCCGGTAAGACCCCGATTGTTCTCTGTTTGAATACTTGTTGTACCCTGCTTGCCTGGATTGTAATCATTGCCTTCCTCCACAGCTGCCTTGGGGTTCCTAGTACTTCGGTTCCGGCTTCGGATCTTCTCCACCTGTGGCCATAAGGGTTGCACAGGGAGTGATAAGTGGTTCTCCCTGTGCGGCACTTGGGGACGGAGGTCTCCTATATCTTCACGACTCTCAACGCACAACAGTGTAAAGATGACAGGGGAGGGCCCTCTGGCCATAAAATCTACCTCATCACTCTGACTCACAACTCAGTTGCCCCAATTATGGGAGAGGGGAGAATTGGGCCAATGACAAGAAGAGAGGGGCAGGCTTAGCTAGGCCCAGGCACACACCCATTTTCAAAACACATAAAAATAGACTGCTGGGACAGGTAGAGACATTCAATTCCATTTGCTGCGGAGCATGCTGACCGACGACTTCACATCCAGAGATCCAGACTTCAAATCCATCAATCTCCAGAACCTGTAGCAGAAATTAACTCCAGAATTTGTAGCAGAGAGTCCTGAATCCACCAGCTGAATCCTCTTCAGCAGGCCTCAAAACTAACCAAACTATTCAACAGCCGGGCGAGCTGTTTGAAGTTCTGCCGAGAATTTTTGCAAGAAACTGTAGCAGTACCCAGAAAGCAGTGTTACATCCAATATCCAGAGAGGCTAGACCAGCAGAGCAGAGCTGACCCAGATCGCTGTGAGCAGAACCGGTGCCTGATTGAACCGCCGAGCAGACAGACCCGCAGCCGGACGTGTTGACCAGATCCATGACGAGGCCTAGTTCAAATTTATATTGTGAGTACCGAGCAGAACTGTGCAGAACCAATCTCTTAGTTAAAATAATCTAATCCAAACTATTTTAACCTAAGTAGAACTGCCTCCTAGAAATCGTGTCATCTGTCATTTTTAAAGGTGCACAACTGTCACCTGTCAATTCTGCAGCTGCAAGCTGTCACCTGTCATTTTGAGTTTACTTTAAATCCGAAAAACTACCTTTATTTAATCGTCTGTATCTCTGAAACCGTTTGGGCTAGGAACGAAGCTTAGAATCTAGGCTTTCCAACTCCCTATCCCTAATCACGAGACATGCACTCGCGAAATTTACCGCGATTTGCGATTTGGCCCGATTTCTTCATCTGTAGAAATCAGCAGATTTTTGATTCTCTTTGCTAAAATTCGTTTGCAATCTGCTAATCATTCATAGAGTATTGTTAAAGTGAGCCTGAACTAATATAAAGTAGCCATCACCTATCCTGAACCTCTAATGGGAATTAAAAGCAATTTTAGCACCTTTTCACTTCCTTGCAAACCACATTGAAGGAATTTGCCTGTGTTTAAAACTCATCCCTGTTTTCTCTAAGCTTGCTGGGAGAACTGGAACTGTGTATTGCATTATAAAGTGTGATTTGTTGGGATTCTTGAAGACTGTGTGCTCTCCTTCCATTTCTTGTATTGCATAGGGGGGGAGTGAATTGTCAAAAGAAAAAGTGATCATATTACCTTTTGCTAAAATCATAACAAGTTATTTCTGTACTGCATTTTATTCCACCTTGTGTTTCCTTGAACCATATAAAGCATTCTTTCCCACCTTATTCTTCGGTTCCTATTCATAAGTTACCTCTTGCGGACTACTGCTCATATTCTGAAGTGTGATATCAGTTATCAATTGATTTATAAAGTGTGATAGATATATATTGTTGAATTGTCCAAATAAACCTTTTAATTTGCAAAACAAACCTACTTCTTGGCTCAGTGGGGTCAGGGGGATTCTAAGAGGGGGGTGTTATACAAGGGTTGTCATCCAGAGTACTGAACTGGATATAAAAATACATCAATAATGGTTTTCCTCAGCATCCCAGACTAGGCATTGACTTAGCTGTAGTGTTGATTGAACATCGCTTACAACTGGTACCGCACAGTCCATACTCTTCTCTTTGTTGATTCAACTGTTCTGTGTATGTCACATACTCTGGTTTCCAACATAGAAGTAAAAGGGGCAGAACAGTTGATTTAGGGGTACTTGGCTCCTCCTCTACAGTAGCATGCAATGTCCTCCATACATCCAGCATCCCCAGCAGCTGTGCAGTAGTGAGTATGACCTGTGCCACCTTAGTTATTGATCTAGAGTTGTGTCCAATATAGTATTTAGGTTTCCCACAAATAATGTCTGCAAGTGGAAATGCAGCACAAATCTAGAATATCTCTTCATTTTGGGCTTTCATTGGGTTACCCAGCCCCCGGACATTCCAGCTAAGGAGTGTGACCATCTGACTCAGCCCCCTAGTCTGAGTGTGCAATCACACTATGTCCATATCCCATGTGCAACTCCCCCAAGTGAATTTTATATATACTCCATCCCTCAAAATATCCCACCCATGCCCCCACTGCTCCCTAAACAGCAGCAGTGCCACTACCCACCCAACAACAGAACAACAGCCTCTCAGCAAACAATTGCACTTGCATGGGGGTCCACTGGTGCCATCCAGAGCAAGCAACCTGCTAGTATTGTATCAATCACACAGTGTTTATGTCAAACCTTTAAACAACATTAACCTGAGCACATGTCAGCTAGCCACTTGGTGACAGAAACGTAACTAATAACATTCATGGGCTGGCCAAGCCACCTGAGCCCACCGCATTAAGTAGAATCTGTGCTTCGATATAGGCTATAGTTTCTGATGGCACTGTAAAGAGATATATTTTGTCATTATGCTGGATTTTAAGACTTGCTGGGAATAGCATTGTGTACTGCACATTTCATTCTCGCAACAGCTATTTAATTCGTCGAGAGTGTGCCTTCCTGTTGTACTGCTACAGTAAAGTCTGGATCAATATGGACACTGTGCTATTCAAAACACAGCTCCTTCAGTTTTCGAGCGCGGCAGAGAATCAGGTCTCTTTCCCTGTAATTTAGTATTTGCGCAATGATGGTCCTTGAGTTATCACCCGGTTTGGGCCTGGGTGCCAGTGCCCTGTGGGCTCATTCCACTGCAAAGTATGGCGACAACACCGGGTCAACCAATATGCACCGAAGCAGATCTTCTACCGCCGCCCCCATGTTGCATCGCATGCTCAGGAATCCCAATGATACATACATTGTTCTGCAGGATCTGGATTCCAGGTGCTTGCACTTGGCTTTCACAAATTTAAAGTCTTTTGTAAAGAGTGGCTACTGTGGTCTGCAGTGCTGCTACGTCATCCTCCGTCAGGCTGATTCTGGTCCCCACTACAGTGATGATCTGTGTCTCCTTCTCTAGGTGAGCACGGATTGATGTGATATTGGACGTAATATCGTCACGTTTGTCATTGACCGAAGAAAAGCCCTTTTGCATCACGTCTATTAACTGTTGTATGCTTAGGGGTTCCACAGCAAGGTACAAACGGATGCCAACGTCGGCAGTGCGGACATGTCTGCAGGCCTTGGGGTAGCTCTGTTAAAGCGGTCATACTCCCACCCTTCTTGCTGCCACTGCCTTTTGTCATAGCGAGCCAAATGTGCACGCTGTATGCCTTACCATGGACTGAGACCCCAGTTGACTGACTGCACATATTTCACAGCGCAGTAGATGCAGAGCACCCACAGTCAGCCCAATGCAACAAACTGTGTAGTATTTGGTAAGTATGGCAGGCACACACCACCTCAATGCTTCCAGCTAGGGGAAGGCTTGGCCCACCTACCACACATCACAGTCTAAAACCTCAAATGCGCCCTGGGATGGCAGCCTGCCACAAGTTCTCCAGTCACAATATACAAACCCTGCAAAATGTGAGGTCAAATCAAGGGACCAGGGTGGCCCCACACGCTCTCTGAGTCTCCCGGGGTGGGCACCACTCCCTGCATCACCACCCAAGGTTCCTCAGTAGGAACACAATATGCCCCAATGGGCCATTGCCAATCCAGAACAGCAAGAGCAGTCTACATTACTTTGTTCCCAGCCCTCACGTTCTTGTAGCACACTATTCACATTCACCCCATGGTCCAGGCCAGAGTCACCACCACTCATGCCGCTCTCCTCTGTGACTCGTATCTGTCAGCTCGTATGTGAGCGGGAAGCCCTGTAGTGCTCCTGTGCTGACATAAACCAGGCCGCCTCACCTGCTCCTGCCAAGCGAATTCCTGGAAGCACCGGAGTCAGGGGACAATGGGGAGTTGCCCAGTATCAAGCTCCTCCCTAGCTCTTACCCCACTCTCGAGGCTGCATCTCACCAGCTCTCAGAGCAACCTGTACCACACAAGCTGTACCACGCTGCTTAGCCAGAACACCACACCATCTCCAGGCAATGGAGGAGCCTGACATTCTACCACTGTGTGCAGATATATGTTTCCACCGCTAGTTAGGTGCCATGTAGTCGTTCAGCACAGCATCAGGCTTGGCTAAATGAGGATTTCTTGCCTGCTCGTAACGGAGTTCGCAGAGTAGCCACCATCATGGCAAGCTGCTCCACAGTGCCCCTTAATTTTAGTTCAAAGATGATACATTTCTGTATGTTTGCAGAAATCATAGGGGCTTCTATAATTTTGCAATACTGATATATTTGTGGCAGCTGCAGCTTCTTGGAGCACACGATTTAGATCATCAGCCAAGAAGAGTTCACTTCTTGGGTTTCGGACTGGACATGATACACATGATTTCAAAGTGCTCTATGTTCCCCACTACCAAAATTGCACTAAAATAAAAAAGATGTGATAAAGGTGCAGTTATATTGAAAGAGGAAATGACACCCTAGCATGCCTTTTTACTTTATAAGCTAATATTGTGTGGAATTGTTGATTCAGCCTAATGAATGCATGGATGGCATGATCTTAGAATCAAAGTAACAAAATGAGGTCATTAGCATGTACTTGCCAGGTTCACATCACTCCGAATTTATCATTAATTCATCCACTGCTCATGACATAAGGGCGGCCCTTCAATGAAATTGCTGCAACACCTCTGGGTTGAGTTCTCTATAGAGTACCTGAATGTATGAGAAATGATGCAGCGGTGTGTATTGCGTCTTGAAGACTGTGGGCCTCATTACGACCCAGGCGGTAAGGGGTTTACGGCGCCGTAAACAGCGCCGACCCTTACCGCCTGAGTACGAGGTCCCTTAGCGCCATGGCGGATTTAACACCTGCTTTTAGCAGGTGTTAAAATCCATGGCGCTAAGGGACCATGGAGTTAATTACGCCACCGTAATTTACGGTGGCGTAATTAACGCCTTCCCCACTCCCATTATGCCCTATGGGGCAAAAATGGGAATGGGGAAGGGTAAATGGGGATTGGGGACTTACCGCCCCGCCAAACTCGGAATGGGGCGGTAAGTCCGCCAACCACCATGGCGTAAACGTAGTTTACGCCATGGTGGTAAAGTCACGGCCCAGGCGGTAACTTACCGCCTGGGTCGTAATGAGGCCCTGTGCCCAAAAATGAGGTGTTGAAAACGGAAAAGGGAAAGAGCAATCTGGTCCATTTTACAGACTTGGTGCTAGCTTCGGCTTCATCTCCATCACAACTGACAACTATATACAAACTGGCTAAGATCTACATATAATGAAGGAAGGTTATGAAGAGTATTTCCATATCCCCTAGCATTCAGGAAATTTGACTTAGCAGGTGGGAGTTGAACTTACAATTTTTTAAAAGATTTTCTTGTCAATAGCCTGGATAACAGAGTTAAAAAAGCAAGTATGATTTGAACAGTTTTCATTTAGTCAGCCATTGGCCCGCATTAAAACTTTGCAGCTAAAACGCTGGTAATTCTGGTGTGCCCTTATTGCTGTTACTCACACGGTGAACGCCAGAATTACCAGTACATTAAAGGTCCTCGGGCACATGCACTCCCCCCTGCTGGAAATGGTAATAACGGCACACTGGAATGAACAGCATCAGCAGCAATGCACCAGTATTACTGGCAGAAATGTGGCAGTAGTAGCCTTATCAGCACCCAAACTGCTAAATTAAGCAAGCATGATTTAAATCAAGCAAGCATAATTTGAACAGTTTTCATTTAGTCAGCCATTGGCCCTCATTAAAACTTTGCAGCTAAAATACTGGTAATTCTGCTGTGCGGTTATTACTGTCACACTGTAATTACCAGCATCAGCAGAAAGTGCCGGTATTACCGCTAGAAATGTGGCAGTAGTAGCCTTACCAGCACCCAAACTACTGAATTGCTGGCACCGGAGATACCTGCACCGGAATTACCAGCGCTGGAATGGGAAACTCTCCGGTGGCCATTTTGAAAACTCAATCCACATTGAATCCCCCACTTCTAACTGCCATTCCCCAGAATTGAAAGTGGCAACATGTCTGGGAGTAAGACATCCAGAGTTCCTGAGGTCTGGCTAAGGAAGGCAAAGGTTGCAGAGGCGGAGCTGGCTGCACTTGCAGACATAGTGGTTCAGCATGCAGAGGCCCTCTGTGGGGGTGGCTACAGGAGGACCAGCTAGAGGAAGAAGACCGACATCTGGCAGGATATGGCAGACATGGTCACAGCCATGGGGGCTGACTCCTGCATGCCAAGGAACTGCCGCAAGCAGTGGGATGACTTGTGCTTGAGGGTCTGCAACTTCCTAGCTAAACACTGGAGGGGAATCTGCTGCCACAGAAGGAGGAACGGAACCTCATGCCCTGTGAAGAGGCGTGCAGCTCCATCATGCAAATGAAGGGCATAAAAGGAGGCGGGACAGGAGAAGCAGAGCTGGGAGCCACAGCGATGGTGGTAAGTACAACAAACCCCATGTAAATACACATGTTGAGTACAAATACATGCATCCCCAAGCAGAGGAACACCAAATGGGCAAGGGAACAGGTCCAATGCATGTCACCCCTAGCAAATGGCCTGATCACACACACATGCCAGGGGATGTGTGCATATTAGCCATGTACAAGCACTGTTGCCAAAATGTACAGCCCCACACATGGACACATGACAAACCCCCATTCGTGCCAAGGGAGAACAGGAGAGGAATCATAGACCCACCACACACAAAACAATAAAACCCATTGACAGACCAACAGTCAATGTGCACTCCCACCACCCACATGTAGAAACACTCAGCGGAACAAATAGATCAAAGAAGCCACATGACAAGAGCAGGACACACACGATGTAGCATGAGTCTAATGCAAGCCTTCAGATCTAACTCCCAGAAGTCTCACAGCATGCTCATCTCTCCCCAACAGGCACATCCTCTGACAGCGACATGCCTGGACTGTTGACATCAGGCCCAGAAGGTGCAGGCAGACCTGCAAAGGCCCCACCACCTCCAGCTGTATTAGCCCCACCACCTCCAGCTATGCCAGCACAAGAACCTCCAGCTGTGCCAGCAACACCACCTCCAGCTTTACCAGCACTACAACCTCCAGCTGTGCTACCACCACCATCTCCAGCTGTGCCAGAACCACCACATCCAGCTGTGCCAGCACAACAACCTCCAGATGTGCCACCACCACCATCTCCAGCTGTGCCAGAACCACCACATCCAGCTGTGCCAGCACCACTTCCTCCAACTACTGCCTCACCACACCCATGGTCAGTGAGCAGGGTGAGTGGCTAGTGTTTGTTGTGTGTGTGGGGTGGTGGGAATATGGGAAGAGGGGTATAGGAGGGGTATGTGGGATGGGGGAGGGTGGTGTTGGGCCTGTGTACATTGTTGGTGTTAGTTAATACATTGTTGTCACCTGCATCAAACAATGTGTTTATTGTGATGGTGCATAATGACTGCAAAGGTGCAAGGGGTGTACAGAGTGGTGGGGATAGTCAAAAACAATTCTCTATTGGTTCCTGGCAGGCCATGTGCCCATCCCTGGACACAGGTTTGAGTAATGATGCGCAGCAGTGGTATTACCTGTGACAGCAGAATCTCAATGGTCAGTCTGTGCATGCATGCCCCACGTCTCATTGTGCCACACTGTTTCATGTTACAATGCTTGCATGCATATTGCACTGTTCTGAGGGGTGTTGCATGCTGGTACCTGTAGTACATTGCATGTGGATGTCCTGTTGGGTTTGAGATGGCCTGGTCAATGACTGCAACATCTCCAGTCATGTTTTGCTCCTGTGTGTTGTGGCCTGTGAATTGAGGGATGCACTAGTGGGTCCTGCATGTGCAGAGAACTCTGTGGACATGCATTCGTGAAATTGCTGCATCCCCCTTTGCCTGTCACTCATGCTGCTAGGAAGATGGTATTGAACATGTACTCATCCAGCTCCTTTGTCATCTGTGCAGCTCCATGTAGGCTGGAAGCATACTGTTCCAAAGGACCATTGCGTTTTGGGTAAATCCTGGGAATTGGGCACAGCAGTGTGTGATGGTAAGGTTGTCGTCACAGGTGACTTGGACATTCAGGGAATGGAACTGCTTCCAGTTCCTTTAGAGCTCCTCTGAGGCATGGGGGCCACCAGCTCAGCATGTGTATAGTCCAATGCAGCCACCACATTTGGCTGCAATTGCATTAAAGCAGGCATTGCTGGCGTTGAACTGTGCCTGGATGTTGTGGTGGGAGATGTGCTGGCCCAAATGATGCAGGAAGGTCACCAGCACCTGCACCAGCACTCTGGAGAAGGCAGGGTGCAACATGCATGCAGCTTGCTCATAGAGTTCTGGAACATGTCAGGGGCCAGGAAGTGCATGACCAATATCAGCTTGTGGTGGTATGGATGACCTGATGCCAATTCTGCTCTCAATGTCCCCCTGGATGTGGATCAGGAAGTCAAGTATGGTCTCCCTGTTTAGGGGGTACAGGGTTTGTATCTGCTTGTCAATTCGGGTCCAGGGTGTGGCCTTTGTGCAGGGGATTACTCCACACCTCTGCCTCACCGTTTGCATTCCCATCTTCCTCACCCTCCTCCTTCTTTCCCTGGCCCCCTGATGCATCTGCTGGTCCTCCCGTCCTGAAACTATAAAATGGCATATAGTGCCTCCAGCTCCATAATTGCAGCAATGAGTGGCAATGAGTGGCAGTATCGTTGTGTTGGGAAGTGTTTTTGGGGTAGGTGTGGCACGTTTGTACTCTCCCTGTGTGCATTGGTTGTACCTGGGTGGATTGGGTGCACCTGTGGCCTTATTTGCTTCACCTGTGTCCATTTACTGGCTGCTCTGAGGTGATGTTACCTTTGCCTTGGTTTGTCTTGTGATATGCCAGTGATACCATTGTGCCGGTATTACCAGCGCAGGTTTTTTGACATTGCCGGTATTTTCATTGCCGGTACTACCGTCACCACTGATTCCAGATGAGGTGATATCGTCACTGGTAATGACGACAACTGTGTTCTGACAAACTCATACTTTGCAGCACCAGTAAAAGTTCTGGTAAGTGGTATTTCGGGCACTTTTACCATGCACCGGAAAATGTGTAAGAAGGGGCCCACACATGTTTCTATGTGTAGTATCCTACTAGAATGGAAAGGTGGGCTGTTAGAACAAATGCAGTGGAAGGATTGGGGAAGTTGTGTATAGAGATGTAACATGTTTTATCTGATCTCCTCTACAACCTATCCAGTGGCTAAATGAGAAAAGGCAGGGAAATGCCCTTCCACTCATCTTTTATGATATGATCTTATCACAATGGCAAACACTCTATTACAATTACTCAGAGATGCATGAATAACCATCATATCACAGAATGGTTCAAATGTAAATAGATATAGGTCCAAACCAAGATTGTTGTGACTGAAATTGTATTCTTTCCACTATGCAATTTTCAGAAGAAAAAATAAGGGAAAAACAGCAAAATAGATGTGACCACAGAGCATTCAAATTAACATATTATAATGTTTGTGATTTGGAAAGCTGAACAAATCGATGGCCAGTCCATAAACACTGTCTAGTTGTTGCAGTTATTTTCAGCAGAACTGGTTTGCTAGGGCCATCACCCTCATGCCCCCATGCTAACTCGATGAGAAGTGCAGTATGTCTGGTGGCCTACAATCCACCAGAAGCCAGTGACATGTGCAGACCTGAACTCTGCCTGCGCAGAAAGGAAAGAACTAGAAGACAGGCTATCTCTGCTTATGCCAGTAGAGTCTAGAACTTCCTTCCTGCCAACACCAGATGTGCCCCGACAGTTCTTTCTTTCTTTCTTCCTTTCTTTCTTTCTTTCTTTCTTTCTTTCTTTCTTTCTTTCTTTCTTTCTTTCTTTCTTTCTTTCTTTCTTTCTTTCTTTCCTTCCTTTCTTTCTTTCTTTCTTTCTTTCTTTCTTTCTTTCTTTCTTTCTTTCTTTCTTTCTTTCTTTCTTTCTTTCTTTCTTTCTTTCTTTCTTTCTTTCTTTCTTTCTTTCTTTCTTTCTTTCTTTCTTTCTTTCTTTCTTTCTTTCTTCCTTCCTTCCTTTCTTTCTTTCTTTCTTTCTTCTTTTGGTAGGCGCGTGTTAACCCTATAGTGTCTAGGTGCTAATTACAGGCAGTTAGTGACAGGGTGTAAGTAACATGCAGTTGGCCATCGGCATGGGTGCTGGTTGAACAGGTAAGTATTTAGTTGTTTCCGGAACAGGCTATAGAATGGTTCTGCCGTCAAAGTGGGAGGGAGCGAGTTCCAAAGTGTTGTAGAAGAGACCAGAAAGCTGGAGCCACCGGCTTTGGATCACTTGAACCTGGGAATGGACAGGAGGCTGAAGTAGGGGGCACGTGTAGGTCTGATGCAGGAGGGTCTGGGACATCTCTGGGCTAGGTAGTTGGGGCAGTGTTGGTGAGGCAGTGGTGTGCAATTGTGAGAATGTTGTACTTTATTCTTTCTCTGACGGGGAGCCAGTGTTCCTCTTTTCTTGCCGCAGAGATATGGTTGTGTTTCTTGAGGCCGAGTGCAGCTCGGACTGCATTGTTTGTTTAGGTTTTTCTCAGATGTGCCTCCAAGGAGCGAATTGTAGTAGTCCAGCTTGGAGTCTACGATAGAGCGAGCAATGTTGAGGCAATTGTCAATGAATAAGAAAGGTGTGCTGGTTTGGAAGCATTTTGGGGCATACGTGGCCAGAGAGGCAATGGTATTGACATGGCACGACAGACTCAAGGTGGCGTCTAGATAAATGCTGAGCTTTTTGGCAACAAGAGAGATGTGTATGGTGTGGTTGTCAATCATGAATGAATGGTAGGTTTAGCTCTGTTTGGCGAGGTGGGCTGGGTTGCCTATGAGAAGGAGTTCTGTTTTTTCATCATTGAGGCACAGGTGGTGGTTTCTACGATGGACTTGACTTTCTGAGGGTCACTGTGGTGGTTGCCAGTGAGTGGGATGAGAATCTGAGTGTCATCAGTGTAATTTGTGTACCTGATGCTGAGTGAATCAAGGTGATTGAAGAGTGGCTTGGTGTATACATTGTAGAGGGAAGGTGAAACACAGGAGCCTGGGGGTACTCCGCATGTTGATGCTGTGGTGGTTGCGGAATGGTTGTCAGAAAAGACTCTGGAAGTGTGGTCAGCAAGGAATGATGCAATCCACTTGGTGGTAGCTGACGAGAATGAATCAGAGATGATGAGCTTGTGGCAGAGTGTCGAGTGGTCAAAGAGGTTGAATGCAGTAGACATATAAAGAAGTATGAGGGGGGAGAGGTTAACGCAATATTTAGAATTGTCAAGCTGGTGCTTGAGGTCGAGTAATGCTGTTTCCATGCCATGTCTGGGGCAGAAACTGGATTGACGGCGGCTAAAAATATGGTTTTGCTTGATGTGTTGCTGGATTTGTATGTAAGCAGATCAGTCAACGATTTTTAACATGAAGGTGACTTTGGTGATGGGCCGGTAGTTGGATGGAATAGCTGGGTCTAGTGAAGATTTCTTGCGGAGGGGAAAGATGCAGGATTCTTTCAGTGACATGGGGACTTAACAGTAAGCAAAGGAGGCATTGATAATGGCAGTGATTTTCGGTAGCAGGAGGTCAGCGCATTCCTTGATGAGTGATGCCGGACAAGTGTCTCCTCTACACATGGAGGGTTTGAGGCCTTTTAAGAAGTTAGTGACATCAACTTTGGTAACTCAGAAGTTGAGGGGAATCTGCAGTCGGCAGGAGGGAGGGGACGGAAGGGGGAGCATATAGTGCTGATGATGGACAGTTTCAACTGGATTTAGTTTTGTAGCAGGGCAATTATGCCTAAAAGAGCATTCTGGACGTCATTACACCAGGTGTCATTCTTGATAACAGTGGATGGGGAGACACTGGTGATTCTAGTTCACGTAGCATAGCGAAAGGTTTGTGGGAGCTGGACTCAGCATTCACAATCTGAGTGTAGTATGCATATCCGTTAGTAGCTTGGATGGATCTTTTGTACTTCCTCGCGAGGACTGTAAAACAGGATTTGTTCTCTGCTGAAGAGTGTTTGTGCCAAATGGCTTTGATGGCGCATTTCTCATAATGCAGGGTGTGTAGATCGGAGATGAACCATGGGCTAATACGCCTGGTGTGTTTGGGAGTATGTTCTTTGAGCGGGGCGAGAATGTTTATGGCTACCACAAGAGAGGTGGTGTAGTAATTAACTAGGAGATTTACATCGGGGGTGTTGGGTGGAAGCGGGGCAGGTTTGTGAGCAGTCGCTGGAAGCGGTCAATGGAGAGATTGCAGGTGCCTCTTGGGATGATGGAAGGGTCGGGTACAATGGGAGATGAATTCTCTTGGGGGAGGGATGGTGAATATGATGATATGGTGTTCTGAACAAGAACAGGGGGTGTTGGAGATGACCATAGTGTTACAGTTGTAGTAAAGTAACCAATCAAGTGTGTGACCAAGACTGTGTGTGGGGTCGAGAATTTGTTAGGAGTAGTCTAGTGCAGAGGTGGATCTAGCGTGAGATGCAGCATTCGTGTTGAGAGTGCCAGAGTAGCAAAGGTTGAAGTCACCCATGGTGATGATATTGGAATTAGGTGTGAGGTTACAGAGGAGGGGTTGAGGAAGGTCATCCTCAAAGGTGGTGGTGGGCCCAGGTCGGTGGTAGATGATATGTAGAATGATGGTGGGTGTAGGTGTCAAGGATAGCTCAGCTGTGAGGGATCGGCAAGGTAGAGAGAGAGGGTGGAGGGTAAGCCACGGATGTAGAGGGTATCTTTATAGATAATGGTGACTCTGCCGCCTTTCTGTATGATTCTATCACTTCGGATGATAGCATAGTTGGGCGGTATGGCAATGGAGAGGAAAGGGCCAGCAACGTCATAGAGCCAGGTTTCAGGGCTGGCCAAGATGTCAAGGTTATTGACTGTGATGAGATCAAAGATGTCTGGTGTATGAGCAATGAGCGAGCAAGCACTGATAACACACATGAGGTGCTAGGTGGAGGTGTGGGCGATGAAGAGGGAGGGGGATGGTTAGAAGTGTCAATGAATGGTGGGGGTGTGACTGGGGCACACAGTGCCATAGTTTGAGAGCTTATGCAGTTGTTGTGAGTGAGTGTCGAAGGAGGGGGAGGGGAGGGCATAGCTGTAAAGTGTGAACTGAGATCTGGGTCGGACCCAGTACGGGGCCATGTGAGTACAGTGGGGTTCATAGTGTTGGTTTAGAGGGAGAGCTGTGGTGGGGGGTGTGTGTGGTGCAGGGCATTCGTGGCTGGAGTTAGGGCAGTCTTCCTGGCCTGGAGGCGTGGTGGGTGCAGGTGGTTGGTTGTGTATGGCGATGGTGTGAACGGGGGTGGCATTGAATGCTGGAGCCAGCAGAGCTGATGGTGAAAAGGGTGCTGGATGTATGT
This sequence comes from Ambystoma mexicanum, assembly GCF_040938575.1. Taxonomy (NCBI): domain Eukaryota; kingdom Metazoa; phylum Chordata; class Amphibia; order Caudata; family Ambystomatidae; genus Ambystoma; species Ambystoma mexicanum. The sequence goes on from NC_090936.1 coordinate 940,803,945, forward strand.
AGGGGGAGTGAAATGTGAGGAGAACAGCTGAGGTGGAGCACTCAGCTTGTATTTAGGAACACACCATCAACCATTCGTTCACCTTCTGTCGGGGAGCTAAAGAGGCCGTGCAGAGAGGGCTTATGCCTGGGGCTATCCAGGCCTTGGCTGTCTAAAACAGGTGCATGCCTTAGGTAAAGACCTGTTGGGAGTGCCAGCTGTGTCACCCAGTATGCCGCATGATTCTGGTGAGTGCCAGTGAACAGCCAGCAGTGTTGCTAAGTAGACAGCCTACCAAGCAGGCTGTGTTGGGACACTGAAAGGGCGCTGTGGAAGGCAGCAGCCTTCTTTAGTTGAGGTGTGTGCTCTGCAGCATCAGAGGATGCAGAGGCGGTGTCCTGCTGGTTGCAGGAAACCCAAATGCTTTCTTCATGGAGGCTGGTGAGTACAAGCAGTGACCCTGCTTGAGCTTGGGGTGATTTTCCAGGCAGGTAGGCGGCCTCATGAGGTAGGTGGCTGGTAGCAGCTGGAGATTATAGGTTACTGGTGGGTGGCATAATTGAAGGCACCCTCCCATGCTCTGACAGGCCCGGACAGGCAAGGGCCTTGAGCGGTGGTCTTGTGGGGGAGCTGGCAGTGCCAGCCGGCTTATTTACAGCTCTTTTTGTAAAGCCTTGAATTGCCAATGAGGGGCTCTGGACATCGGTGCTCCAAACACAGCTGGAGCATAGTTCCAGGTTATTTTAATTAGCCTCTCAATGGCTCAATGGCAGTGGCCATCTTGAAACAAATGGAGTTTAAGACCATCTTTTTTAAGCAATGGCTCTTCCCTATCACCTATATCCACTCCTGAGTCTGGGTGATCTGCTCCCCCATTTCCTCCCCTGGTGGCTTGTAGATCTCTCGCTGCCAAATTGCCTGCTCTCCCGCTCCCCCACTGTAATATCACTGCTCCCTTGTATTGGCCCCTGGTGATCAGCTTCCCTCTCTGTGTACATCACCATATGACCTGTAAAACGTGACATTGCTTTTCAAAGCTAGGTCAGCGATCTATAAATATAATAATGATGATAATAATAATAATAATAATAATAATAATAATAATAATAATAATAATAATAATACGCTCAGTTAAGCTACATTCAAAATAGACTGCTTAAGGTAGAGGATAGACACCACTGGCAAAATGTACCTTAACAGTTAGATGATTTTCTCAAACTCAAAACAGACAAGTGAGGGATTGTCTCAAACAATTGGTGAGATTGAATCCAAGTTACCTTATTAAAGCCAGTCGAGGGTATGAAAAATCCCCATCCTTGAGAAAGGCATTCCAGACGCCAATGCAGCATGTTAGAGAGTGAAACATCTTTAGTGACTCCTGCCAATGATTTCTCTTCCAGCACGTGTTGCATGTAGCATTTTGAGAGAGTCTCACATTGTGCAGCCCAACAAGAGCATGCAGAGAGAGGAGGCACCACCTGCAGGCAACATTAGGATTCACAAAGTGTCATGTTGGTTGATACTCTTTGTGTTGCATATCGTCACATGCACCTGAGTACTGAGTGTCAGGCTTCCTGGAGAAACCAATCACTTGGCTGGTGCCAGGGATCTTCTCAGGATGTCTCTCCTACATGTAGCAAGCCTATATACACCAGGCAGACATTCCTGCCAGCACGCCAGCAATCCAAAACTTCACAGGGCAAAGCCAAGTCCCTGTTGAAGGGTGGTGGATAGATGGAAGTCCATTCTGCTAGATATTCGTTTGGTGTGGTAATAAATAATGTTCTCTACCTTCATGGCCGTGAGCATTCCAGAGTTTCCAAGATGCTGCAGTTATCCTGCCTGGGCCTGTATGCACAAACGGAGTTTCTAGAATAGTACATGTTTAGACTTACTTAGTCATTAATCCCCTAGCCGATGTCAGCACTCATTGAAAGTGTGTGAGAGTTGGTTGTGAGCTATACAAGTCACAGTTCACAATTCCTACTAAAATCACGAGGCATGTGTTCTAATTCCATGTGCTCAGTGAACTTATGGATCCCCCTGATGTCTTCGGGAGCTTTTTGATTCCCACTGGGTTGGGTCACGGCTTACCTCTCGAAGTGAATAGCGAAGGATCTTGTATAGGGCCATTGTACCAATGGGGTGAACTCAGGTGGCAGTTTATATATAGGGAAACCTCGGGAAATGAGATCTGCAATCTACTGAGACAGAATATGCATTAATAATCAAGCTTGCAACTGTAGTTCTAAATGCCAACGTGGTGACATTTGATATGTGTAGTTACACATGAGTGTTTGTTTTGCTCTGCAGAACCCTGCCTTTCAATGAAACAGTTACATTTGAGAAAGGCTGTCTGAAAGTAGCTCACATTCGTGTCTGGTATTCAGCAATTACAACTCAGTTGCAGATCAGACAGGCCTGGTTAACCGGGGACCACACATCTTACCAGTTTTACATGGAACTTGGAGTGGCAGAGAAGGTTAACATTGTGCTAGAGAAAATCACGTGAGGAATTTAGCAAAGCTACCGTTAATATATTTGAACTAGCCGCTTTCTGAAGATAACTGTTTCCATTCAGGCATGCAATAACAAAACCATAATCCTTTCTTATCATGAAAAAAGGGTATGAATGTCTGGTGTAAAAGAGCCATACAAACCAGTAAATATGTCGGTGACATGAAATATAAAGCTGTAGGGTACTGGCTAGACAAAGGTAACATCACAAAAAGATGATCAAACCCAATTGATATAGAGGTTAGAAGTGTCTGAGCAACAGCATCACAGGTGTACATGCAAGCCACGCCTGAGGCACCTGAGTGTGACTCTCGTAGACAGACCTGAGCCTATCCAGAAAAATAATCACTCCACAAAAAATGGACTGGTAAAATGTCTTGGTAGCGCAAGCTTTGTCAAAACCCTATTACAACACTTCCCTTTACTCATACCTGGCATTATGCCTCTGCAACCAATGACACACGATTCATGCCTAGTGTTTTGCCTCTAGAAACCCCCAATGCAATATCCCTAGGTCCAATGTCCCTTCAAACCCCGGCAACAAAATCCTTACCTGGGGTCATGGCCTCATATCCCAACCCGCTCATAACACCCTGGTGCATCCCCACAACAGAAACCCTGAGCCTAGTGCCCTGCCTTCCAATCCCTACAACAAAAGCTCCCTACCCAGTGCTCTGCTTCTCTAATCTCAAAATGGACAGCTACCTGGATTCCTGCCTCACTAACCCTGCTACAAAAACAACCCACTATCTGTCAACCAGCCTCCTAACCCAAAACAAAACACTCCAGTATAGCATCATGCTCCCGCCACCCATGAAAAGACCTCTTCTTTTGGCTCCAACGTGTGGCATCTCCATCACTAGTGCCCTCTTTTGTACCTACCCTAGTCCCTAGTCTCTAGTACCTACACTAGTCCCACGGTCCACGTGGTCTCACACTAGTAAAACAATCAAGTATATCTTCTGGTGTTTCACTGACCTGCACCACATAATGCTCCACTTTTCTGCATCTGCCGGCCCTTCCTTTTCGATCATCTGGGGTCACAATTATGCCCCTTCTCTCTCTCTCTTCTATCTTCTACTCCTCAAAAATGGTAGTTGTCCCCTCAGCTGGTCGTTAGTGTCCCTCAGTCATCTAACTTTGCTGTCACAGCTCAGCTCCTAGCAGTGGCCTCTTCCAGCCACATGGTGAACACCCCCATTGAACTGATGGTATCTTAGTCCCTTCCTTTTTCAGTGCCTAACTATTGCATTGTGCCAAATAATGCCATGAGTCCAAATAATCACAAGACAATCTGCTAAAATGTGTAAACACATAATGGGTGAGTGACCCCTTTGAGTATTGCTCTGCCTGTTTAGATTACTGTTTGTCCATTTCCCTGTCCCTATTTAATCCTACGTTCACTCATCACTTGCCCCGTTTCCCAGGTGCCCCCGTTACACTCATTCTTTGACTCCACTCCTTTGCAGTACTGAGATGCTAAGGGGTTTATAACAACCAAAGACACCGCAGTTTGGCCTTGAAAGGATAAGGGTTTTCACCATAAACTCATCCACCTATCATTGTTCACTAATGGGCTGTATCCTGTCCCTCCCGACCCATTACTCTTTTTCCTGTGTCGTGTGTTGTGCCAGGTTCAGTCCCTAATGTCAGTATTTTGCTAGGTCAATCTGTGGGTTAAATGTTACCAATACACATATACCCAGTCCAAAATGTCCATCCCATTTCAACATATCCCCTAAACACATCCCATCCTGCGTTGTCCATTCCCTGGTCACAAACGAGACCATCTTTTCCCCGTGCGGCCTCACATGCAATCTCTCCAACCCCGATATCCTCCTCGCAAAACCCTCATGGAGATTTTCAAGTTGGTCTCCAACCTTATAGTTTCGAGCATTCGTGGGGGTGTATGGGTGGAGGCTCTCAGGGTCCAGCGGCCTGCAAATTTGTGCGACAAGTTAGAGGCACCATCTATGATTGTAAAATCAGACACAAGGACCCAGGAGTCGTACTGAAAATGGACAAAGCAAGATAACCTTTAATAAAGACAAACCATGTACACAATATACACTGTATCAGCCCACTGCCCAAACTACCCCAAGCAGCCTCCAATTCGCCCTTCCCCTTATATTACCTCATGGGCTGGCCTCTCATAATAATGATCACTTCCATTTGACCTCCCTCACCACCAAGGTAAAACAATAGAGTTCATTGTCTATATCTGCAGTCCATCTTCTAGCTCTAAGTCGTTGCATGGTCCTCATCTTCCAGGTCTGTCGTGCTGGTCTGATGACATCCATCGTAGTCCTCCTAAATTGAGGGGTTTGGGTCCGACACCCCCTGATGCACTTCTGGTTGAGAATAATAGTGTTTGGGTATTGTAGGTTTAGACCAGTGCAATCCAAGATGGAGGCTCAGGTAGCCATCACCCAGTGCACATAGAGATCCTTCAGTCCTTCAGCACATGTCCAGTTAGAGGACCTCTCAGGACACGTATTACCTCAAGCCAGTGAACGGGGTTCTCGCCATCCAATATCCACTGCAATAAAAAGAAAAATGACAAACTCAGGGCCATATATAAAAAGTAAATAACACTAAGGTGTTCAACAACATTCCCAGACTCCTCCCATCGGTTTATTATCCTCCATGATCACAGATGGCGTAATGCTTTTATGACATTACTACGATACGAATCATATCTCCCCCGTCCCTTGGGCCTCATCGGGGTTCACAAGAGGCATGTTGCATTTACTTTTGCAACACCGGGATTTGACTTGGATTAGAGCCATTTCATGAGATACACGCGGTCCATGTGTATGAATGTTGGGAAAAGGTTGTAGAGCACTATATACTAACCAGATCAAATGACTACTGAAATAGCTTTTAGATGCTAAATGCGGTATAGGATCTAGGGGAGAAGCCTGACTTTATTTAATCATGGCGGGATTATCCCCATGAAATCATGGTTCGGTTCAGTGTAAACCATACCATACTCTCCTAAGTAATGGTCTATGCACAAGTACTTTGTAAACACTACCGAGGCTCAAGGTGTATTGTAATAAATGCAATATGTACAAGCCAATATGTAAAAATCTGAGGGTTTATGCAATAAGCCCTCAGATTTTTTAAACATTTTTAGACTTATTTTTTATGAAGTGCATTTTAATGTACTATGTAATATATTGTGTTGCTTTTATGGAAAAGTATTTTCCAAAATAAAATGTTTGATGGCTGATTGCTATAAAGGGGTAGTAAGTGTTTTACAACTGAAAGAAATTTCATTGGGATTTTTGTCTGTTTGGAAATTGCTCACTCGCCATTCTGTTGGAAACACAATTCCAATTTAGGGGCTGATTCATGGAATTTGTGCGCCAAAAAACTGGGATTTGTGCACCATTCTGCCCGCAAATTCCTGTTTAACAAATGGGGATTTGCGGGCAGAATGGCGCACAAATCCCCGTTTTTTGGCGCACAAATTCCATGAATCAGCCAATCAGTTCCTTAAAATGTTTTAACATGTTTATAACTACATTGAAAAAATGCCAATTCACAAAGAAATACGGTGGCGCCTGCACATTTCAGTAGGGACAATTTGTTTTTGTTCTGCTTGATATTCACAACGTCTCCCAGGCATGCACAATGTGCACCGAATTGGAGTACGAATGCACAAATAATCCTGATTCACAGAAACAAAGCAAATTATAAAATACTTGAAAGTAAACTTTTATGTGGGAAGGTGATCATTGTCAAGCCATTATTCTAAAAAAATGTCCTCCGTTGGTGGATAATATTCGAGGGAGGTGAACTACTTTCAGAGAAAACTATTTCAAATGTGTTTACCCGTATCAAGTTAGAACACATGCTCATTACTGCGGGATCAAGGGCCCTGCTATTTCTTTCTGTATGGATTCTTTCATTTCATTTTTTGTTGGGAATTGTCTGCCTATTGTCGCTCCTCCAGATACACCGATTTTCCATATGCAATGTGGGAGGTAAATGGTGGTATTGCCTCCTCCCACAGATATTTGTGTATTAATTAAAGAAATACCAGCACCCTTAGGGCCTGGTTTACTAAGCCTTTTTCAATGGGGTTTTCCCATTCAAAAGGGATTTTGTAAATCAGACCCTTAGTGGGCACGCATTTTTACTACCACCTGTTGCAAATGGCCTATTTGTGTACTTTGTGAATCCGGTGCTGGTGTCTCGTTTATGGGCATTCTCTGAAAATGTTCTGTGCTGGATGAAAGCTTTGGGCGGTAGCTATTTGTAATTCAATGTACATTATTTTTTGTATTATTATGCTTTAATGTGTTTTATTCAAAATAAACTCCACACATAAAAAGAATACACATTAAAGTAGCTTAAAGAACACCCACATTAAAGTATCTTAAAGAACCCCTAAACAGCTGGGGCAGGCTCAGACAGGTCTATAGGGCAATAGGCCCATGGCCGAACCAAAAACACAAAATGCTGGTGTTGGCCCGTTTGTTTGGCCAAAGTGGGCCATTTCTTTGGCCAATGTGGGCTAGCTTGATGAATTGCTTCACTATGCGGCTAGTAGTTTTGACCAGTGTTGCTGAATACATATTCTTTAAAATGCACAATTTGCATAATATTTTATCAGAAAATGCCCCCTTGGGTACTATTCAGATAATGTTACAAAAGGAATGAATTGCCATTTGCAAGTGTTGGCCTCATTTTCATTGGTGCCCCAGACAATTGTATGGCCCAGTCCGACCATGACCTTGGGGAATCCAATCACCATAAAGAGAGGGATAGGGGAACATCATATCAGGCAGACACGATTGTAATGTAGAGGAAAGACAACGCAGTTTCAGACGAGAGGTCAGGATTGTGATTGCCAGGCAGGGAGGGGACAGATTGGCCCATTCCCAGCTAAGCAGGGTGGGGGACTAGGATAACAATGCTAGCTAGGGAGGTGAGGGTAGAAGACAAGTATAATTTCGTAAGGGGGGCAACGGAGGTGTCGCTGGTGGGGCTATAGCCCTGGGTCTTTTGGTTTTAGCCTGATAGAAGCTTAGGGGATGCACCCAAAAGGCTAGTCCCGACAGTTCCAACATTAGCATAGGCCTGGACCTTTTACGGACTTAGCAACATCCCTGGAGGGCAAGGAGCCCATTGCAAGGCAGGGATGGTCAAGGTGTCAGTGCCATGCAAGGAGAGCAAGGACGGATGGTGAAAACAAATACTTGCAAGGCAATGCAGGAGGGGCACAGTCGTGCAGAATGGTCTGGCAAAGTGTGAGGGTGGCAGGGCTAGCCCACAGTCAAAAAAGTGAGACCCTTTCTATGCGCCTTTCGCCAAACCGCTCAGGGGAGGAGCATGCCATGGCCCAACTGACGTAGAGTGAGTCTTAGCCGCCTGGGATGTCAATGCCCCAATTAGGCGCAATTTTGAGAAATTCAGATGGTCGCTTGTGGAAAATGTTGTCATGAGAACTGCCATTTAATAAATGTTTAAGCCACTACTAATTCCCAACAAACTCCCACAGAGAGGTTTGGTTGTATCGATGGTTGATCGGTAGTCTCAGTTGCCACTGAAGCATACAGAAGTAGCATATCTGCAGTATAAACTGTATTACCCTGCTTAGGATCACGGAAGGAAGCTACGTTTCAGCTGCTACCAATTGCACCCATCATTTGGTTCAAAGCAGGTTTGATGAGCAATGGTGGAGTTGCCTGTTTTATTTGCTCATGAATTCTTGCACCTGTATGAAAACACGCATTGGCCACGCCAATAGTTTGGTCATTTACTCTTGTTATTTGCGTTTTGCATTTATAGGTACCAGGGTGCAAGGAGGAGAGTGCAAGGTTTGAAAGGAGGATGCGATAAGGGGCACAGGCGTGGACGAGAATGAGTGGGAAGGAGAACAGAGCAAGGGAGGAAATCATTAACAGAGGGGGCCATCGATGATGAGCGGTGGAAATACGAGTGAGAAAGGTTGAGAGTGAGAGGGTAAGAAATAAAGCAAATGTGTAAGCGGAAGGATGAGAAGGGGTGGAGAGTGGGATGAGGTGGGTGAGTGGGTTGTAGATAGAGTTTGGTGGGTGGTGGTAGAGAGAGTGGAGGAGGTTTGGTGGGTTAGGGAGAGTGGGGTGGGTTTGGTGGGGGTAGAGAAAGTGGATATAGCGAATGGGGGAAGAGAGAGTGGGGGTAGGGTGGGTGGGGTAGGGAGTAAATAAAAGGTAGTTGGGGTTAGAGAAAGAGAGGTTAATGGGGTAGAGAGAATGGGGGTAGGGCGTGTGGGGTACACAGAATGAGAGGAGGGTGATAATTGTACAGTAAGGAAATGTTCTGCTGTGTAATTGAAACGTAACCGAACCGTGGCTCGCAGAGCGTTGTGTATGCATGTGCCATGCGGTGTAAAGCGAATCATTCTTGGAGTTGCTCCATTACGCAGTGTACACCTTTGAAATGATTTCAGTGATGAGAGCTCAGCTTGCACATTAAGCCTCTCGATAAGGCAGCCTGGGGTGCAGCTGAAAGGGAGGGTCAGGCGCAGGTCTGCAAGGAGCTGAGGTGCAAGGGCACTGTCTGAAAGAATGTTTTAATGTATCTGCATTCTGTGTGCCCATCCTACCTCTCGCTGGTGAGAAGTTGTCAGACTCCTGCCCCTTCAGTCTCTCTGAAGACCCCTCCAAAGTTGGTCTAGTGTAGGGTGACCAGATTTTCAAAAAAAAAAATGGGGTCCGGGACAGCCACAAACATAAAAGAAGGACTACCGTGGCAGATCTTCCTGCCCCCTTCTTCCCATATGTGAATGCAATATTTCCAGGACTGAACTGCTATCCTGCACTTAAACTCTGTGGTTTTGATTTTTAAGGAGCTTGTTTATGATTAATATAACATTATTCCCTATTTGGTTTCTCAGCCAGTCTGTGTGGCTCAAACGTGTAATGCTGTATAGTTGGTACATGAAAGGTTGGGGGTTGAAGCCCAGCCTGGGATGTCAGAGAGATGCAATGTACAATATATTAATTATTCTGATGAATGTTTGGTTTATTATTGTTGCCCAATGTCGGGGGGAAATTCTGCCGGGGTCGGCCGGGCCGTCCGCAGACCTCCAGGCAGGGAGGCCCCAACTCCTCCCGTGTATATCCCAGATGAGATAGAGTATGAGACACACACAAGGAGCAAGGTGACTCTGCTGTTTATTAGACAAAACGGCAGGGATGGGTCAAGGAGCGTACGCGTTCGTCCTGACACACACACAATCGTGGGGCTCGCAGGCCCTTTTTACTGTATTATGACGCGCTACTTGCGTCACTTCAGAAAGTTAACAAAAAACCTATCGCCACTCTTAATTGGTTGCTCGAGTGGTAGGGTTAGTAGAGAACACATATAGAGAACAATGTTAGTGGACAAAGGGTAGTCAGGTGATATATCTGGGTTGTCCCTACAATTAGATACATGAGAATTGTTACATGAAGACTCCTGAGGATTGGTTAATATTACTGGCGTCAGTGATAAGAGCCCCATGTTCTGATTGGTGCGCCCGTGAGCTTCCCAGCCTGGGACCACCGCCGTTCCCAGCTCTCGGTGTACCTGCAATTTGCAACAATGTTTCACTATGGGTACGTGCAGACAATGTGAGGATTTATTCATAGCTGGAAGGCTGACCGCTCCCACTGTCGCAGATGTCCATTGAGCCTTTCAAGTGTATCTGCCTGTGTCTCGTAGCGAGGGATCCAGACGCCTCTTTTCTCCTGGGTTTGGCATCTCGTCAGGTTCGGCTTGGTCACGTGGGGAGGGACCGTGTTTGAGGCAGAATTCTGCACAATTAATATTGCTTTTCCACTGTGTGTCTGGTTTAATTTGCAGGTGTGACCTTAACGTTGGTGTGCGGAGTGCGAGGTTGCAACATCGTGCCTTTGATGATTTGTTCTTGGAATGTGGGTTTGCAACATTGCGACCTTGGCTGGTTGTTTCACCGGGCTCATTCTGCAGGATCAGCAACCTGACTCTTGCTTTGTTAATGTCCACGGGAGCTCTTGTTTGAGGCCTACTTGGGCCTGGTGCATAAGTGGTCCGTTTGGTGCATAGGTGCTTTAGGTTATAGTAGCATATAGTTCCATGACCAGTATCGTGTCTTCATTATACTTCTCATGGTGGTAACTGGTTTCAAGAGAAGCGTGAGCAAGCTTTGTAGATGAGTTCATGACGCGTCTTGCGTTTCTGCATTCTGAAAGCCTATGTAAAAATAATAAAGATGCACGTCCGTGAATATGCCTGTCGCCTACGTCATAGCACTGAGTATATTCTTCGTGTAGATCAGTGTGGGAATGTCCAGTGTGTATATTTGTACAGATGTGCTTCCCGTTGTCTAGGTCGTCATGGCATCTCTAACGACGTGTAGATTTTAGTCTAGTTGGTCCGTGCCGCAGGTGTCAGCATGGCCAGTGCGGGCTGCTGGGCAGGCAGATGGACACATCCGTATGTTCCTGTACCAGGGTATCTGGTCGTCTGGTAAATGGACAAACTCCTCTCGTGGCGGGTGTCTGGGTCGTGACCCTCTAGGCCAAGTGCGAGAGGTGAAGGACGGGAGCCTGATCTTCCATTCTCCCACTTCAGTCCCCCCTCTGGTCGACTTGTCGACCACAAACATATCCTTCTCGTTTTCTCCTCTTACTCGCCATATCTTAGTTATTCCTCCTAGATGTCCATAATGGTTTACATGATCTTCAAATGACCAATACATATATTCACAGGTTCCTCCAGGAGTACAGTATACCCATTTCCCTATGTAGCTCCTGGGGTTTCTTGGGTTCTCGATCTTCACTGATGGTGGGTCTAGATGGTTGGTGATGATTTGGGTGCGCAACTTCTCCCTCTCCTGTATTATCACACCTGTATGTTGGCCGTCATCTGCTGGCATCAAGGGGTGCATTCCCACCATTTCGAGCAACTCGTCAGTGGTACGTGCCTTCCGGGCCTTCCAAAATCTAATTATGATCAGCGTAGCTCCAGCCAAAATAGTACAACCCACTATTATTTTCAGTCCATCTGACAGCCAGGATGGCATCCATGACCATAATAGTGAAAACCAGCTCTTATCCTTGTTTACACCGTTACTTTCATCCATCATTTTGGAGTGCATCTGGGCCAATTGTGAAACTGCTTCTGTCAGTGTACCATTGTCAGCATCGTTGGCAGGTATGAACGTGCAGCATGATTGTCCTATCTTTGCACAAACTCCTCCTTCCATTGCTGTGAGAAGGTCCAATACATATCTGTTCTGGAGTGCTACCATCCTTATAGCTCGCAGCTCCTCTTTTATTGCGTTAAACCCATTTACTGTAGAATTGATGGTTATCATTAGTTCCCATCTAGTTATTTGGAGCCATTTTGCGTTTGCGTAAGCCTGCAGTCCCGGGTGTATTATTGAGGAGAAGAACATTGCTGCTCTGCTGAATAGTCTGTGTTCTGGCGGTATTGAGGTTAGTGCCGTTTCCGACCTTCCCCACAGGTAATTTCCTGTCAGTGGCTCTCCTTGTCTTTTTCTTCTATTTAGGACAGTATCATTGCTGTTGGTCCTGTTCCCTTGCTCCTCCTGAAGTGGTGCAGATCTCTTTTTTCTCTTGTCCCCTTGATCCATTTTGGGAAAGTTCGCCACATTGACATGCTTCTTAGGTACCACTAGTGATGGTACATTGACGTGCACCATTGTGCACACAGCATTCCACAGGGGAGGCAGTGTATGGTATGCCTTTTCTCCACAGGCCCAATAATGGTCCATTATTACTGCTGTTCCTGCTCCCCCCTCAGGTAACTCCATCACACTTGCACAATTGGTGTTATATCCTACGTCCACCTCTCCTTTATGCTGGTAGCATACCTTGGGCGCAGTCAGCGGTAGTATTGTTATTGGGTCTTCATCTGTTTCTACCCACGTGAGCATTGGTACATACTTGATCCACGTCGTCCAACATCGGTGATTGTGTGCCTCGATAGTTGAGATAGTTTCTTTTGTTACCATGTTGCTGCCAATCACTCCTATCTCCCAGCTGTTGTCCAGATACACCTTTCCTGTTATCGTCACCAGCGGCCTCTCCCAACATCCTTGTTTACCCGGAACTTCAGTGGCGTACCAATCACATGGTAGATACTGCAGTGTTACTTTCTTTGTTTCTCCTTTTGCAGGGCCACTTGTTATGTATCTGAATGCTTCAGCATGTAAACTGCTCTTGTGGTAACTCAAATAGGTCTTGAGGAAGTTGTTTTCATATGGGTATGAGTCTCGTGTTTTTCATGTCATGTGCATTACTGTCCCTTGAAATCTTCCTTTCGTTTGGAACAGTGCCAAGTATATTATGCACTGTGCTGTCTTTTCATCTATTTCTGTGGCAACAAATGTTCGTGAAGCACTCATGGCGTATGGTATTAATGAGCAAACGTAGCAGCTGTCCTCAGTTGTCTGCTTACCAATGCGGGTCATGTGTTGGTACCATATGTTGTTTGTGACGTGTGCTGAATCTTGTATATAATTATCAATACCTTTATTGTCTGAGTATGTGCTGCGTTTAACTCTATTTTGCTTGGGTGCAATGTTACTACTATCACCTGACGTAACACCTGTTGCAGCAGGGGACGGGGGTATATTAGGTTTGGGTGCAGCAATAAAATTAATAGCATAGCTGTACTGCCATACAGAGGCAGCCAAGAACCCGGTGATCATCAAAATCCCTATTACTTTTATTACATATGCTAATCTCACCGGCATTTTGCTCTTACCTTGCTGCAGTCCTGGCAGCGTATTCTTGCGACGTTAAAGTTGCCCGCCTAAAAATTCTCAAAATGCTTGTTATTAAATGTTAGTTGTTTGTTTCCTTTAAGCTCTCCCTATCAAATAGTCATTCAGTGCCCAGGCGAAGAGCTGTTCCCACGCTACTCTAAGTGATCTGTCTCTTAGGACCGGCAAGTATGGGCGGAGGTGGGGCATGGAATATTCTATGGACAGGAGGAATGCTGTGTAGTAGACACGTACCCTTCTCCTTTTTAGGTACGTTGGCCTTTTTATTTCGTATACAAATTGGTGTGGCAATTCTTCTGGGTAGTTATCGTCTGGGAGTACCATCTACGCCTGGGCAGTGGACTTGTTAGTTAGCTATTTTCTTAACAATACAATAATACGCAGTTCCTGTATGTGCGAGAGAAAAAAGAGAACATTCACGTGTTTACATGTGTATTTGTGCAGGCAATGTCCTTCAGTTCAGTTATAACTATACTTGGGGGTCAATGGGCGGGGGGTTTGGGCTCAGATGGCGGAAGTATTTTTACTCTTTGAGCGTGTGACCATGGGGTGGGCAGTATGTGGATCACCCCTTTCTTCGTCAGTTATTGTCTCCGGGGAAGCTGGGTAGTGACACGGTAAGGGAACAATTGGGTCGTTGTCTGTGGTAGAACTTCCTTCCGCTGTCGGGGATGTTGTTGCTGTTCTTCCAATGGACCTGTCGTTGGCGCTGGGGCGGGTCTGCAGTTTGTAGATCTTTACATCATGTAGGTGGTTCCAGGCACGCTTGTCCTTTAGTTTTACTGCTCTTGTTGATACGTCCTCTACCAGATGGGGGCCAGTGAACCGCTTATCGTTCCACTTCCTATTGAAATTGCGAAGTAGCACATGGTCACCTTTGGCAAGTTTGCACAAGTTCTCCTTTTCCAATTCTGTACTGGCGCCTTTTTCTTGATTGCTGGTAGACCCGCCCCGTGTGCGCTCGAGCTGTTGAGACACAAACACAACACTAGTAATCAAAGAAGACACATATTGATACATTTCATCACCTAACACACTCGCTGAACTTTCGTGGTCAGTGAATGCCCTTGACGTTGGCGTTAGGGGAAGGCGCATTTGACGTCCAGTAACCACCTCGTGAGGGGTGAGGTGGTGGTCGGACCCTGGCCTATTCCTTAATTCAAATAGGGCTAATGGAAGGCAATACAACCAGCTTTTCTTTGTTGTTTGTTGTATTTTTGCAATTGCCTCCTTCAATAGGCCATTCAGGCGTTCACATACACCGTTAGCCTGTGGGTGGTATGCACATGCAAATTTGTGTTTTATGCTCAGCAAGGATGTGATATGTTGGAACATTTCGTTTGCGAAATGCGGGCCATTGTCTGACCTTAACACCTCGCACACTCCCCACCTGGGGAAGACCTCCCTTACTAGGAATTTGGCTGCTCTAAATGCATCTGGGTGTGAACAGGGCCCTGCTTCAATCCACCTAGAGAATGGACATACTACTACAATCATATACCTATTACCTTGACATATGTTGATCATATCAAGATAGTCAATGTGAAGGTGCCGAAAAGGTCCCTCTGGCCGGGGTATGGTACCTCTTATCACTTTTAGGGTATGACCGGCCGTAAACTGTTGACATGTGAGACAATTGCTGATAAAATTCGACACATGAGAATTTAACTCGGGACAGAACCAATCTTCTCTAATTCGTGCTGCAATTATTTCCTTGCCTGTATGGGCTGGGTGATGTAATTGGCTCAGGGCGGTGTTTAAAAGTGCCAACGGTATTACAACCTTTCCAGTGCCACCCTGGCGCCATAGTGCGTCGGTTGGTGACATTGTACATCCTCTTTTTACCCATATTTCTTTTTCGGCCATTGGTGCAGCCGCTTGTAGCTCCATAATCTGTGTGGCTGGGAGATGGGTGTACCCTTCTCTTATCAACATCTCCCTAGCCATTCCCCTCCCTCTCCCTCTCTGTGAGTCTGTGGGGTTCCATATCTCACCAAAGTATGCAGCATATTTCGCATGTGCGTCTGCTGCTGCATTCCCTTTTGAGACGTGGTCTTCACCTTTGGTGTGTGCGGTGCATTTTACTAGGGCTAGTTCTTGGGGTTCGTTTATTACTTCAATTAGTTCAGCCAATAAGAGGGCATGTTGCACTGGAGTGCCATCAGCTCTCCTAAACCCTCTTCTTCTCCATTTTGATAGCCCTGAGTGGACAGTGGATGTAACATATGCACTGTCGGAATATATGGTTACTCGTTTGTCAAAACTTTCCTTTAATGCCAATATTAGTGCAACCAGTTCCGCGGCTTGAGCAGAGTAATGCTGTGGTAATTGTACACATTTCATAGCCACACACACCGGCGCTTCCATCATTTTTACCACTGCTGCCCCAGACCTCCGTATCCCATCTCCTTGATCAATAGTTGATGACCCATCAATAAACAAAAGCTCACCTCCCTCGAGTGCGTTTTCTTCAACTTTTCTAGTACATGAGTACATTTCAGTTATTTGGGTGCAGTCATGGGCGTAATCTCCCTCCTCAATTACTTCTGCTAGGAACCTTGCAGGGTTAACCGTGCTACATCTAATAATTGCTAGTTCAGCTCTAGACAAAATGATCTCATAACCTGATGCCCTCTGCGTTGTTAGTGTGGACTTAGGTTTATTCAATATTGCAAATAGTGCATGTTCCACAAACAGTGTAGTTGGACACCCCATGGTTATTGCTGATGCTTTTTCCACTGCAAAAGCAGCTGCAGCGAGACCTTGTTCGCAAGGGAAGTGACCTAACATCACAGGGTCTAAGTGACCGCTGTAAAATGCTACTGGTTTATAGCCCATGCTCGTTTTTTGGGCCAATACTGCTTTCATCACTGCTGAGTCGCAATGTGAAAATATAAAAAATCGTCGCTCATAGTCTGGGGATGCCAGTACTGGAGCAGTTGATATCGCGTCTTTCAATTCATCAAAGGCCTCCCTCATTTCCATAGTCCACCCCAACTTTTTCTCCCCTTTATTGGCTTCCCTCAAACCCTCAAGCAGGGGTCCTATGTATGAACTGTAATCAAATACCCATGCTCTACAGTAGTTGCACAGCCCCAGAAATTGCTGCAGTTCTCTCACAGTCTGTGGCATTGGAGTGCTTGAAATGGCCTGTGCTCTTTGTGGTGCAATCTTTCTTCCATGTTGGGATATCAGTTGGCCAATGTAAAGTACCTGTTCCTGACAGTATTGTATCTTTTCCATGTCTACCTTGTACCCTTTTTCAGCCAATATCGTCAACATGTTTAAGGAGTCCTCTCTGCATTTACTTTTGTTTGTACTGCAAATTATTATGTCATCCACATACTGTAACACTGTGCTTTCCACTTCAACGTTACCCAAATCCATCTGTATTACTCTATTGAAAATTGAGGGTGATTCACAATACCCCTGTGGCAATCTGGTATGTTTCCACTTTGTATTTCGGTAAGTGAAGCTTGTCAAATCTTGTGAGTCTGGGTGTAATGGTATTGAGAAAAAAGCATTTTTAAGGTCAATCACTGTAAATCGTGATGCTTCTGCTGGAATGCCACACAATATTGTGGCCGGGTTTGCTGTTACTGGATACTCTGCTTCTACTATGTTGTTCAAGGGCCTGAGGTCCTGTATGAAGCGCCAAGACCCCCCTTTAGCCTTGCGCACTGGGTACACAGCCGTGTTACATAGTGACTCTGAGGGGACCAATATGCCATTGTTTATAAGGGCCGTTATGGTTTCATATATGCCCTCATCTGCCTCTTTTGACAGTGGGTACTGTTTCACTCTTGGTAGTATGGCACCTTTTTTCAATTTTATCCTTACACCCCCTATGCTTTTTATGCATCCCACGTCATAAGGGCTAATAGTCCATAATGATTTGGGCACCCTTGACATATCCTCCTTAAAGAAGGGGACTGGGGTGCATGCGGGTGCCTCAAGTGCCATTGCAATTTTCTGTGCTACTTGTTTGTGAGCCACTCTTAACCATATTTCTACACTCATCATGAACACTATTTCACCTTCCTCCTTTTCTTCTGAAAACAGCTCCTCATCTGACACCTGGGTCAGCCTACATCCTTCTGCTAGTGCTATCACTGCCCTCCATGCTCTCCCTTCTTTATCTTGGGCGTGCACAGCAATATAATCAGCTGTTGCAATAATGCTCTCAATGTCCATTACAAACACCTTTCCTTCTGGTTCATTAACAGGTGTTTCTGGTCGGAATAGATAGGCTGCTGGCCTCCTCCATATTTTCCCTTCTATCCCTGGCATCCATGCAAATGCCATGTCTGTTCCATACTGGAAGAGCTCGCCATCTACTGGTTCCGCCCTAATCACTGTCTGTCCACAGTATGCTTGCATAATCTGTCGTGCTGCGAGCATGTTAATCCCTGGAGTAGAGCAAATTATGCCATCCTCTGTAAAGGAGATCGTCATATTCAACCTGTTCATTATGTCCCTCCCCAGTATATTTACTGGTGAGGCAATATAATATAAAAGTGGGACCGACAGATCATAATCTCCAATAAATAAGGGAACATTATCAGTAAAGGGAACCAACCCTTTAGCCCCAGAAAATCCTTGGGTGTTCATGGCTTCGCCTGACATCTTAAATTTACCTTCCCTTATGCAAGACCGGGTTGCCCCGGTGTCAACAAGGAATGATAATTTTTTGTCACCTATCGTTACCTCTATGCGTGGCTCCTCCGCACTATTAGGTGTTACTGACAGGATGGGACACACCAAGGCCGTCTGTGGGCTGTCCTATTGGGGGTACAATGATTGGCCATTCCCTGTGTAAGGGTTGTGTCCCAAGACCGTCACCCTACCCAATTGCGTTTGTTGAGTTTGGGGTTGTTGTGTTAGCGCTACTTGTTGTTGTGGCAGTGGCTGTTGTTGTGTTATTTGTTGTTGTGGCAGTGAGAATGTTTGTGGCTGTTGTTGTGTTATTTGTTGTTGTGGGTCACTTCTTTGTTGTAACGTCTGCTGTTGTTGTATGCCCTGCTGTTCTTGTGAGTTCCTAGGTTGTGCCTGTTCATTCCATGCTGGTGTTCCTGGCCTGAACCTACACGTACGTGACATGTGTCCTAATAATCCACAACTCCAACACACGGGTGGTTCCCTGCTTTGCCATGGGAAGCTCCCTGTGTTGTCCTGGTATACTGGTTGCCCTGTGGGGTAGGAATTTCTAAGTCCTCCCACCTGCTGTTGGGTATTATATCCGTAGCCTCTCCCTCTCATAAATCCTCCTCTCCCCCTGTTATAACTATAATACCCAGCTCCTTGCATTGGGTACCCTCCTCCCATGTTTGGTGCGTGTAATTGCAGTGGCGGCACTTGTTGTGTTATAGTCTGTGGAGGTGCTATTTGAGCGGGATCTGTGCAGCCACTACTTGTGTGGGACATTGGGCCATTGGTGTGGGCGTAGTTATTAGTGCCCCTTCCATTGTGTATTTAGTAAGTTTTTTCTGTACTAGTTTAGCCTCTTCTGTTTTCCTGTCCTCTTCCTTTTGTTTCATTTTTCCTTGCCATGTCCTGCAGTGATGTACTATAGTCAGTTGTATTTCTGGCCATGGTTTTGCTTCCATTCCCACTACTTTCTTTAGTTGTTTCTGAACTCCTTCTGGGAGCCCTTGTACTAGTATATGATAAAATATGGCCGGTGTTTTGTCCCATTGTTCCCTAGTTTCCATGCGCCACTTCTCTTGGATATCCTGGATATAATCAACAGGATCCTCATTCTCACGCATCTTACGGGAAGTAATTGCTCCTATGTCTGATGTGTCTGGGTACTGTACTCTCAGTGCCTGCCATAGCGCATGTCTGCAGTTTGCAAATGGTGCCCCATCATGCGATGTGTTTGTTATTGTTACCCCATGGAATCCCGCTCTCTTCCAAATGTCATCCGCTCTATCCCCTAATATTGATATTAACAGGCCCTTCACATCTCCTACAGCTAGTTTCTGTCCTGCGGTGTGTTTTTCCATTTCATATATCCACTTACCCGCACCTCCACTTAGTGATGGGAGCCTACATTTTATATTTTCTTTATCCGTATGCTTCCAAGGGACGTACTGTGGTCTAACCCCTCCTCTCTCCAACAGTGGCATTAAGTTGTGTCTTGTGTCACCCTTTACGTTCCATAATATCGAGTCCCCACACCCCTCCTCTTCTTCCGTTTCCTTTACCTCTTCAATTTCGTCCTTATTACCCCTGCTCCTAACTCCTTCTCCATCCTTTCCCCTCCTTTCGTCATTTCCTGTATTTAATATGGGCGTGTTTATTTGTCTGTCTTGCCTGCGACTAGGGAGGTCTCTAAGCCGACATGCATAGGGTGTCAGTTCGTCCATGAAGGGCGCGAGCTTTATTCTGCGCAGCGAGCGTGCGGTGGTTGAGCATGTAGGGTGCGATGGGGGAGGGCGTGATGGAGATGGGGGTGGTGTGGTTTCATGGGTTTGTCTTTCCACTAGTCCTTGCACTCCCTCCTCACTTCTCTCCAGCTCCTCCCTTCTCCTACTGATCCATGGCGAGTCTATGTTTGTTCGAGTGAGGTATAGCTTATCTAAGCTTTCCCTTTCACTCTTTCTTCCTTCCCTCTCCACTCCTTCTTCCTCCTCACTGCAAAAATCATTCATAAATGGCACCCCCCACTCTGCCTTTTTCCCTTTTATTGTTACTGTTTCTAAGTCTATTAGGTCTATTTCTCCTTTTCCTTTGTTACCAACTGCTCCCCCTAGTGCTGATGTCGTTGCTACTTCTCTACTTCTATATACATCCCCCCATTTTTCACTCTCCCTACTCCTCCCTTCTCTTTCCCCTTCACTTCTCTCCTCCATCTCCCTACTATTTTCCTCCCTTTTCCTTTTCAATTCCTCCATCACTTCGTTGCTCATCTGTTCCAATATTCTTTCATCCTCTTTCTTCCTCTCCCATTTCACCCTTTCTCTTTCTACTATACTTTCTATTACTTTCCCCTCTTCATATTTCTTAGCTGTCTCTGATAGTACCCTCCTCTTCCATATTGCCATTTCCTTTTCCTTTTCTTCTTCTTCCTTCTTCTTCTCTCTCAGCACTACTCTTGATACCCTGTCTGCTGCTGCTTTTACCCTTTCAGCTTCTCTCCTTTGCTCCTCATTTCGTTCCCTTAATTTTTCCAATTCGTTCTTACCTTCTTTCCTTTTCCTCACTCTCTCTCTTTCCTCCCTCTCAAGCTGTTTGATCAATTCATTCTGCTCATCCCTTAGCTTTGCTAATCTTTCCTCCAAAATCTCTTCCTTTTGCCGTAATAGCTCCTCCCCCCTCATTTCACTCTCTCTTGCACTATCCTCGTCTGTTCTCTTTACTACCTCCCTCTCTTCTCCAGTTAGTGAACCTCGTAATTTTAATAATATCTGTGCAGCTACCCACTCATCATTTCCTATCTCTACAGTCTGCTCTTCTCCAATCCTCCCCTCCCCCACTGGCATCTTCCTATGAGCCACATATGGTGGAGGGCTATATGCCGGGTTCGAGTATCCTTCAGCCGCCCTTAACTGTCCTTCTATTTCTCCTAATTCTCTTAAAGGGTACAACCCTCCTCCCTCTGTTTTCACTCCCGGTGTTATGGGTACCTCGTTGCTCGGTTCCTTTTTTATGTCGTCTGATTTATCAATCTTTTCTCCTCCCTCTCCTCCGTTCCCCGTATTCTTTGTGCTTTCACGCCCCTTTTTCCCATCCTCTCCTTCTTTCTTAATCTCCTTTTCTTCCGGTGGTTCCCCCATAGTGAACATTCCATTTGGTCCTGGTCGGGACCCCTGGAACATCCTCCATAAGTTAAACACCTCCACATGGTTTGCCAACTTCTTCCCCTTGTATGTATTGTGCAGATGGTTTAGCAGTGAATGTTGGGCATATGGATCGAAACTACCATTAGGCGGCCATGGTGTTAACATTTTGTTATCCGTCCCCTGGGTCCACTCTATGCTGTACTTAATTAATTTCTCCCTATGGGGTGGCAGTGTGGTGCATATGTGTTGTAGTGGGGTAGTGAGGGTGTTCCCCCACCCTCCCGACCCTGTCCCATATGACATAGTGGCGCTCCACTAGTTACCCTTCCCTTCACTAGCAGTTTACAATATACAACCTTATATTGTTTACCTGGCCCCGCAAGTGTGGGGACTTACGACAATCCTTTGACAGATTATGCAATAAAAATTATTAAAATTAAAAAAAAAAAATATATATATATGTATGGTTTTACATTTGTATATTCCCTCCCTTACGGCCCCCTGCGGCCGAAGCGCACGCAGCCCCCTGCGGCTGCGTACCCTTTACGACGCTCTTATACAGTCGTCCTGTTTCTCCGTTCTCCTCCCCCTTCTACACTTGCCGTGGCCGGCGTTCTCTGTGCGCAGCCACGCCCCTCTCCCCTTCTCCTTTTCCCGATCCACTCGTTTATTGTTTATCTCCGTGTCCGCTCCCTTATCATATTTCTCTTCCCCACCACTCTCAAAACCAAAGTTCCTCGTGCTCGCGATATCCTATTAAAGCCCTACTGGTGACGTCACCGATCTCTTCGAGCTACTGGTACATTCTTCATATGTTCTTTAAGTTCAAAATACACTTGCAATCTACCCCCGCTAACCCTACAGCTGTCTTCCTGTCACTCCTGGAACAAGGTAATCAAATCAATAATATAATCGGACTGCGCACGCTGCGTCGCCTCGCGTGTGATACGCCCCTCAACAGGAGGGCTTAACCAGCCAATTATCTTCCGTATTGGGCAACTAGGCAACTAGCTACCGCCTACAGGGAAACGTCATCTACCTATCGAGTTTCTTGCTCGAACAATAGGGATCCTCGTCTACTCATTGATCAATAAATGCCAAATCGTAGGAAACCACACACACCCACCCTTACACGTAGTCGCGACTTAGGCCAATCAGTGTCTTACGAGCGGCCGCACGTGATGTTTTCGTGCTCCGCCCCCCTCTTTCGCGTGACGTAGCCGACTGCTCTCGCACTCGCTTCGCTACCATTCATTCCATTGGCAACACTAAGTTGTTAGACCTTCGCCGTGCATCTGTACAACACCTCCCTCATCCCTTATTTACTTCCTCCCTCCTCCCTCACAATTTCGCATTGCTTGTTGTGCGTGTCATGCTCACCAAGTTCTCTCGATGCAGGGCCACTCGATTGCGTTCACCCCTCCGAGCGGCTCGCCACCTCCCCTCGTCTGGACCACGTCTGGACACTCGCCAACCGCGGGCGGGATACTTCTCAACCGGCTCCCGAGGGCCAATATCCGGATTGCGCTGTCCGGTCTTCTCGCAGCTCCGCGATGGTCCTGTAGTCCTCAGAAGGGGGCAACGGCAGAGGGGGCCGCGCCGCCAGGCCTCCTAGCAACGGGAGTGCCTGGAAAAAGTAAAAAATAAAAAGTCGATCTTAAACAGATCTCAGCAGTGCCTCCAACTTGTCGGGGGGAAATTCTGCCGGGGTCGGCCAGGCCGTCTGCAGACCTCCAGGCAGGGAGGCCCCAACTCCTCCCGTGTATATCCCAGATGAGATAGAGTATGAGACACACACAAGGAGCAAGGTGACTCTGCTGTTTATTAGACAAAACGGCAGGGATGGGTCAAGGAGCGTACGCGTCCGTCCTGACACACACACAATCGTGGGGCTCGCAGGCCCTTTTTACTGTATTATGACGCGCTACTTGCGTCACTTCAGAAAGTTAACAAAAAACCTATCGCCACTCTTAATTGGTTGCTCGAGTGGTAGGGTTAGTATAGCACACATATAGAGAACAATGTTAGTGGACAAAGGGTAGTCAGGTGATATATCTGGGTTGTCCCTACAATTAGATACATGAGAATTGTTACATGAAGACTCCTGAGGATTGGTTAATATTACTGGCGTCAGTGATAAGAGCCCCATGTTCTGATTGGTGCGCCCGTGAGCTTCCCAGCCTGAGACCACCGCCGTTCCCAGCTCTCGGTGTACCTGCAATTTGCAACAATGTTTCACTATGGGTACGTGCAGACAATGTGAGGATTTATTCATAGCTGGAAGGCTGACCGCTCCCACTGTCGCAGATGTCCATTGAGCCTTTCAAGTGTATCTGCCTGTGTCTCGTAGCGAGGGATCCAGACGCCTCTTTTCTCCTGGGTTTGGCATCTCGTCAGGTTCGGCTTGGTCACGTGGGGAGGGACCGTGTTTGAGGCAGAATTCTGCACAATTAATATTGCTTTTCCACTGTGTGTCTGGTTTAATTTGCAGGTGTGACCTTAACGTTGGTGTGCGGAGTGCGAGGTTGCAACATCGTGCCTTTGATGATTTGTTCTTGGAATGTGGGTTTGCAACATTGCGACCTTGGCTGGTTGTTTCACCGGGCTCATTCTGCAGGATCAGCAACCTGACTCTTGCTTTGTTAATGTCCACGGGAGCTCTTGTTTGAGGCCTACTTGGGCCTGGTGCATAAGTGGTCCGTTTGGTGCATAGGTGCTTTAGGTTATAGTAGCATATAGTTCCATGACCAGTATCGTGTCTTCATTATACTTCTCATGGTGGTAACTGGTTTCAAGAGAAGCGTGAGCAAGCTTTGTAGATGAGTTCATGACGCGTCTTGCGTTTCTGCATTCTGAAAGCCTATGTAAAAATAATAAAGATGCACGTCCGTGAATATGCCTGTCGCCTACGTCATAGCACTGAGTATATTCTTCGTGTAGATCAGTGTGGGAATGTCCAGTGTGTATATTTGTACAGATGTGCTTCCCGTTGTCTAGGTCGTCATGGCATCTCTAACGACGTGTAGATTTTAGTCTAGTTGGTCCGTGCCGCAGGTGTCGGCATGGCCAGTGCGGGCTGCTGGGCAGGCAGATGGACACATCCGTATGTTCCTGTACCAGGGTATCTGGTCGTCTGGTAAATGGACAAACTCCTCTCGTGGCGGGTGTCTGGGTCGTGACCCTCTAGGCCAAGCGCGAGAGGTGAAGGACGGGAGCCTGGTCTTCCATTCTCCCACTTCACCAACATCAATATTCATTCATTTCATACTGGTAACCTTACCTTTATCCAGAAACCGGGACATGGTTTTTAAATTAAAAACACCCTCGGGACAGGGGGACAGAGAGCCTAATTCTGCGACTGTTCCGGCAAAAACGGGACGCCTGGTCACCTTAGTCTGGGGAGCACTTTGCCCAGCCTACAACAGATCCGGGAATGGCTACAGACCCTGATGTGAGCGCTGTAAGCATGTGTGTTTTGGGCTTTGATCTGAAAGATTGAGGAAGTAGGGAGGGTGGGAAGGCACACCATCCCTTTACACTTAACCTTTTCAGCAAACAACCCCAATTGTCTGTGAAGTCTCTGGACAGGGTGGTGGAAAGAATAAAAAGGGAGAAAGTAAAGTTATTAACCAAAACATGGGAGCAGATTCCCCAAGGCCAACTGTGAGAGTGGCGGCCATCACCGGATAGTTGACAGGTGGTGTTACCTCAATCACGCTACTTCTTCCATGCCCTGCTCGCCCAAACGGTCCATCGGACATCGAGGGGTCCTGCTAGCCGCTCCCGAGGACTACATTGCATGGTGTTAAGCAAGATTGTATTGCAGTAACCTTGTGGGAGATTACACCAGCCTTGTCCTCTTGGTATTAGCTAACCCAACAATTGTACTACTCAAGTTGGTAGAGTGACTGAGCAGCTAGACTTATCTTAAGAGAGGTAAACGTGAGCGATAGAGCTGTAGCATTGAAATCCACAAATGCAAGTATACAAATAACACTTACTCTCAAGGTTTTCTAGTAAAATAAATAATTATTTAACAGTCAGTTTTAAATAAGCCTTCTTTAAAAAGGGCATATGCAACAATAAAAATACACTTCAAAGCACTTTCTCAGAATCAATATAAGCAAGTAGATGTTCGTTATATATGCTTCATACACACTCCCTACACCCTGAGGTAACTTCAATTACGAGGACAGTATTGGCATTTTTTTTTTTAATTTGTTTATTGGTTTTAACAGTTTAACAAAGAAAGTATGCATCACTTGTAATATCAGACGTTAATCAAAGAATTACGTATCCCCCCCACCCCCAACTCAAGACCACAGTCAACGTTATCTTCCAATTATGATGGGCCGGATTGATGGCTAGGACAGTCCGAACCGTCCGGGGTGTCGTCAGAGTTATTAGGATGCAGTAGTGGCTCTGTTAAAGCCACCCAGCGATGCAGTTTTCCACTGGAGTCCAGCCTCTGTTCAAGGATTGCCGTTTCCCACGCGCCGGTCTCCGCCGTTATCCATTTCGTCAGGTCCCCCCACCACAGTGCCTCATACGGGGCCCTTGGGCTCTTCCATCCCATGGCTATGCGTCTCTTCGCAGTTATGTAAATCAGATCTTTGAGTTTGTTCAGAGGCTTATTTTTGTGGTTGCGTTTGCATCTGCCCAGGATGCAGGCTGCAGGGTTGTTCACTTCTAGCTCAATATCTGCGTCCGCCACCCTCTCCTGAACCTGTGTCCAGAAGTGGCGTATCTCCGGGCAGCCCCAGAACATATGCGTCATACCCGCTCTCGGCTCCTTACATTTGGGGCATACTTGGGCCTCAGCTCCTTTGAAATTGGATATGGCCTCAGGTGTTAGGTAGGCTCTGTTGGTGATGTATAATTGAATGAGCTGCAAACAGGCGTTCCTAGAAACTTTTTTGTGGTAGTGAGTTATTTTCTCCCATTCGACCTCTGCAAAGTCTTGGCCAAGTTCGATTTCTCATTTTGCTTTGCTTTTGAGCTCGCTGTTTGTCGTGCCCTGGAGCAGGGTTTCGTACAATCACGAGGTTTCATGGCTGCCTTCGGCTGTGTTTAATAGTGTTTCTATGACCACGTTTTCCGTCTTTGGGGTGGTAGCCTCTGGCCATCTAACCATTATGGCTTGTGTCACTGCCCTATGGAGCAAAAATTGGCCAGCGGGTAATCCCGTAGTCTCAGCAAGGTCAGGGAAGGGTATGATCTCCTGGTCTCGTGTTAGGTCTCCCAAGGTGGCCACTCCATAGGGTTCCCACTGGGTGCGTGATTGGAGAGAGCCCCATGGCTGGTAAGCCATAATTGCTGCGATGGGGATTTGTGGTGAGAAGGGATCAGCTGGCCCCACAGTTCTGCACGCTCTGTTCCAGGGCTTTATTCCAAGTTTGATTAGGTATGGGAAGGGCTGTGTGAGTCTGTTCCGGACCCATAGTAGGTCCCTCAGGAGGAGATTGGGCAGGTTGGAGGAGCCTAGTGTCCGTGGAGGTCTCGTCAGCCATCCATCGCATCACATGCCTTAGTTGGCTTGCCAGGTAGTACAATTCGAAATTGGGGACTTTGATTCCTCCCCTCTCGTAGGGTCTTTGGAGTGTGTCCAGCGCCACCCTGTATCTGGCTCCCTGTCAAAGGAACCGTCTACATAGTTTATTTATGTTTCTGAAGAAGGAGGTGGGGATATTGTAGGGAACGTTTGTAAAGTTGTATAGTAAGCGGGGAAGAGCAACCATTTTGAGGAGATCGGCCCTTCCGGCCATCGAGAGCGGGAGCTTGCCCCAGAATCCCATAGATTTATCTAGAGTGTCTTTAGCTCTCACCGTGTTGAGTATATGTTCCGTGTATGGGTCCCGGCGTATAGTGATTCCCAGGTATCTAAAGGAGGTCACTTGCCATTCTAGGTCCAGGGAGGGAAGGGATCTTAGGTCTTCTTTATACAGTGGGCAAGAGGGTAGAGGCAGGACTTGTCTTTGTTAATTCGGATACCCGTGTATCTGCTAAATCCGTCCAGTGTTTCTAGAATGTAGGGGAGGAGGTGTTCGGGGTTATGTAGGTACAATAGCGTGTCGTCCGTGTACATAGAGACGAGGTGGGTCACTCCATCTATTACGATGCCCCCATCTCCGTATTCCTGTCTAAGGTATGCGGCTACGGGTTCGGTGGCAATGATGTATAGCATCGGAGAGAGTGGGCAGCCCTGACGGGTGCCCCTGTGTAGGGCCCATTTGTCTGAGAAGGTCCTATTTGTGCGCACCCTAGCGGTGAGGTTGGTGTAGACTAGCTGGGTCCATTTCAGGAAGGCAGGTCGAAGGCCTTGGTGGCGTCAAGTGACGCAACCGCGTACTTCTGAGGCCTCTGTTCCGTGCTGTATGCGATGTTATGCAACCTACGCAGGTTCTCTGTTATGGAGCGACCGGGCACATAACCCGTTTGGTCCTGATGGATCAGGTGGGGGATTACCCTTCGCAGCCTACTAGCTAGCAGGGAGGTTAGGATCTTGCAATCGACATTTAACATGGAGAGGGGCCTATAGGAGCCGCAGTGCGATCCGTCTTTCCCGGGTTTCAGGAGGGGAATTGTCACTGCTTCCCTCATGGAGTCAGGGAGGGCACCACGCTCGTAGGCTTCGTTAAACACCTGTGCCAGCAGTGGGGCCAAGGTCTCTTCGTACAATTTATAAAATTCCCCGGGGAGGCCATCAGTGCCGGGGGATTTACCGGCCGGGAGTGATCTGATGATTACTTTGACCTCATCTGGGGTGATGGGTTCGTCCAGGATGTCCGTCATTTGAGGATCAAGCCTGGGAAGGTCTATGTCATCCAGGACATCCTCAATGTCGGAGTCGGCCAAGGGTGGGGGTTTTGGCGTATAATTTGCCGTAAAATTCAGAGAACACCGAATTAATTTCAATCTGGGTGTGCACTAGGGAGCCGTCTGGTTGAGTACTTGGCAAATGGGTGTTCTGGGGGTCTCCCTCTTGTATAGCCAAGCTAGGAGTTTACCGGGTTTGTCACCTAGGGCATGGGTTCGTTCAACGTGTTTGGCATAGCTCAGCCTACCCAGGGACTCCCAGTGCGTAAGGCAGGTTTGCTTTAGGTCAATTACTTTCTGTAAGTGTTCTGGGGATGGGTCTAGTCTGCCTTCCAGTTCTCCCAGCTCCCTCTCTGCGTGTTCTAGGGAGGAAGTAACCGACCTTAGTGCCCCACCCGCGGCTGCGATCATCTCCCCCCTCATGACCACTTTGTATGCCTCCCAGGTGGTGCCTATGTGTTTGACACTGTTGAGGTTCCTTTCCCAATAGTCTTCTGTCCTGTCCGCAATGTGCTCGCGGAGGGCTGTGTCTAGAAGGGCTTCAGCCCTGAGTCTCCAGGTGGGGACAGGGGGTCTAGGCGGGTAGACCTCCCAGGTGGCCAATAGTGGGGAATGATCGGACAGGACTCTGGTCTGGTACTGAGCCCCGCCAAACATTGCCTGTTGTTCTAGGCTTACGAAAAGGTAGTCAAGTCTAGTGTGGACCGTGTGTGGAGGGGAGTAAAAGGAAAACTCACGCAGGTCTGGGTGTTGTTCTCTCCATAGGTCTCGGAGTTGTAACTGCTGTACCAGCCTCGACAGTATTTTGGCCGGCGGGGAAGGGCGTGTATGCTTATCATCAGACCTGTCTTTCTGGGGGTCTAGGGTGCAGTTGTGGTCGCCCCACCATATCATGGTTTAGTCCCTGTAAGGGCTGAGACGTGAATATAGGGAGTGAAAGAAGGTTGTTGCATCGTGGTTGGATGCATAGGTGCTGACTAGGCATGTCCAAAGGCAAAACTAACAAAAGAGTTAAACCTGGTTTGGCACTCAGAGTAAACCCAAGAAAGACCTCAAAAGCAAGAAATGGCAAAAAAAAGAAGACTGGGGCTATTTTGACAAAATAGTCACCCATGGGTGTTGTACTGCATCTGAGGATTCAGCCTGCGGTAAAAGCACGCAATGGTAGGAAAAGTAAACCACTGCCACCAGCCATTAAAAGTTGTGAGGGTAATTTAATAAATGGTTACATGAGTAAGTAGGGAAAGGGGCTACTAAGTAACCCCCCAGTACTTTCACATAGATGGGGTGTACTGGTCCTACATAGGAATAACAGATAAGTGAAGTCAATTTCACCTTACTACTCTTGGGAACAGTAGTTCACCCAAGAGAAGGTGGTTAAACCTTAAGAGACATCAAAAGGACTTCTCTGTGACACTGCACTGAAGGTGCTCTGTGTCACTATACAAAAGTAGATACCTATGGAGTTTGTCAGACTCCAAAGACGAAGAGTCCAAATCAGAGGAAAAATACATGAGAGAGTGAGAAAAAGGTCTCACTCACTCCAGGATAAAAATGTAAACTCCTAAAGTCCAGCAAAAGAGCTGGGTGTCTCTAAGGTGGAAGGGAATTAGCACATAAATGAGAACTCTCCCTAACACATGGCGGCAAAGATATTTGCAGAAACACCATGCCTTGGACTCGTAACTTTCCTTTTAGGTCTTTTTTCTTGGCTCACCCTTACAAGGTCAAGCAAGTAACATGTTCTGATTTAAAGTGCTTACTTGGTTTACATTACCTTGTATTCCAGAAATCCTAGATTTATGCAGATTTTTTTCACCCCGGTAGGCTGCCTGAACGAACCTCCTTCAAATTATTAAAACATATGCAATCCAATCAAAACGTTCGGGACAAGAGCTCAAAATCGAGATGAAGGCCTACTTGCTCTTCTCTGGGCCTCGCAGTGTAATTGTGTTTGTGGCAGCACTTTTGTTTTCCATGTTAACCCCCTTCAGAAAAAGAAGGGCACGTTCTGTTTGTTAAAGCAGCAGTGCTGTTTAATAGACGTATTGCCTATAACTCCCCAAATCCACAGTCGCATACTTTATTTGCATGGTATTTCTCTGGGGAAGGAATGGGCGGTGTCCTGTTTGCAGTAGTTCTGTAGCTGACTGCAAGCTCCTCGAGGCACTGAGCTCCTGTAGCACCACCTGCTTTCTCCACTGCAAGCCTTTTGCCACCAAACGCTGGGA
Organism: Ambystoma mexicanum; assembly: GCF_040938575.1. NCBI lineage: Eukaryota > Metazoa > Chordata > Amphibia > Caudata > Ambystomatidae > Ambystoma > Ambystoma mexicanum. The sequence continues at coordinate 940,834,043 of NC_090936.1, forward strand.
ATGTTTTTTGGGGCTGTGCACCGATAGTTATTGGAAGCAAAACGGCACTGCCTTTTTTGGGCTTGCAAAGTTGGAAGCGCACTCACAAATAGAAACAGAAAACTACTTAAAGGAGATGGAGGGAGTAGGGAAGGAGGGCACCAGGACTATGCTATTAATGAATGAGATTACCTAAATATGGTTGACTAGCCAAGGAAAATGCACTCACCTAACCAATACAAATTATTTCACTAGTACTTCCTGTTGGGTCGGTGTTACAGATCAGTAAATTTGCCTTCCAAGGAAACAAAAATAAACGTTTGCCGCTGCTGCCTGGATGAGTGTGTGCTCTCCCAAAACAAAGTTCCTTTGTCGTTGTGGCATTCCCTCTGCTGGGCGTGTGCTCCGTCAGGCTTACTTGCAACAAAGTTACCAGCGAACTCAAGGAAACAAAGACTTCAGCTGCCATTTTGCTGCCTTCTCGATATCTCCCCTCCCAACACTGCAGAGCTTTGAACTGAAAGCGAAAAGAGGATCACTCCGCTTCTCCAGTATTGAAAGTCACACAGACAGGTGACATGCGACAGTACACCTGATTGGTCTAAAATACATTAAAAAGCTACTATTGGATTATATCCGCCTAGTACTACACAAATGAACACTTTGTGCCTTGGGATTTGTATGGCAGACCATTTCCAGTGGTCATGACAACCACAAAGACTGTTTTCTTGGAACCCCTTTCTTATAGTAACAATTGTTTTTGCGATATTTGGTGGCTTGTGCCTCCAAAAAGCACCAACACCAAACATTTAGAAGATGACCTGGGATGATAAGGAGTAACTGAAAAAGGTTTTTTTCTAAGCAGTCCTCAAAAATCCCACCAAGTATAAATGTGCTTTCATCAATAAATGCTGTGCTCCATGACATGACTTTGGATCTGTCTTTAATTTCTCGTACACATCCCTCTGCCTTTACTTCCTGTACCGATCCACACTTCAGCGCGCCATCATTCTGTGCTGTTCTTCGATCTCTGGGCATGAGGCAGTCACCTTTGATTATTTCTGGGCTTTATTGACACTTATGACTGTTTTCAGTCTCTGAAACTAATTTGTGAAAGTTGTAATGAGTGCAAGAACACGCCACCAAATCAACAGACAGGTGCTGATTGATACCTTTAGTGCCCTCGGCTGGAGAGTACTTATTGGACACAATTGCTCTTGACCCACAGCTTCCAGGCAATACAGCACTGTTATGGCACCCATGCACTTGTACTAATGCTAATTTACATCTAATAGATTTTGACAAGGAAATGCCCCTCACCAAACGTATTACTAATCTGATCCCTATGAGAGTGAAAAATGGACACAGCTCAAAGCAAGCCTTGCACAGACTGAACGTCCTACCGCGTGAAGTGTTTTAAGGGAGCTGATCAGAATATCACACAGGCACTGGAGCAGCATTCCAACTGAATTACATCTTTAATGTACTTGCAAAGGTGATGGGGCGTTACTAGGCTTGAAATATTTCGTTACGTGCCTGTGGCATTGACACGATCATGGTTTTATAGATGTGATTGCTACCTACAAAAGCAACGTAAATTAGTTACAACAAACCCATAGCCAAACCCGCTCTCGCAAAATTGTTAATACCAAACTTTAATGAAATCAGTCCGATAATGGAGCGCAAATCCTTGCAACAGTAGTTATGCAAAACAACGGAAAAAACTTGAATAGCATCTTCTCCTTCATCGTTGCCAAGATAGATAGGAGCGCAGCTGCAATTAGGTCACAGAAACGCCAGCCACATTGGTTTTGTACATCAATAGTAATCCTCCAAAGTATACATAGGAATAATAGCTACAGTAGCGCACTCTTTGTACTGCGACCAAATGAGATTCTTGGCAGAGCCCTGGCGCTACCTGGAACTTCCCCACATTCTTTCAGTTTCTGATTGATTAAATGGATTATTTGGCATTTTGGCAGAGGCCTGACATTCTTGGGAAACAAAGACTCTCTTTCAGGTCTCACATGTTAAAGGCCCTTTGCAGAAGCTAAAAGGAAGGTGTACGTTTCCTCTGAAGGTTTTATTTATATTTCTTTCACTGGTTCCATACATCTATAATAACACCAGCAAAGGGTAACTTGACACAATTGTTTTAAAAGAGTTACATATATTAAATAGGGTTAACACCCAGTTAATAAAGGAAATGCTAGGTTTAAACTAAATTCAACACATGCTGCAATAGTCAAACAGTCGGTTTAGTTTAGTGTTTTGTGTTGTTTAGACCAATGTTTGTATTGTCTTAGTACCATAGTTTTTCCCTATACTGACTCATCTGCAATACTAATATGTCAACTGGCAGACATCCTCACTTCTCATTTATTATAAACCTTACCTCCATATTGCTAGTGGATTTATGAATTCAATGATGCAATCTCACCTGTAAGACATTACAAACCAGCCAGTCCAGTTAAGAGCTTGCAACCACACACACCATCTTGCCATCCTATATACAAATTAACCATAAACAGACATTGCCGGAATGTAGTGGGAAAGACAGATAATCGAGCTAGGTAAAACCAATGCTTAATTTCTAAGAAAAGAAGTGCCAGGGCCCAAATATTTTCCAGCACGCTTGTGACACTGTGGGCGGCCAGTTCCATTGCTGCCACCATCCAAATCTGCTTTCCACAGTGTTGACACATTTGGGGTTAAACTACAGCATTGGGGTTGATTTATGATCCGGCTATACTTCATATTCAACCTGAGTCTGAGACAATAAGTGCGGAGGCTCAGAAAGAAGTGCCAGGGCAAAGCCCTGGCATACACCCCCACAAATTAAATTAAGCACTGGATAACATGTATGCAGTACCGAACAGAACAGAAAATCAGCTGAACCGCTCTCAAAGCAGAAATCTGACTGATGGAGGGACAGAAGGTAAACAGACAATGACAGCTCTCGGCCGTCAATGCGCTCATATGAGTATAAACCTTGGAGCCAGTCATTAGCGCTAATAAGCACCCAGAGCCGAACATTCGAATCCTCTGAACCAATCAGGATCCATGGCTTCCGGCAATAATATCCGGTGAAACCATGGAACCTACCATTTGGAAGGATTATGACATCCACACCCCAAGTTTCTCAGGGTGCGTCCTTTCCCTTTCTCCATCTTTCGCTCAACTTTCTGTGTATCCTCATCACTCAACTCCCCAAAACCGAGCAGAAATTCACTCCTGATATTTACATTTTGCCAAAACACATTATCAGCTATCAATTGTTTCACCTGCTCAGATATACAAGCACTGGTGGGAGCCTATTTATTACCTCCTGCTCCTAATCACCAGAAGAGTGGGGAAAGTAAAAATAGAGTGATGCCCACTGCCCGCCAAGCAACAGATGTGTCACTTTAAACGTTCTTTCTAATTTCAGGGCAATTCTAAACTCTCATTTTATCATCCAGCCATGTGGCTAAGTCCTCATAGCTATATTACTTGAAGATGATGGGCAATACAGAATGTTATGATTCTACAGTCCTTATGCACCCTCCTTTGTCTTGTACGTCAGGCTTGCTGGGTCATAACACCCCCATGCGCCCGCAGCTATGCACAATATTGCTTATTTGTTGTTGCTAGGCCCAACTGCTTGGTCAATGCCTATATATTGCTAGCATTATTGGTTCACAAATTATGCTAGGTTATAAGCTAGATCATCTTCCAACAGTGTGCCAACTCCATCTATTTCACAATAAACCCCTCTAGATCCAACACACATAGCTTTCCCATCTTCATACAGTAGTCCCTAACCTATATTTTCCATGGAGATAACCTCCGGGTCTAGCAAACCACTCTACAACCTCCTCATTTTCCCAGCTGAAAAAAAATAGCATGGATTGGAAAAACCTGTAGAAACAAATTCTCAGAATGTTTTCTTGTATCCATGCTCTTGTAATTTGAGTACAACACACACAGCAGTGTTTTGAGCACAGGCAATTCACTCTGCATGTTCACCTGCTCTGTGCAGATAATCTAGCCCACCAGGAAAGGTTTGAGGGCCATTTTCTTAAAGACCAATGGAGAAAATAGAAGAGGGTGAACCCCATGTACCAGGCATATAGGAAACCGTCTTACAGTCATTATAATAGGGAGAGTAAATATGTAGGTGTGATGGAGGGTGGTCTCAAGTCTTGGCTCTTAATCTGATAATGGAAATCTGACCCAATGAAAAATACATAGATAAACACACTTCCATTTTTTGAAAAACCCATCAAACAGATTAAGCTTTCTGACTTCTTATCATACAAATGCAAAATATTATTTTTGGGAACATCTAGATTTGTACAAACATGTGATGGCATTATAAATAATCCAAACACGATTGTAAACAATTGATTTTTCTCAAGCCTTTTTTAAGTTTCTTTTCTGGACTGAAATACCAACATTGTTGTCAAGTGTCCTCTTACAATGCAGTAATTCCCAAACTCCCAAGAAGATCACAAATCTACCTATACCTTAACATGTGCAGAGGAACAATCTTCTAGGGAAGTTTCTCAGGAACCCAAATGTGCATTTGCCCAAATTTCCTGACATGTCGATGTCTAAAGTAAGATTTTTAAAGCCACTTTCTTCCATGCGCTTCCAAAATATCAAACTATGTAGTGACTCAGTCCTTGATTTTGATGACTCAAGGTCACTCGAATGGAATATCAACCAGAATACAAAGATATAGGAAGTACAGAACCAACAACTTCCAAAATGAAAGTAAACTGCTATAAGCAGACGCTGCACCAGCTGCCAATAAGGTTGGACTTAAAGACAAAAGGTCCAAACAACATGCTTCTCTGCTGTTAAAGATACTACCAGACAGAGAAGACCATATGTTAAAAGGCAGCCGACTAGTATTCAACCTGGAATGCAAAATACTGACCCAAAACAACAGGGACTTATATTAGTTATTGGTTCTTGGGTGCTAGGCCTATCTTGGGCTACAAATGAATATGTTCCTCACGCAGAGCAAAATAAAGAGAAACCAGGATATGTTTCCCATGGAAATCCAAATCAGAATGTGTCTCTGGAAAGAAACCAATCCCTTCCTAGAAACAGTTGTCAAGACAACTATCTTCCTTATCTTCTTCAGTTCCAGGAAAATAAATCCCCAAAGCAGGGTGTGTGGAGACTAACAAATGTATACAACAATCAGGATTAGAACAATTACTGTGAGACAGCTAGCATTCTGGCCCTCTTAAGGGTTGGAGGGAGCCTGACGCCCAACACCCTTTCCCAGTGCATGGGTGAGGGGAGGCCCACATCCAGCCCCTCCTTACCTGAATTGGCAGCAGATGCAATACCACGAAGAGAACTAAGAGAATGCTGGCAGCATTGGGCCGGGCAATGTACGCCGGCACAGCCCAGCAACAGCGCTGTAGGACGTGGCAAGGAGGGACACAGCAAATCGGGACATGGCACCAGGCGTGCTGTGTCAACTGCAACACTGGACCCCAAGCACATGTGGAGCATCCACTAGCCCACCAGGGAATCATTTGAAGGATTATTTAATTATGAATTATTTAGTGATTAAACAAAGGCCCCCAAAAAGGCGTTTACACACTACACCACCAGGGATGTTATTATTATATTAAAAAGGCCCTGGGGGGCTTCTATAGAATGTTCCCGGACTCCATCAGCATCCGTGTTGGAAAGGGCCACGGCATACTAGCCCTTTTATGCCCTGCTATGGCCTTCCACTGTCACATCTTGGTAAGGGGCCTAGTTGGGCGAGGACAAGAGGTGGAGGAGAACATCTGAGAGGCCAGAGGAGGCGAGAGAATAGAAGTGCAGATGCTATTATAAAGAGGGGATCTGTGGAGTTTTTTGTGTGAGAGTGGAGAGTGTAAGGAGTAGAGGTAGATAAGGAGTAGCAGTGTAGTAGTAGTGGCAGAGGTAGTAGTAGTAGTTGGAAGTAGAGACAGTAGATAGTGGGAGTAGTGAAATAATGAGTAAGTCGAATTGGCAGTAGAGTGGTAGCTGATAGTAGAGGGCTGTAGTGAACACTAGTGAGTAAAAGACTGATAGTAGACTGATAGTAGTAGTAGTAGTAGTAGTAGGTGCAGGTAAAGGAAGTAAAGGGACAGTTTTAACAACAGAGCAAGAGCAGTAGTAGAGGAAGAGTAGTAAGAGTGATAGGGAGTGGGAGAATAGGAGTAGCTAGTGGTAAGAGCAGAGATAGACTGACTTTATGCTCACAGCTCAAACTCTATCAACCGGTCGGGGTGGACAACAACAAGAGGAAAATATTCCAAATATAAATGTTTAAGTAGAAGAGGAAAGGGGGATGATGTGGTGAAGTTATGACAAACTTAGAGGAAACATATTTTGCATCCTCTGAAAATATCCCTGAATTTCCTGAAAAATTGATAAAGGCCAATAGTAACCCCTCTTCCTTCCGTGGGATAAAATCAGACAAAAACAAGACAGTGAAGTTCAGTGATGAGAAAAATGCGACAATCATGTTTGAGAAAGAAGAAAACTCAGTGGAAATAGAATCAAGTGTTTTCTGTTTCAAAGATGTATTACCCTCTCCAAATGAACAAAGAATCAGAACTAGAAAAAGTGGGATAAATAAAATAATGAGAGTAGCCAGGACATCCCTAAAGTCGAGACCCAGAAACAAGAATATAAAATGACTGTGATAGAGATATTAAAACAAAAGAATAACCCTTCATAGGCAAACCTTTCTAAGGTTTACACTACAAGTAGAGGCAGTCACCTGGAACATAGGCTAATGGGGAAGTCCCTTTTCCATTTGTGATTAATGAATGTATTTTATATGCTTACAGAATCCTTGACCAATCCACATGAAAATAAGATTAAGGAAGATACCCACAAGGTGGCGCCCTAGGCGCAAGTTCATGAAATCTCAAACATGAAAATTACATATTCAGAATTGTCCACTAACTCAAGTTTTCAATGCAAGTTGGAAATTCCTGATTACACTTTTTTGTGTGCATGCAAGTTCAGTGACAGTGTGGCCCATTAGCTTTCATATCTGAAGAAATATTTGATACTCTGAACCAAGGAAGAGGGGAAAATCATTAGATTACCCTCAAACCTCTCCACGGGGAACAACACATTTTTTATGGTAAGGCGATTTCAATAGATGGGGTTAATGAAACAGAACTCATAATAGGTCAACATTGACTCACCCATCACTGATAGTCATAGCTCCTCAGGGAACAACCTTCTGACTAAGAAAAAATTTACTTTTGCCTTTCATAAGATTGTATCAACCAGGTACTTTGGACCCAAACTCACCACCTGATACAATTGAAAAGAAGTGACAATTATGTCAGTTTGAATGGTACTTGTCACTTGATTCAAAAACATCCAGACAAAGTGGAAAGTATTTTCAAAATACCCTGATATCACTATCATATTTGTGAATGGACATCATGATAATGAAGATACTTTGGTTGAAACTTTAAAAACAAATATTCCACCAGAATATGAGTGGTTCTCCGCTACGGATTGAAACACACAGGGACTCATTACAACTCTGGCAGTAGCCGTGCCGTTAAAAACGGCATGGCTGACGCCAGAGTTGCATATTTTCTGGCACCTGAATGGGCAAGAACCGGCTATAATGAAATACATACAAATATCTTGTTTTTTTAATACACACTGTATTGCAAAGATCAATTAAGGGTCGTTGTTCCATATATACAGTATGTGTTTTTATTGTCTATTTATATAAATTAAAGGTTGGTCCTGGAAAGGACCATTTTTGGGGGTAAGGAAAAAAAGAGGTAGGAACTGGGAAGGGAAAACCACTATGATTCATACAATATTTTGTATATTTTTTTTCTATTTTATTTTCTAAAGAATGGGATACAAAAAATTGATATTCAAAAATATGCATAGCATTGGCAATTGGCAGTATGATTTGACAAAGCCTTCCCCAAAGCGTCTAGGGTACCATCTCCCACCTTGATCAAGCTGTAACAGGTTTTCCACATCACAATAAAATTAGAAAGATCGAGTGCAGGCAGGATGGACTGAGGTAGGGTGTTAGTTGCTGGACAATAGCTGGTAATCGAATTGGAAGTCAGTGGCACAGATGACACATACTGTTGTGCTGTTCTTGCTCCATGTGCTTTGCCCTTATGTTTCACATGAGCCTTCTTATAGGATTCATCCACTTCATCCCAATGAGCACAGACAGTATGTTGAATTACCGTTGATGTCCCCAAGCTTTGCAACGCTTGTGTGGAGGTCCCCTGTGCAAACCCTACCACAGAAATTACAGATGACCTCCTCAAACTCCTTTTTGCTCTGTCGGTTCCTTTACGCAGAAATATGGCCACTGTCAGCTATGGTTTTTTGTGCACATTACTTCTTCCATGGCAGTAAAACTAAAGCCAGCCATACCACCTCATCATCACTGATGGTAGTAGTCATTTTGAAATGCAGGGCCGTGGAGGAAAAATAAAAATACACAACACAAAAAGGACTCTGCCACTTAATATAAAAATAACTGAATACAAAATATATAACCAACTAAAAATAAAAAAATTGACAAACTACAAAGCACAAGACAAAGGACAAAGGTATAGGAAGAATAAAGGTTAAAAAGCAGTGGATACATCAAGGTACTGCTTTTGAAAGCTCCTGAAGGCTCACACTGAAGTTCACGCACGAAGAGATGAAAAGCAATGACAGAAAACATGAAAAAGATGTTTGGGAGAGGGGTATAACCATGGTTACGGGATTTAGCAAACCAGAATGTGTTTTCCATATGTACAGTTATGCCCAAGTGCAATGACGTGTTCACACCTAAATTATTGACCAATTATATTGCCAAATGAGGAGTTGCACCTACACGTGGAAGTAGCCGCATCAATGGAATGCCCAATTACTTTGAAAACTACATTAACTTAACAGCAATCGGATTATGGGCTGCAGCAGCCTTCCAGCGCGCCAACGAATGAGCCAGTTAAACACTAAGGGTCCATTGACGGGACTACGCCCATGCTGTTTGACAAAATCCATGCCTGTGAAATGAACCAATAGGACGAGCTCTTTCAATGTGGTTTCGCATCTTTGCGCCTGATGTGCCAGCCAATCATATAGCACTCTCCTGCTCTGCGCATACACGTGACTTCTATCCACGTTAACAAATGTTCTAATCACGCCCATGCCATTTGACGAAATCCGTGCATGCAATGACCCAATAGGACATCAAGCTCTTTCTGCATGGCTCTGCATCTGCATGCCTCTTGCACCAGCCAATCAAATCACGCACTGCGGCTCCACGCCTAAACGTGCTTCTTATCCACGTCATGGAAAGGTCGAATCACACATTGCGATGTACTGACGTGGCTGTGCCCACTCCGTATGAGGACACCTGCACATGCAAAAATGTCCAATGAGGGCACAGAGCACAGTGAATAATCACACAAACAAACACAAACAAATATGTTTATATTTATCATTGCCACAGTGCTTGTTGGTGAAAGGTTACCCAAGTACTGCAAGAACTTTTGGCACTTTAACTTTTTAATTCTATTTCCTTTTTACCCACTTTTCACCCAATCCTCTTTTCCCTTGTCTTGTGATGTTCAGATTCTCTATTTTTGTTTGACTTTTTTTTCTTGTTTTTTAAACGTTTTTATATTTTGTGGCATTGTCTTTTTAGTGTTGTCATTTTTCTTGTTTTATATTTTCCTCCCCCGTTGGATATTGCAACAAGTCCAACTAGGATAGCGGCAGCAGCGATGACAATGTCACCTGGGTCCCCAATCTCTCGCCACCCAGGAATAAAGCAACTGCAATGAAGACCACCGCAGACAGTTGGCGATCTTCAAGGTGAAAAAACACTGGTTTGAAAAAAGAAGCAACGGACGTACTATGCAAATTGTGCAGAAAACACTAAGACGTGGCCATTCTTATCTTCTGTCACAAAGGCTGGGAACATCAATAATGATAAATCATCTGGTGCAAGAACACTGGGATGAGGTGGATGATGAGTATTGGAAATCCCACGAGCACCACAAAATACAAATTTACGAGGCTCATGCATTACATGCATGGAAATCAGCACCAGCTCCAGCCTCTGCATCCACCAGTGGAACATCACTGACACTGAATGAAGCCTCAACTTCTGTAGCAGTGTCACATCTAATTGCTACAATTTTACAGGCTTGCAAAATGATAAAAACAAAGAAAATACCCCAAAAAATATATCTTCCTTTTTATTTTTATTCCCTTTGTTATATGTTTCATCCTTATGTGTTTGTCTCCCCTTTTACACCCACCTCTTTCCTTCCCCCAATATGGCCCTTTTAAGGGCCACCCTTCAAGTTACAAAAATAGATTAAATTGAACACAGACCACACAAATATATTACAATGTCTATTGTAATTTGTTTGTTGCAGTTTGAGTGTCTAAAATCTCCCAAAATGTTTGCTTGTAACTGCGGTCACAATGTTAAAGGGGGGGTGGGACATGTAGCCACGGATAGCATCACACCAGTCTTTGCTCGCCTTAGCTGCATCTGCATAAAACTGCGTCTCATTGGCTTGTGCTGTAGCCACAGCTAGGAATAAACACATTAAAAAAATATACAAATCTGTGTGCATACATATGTGAATTGTACATATATATGTATATATCCAATTTATCAAATGTCTTACCTAATAGCTCCCAGAACGTTTTGTGCATGTTTAGGAACTTTGGGTGTCATCCTAAGTTTCCCAGGTTAATCCAGACGTGGACACCTTATTCACTGTGCTTGCAGCAGAACAGCATCACCTCACTGATGAGGCCCGACTAGGCTGAAACATGTGTCTTGGGTTGGTGTTGGTACTCTTGTTCAGAGGAGAATTTGCCAGCATTTCGGTGCTGGACTGCCCTTGTGGGTGGGACAAAGGCTGATATGCAAATTGATATTTCTCCTCTGTGAAAGGTACAGTGAGCTAAAACATGGTTGCAGACACTCCGGATTGGGCACCTTCCCATGGAACAGGTTATTTGGCTGTTTGCGGACATCAAAGTTGAAAACACACCTTTTTTGGGGCTTTTTAAGGGCATATTCCATCCCCTCTTCATCAACTCTCATCTTCCCAGATATTGCTTCATTAGTTTGACAAGTGCAATGTTGGATTTTTCAATATGTTTTCACTGCAGTGTTCGCGGACAATGGCACCTGTCTGTGAATCCAACAATGCGGGCCTTTCCAAAAATCTGACTCACCTCACCTATTCACCATCCAATCAGTGGGCGCGTCTGATATCCGCTGACATCACACTGTCCGCTGCGCCAATGGGAGGGCGGTCCACAGACCGAACAGGGAAGGGAGTCGGTGACCGAACCCAGATATCACATTCTTTTCTACCTACCTTTCGGCCGTTTAAAAAGAAATACTGGACGGATTTACACCAAACTTACAAAAGCACGATTTCGGAACAAAGCTGCCGCTCTTACTGCAAATTTGGTGAAAATCCGTCCAGCGGTTTGAGCTGTAGGCGTAAGCATATCATTTTTTCCATTGGGTCTATGGGAAAAAATACACATTTTGGGACCCCCATATGCCTTTGCCACCCATCCACGAAACCTCACCAAACTTTGCAGAATCTGATGGGGCCATATACCTTTTCTGCATAGTTTCATCAGGATTCGTCCTGGGGGCAAATTTATGAGCCTCCCAAAAAGTGCACTTCCTATGGGTTGAGCAACTTAACCATAACTACACAATTACACAATCACTATTGCAGGCTGTATAATTATATATATATATATATATATATATATATATATATATATATTACATGGCGACGGTAGTGGCCATGTAGTTATGGCTAAGTTGGTGTTTCCATAGGAAGAGCACTTTATGGGCGGCTTATAACTTCGCTCTCCCTGGACGAATCCTCACCAAACTTTGCAAAAAAATTCAGAGTGACCCAAAGTTTGGTGAGGATTCGTCCAGAGAGATCGAAGTTATAAGCCGCCCAAAAAGTGCTCTTCCTATGGAAACACCAACTTAACCATAACTACATGGCCACTACTTATAACTTCCCTCTCCCTCTCCCAAGTTTGGTGAGGATTCGGCCAGGGAGAGCGAAGTTATAAGCCGCCCAAAAAGTGCTCTTCCTATGGAAACACCAACTTAACCATAACTACATGGCCACTACTTATAACTTCGCTCTCCCTGGACGAATCCTCACCAAACTTTGCAAAAAAAGTATTTGGGTCACTCTGAAATTGCAAAGTTTGGTGAAGATTCGTCCAGGGGGGGGCAAAGTTATAGGGGGGTTCCCAAAACTTTTTTTTTTCCCATACACTGAATGGGAAATAAATTTTGCTCACCTCTACAGCCCAAACCGCTAGACGGATTTTCACCAAATTTGGACCAGGAGCAGCGGCTTGGTCCCGAAAACGTGCTTTTGCAAATTTGGTGAAAATCCGTCCAGTAGTTTTTTTTAAAATGACCAAAAAGTAGGTCAAAAAAATTAGTGATATCTGTGTTCGGTCCACGGACACACTTCCCTGTTCGCTCCGCGGACAGTGTCCTGATTGGCCAATCGGCTTGCGTGATGTCCTCGGACATGCAACGTGTTCGCTGATTGGACGGCGTGAAGCGCGTCAGATTTTCGGTAGCGCCCGCCATCTTGGGTTTGCGGACGTCCGCGGACAGCGCGGTGAAACTTAGTTCAAAATTTGTATTTAGTAGAGTGTGTTGGTGTGTAGGAGTTTTTGGGGAGGGTGGGAGTGTATGAGATAGGATGAAAGTTAGACGTTCTTTTTGTGTTCGATTTGTATGCGGACATCACAGGTGTTCTGAAATGTTCTAAATAAACTGAATGGGGGGTGTTCTGAGGACTCAATATGTGTCTGTTTTGTTCGCAAGCAAGCTGAAACTGTTCTAAGAACACTCACGGTGTCCTGAAATGTTCGCAAATAAACAAAATGGGGTGTCCTGAGGACACTGTCCGTATTGTTCGTTGTCAAGTTGAATGTGTTCTAAGAACACTCGCGGTGTCCTGAAATGTTCGCAAATACACAAAATGGGGGTGTTCTGAAGACGTTGTCGAACACTCACTGTGTCCTGAAATGTGCGCAAATATGAATGGGGGGTTGTGGCTGGCAAGTTGAATGTGTTCTAAGAACACTCGCGGTGTCCTGAAATGTTCGCAAATAAACAAAATGGGGGTGTCCTGTGGACGCTGTCCGTATTGTTCTCTGTCAAGTTGAATATGTTCTAGGAACACTTGCGGTGTCCTGAAATGTTCGCAAATAAACAAGATGGTGGTGTTCTGAAGACGCTTCTAAGAACACCCGCGGTGTCCTGAAATGTTCACAAATAAACAAAATGGGGGTGTCCTGAGGACGCTGTCCGTATTGTTCTCTGTCAAGTTGAATGTGTTCTAAGAACACTCGCGTTGCCCTGAAATGTTTGCAAATAAACAAAAAGGGGGTGTTCTGAAGACGTTTCTAAGAACACTTGCGGTGTCCTGGAATGTTCGTAGGGGGTGTCCTGAAGGCGTAGTCCGTATTGTTCGCTTGCAAGTTGAATGTGTTCTAAGAACACTCGCGGTGTCCTGAAATGTTCGCAAATAAACAAAATGGGGGTGTCCTGAGGACGCTGTCCGTATTGTTCTCTGTCAAGTTGAATGTGTTCTACGAACTCTCGCGTTGTTCTGAAATGTTCGTAGGGGCTGTCCTGAAGATGCTGTTCGTATTGTTCGATGGCAACTTGAATGTGTTCTTAGATAACTCGCGGTGTCCTGAAATGTTCGCAAATAAACGAAATGGGGGTGTTCTGAGGACACTGTCGTATTGTTCGTTGTCAAGTTGAAAGTGTTCTAAGAATTATCGCGTTGTTCTGAAATGTTCGTAGGGGGTGTCCTGAAAACGCTATCCGTATTGTTCGCTGGCAAGTTGAAAGTGTTCTAAGAACACTCATAATGTCCGCAGACATTAAAAGTTTCCATAGACCATAGTTGAAATGTTTGACTCTATGGATGTGATATGCTACGGTGGTTGTGGCCAGGTCATAGAGTCTTGGGTGCATGGCCATTTGGCCATGCACCCAAGACTCTATGCCCTGGCCACAACCACTGCAGCATATCACATTCATATTTGCTTATAATTTTGGGTGAAAAACAAATGTATGAGGAACAAAGGTATTAGATACTATGGATGTGATATGCTGCGATGGTTCTCCTCATTATTTTATACTTACTGTTTGGTCTAGTAACCGGAGTGCGTGTATTTCTTGTTAATTTCTGTGATAAAAGAAAATAGCATGTTAGTATTAGTATTTTGTAATGACTTATTACATTGTATAATCAACATACTTTTTTTTTTTGGACCCTCATATTTAGTAGATTACAAATCAGAGTACTGTGCAATTTGCTCAGTTTCTGTATTTGTTGCTAAAATCATTGGGTCTGTGGGAGAAAAAAAAATCCATGTTGGATTAAAAAAAAACCTTTTTCTGTTATGCTACAGTTTATTTGTTTGTTTGTTTTCAGTGTTCACTTGTTGTTTCTGGCTAATGCTTTATACTTTGGCTTGTTGCATTTTTTTGGAGCAGTAACATATTATTTATTTGTTTGGATATTATCAAATTTTGGAGCAGTTAGATACCAATTGGCGTATTCTAACTGTGTATTTCTTGGTCTAATTTAGTGGTATTCATTTATCTGATTAGTTGTTGTAGAATCTTTGAGCAGTTAGATAGCTTTTGGAGTATTCTAACAGTTTATATTTTTTTAACACAAGTTTACTTAGGGTTTAAATACAGTTTAGTTATCAAATTTTGGTTTTAAGAACATCAAATAAGCGTTTGTAAGATTTGCTGGTAATCTCTGCTTTATAGTAATGGTAGTATTGTTACATTCAAACCATCCACATTTCTTTTTTATATATGCAGTGTTGTGCCCTGAATTGGTTGTGCCTCCTGCGTGGTAGATTATACCTATTGTTGTGAAGGTTTTCTTACCAAGTGATGTTTGACCATGTGTGAATCCAGTCAGCTTGCAGTTGTTTTTGGTACCATCTGCATTGTAACGTAGAAGCATTAGTATTATGTATTTACTATGTGTTTGTATTACTAACGTGGAGCGATTATCTGAATTGCAGGTAGAGCATAATCTACCATGGTTTGCATTTTGTACAAGTCGCTGAAATGGAATGGATTCACAATTTGGTATTGATATATATATATATAAAGCGTTCATTGGGGATTTTCTCTTGTGTCACATTGTTGCAGAGAGTGCATGTATATTTCCACATGTATGAAATCTGAAAGATTTCATTTATAGGTATGTTTCTGTTTTCCAGTACTTGTAGTAAGTACATTAGAAATTCATGTGGATCTTCTTGTGAGTTTATAGTGAATTTCACCATTCCAGCACAGTAGTCCAATTGTTGTCTTATTCCATAAACACTATACGTGTTGTCAGGATTATTTGCTGCATTTCTGTGAAGTACTAACATTTGCAAACACAATGGGTCTGTACTGTGTAAGTAAATGTTGTCAACAATTGGTGGTAATTGAAATAGAATATTCATTGCTACATTTGCGTAGCAACTTACACCAACTATATTTGAGAATTTAAATGGTCCAGGTAGTTCTGTATCTAACTGCTTTTTTTGGAGTTTGTCTTCCTTCTTTAAAGAAGTACCTGGTTTACTTTCCCTAATTGATTCTTTTTTGCTTGTGGTACTTGATGAAGTATTAGTTTCTTTTACTCTCTTTGGAGGATTTGCTGTGACATCCTGTTGCTTTTCTGTTTGATTTATTTTTTCTTTTATAACGTTTTACTTTTTGTGGAACAGAATATGTGTTTAGGTGGGGGGTGTATAGTGAGCGAAGTCTATTGTATTCTGAAATGCAAGGAATATCAGCGTTTATTTTACTTGCATCAAAGTTGATTAGAAATAGACCGTCAAGTGTACGTAAGCGTGATAGTGCTACGTAGCTCATGCCTTCTTTAAAGACTGTGTTACCAATATCTATCATTGCTTTGTCTAGGGTAAGACCTTGTGATTTATGAATCGTGACTGTGTATGCAAGAGTTAGAGATAATTGTTCTCTTCGTACATACATATCTTTGAAGAGAAGGAATCTAGCTGTTGAGCGTCCTATCCTTTTTACTTCTGAAAGTTTGTCAAAGAGTATATTGACAAACTGAATTTTGTTGTCGCGTGGGTATGTTTGAAAGCCAACAACTGTACCCAGTGCTCCATTAACTAGTCCTTGGTCCACGTCAAGGTTACGTTTAAGCATTACTCTGCAATTTAAGGATAATTTTAATATCTTTTCTAAGCCTGCTGTGTTTGAGATTGATTTTTCTAAACTATTTAGTCTTGTGGCGTGGTCACACATGGGTAGTGTCATACCATGTACATCTAGTTTGTCTTTGGCGCTAATTTCCATGATTGGTTGCATTTCTTTACTTAGCATGATTTCATTGAATTCGAAACAGCTAGCAAGAGTTGGCATTAAGGCCATACAATTGACATTTTTGTGGGCTAATTGTTCCATAACATCTGTAGCACATGCATTATCGCCATAAAGTGCATTAATGTGCCGGGTTTTCAATATTGCTTCTGCTTCTTTAGAAAGTATACCAACTTTGATACTTTTTAAAATGTTGGCATAAGTGAGATCTGCAGATTGCCGCATGTTTTCTGTTAATTCTCTGTATTGGAAATGTTGCCAAAGGTTGACATTTCCAATGCTGCCAACAGTTTTACGGCAGAGTTTGTGTCCTAATGTTTTAAAAATAGGCTCACCTTTTACTGGTGTTAATTGAAGCAGATCTCCAAAAACAATAATGTGTTTTCCTGCAAAGAGCTCTTCATAGTCTGTTTTGAGTACTTCTTGTAATCTGAGGTGAATCAAAGCTAACATCGGGTTGGAGACCATGCTCACTTCATCTATTAGTAGCATTTTCATTTGTTTCAATACTCTGCGTAGTTCCATTGCAGCTTCTGCAGAAAGTTTGTAATAGTCTAATTTGTTTTGGTGTTCTATTGGTAATAGTAGTAATCGGTGCAATGTAACAACACCTATGTTGTAGGCAGCTAAACCTGTGGGGGCAGTGACAACAGCTGACAGTTTGTTGTTTGTCAATTGTTGAAGGAACTTACTAATGATTTTGATTAGGAATGTTTTGCCAGAACCAGCTTCACCACTGACGTACAGTAGTATAGGTTTATAATTATGGCAGGAACATTCTTTATTTTCATGTTTTACACCATGTGCAATTTGTTTTGTTACTTCTTGAAAAATGCTACGTTGCTCATTGTTTAGTTTGGATTGTAGTATAGTTAAGTCTTCTTTATCTTCATAATGACATATGGTGTTTTCTACTTCTATCATAGCTAATTCTGCCTCATTTATTATTAGTGGTTCTCCCAGTGGTTCTTGGCTTCCTGTTACAGAAGGTTGACTACTGTCAGGAGTGTCCTTATCTAGTTGGGCTTGGAGTTCTTCTTCGTGTTGCTGTTCATTGTGCCACATTGTTTTGTACTGTGTAAAGTTTTCATCAGTTATAGTGCTTTCATTTGCTTTGAAAGCATCCTCATATGAGTCATAGTTATCTAGTATTTGTTCTTCTTTTCTCCATGGTTTGAAGAGTTGTAGCAGGGACATGTAATATACTTCTTTATGTTGAGGAGTCTTTAATGACAATTTGATATGATTAATTATATTTGGTTTAGTGAGTTTAACTAAGCTGCCTTCACAGTTTGTCACTCTATATTTACCTTTTTTTCATCAGGTTTCATATTATTTTTGTATGTGTAGTTTTGGGCTATGTGGTATAGACACATGTTTTCCAAAGTATTACTTCTGTTTGGGTAGTTTGTGTCCAATAAATTGTTTTTTAAAATGTCTTGGCTGTTGGGATCACGTTTGGCTATTGTTTCTATATCTTCATATGATTTGTGATGATATGATATGAGTCATAGTTATCTAGTATTTGTTCTTCTTTTCTCCATGGTTTCAAGAGTTGTAGCAGGGACATGTAATATACTTCTTTATGTTGAGGAGTCTTTAATGACAATTTGATATGATTAATTATATTTGGTTTAGTGAGTTTAACTAAGCTGCCTTCACAGTTTGTCACTCTATATTTACCTTTTTTTCATCAGGTTTCATATTATTTTTGTATGTGTAGTTTTGGGCTATGTGGTATAGACACATGTTTTCCAAAGTATTACTTCTGTTTGGGTAGTTTGTGTCCAATAAATTGTTTTTTAAAATGTCTTGGCTGTTGGGATCACGTTTGGCTATTGTTTCTATATCTTCATATGATTTTAGAACTCTTTTTTCTAGATTTAGCTGGACCAAGACTTAGCCGTACTATATTTTCAGATTTACCATACAATGCAGTACCAGTTAAACGATCAGCTGCTTCATATGATCCACATTCTCTATGGGTGAGCATTTTTATGCCCAAGCTGTATAATTTCTGAGACACTGTTTTATCTGATGACAGGTCATTCCAGAGGTCTTGTAGCTCTGTCTTTTCTGCTTTAGTTAAGTATGCTGTGACATATCGTGCAACTGCAGTAGAATTGTCTGCAATGTACTGCACATCTATGTTTGCATTCCATAAGTGGGCAATGATTGCATTATAATCATTGATATATTTTTCTTCTTCTTTTCTTTTTATGTAATATGTATTTTTAGGTGACTTACCTTTAACACTATGTCTAACTGAAGACATGAGGTTGTTCACTTGACCTGTATTTGTAACTGGTCTAGGGAAACCAAATCAGCATTTGGTGTAGTATTTCCCTTTGTTTTTGTATTTGCGACGACAATATTTTCCACATTTGTGTCTTTGAAATTGTAAAATTTGTGCATGAAGATCACTATTTGTGGCTTCTGATGGAATTTCACAAGTGACATATTTTTCAATAAACTGTAAAACAGTGGCATCACTGTCTTGACCAAATTTAGGAGCATCTTTAATCCATAAAAGCATGTGGATATGTGGTGCTCCTCTGGCTTGGTATTCTTTTCTCCAAAAGAAGTGTTGCACTTCTCGAAGGGGAGGAACAGTTTTATTACAAATAAAATGTAGCATAGCAATGAAGCGATGGTGAAAATATCTTGAAACATTAACAGGATCCAAAGAACAAAGTTCTCCAGGTGTTAGTATATCTATGTTTGTTTTGTTTTTATTTGATATGCGTAGGAAATCATGTAAATCTTCCCATGCATATTCTGCACAACTTAATGTAACAAACCAAGTGGGTGGGCCAAGGTTTCTGATCATACAACGTACATCTCCATGACGTTGAGACCAGTACTCTTTAGTACCACGCATATTTGATAATAGATTTGTAATATTTGATTGTAAAACCTCATCCTTTTGTTGCACTTTTTCTAATAAGTGTGTAGCTGTCATATTTTGAAAGTGTGATCCTGATTTTAATATGTGTGCAACATTTTGTCTAAATCTGGTATCTTCAGAATACATCCGTAATGAGTGGTATTCTGAAGCTGATATTTTAATAGGTCTATCATCATACCTTCCTCCTTTGCCAGTAGGAAAGAGTAGAGGAAAAGCATGTGCTTCTATACTTTTTTCCCATATGCTGATTGGCGATCCTTTTGTTTGACGCATTTGGTACATTTCCAGTACATCTTCTATGGTGTCATTAGAGTGCAAAGGATGAATTGTATAATGGTCTAAAGTATTTGATATTGTAGCAGGATCTAGTAGCTCAAATTGACCAGCTTCTTGTGTTTCTTGAATTATTTCAGTTGTATCTTTCAAGTTTTCTTCAATATTAATTTCTTTGTAATATTCATTATTCTCTTTAAGATATTGGAAGGCTTGTCTAACTTTATGTAAATCTACCAGCTGTTGCCATATTTTTTTGTCTTTTGTAGGTACTCCATTTACTAAGATAATTAAAGATTGCTGCATTGGACGTTGCACTCCTAGAGTATGCACATTTTCTTTTAGATCTAATGGTAAATAAACTACTTTTCCACGAATGCCTTTTACCAATTCAGAGGGAGGTAATTTTGCTGTTTTTGGTTGAAGGCGTATTATTGCTTGAAATGGGTATACTGTTTGAATTATGATGCTCTCATATTAATTAAGTTGTTGTAGGGGTTTTGGTACTGGGTATAATTCCAAATTATTTGTGATAGCACGTGAAGGAGTTTGGTTGTTGTCAAGTTTTGTTGTGCAGTAACTGCAAAGTATTAAGGGGTCAGTTATTTCGTATTTGTTTTTTGCTACAAGGTAGAGAGCTAATTCAAACCATTTAGAATCTTCATTGTCTTCTATTTTGTATGATAGGTCTACAGTTTTTGTGTTACTTTTATAAAAAGTTCTACGGCAACATACACATACATGGTTTGGTACTTCAGCTGATGTACTTTTAAATTTTAGTATTTCTTTTTTGTATGTGTTTAGCAAAAGGTTGCCATGTGTAAAATTGTTGCTTAATTGGTTTAAAGCTATTTCATTCTGTAAATGGCTTTCACTTCCAAAATATTTTTTCTGGATATAGTCAATTTCTTTAAGTAGGTCTTTTGCTGTACCATGTAGAAGGATGTTATTTAAATTTGCTAGTGCTAAAGCAGGACTTTTAGCATAGTACAGTTTATAGACTAGATTTCTTATAGTTGAATGATGTGTTGATATCCTTTTGATATCATGGAAAGTGGTTTTACAAGTAGGTCCTGTAATGCAGGCCAATGAATGTCCTTGTAGTTCTGTGTACTTGCGCACTGGACAGGTATCCATATTTTGCAGTAATTTAATTTTGATTTTGTCTTTGCTTTTTACATATTGATTGAGGAATTGGTGTAAAGATTTGAAACATTGTTTGGGAATGTTACACATTGACGTGCATGGCCATTTGTACACTAGACGTTCTGATTCAGTTGAATGGAGGGGTAATTCTAAGTTTTCAGGGCATACTTTTGTAAGGAGTACTTCTTGTTCCATTATGGTATTATTCACTTTTTCATAACCTCGACCACTGCTATGTATGGCAATTGTATTTGTTTGCTTTTGTTTGTACGCTTCTTCATTAAAATATGGTTCTGTGCTCGTAGTGTGATTCCATTCACCTCTGCAGATACTTAAGAAGTTCTTTCTGTTGACATTTCGCTTATTGAGAAGTCTTTTTTGTAATTTAGTTATTAGTTTTGTTAGTGGTTTCATTTTGTTTAACAGTAAAATAAATAACTTTCTTTTGAGAAGAATTGCATTGTCCATCAACGCTTCTAAGATTAATTTCCTACGATAGGTTTTAAGCATTGAACCTGATTTCTCTCCTGTTTTTATAAGATTTTGAAGGACTTTGTGACGGTACATTTTGGCTAAAATACTTTTCTTGGTATGCTTCCTTTGCACTATATTAAAATTTAAAGAAGTAGTTTTATCTGTAGTGATAGCTGATTTTCTGTTAATTGTTTTTTGGTTTGTTTTACATTTTGATAGAGGAGGCAAAGGTTTTGTACTTGAAACTTCCTGTGTTTCACTAAATGACTGTATTAATGTTTTCTTTCAACTTTTTTACAAATTCTGCTAGAGATGGATGCTTATGTTGGACACTTTTATTTGCATTTGCTCTACTTCTGCGTTGCTTTCTACGGACTTGACTTTTGGTAGGCATTCTTTAGGGTGTGTTGAAAAAAATAAAGAAGGTATGGGTTGGGGTGTTCTGCAATGTATGTGTGCTGTGTGCATGAGTGTTTGATTAAGATGATAAAGATGTATGTAATGGTGTGTGATTGTGCATTGGGAACTACAACTAGTAGGGATAGGTATTCTTGAATTTATATGTTACTAAACTGGGGTTCAGATGACAAAAAAAAGTGATCTAGTGGTGTGGAAAAGTACAAATAGTAAATCTAATGTATACAATTAAAACAGTTGTTTGTTCTATAATATGATAATTGTAGCAGTTTAGTTGGGTCATTTGTGTGTCCAAAAATAGGAATTTGTGTGCCATTCTGGCTGTAAATCGCTGTTTAAGACATTGAGATTTTTGGACAAAATGGTACACAATCTCTATTTTTAGGCACAGAAATAGCTTGTATTAACTTTACAGTATGTTTGAGTAATAATACAAATATTATGGTGATATTCTACTTACTTTTTTTTTTTAATTAACAGGTAACTTCTTAGTTCTTCTTTGTACTTCAAATTTGGCTGCTTCTTTTCAGGAGACTGGTCTTCACTGCAATTGTAAAAGATTCAAATTAGTAATTTTTTTTGTATATAGTGCTGTTTTTAATTTAAATATTGATTTTTTAATTGAAATCCTCAGTGCCTTCTTTAAAACCATTAAACTAATGTATTTACATAAGATACATTGCATCAGTTCAGTACATATGATATGTTCTTAATGAACAAATTGTATTGAATGACTAACTGTAGCAAAAAAATATCTTTACTATGTCTTGTGAAATTTATAATATACCAGTGAATACCACTATTTCTGTAACTAAGCTGTTCTAGGTAATAGCGCCTCAATGTCATGTGTAAATTAAAGTAAGCAAGCAAAAGTAAGCAAGCAATTTTGTTTGAATATATGTAGTCTATATATATCATTTAAAAAATGTTAGTTTAACATGATTTGAGTGTGTGTGTATAAAGAAAGTAAATAGTATAAAGGTTTGTAAGTGATAGTTGATTTTAGGAAATTGAAAAAAATACAGTAAATTCATTTTACAGATTACACAAGCTAAAAGTCTGTTTGAAAATGTGTTCATCTACTGTACAGAAAATATGCATACCTGAAGTTTGTGTTCATGCATATGGATATGCATTGAGCTGCAAGTAGAAATCTTGGAGACTTGTACAGTATTTCTGGTAGATGGTGCTTGCCAATGATATGACACTTGTACTCAGAGAGATTCACAGTACATTTGCAGTGCTGATCTATGATGATGCAGTTAGATGTAGAGGTCTTGAATGTGATTGGTGCATGGTCATGTGACTCCTTAGCTTCATCCAATGAGGGAATGGCAGAGAGAGTGAAGTGGAAATGGTAGAAGGGCTGTTCATGTTACGATATGTCCGCGGACATGGCGGTAGTTCACGGACATCGGGAGTTACATCCGGGGATTTTTGGGTTCAGAAGTCATGCAAATGAGAATGAGTACTGAAAGGGATTGGCCAGGAAAGTTTAGTGGGTGTGTTGTGCCAGAAGAGAGTTTCTCATATACTGTTTTTGCTGAGAGAACAACAGATAGCTATGTCTGTGTGTTTTAGGAAAAAGATTGTATGGATTTTGGGAGATTCATGGATATATTGGTTGAAGGTGCATGCAAAAAGCTGTGGAGTAACTGTAGATCTTGGATTCCCACATGTGGAAGTACACTGGCATGGAGTACGTGGAATGAAGTGGTTGGACTTGCTACCTCTCTGTGCTACTTTGGAGACAGAGCAACATCCAGACATAATTGTAATTCATTCTGGAGGGAACAGTTTAGGACATGTGACTGGAATTCTTTTGCAATTTGCTATGAAAGAAGGACTTGGGAAGGTTATGGACATGTTTCCTAATTCTCAAGTGATATTTTCACGGATTGCGCAGAGACAAATGTGGCTTTGTCGTTCTTCATTTGGTCCACAAATGGAAAAAGCAAGGCGCAATGTTAATAAAGCTGTTTGTGCCTTTCTAAAAGATTTTGGCATGTCTTCTTTTCACAATGAAAATATTCTGTTTCGTAGTACAAACATTATTCGCAGAGATGGAGTCCATCTTACTTATGGTGGCAATCAGATTTTTCTGAGAAATGTACAAAATGCATTGCGACCTTTTTTGGAATTACAACATCCATTTTGAAGTAGGTGTTAAGCATTTATACTTTTTGACTTACAAACACCTCCCAAAGGCTCTTTTCAGAGCCACCACTTCCTCCAAGAGAAAATTGCAATGTTTGTGATAGGGTAGCAACCCAATTTTTTAAATGTTCGCGAAGTGTCCGTGGACTTCTAAAAAATACAAAGGGCCCTGCTTCATTTATTTTCACTTCTATTTTTTAACTGTGAAAGGCGGCTCTGAAAAGAGCCTTATTTTTTTTTTATTTTTGATATTTTGTATTTTTTTTGGTTTTTATACACGACACACTAGGAGAGGAGGGGAAAGGAAGGTAAAGGGGGGACACCAACCACAGGGATAAGAAAGGGTGAGCTGAGAGAGGAAGATGTAGAGTGGGTTTTATTTGGGTAGTGAGCAGATCTTCTCGTGCTCTGAGACGATAGTCTCAAAAGCACTACAAAGTCGCTCCCCCCTGCAGAGTACTGTGTCACAGTACATACATACAACTGTGACCCTCGAAAGGTAAGGGTCATCAGCATTCTGTATGGCCTGTGAGGCAGCTTGAGGAAGACGCTGTCCCACAGAGGTGGTCCTTGTGGTGACAGGATGAGAAACAGAGGATGAAGTAGAGGAAATCAACCTGCTACGTTCTTCGCATGGTACAACCCTGCGAATTGCCCCAGAGTGAAATGACCTCAGGTGTCGCTTCATAGTAGTAGTCCCAAAGCTGTACTTACCGTGCTTCCCGCGACTAACATGGTTCACACGAGCCTTAGGACCATTCCCATGAATGGTAAATAAGCGCCACTCCCAAGACTCACGCCTAGTGCGGGTAGTAGGGATTTCCTCTACCTCATTCTCATCATCCTCTTCTTCCTCCTCTACATCCTCACTCCTGTTCCCCTCTTCAGGCCTTTGGGGAGATGGTGGTGGTGGAGGGGGTGGGTGTGGTGCTGAAGCAGGTGCAGCACCAGGTGGCAGTAGTTCAGCCATGGATGCCATCTCGATGATGGTGTAATCTGCAGGTGGCAGCAAAAATCGCTGTGTTCTGAAGAATAGCCTGAAACACAATGAGAATAAGCTCTAGGGCGTGGTCTTTTATAGGGGTGCTTGTGCGCGGTCCGCGGACATGCGCGCTGTCCGCGGACAGATCGAACACAAAAAAAAGCTCAAAAAGTTTCAAAAGGTATGTAGAAACTCAGGATTACTATGTGGGACTTGTGCCATGGTGAGATTTTATTGAAAAATATTATGGATTAATTGAAAATGTACTTTTAAATTGTTCGGGGAACCGAACAGTGTCCGCATTCAGAACACGTGATCAGCGTGGGCGCGGTCATATGATCCGTTCGTGAACAAGTCCGCGAAGGAAGCGCATGTCCGCAGGACACCAAATGCACGGAGATTGGTTAGCGCATGCGCGTTGATGTTCTACGGACACTGTTCGGGTCCTGAAGTAATTAAAAATGCGTCACACGTGAAACAAACATTTCAGGACACTGCATGTGTTCTTAGAACAGTTTAAACTTGCTAGCGAACAGTAAGGACAGATATAGTTTTCTTCAGGACACGTCCAATTCCGTTTATGTACGAACATTTCAGGACACCAATTGTGTTCTTAGAACAGTTTAAACTTGCTAGCGAACAGTACGGACAGGTATAGTGTTCTTTAGGACACCTCCATTTTCGTTTACATACGAAGATTTCAGGACACCAATTATGTTCTTAGAACAGTTTAAACTTGATAGCGAACACTACAGACAGATATAGTGTTCTTTAGGACACTTTAATTTTTTTTTTTTTACGAACATTTCAGGACACCGTGTGTGTTCTTAGAACAGTTTGAACTTGCTAGCGAACAGTACAAACAGGTATAGTGTTCTTCAGGACACCTCCATTTTCGTTTATTTACGAACATTTCAGAACACCTGCACTGTCCGCAGACACCTACATTGTTTTTTTTATAAACAAAACTATTTACAACACAATATAAAAATTAAACTTTATTTAACATATATTAATAATTTATGACAGAGAAGGTGAGGCAGAAACAGAAACAAAAACAGGAGAATTAGGGGTTTCAACATGATTGTTATTAGGTGAAGAAGGGATGCAAGTCTCATCAAAACGTTTTGGGTTATGGAGAGGGTTTGGGGATAATTGACTGGGATATGGTGAGGAGGGACAAGTACATGTGGGGCAATGGTACGAGGTTTATGGTTTAAAATGATCTTCCACAAAAGTTTTCAATTTATTAAAATTAGTCAACAATAAATCAATTTTTTCTTCTATACTGTGAAAAGTGTTATCCATAACAGGTTTTTCTGAATTATTTTCTATTTTGGTATACTCTGTACAAAAAAAAAAATATATATGTTAAATGTATACAAAATAATAATAATTAAATGGTTTATATTATAAAGTGTTTACCATTAGTTTCACTATCTTGTGACATTTCTTCATGTGGGAAATGCTCCTCTAGCCATTCCAGATACTAGACATTTCTGTGAGAGAAAAAAAAAAGATAATATATTTTTTTATCTAATACAGAAAGTTTATAAATATATGAATACAATTAAGTACACTTACTATTTCAGGTAAGATATGTCCTATGTACTCAGTGGGTCTGCTCTTGTTCTCAGTTCTGTCATGTTTGTGAGGTAATTATGTTGGAAGCCAATTTATCTTCTTGTGGTATATTCCATTTTAGAACATAGTGCATTTCAATGAATGGTTAGTGTGTTGTATATATGGGTTACATTTCTTATGTAAAAGTACATATAATGTGTTTGTGTGCTCCTTTTTGAATTTGTTAAATGTTCCTATGCTATGATATAACAATCAAACATACCCCCCCAGAGTTTTTAGGTAGTGGTACTGTTCTCCGAACATGTCCGCGAACATTAAATGAGTTCGCGGACATCAAGTACAGTAGAAGAGATTCAGTCAGTTCCATATGACATGTATATAAAGTCAAAGTCATTATTGTTAAGTTGCACTACTAAAAACCTATGAAATTCAGTGAAAAAACTTTGTTAAATGGATGTTATGGTTAAGTTGCGCTGCTAAAAACCTTTCAAATTCAGTAAAAAAACGTTGTTAAAGGGACGTTATGGTTAAGTTGCGCTGCTAAAAACCTTTCAAATTCAGTGAAAAAAACTTTGTTAAAGGGACGTTATGGTTCCAAGTAAAACCGAAAAACCCTTGAAATTTGCCAGTTATGGTAAGCTAAGCAACCATAACTCGCGCCACCACCGTGCACTCCTAAGCCTAACACCCAGGACATCAACGATGACATCACAAATTTCATTGAATTACTACAGTGATTGAGACAGTACTAGAGAAAGCCATTGAAAATGGCTGGATCTCATAAAAAAACAAGCAATACCTACTTAAAACTAACCCCATAACACCAGCGTTTTATGGTCTCCCCAAAATTCACAAACAACTTGCACAACCTCCTTTGAGACCGATAGTTGCAGGAACGGTTAGTGTTTTTGATCCACTGGCAATCTACATGGATCAGGTCCTTCAACCCATTGTACAAAATACCAGCACATAACTCAGAGACACTACACATTTTCTTAACGTCATCAACAATATACAAAATCTAAAGAAAATGACCTATTGGTTACCTTTGATGTACAAAGCCTGTACACGTCAATTCCATATGACAAAGGACTAGAAGCATTAGAATGGGCATTACTAGAAGAGAATGATTGCATAGCAGAAAAAACATTCATAATAGAATTGGCAAAAATCCTACTACACAATAATTTCTTCAGATTTAACCGCCAATTTTATCTACAAGCCTCGGTTACCTCCATGGGCTCAGCGATGGCTCCTGACTACACCAACCTCTTCATGCACTATGTGGAATCTCAATTCATAACCTCACATACCGTATGGAGTACAAGACTAGTATGCTGGATGAGATACATCGACAACATTTTTGTGATCTGGAGAGGGGACAAAATACAACTGGAAACATTTCTGAAATACATTAATTCAGTGAATGATAGAATAAAGTTCACAATGGAGACTGGAATACCCAAAATCCATTACTTGGATGAAGAACTTAAATTGAAGGATGGCAAAATCATCACCAACTTTTTCACTAAACCCACAGATGTAAACAATAGTTTACATTACAGAAGCTATCATCCTAAACATTTAAGAGACAAACTACCATACAGTCAGTTCCTTCGGGCCAAAAGAATAACATCAGTAGAATCCACATTAGATGTCGTCTTGTCCATTTCTACTGTTAAATACCGAGAAAGGGGTTATCCTGAGAATGTAATAATGACAGCGAAGGAGAGATCTGCGCTAACATCAAGAGATTACTTACTGAAGACAAAAACAGAGAAGAAGGAGATACCATTCCTATACACTTTTAAATATTCAAGCCAAAATCATCAAATTACACCCCTGATAAGAATAAATTGGAGGATCATCCAAATGGATCCTCAATAGCAGAAATTATTTCTGGAGCCTCCACTCATAGCCTATGAAAGAGGTGGAAATTTCAGAGATAAACTGGTGAAAGCGGAACGTATCCAAGACTAAAGACAAAGTACATTGCAAACCAAGAATCTGGGAACATTTGCATGCCTACATTGTGGAAATTGCAACAACATCACCAAAGGAGACTATGTGAGACATCCACGAACAGGGGCAAAAATTAAACTTAGATACTTTGCCACCTGCGATACGAAATCAGTGATATATGCATTAAGTTGCCCATGTGGCATATATTACATAGGCCCTCTCCCACCCAACTGCGTTGCTTTTCCCACCCGCTCCCATTTCCTTATTCCCCTTCCCTCCTGCCTCCCACCCCACCCACCTGCCCTGTGACTGGCTGATTCCCCACTCCAGTGTTAGCATAGCACCATGCTTATACGCTGCTCGGCCCTTGTGTTGCTGAACTTAGGTGAGGACAGAGGCTGAACTTTGACCACTGCGCCCATTTTGTTATCAGCTTGGCGGTGAAATCAGAGGCTTTAGGCCCTCTCCCATCCCGGCTGCATTTGCTTCCCCAGCTGCTCGCATTTCCTGATTCCCCTTCCCTCCCGCCTCCCACCCCACCCACCTGCCCTGTGATTGGCTGATTCCCTGTTCCAGTGTTAGCATAGCACTGCGCTTCCATGCTGCTCGGCCCTTGTGTTGCTGAACTCAGGTGAGGACAGAGGCTGCACTTCGACCACTGCGCCCATTTTGGTATCAGCTTGCTGGTGAAATCAGAGGCCTTAGGCCCTCTCCCACCCCGGCTGCATTGCTTTCCCCACCTGCTCCCATTTCCTGATTCCCCTTCCCTCCTGCCTCTCACCCCGCCCACCTGCGCCGTGATTGGTTGATCCTACTGGTCTTAACTGACCTTCCCAGGGCAGCCCTCTGCCCGTGCAGCCTCACAGCTAAGGGCCCAAGGCAAAGGGCGGCTCCTACAGTGGCGGCTCCAGAGAGTATCTGCAGGTATCCTCACGAGAAGCAAGAAGCCAGTAGCCTGCCGTCAACCAGTACCAACCAAAAGTAAGTGTGCCCAAAAAAGGTTGAGCCTGAAGTAATTACCTTGTGCCAGAAAGCCCTATCACCTCTACTAAAATAAAAATAACAAAATAGCGTCACTCCGCAAAAGCTGAATTTAGAAAGCCTCAGACAAACCAGACCTAGTCTTTATCACAGAAACCTGGTTCTCTGACGACTTTGCCCCTATCGCCAATGAAGCATTCCCCCCAGACTACTCCCTCATCCCACTTAACTGACCCTCTAGAGGAGGAGGAGTAGCAATCGCCTTCAAGTCACACTTCTCCGCCTCAATCATCGACAGCCAGCCAACCATCCCTTCCTGCAAATCGCTTCCCGTCAAACTATCCCTCCCCCCAACGTTCTCCCACAGCTTCCTAATCATCTATAGACCTCCTCGATATGACAGACAATTCTCAAGCAACCTCTGCGATTCGATAGCCACCATCCAATTAAACCATCCCACCCTCACACTTCTAGGAGATTTCAACATCTGGCTCGACATCCCCACCAACCCTATGACCCACTCTCTCGTCGACTGCCTAGACGCAATTACCCTCTGTATCCACATAAAGGGGCCAACTCACTGTAAAGGACACACCCTTGATGCCATCTTCAGCTCCCACGACCAGATACATCTAAACCACCCCCACCCCTATCATCTGGTCCGACCACTTAATTGTCCCATTCAACATTCGATCACCCACCCCCTTCCCGTACCCAAACCAGAACCTCCAAATCTACGCAAATGCTGGAAGAAACTAAAAATCCTTCCCGACCTAGCTGACGCGCTCTTTCAGTCTCCTCCCCCTACCTCCACACGCAATGTACGCTTAACCCCCAACGCCTTTGACACATGGCTCAATACCCCATTAATCTCGCTCACGCCGACTTACCAATTATCCGCTCGCCATGGCCCTTTTCCACGATGGCTTAAACCAGAACTGAAGACTGCAAAACAACAATATAACGTCCTCGAGCACAAATGGTGGAAAGATAAAAACACCCTGAGCAGAGCCACCCTAGTCCGGCACCATCGCCACTACAAAGCCAAAATCCAGAAAGCAAAAAAGCCCATTACAACTTTGAATCCTCAACTGTAGAAACCCCAGCAAAGAACTCCACAAAATCATCTCTGAATTCACCAAACCATCATGTACCACCAGCCAATCAACCCCTTCTTAATCACACTGCGACTCACTCTCTCTCCACTTCTACACCACTGCTCTCAAAAGAACAAACTCACTCCCTAATCGACAAACTGGCCCTCTTGCACCCACCGCACAATCCACCCACCCTACCTGCCAACCCACCGCCTGCAACAGCAACCCACCAGACTTTGACTTGTTCACACCAATATCAACGGACCAATTTACTAAACTTCTCTCCGCCTGCTAGACCCCTGCTCTGCCTCAATCTTCAAAGAAATATTTGCATCTACCTGCGCAGGAGAATATGCGAGAACCATCATAAACGAGTCCCTCTCCTCTGGAATTTTTCCCGACGCATTCAAAACTGCTCATGTCAAGCCCCTCCTAACAAAAACATGCCTCGAACCTCTCAACCCCAAAAACTACCACCCCATCTCAAACACCAGGTTCCTTGCTAAAATCATCAATCAAACCGCTTACTCCTATATAAATGCCTTTGTTGAAGCCAACAATCTCCTAGACCCCCCTCAATCAGGCTTCAGACCCTGACACAGAACCGAAACCACCCTGACCGCAATTTGGGATGACCTTAAAAACACTGCAGACTCTGCCGGATGCACAGCACTAATCCTTAGTCGATACCGGAGTTCCACAAGGAGCGTGCCTATCAGCCCTCCTGTTCAACCTCTATATGTCCACCCTCCCACGAATAATCTGCTCACACAATATCCTGTGCTACAACTATGCCGACGACACCCAACTAATCCTAAAACTCCTTAATTCAAAACCCAACTGCCAGCCCGACCTCGCCGCCTGCCTACTTGACATTGATCACTGGATGACTACAAACCACCTCCTCTTAAACCCCACCAAAACTGAAATCATGGTGTGTGGCAACACCAAACTTCTTCCGCTCCCTATACCCTGGCCATCATCCATGGGCAGACCCCCGACAACCTCTACTTCAGTAAAAAACCTTGGATGCACTCTCGACTCTGACATAACTCTCTCACACCAAGTCAACAACGTCTCTAAGTCCTGCCACTACCACCTCAGAATTCTTAGGTGTATTTTTCCATACCTCTTGTAGCATTTAGGGTTCTTAATAAATATAGGGACCAGACTGGAGGCAGATATATATATATATAAAAGGAAGTTAGCTTTATTTGTTACAGGGAAGTTATGGAAAGAGGGGAGGGGCAATAGACCAACATACCATACAACACCACCTCTCATTCTCACACAAAGAACCTGCAGGTTGCACTCATACTCAACTTACCCCAAGAAACATATAAAAGTAGGAAAATCAAGAAAAGATACGAACTAAACAAAGATCACATATAAACAGCATAACTGCATAGGCACAGTACGTGAAAAGAACACTAGAATAGGAAGTTGGCCATACAACCCATCAAGTGTACAGATCTTGCAACACAAATACATCCGGAAAATACTTGCGCAAAAATTAATTTCACTTTCAAAAGTGTGGATCCATTTCATTTTATCACCAGACACACCACATGCGCTGGACACTTACACATTGCCACTAATCTGGCTCATAACCATTTCCCATATATACTCATCATACTCTTCAAAGAGCTCATCATTAGGGCCTACTACACCCAAATCCACTCATACCAGAGGCGCAACCTCCTTTACTACATCTGCATATGCAATTCACTAAAACTCACATCACTCATATTGATATACCAAAATGTACTGTGGAGACTCATACACTCCATATAATCAGGGGCTTGCACTTCACCTAGCTTAATGCCCCACCAATTTCATTAATTTAAACATTTACCAACCAAAACTTAAATATACAAATAATGTAATGCATTTCCTTTCCTAAATGTCCCACGTAAAACAGTGTTCACTAAAAGTCCATGTGAATACCTATAAATCCATAGGCTCACCCTGAAAATCCTCAAATTTGTTAAATCTACACATCTGTAAAACATTTTTCAGCACAAACAAAACAAGACATACTATAATGTTAACACGATACTTTTTCTACTTTACCATATTGTGGAGTTTTTCAAAACCATTAAGCTACTGTCCATAGATGACTATATGTTCATATTCACCCTGAAAATACTGAAAACTGTTAAACACCTAGCATACAACCTGTTGCATTTTCCTAACACCATTTTAATACTATTATGCACAAACCATACATTTCACATTAAATCCATTTCACATCCATTGTCATTGCCAACTCACTGCCAAAATCATATCACCTTCCCATCCAGGCGCCAAACTCTCACTAGCACATATGACCTATGGTTACTTCCTCTTAGTCCTGCATTGCTAGTTGAAATACATACATATAACGCATTAATTTAAAAACACACATTTAACCAAACAGTAAGTTGTGAAGTCCATAAATTGCTCTTAGATTCATGTTACTACTAGAAATGGTGCCCTTAACAGCACACAAAAACACCATTACTTAAATCTAGAGAACCGTCACATTCACATTTAATTTTATTCATTCGTCGTTACATTTACACAACTCTGTGTTGTGGTTTTCATGACAAATATTCCATATTAATGCTTTAATGGTATCCTCTTAACAACGTTGCATTGTAGTCACTCTTATTGCTGACATAATGAAGTAAATTGAAAACATCCCCTTTTAATTTTCATTGTTGTGTTGTTACTATGGTTACATCTTCGTGTATGATTCCAGAATGTTGATGGAATCATACACGAAGATGTGGCTTGGCTGAGAAGGCCCGCTTGGGGGCTCCTCCGAATAAACCTACAAATAAGTTTATGATGCATGATTTACGTGTGTCATTTCATTAAGCAAAACACTACAATTGGCGACGAGGATGCTGCTCAGTGGAGGGAGCCCCCGGACATGAGAAAGAGGGAGAATGTGGCGTCATGCGGCGTATGGGTCGATGAAGTGTGAGCAGCCGAGCCGAAGAATATATGTATGGCAAGGGACAGGTGAGCGGCATGACGGAGCGAAGAATTATTTTAAAAAAAAACAAATAATAAGAAAAATCACCTGGCAAGGGCCACGGAGGGCAGCGCGAGAGTGTGGATCAACCGTCGTTGAAGGTTAGAGGAAAGGACCTTCGTGCGTGAGATACGTGCTGCCATTTTAAGTGCAACAAAGGTGTTTTCGTATGATTTAGCTTACGGCGAACAGTTGTTTTGGTACATCTACAATGTATGCGAAGGAGATAAACAAATGGGAGATAAACTAACAATCATAAGTGTTGCACGGAATAACTGACATTGGCCCTCATTACGACCCTGGCGGAGGTCCATGGTGCAATTTGCACCATGGACCATGGCGCAGAGCTGCCAATACCGCCATGGGGGTTGGCGGACTTACCGCCCCATTCCGAGGTTGGCGGGGCGGTAAGTCCCCAATCCCCATTTACCCTTCCCCATTCCCATTTTTGCCCCATAGGGTATAATGGGAGTGGGGAAGGCGTCAATTACGCCACCGTAAATTACGGTGGCGTAATTAACAACGAGTCCCGTAGTGCCATGGATTTTTCCGCCTGCAAAAAGCAGGCGTAAAAATCTCCATGGCGCTACGGAATGTCGTAGTCTGGCGGAGAGGTACGCCATGCATTACGCTGGCGTAAACCCCTCTCCGCCAGGGTCCTAATGAGGGCCATTGTGTTTGATTTTTTCCGCTGGGAGCGAGGAGTTTAAGTGACTTTTTGAGAGATTGGATAAAAAACTGTTTAAGAAGAGCAGATAAAATAATAAATAAAGGAGTGTACAAACGACATACTGGAGCATACCACACATGAGTAGGACATTGCATTCTATTCATCATCAAGCTCTAGCCATGCAAAACACGGCTGCTCCTATAAAATTCTTGTCGGCTCCTGGGAATCCAACATGCCCTTGGGAGCAGTGGCAAGACAATTTTCATGTATATTTGAGAGCGATAGGAGGAGCAAAATTCAATGATGATCAGAAGGAAGCAACTTTGTTACACTGCATTGGTACAGAAGCTTTGAGGATATTTAGATCATTACCCGAGCTAGAGCAGGATGAAGAAACATGGGGTGAAGCATCAAGTGGGTCAAGAAAGTATGATATAGCAGTTGCTAAATTGAGTAAACATTTTGGTAATAAGTCCAACATTGTATTGGAAAGATACAGATTTTTCACAAGGAAACAGAGCAAAGAGGAAAGTATTGATTCATATTTAGCTGCATTGAGAGGACTAATGGCCACATGTGCATTCACAGGTGTTACGGATGAATATTTGCGGTATCAGATAGTGTTGCACGTGGCTGACCCGCGCATTCAGCAACGACTATGGCAGGCGAAGAATCCCACATTAGAAAAGACTGTTGAGATAGCCAGGTCAATGGAAATGGGTGAAAAATGTATGAGAGAAGTTCAAAGTAAACCGGAGTACACTGGAGTTAAGTCAGTCCAAGAGATAGTTGATGAACAGCAAAACAACCAAGAAGAAAAACTGATTGCCATGGTCAAGAGAATGGTCAGGTCAGATACATCTGGCGTATACAGACAAGATGGAGGAGGTGCATTCAAGCAAAGTAATAGGTGTACATATTGTGGATGGTATAAACATGAAAACATGGAAAAGGAGTGTCCAGCATTCTCGGCAGAGTGTTTTAGGTGTGGACATACAGGACATTTTGGAAAGATGTGTCGTAGCAACAGAGGAAGAGGCAGATTTAATGGCAGATTTGGTAGAAATACGGGTCGATTTTATAGAAGCAGGAGTGCAACCACTATGGGCGTGAGAGCTGTGGAGGAAAATGCTGGTCCCAGTAATTTGGTAGCAATAACAGATCGGGCAGAAGATAGAGTCCAGATACTTACTGTCACACCAAGAGATGATGGAGTAGGATCTTGGGTTCCTATGGATATTGATGGTATAACCCTACAAGTGATGGTGGATACAGGTTCCCCATATACTATGGTTGATGTACAGACGTATGTCAATGTCTTAAAGAAGAAGATGGAAGATTTACAGATGACGAAAACCAGAGCAACAGGTTATGGAAAGACACCTATCAATATTATAGGTTGTGTTTGGGTGAAATTGAAATTTGAAGGACGCAAGACATACTGTAGATTGTATGTGGCGGAGGATGGTTTTTCAATAGTAGGATGGTGGGAGCAAGCTGCATTGAATATCAAAATTCATCCAGGAGAGAGTGTACCCATTCTTTGCATTTCTGAGAATGTGTGTGACAATGCAGAGAGTTTAGCAAGAACTTTTCCAAATGTCTTCAATGACAAGATTGGTTTGCTTAAAGGATTTGAGCATTGCATCATACTCAAAAGAGGTGTGACACCTGTTGTACATAAAGTGAGAAGTATACCCATCGGCACCAGGGATGTATTAAAGGCTGAGTTAGAGAAATTATGCAAGCAAGATGTAATTGAACCAATTGAAAGTTCGGAGTGGTTATCGCCTATTGTATTGGTTAAAAAAACAGATGGATCTATCAGGATGTGTGTCGATTTAAGAGATTTAAATGCCAACATATGGATAGATCGACATCCATTACCGAATATTGGAGAGATGTTGTCCACCATGAGTCCGGCGAAATATTTCACGATTTTGGATTTGTCATCGGCCTACCATCAGGTAGTACTCGAGGAAGGATCGAGACATTTGACATCTTTTGTGACGCCGTTGGGAGCTTTTAGGTACAAGAGAATGCCGTTTGGGTTAGCTTCGGCTGCTGCAGTGTTCCAGAGGTTAATGCATCATCTTTTTGAAGGTCTACAAGGAGTGTATTACTTCCAAGACAATATTTTGGTGTCAGGAATATCTCAAGAGGAGCATGATGCAAAATTGTTAGCTGTTTTGCAAGTGTTACAGCAGAAAGGAATGACACTCAAAATTGAAAAGTGTAAAGTAAAAAAAAATGAAGTAACATACTTGGGTCATCGAATAAATGCCAAGGGCATCATGCCTAAAGAATCTTTGGTAGACACCATTCTCAAAATTCCAGAACCAAATAACAAAGACCAGTTGAGGAGTTTCTTGGGTCTCACAGAATATTATTCCAAATTTATTGATCACTACTCTGATAACACTGAAAGCATGAGGAAGTTAATGTGCAAAGGAATGAAATATGTTTGGTCGGAAGAATGCAAAAAGGAATTTGAACAGATAAAGACTATGATTAATAGGGCACCGGCTTTGCAAATGTTTGACTCGAGTGCCAGAACAAGGATAGCAGTTGATGCAAGCAATGTAGGTTTAGGTGGTATTTTAGAACAAGTTCAAAATGGAGAAGTTGTTCCCATAGCGTTTGCATCAAGGACATTAAGAGGTGCTGAGCGAAGTTATTCGACAATAGAAAAAGAAGCCCTTGGAGTGAAATGGATATTAGAACATTTCAAGAGTCTCATTTGGGGAATTCCTGTAGATGTCAGAACAGACCGTAAGCCTCTTGTTCATGTATTGAACTCGAAAAATTCCCACATGATGTCTCCACGCATAAGAAGATGGACTTTGATCATTATGCAATTTAATGTGACCATAAAGTACACTCCGGGAAGAAACAATGTTGTTGCGGATTGTTTCTCTAGATTGCCATGTGAAGAAGATGTAAATGACAATGAGGATGAACAAGTGTTCAGAGAGGAACAGAGCATGGATTGTATAATAGCTCAAGTGCATCCTAGTTTCTCAAAAAAAGATTGGATAGAAGCAACGGACAGTGACATCGAACAAGAGATGTTGAGGAAGGCTATTGAAGCTGGTTGGAGAGATACTGATGACAAGTTGAGGCACTGGGAAAGATTTAAGGATGAATTGTCCAGTGATGAAGTATGTGTTTATAGAGGAGATTGTATAATACCACCGACAGCTTTAAGAAAGAGGATCATGGATATTGCGCATGAGGGCCATGTGGGTAGAATGTTGACGAAAAGAAGAGTAAGAGAGACTTACTGGTGGCCCAACATGTGGAGTGATATGGAAACCCTGGTTAAAAATTGTACTGCTTGTGCTGTAAGTGATAAAAGCAAATCCATACGAGTGACTCCATTACAACCTGTGGACATTCCTGTTACCGTTTGGACTAAATTGGCAATTGATATAGCTGGTCCGTATGAATCTTTGGAGTCTCAGAAGATCTATCTTATGGTGTTGGTTGATTATACATCCAAATGGGTGGAATGTGGCATAGCAGAGGAGTCAGTGTCAGCTGTTAAAGTCGTGAAGTTTTTGGATTAAATTTTTAGTAGAGAAGGAGACCCGCAAGAAATTGTGTCAGATAATGGAGCCCAGTTCATGTCGTCAGAGGTTCAAGAATTTTTAAAGGACAGATCTATTAAACACAATACTACTGCATTATACCACCCAATGGGTAATGGGCTGGTAGAAAGAATGAATCGTTTCATTAAAGGAATTATACAGTTAGCTTGTGTAAATGGGTTACCATGGAAGGAGACACTTAAGGAAGCTCTCACTACATATAAAGTCACGCCACATTCAATAACTGAGGAGGTGCCTTTTACCTTGATGAGAGGGAGACTTTTCACCAATAGGTTGAGGCCTGCTTGGATGATGAGCAATGAGAGTAAAAAAATTAACATGGATGACATTGTTGACAAAGTGAAAAGGAAACAAGAGAAGTATAAAAGTTATTATGACAAGCAGAGAAACGTTCAAGAGAGTAAAATTAGAAAAGGTGATCTGGTTAGAGTGAGGGAACCAAAACGTGTGATGAAAGGAGAGTCTAAGTTTCGTGCTCCTCAGAGAGTTATGGAGTGCTCAAGAAAGTCTGTGATACTAGAAGATGGCAAGAAATGGTCATGTGATGATATTGTTTTGGCAAAGGAGAAGGAAGTGATGAGATATGGAGAAGATGGTTTAGTTGAAGTTGAGAATTTCAAGAATGGTTTGTATGAATCCAGAGGATGGGTCAATGGAAGGTCGCAAAGGAAGAAGGTACAGGAAAGTTCAATTGAAGGAAGAAATGACAGTGGTCAGTCAGGATCAAAATGTAGAAAAAGAGTATGGAATCACAAACAAGACTATGTATATTATTGAAGAGTTCAACATGGTGACATGTTCCAAGATTGGCTGTATATTCAAGGAAAAAAAAAACATGGAAGAAATTGTATCCTTTATTGGTTATTAAGATACAGCGTGATGTTCATTATATATATAATTAAGTGTTTTTAGTTAAAGTTAATAGAAAATGTTTGTTTTGTATACACAATGTATTGTATTGTTTAGGTGGGGAGATGTGAGAATGTTGTGTTGTTACTATGGTTACATCTTCGTGTATGATTCCAGAATGTTGATGGAATCATACACGAAGATGTGGCTTGGCTGAGAAGGCCCGCTTGGGGGCTCCTCCGAATAAACCTACAAATAAGTTTATGATACATGATTTACGTGTGTCATTTCATTAAGCAAAACACTACACATCCACTTTTAATTTTCATTGCAGACCACATCTCACCTTAGCATATGATGCTTTCTCCAAAACAAAACACGAGCACAACAGCTGTAACTTCCCCTTTGCCGTATTATTAGCCTCCACTAGCACTGACCAATCCTCATTGCTGAGACATCAAAAAATAAAAGAATCACATAATCCCTCTGCGACCTTTTACTTTTACAAGCTGTATTGCACAGGCTCCTTTCCTGCGCACTCGAACATCGCGGTCACCTTTGAACCTGAAACTGACAGGAGGCTGTATTTCACTGTAGCTCTCTCTCTCACTTAGAGCTGATGATAGGGAAAGCAGAACTCCATTTGTTCCGCGTACGTCATCACGTTGGGCCACGCTCATGGGACCATTCCTCAAATGTTTCCCTATTTCTTCCGACAATCACATACGTAATACGAACAGCTTGTTTACACGTTCTGGTCACAGTGTTCGAGGATTGCTGAGAACACCTTTTCACCAGCATTCTATGTTCGCCAACACCACCGGAGCATTCCATTGCGTCATCACTTTCAAAACACAAGCCAAGGAAAGCAGATCATCAGAATACAATCATTTCCAACGGCCATGCAGGAGCGCACACATCAATAATGACATTACTGGCATAGTCATTAAAGCTGAACAGCACTTTTAATCACAAGCCGCTTCATGTCCATACTACAATCATCATTACTGCAGGTGTTGATTTCATTTTTTTTTTTTTAGTAACCGATTTTACAGTACTCTGCAGTGCTTTATTTTACTGAAAGCTGATAGCAGGAAAAAAACTTGCTGCATTTTCTTGGCTGCCATTCCTCATAGCTGTAATGCACACCATATTTTACAGTACTTTAAGCATTTTTCCTTTCTGCACTGCACTTGCTGCCCCCTTAATTTTGCTTAATGGCTTTCCTTTCCTCTTCACATCTGCTCTTTTCAGTCATTTTTTCACAACATTTACAGTACCTTATTTTTCTTGTGAAAGGAAGGGGGAAGGCAGGCATTTTCAGCTCACCACTTCTTTGGCTGCCTGCAAGGGAGAATGTGTCTTCCCATCCCCAACAGGACTTATGCCACGTCGAATTCAGGTCATCTTTTCCACAGCTGCAGCTGCCCTCACCAGCTTCACTTCTGTGGGCACTTTTCATCATTTCTGCTTCACCACAGGGCGCCATCACACCACTGGACTTTCAACTACCATCACTGTTCCTCTTCTAAAAACATCCTCGTCGCCATTGTAGCATTTAGGGTTCTTAATAAATATAGGGACCAGACTGGAGGCAGATATATATATATAAAAGGAAGTTCGCTTTATTTGTTACAGGGAAGTTATGGAAAGAGGGAAGGAGCACAAGGTAGAAACATCTTTATCCATCTCTCTCCCATCCTGTGTGTCCCAACTGTCTCCACTGGAACCTTGATGTAGAGTGGTTCCAGTCACCAGGCAACATTCCAATGCTTGCATCTGTGCACCAATACAAGCAACATACTACACCTCTCCTTTCCCAACAGACTTGCCGCGGTCCAATCAATTGTAATGTCAAGACTGGACTACGCTAACTCCCTCTACCTCGGAGTCAAAGCATACCACCTGACTAAACTACAAAGAGCACAAAATGCTGCAATCAAACTACTACTAGCACTTGGCCCAAGAGATCACACCTCCCCAGCTCTCAAAACACTCCACTGGCTCCCGGTTGGACGAAGGATGACTTTCAAAACCTTATGCATCTCTCACCAAGCAATGCATAAAATCGGACCTCAATACCTTGAGAACAAGCTAAAACCCGACCATCCACCGCACACTCTAAGATCAAGCTCTGCCCGCCACCTAGTGATAGCAAACACCAACTCAGTCAGGTTAGGTGGATCATCATTCACAACCTTGGCCCGACTCTGTGGAACTCACTTCCACCCCACATTCGACTCACCGAAGACCTAATGTCTTTCTGCAAACTACTGAAAACATGGCTCTTCCCTTAAAAGTCGACTCTTAGCACAAACAGAATAAACAACCACAATAAACAGAAACCCAAAGTTGTTGAATCAAAGATAACAATCCAGCATAGAGACCTGATCGAACAAACAGGAAACTAAAACAGGCGATGCAAATGAAACCGATAAACTTAGTAGAACGGATGAAGTGGATGAAACAGATGAAATGGATGAAACGGATGAAGTGGATGAAACGGATGAAGAGGATGAAATGGATGAAATAGACGAAACGGATGAAATAGACAGAACGGATGAAATTGATGAAACGAAAAGTAGATCGAATGCGTAGAAAGGATGGAACAGATTGCTAATGTGGATAAAATAATGAAATGGATGGAAAAGGTGAACAAATTGAGCATATAGAGTAGATGGAACAGAAGAAGTGGACAAAACAAATGCAATGGATGGAACGGATAGATCGGACGGAACAGATTGAGTGAATGGATGGATACAGTGAATGGAATGGATCACACAGATGGAACAGAGAGCTTGTTGGACTAAGTCTACTTGTCAGAGCGAACAGACGGAATGGATGGAACAGAGGGAGCGGATGGAGCAAACGAAACAGATTGAACGGAGTGGACATACTGGTTGGAATGAATGTGACGGATGGTATAAATGGAACAAAAGGAATAGATGGCACAAATGGAAGCAGGAACGGATGGAGCAAATGAGAATGGAAGAAATGGATGAAGTGGATAGAATGGATGAAGTAGATAGAACGGATGGAACGGATGGAGTGGACGCAACAGATGGAGTGGACGGAACAGATGGAATGGACGGAACAGATAGAGTGCATGGAACAGATGGAGTGCATGGAACGGATGGAGTGCATGGAACGGATGGAGTGGACGGAACAGATGAGTGGATGGAAAGGATGGGGTGGATGAAACAGATGGAGTGGACAGAACAGATGGAGTGGACAGAACAGATGGAATGGACGGAACAGATGGAGTGGACGGTACGGATGGAACAGATGGAGTGGAAGTAACAGATGGAGTGGAAGGAACAGATGGAGTAGACGGAACAGATGGACTGGACAGAACAGATGGAATGGACGGAACAGATGGAATGGACGGAACAGATGGAGTGCATGGAACAGATGGAGTGGACGGAACAGATGGAGTGGACTGAACAGAGGGAGTGGACTGAACAGATGGAGTGGATGGAACAGATGGAG
Source organism: Ambystoma mexicanum (assembly GCF_040938575.1). Taxonomy (NCBI): domain Eukaryota; kingdom Metazoa; phylum Chordata; class Amphibia; order Caudata; family Ambystomatidae; genus Ambystoma; species Ambystoma mexicanum. Next base: position 940,876,103 of record NC_090936.1, read on the forward strand.
TGGATGGAACTGATAACCACCATATTACACTACCACGCTTACTCTCTCCTATACACCAACACACAACTAGAACACAGCGATACTATGACACATTCGGTATAGCTGTTCTCCTACTAACACCCGCCACATATTCCTCATCATCCTAATTGAACATCAGCTGAGCACACCGCTAGCTTAAGTGTCTCCTCAGGCCTAAAGCAGCCACAAATCAGTCTGGGCGTCATCCCTCCAGAATGAACACATATACTTGACCTCCAAACCGCTACACCTACCGCTAAGAAGCAGCCATCATGCAACTGCCACACCGGCTGCACACATATCTGGTGCACACACGCACTTTATGACTCTTTCTCTCTATACTGACTTGAACTACGGTTCCCGAGGGCCTTCAACCTACCAGCGCTTTGAGATCATACCAATGATACATAAGGCGCTATATAAATGCCAAGTAACATAACATAACATACAGAGGATGGAAGATAGATGCAATGAACACAAGAGCAACATTAGGACTGAGAATGTACGATCACCAATTGCTAGACACTTAACCGAGAAACATCATACAGTAGCTCAGTTGAGATGTCAAATTTTGGAAGTGGTACAAAAAGGCCCAAGAGGAGGAAATCATTCCAGTAAATTAGACCAACGGGAATTATACTGGATTGACAAACTTGACAGCATGAGTCTCTACGGGATGAATGAAGACTTTCACTTGGGAGCATTCCTCTAAACAAAAGCCATCACCAATTATAATTGAAGATTAACAGGATAGGAGAGTAGACATCACTACTCACATATAATGGAGCAATGAAATTAATGACAAAACAGCTTGTACTTACACTATCATACCTGTAATAACATCCACTACGATGAACAGAACATAGGAACTCTAGGAAACTAATTGTGTTCAACAACACATGGTAGAAACAGGTGCCTTAAGACTACCTGTAAAATGTGGTTAGAGGTTGGCTAAACTGTGAGAAATTCTAAGGGTGGTGGGGTTAGTATGATTATTAGAATATGAGAGCTTCTAACATTGTCTGTTGTGAACTAATGCGCACTAAATCCATGCAACTCAGAAAGGACGATGTCATGAAAGAGTTTCTTTTTTGCTTTTACCAATTGTGGACCTAATCTAGGCAATTTAAAAAGGACTAAGTCCTCAAAGATCCAAGAATAGCTACCACTACCTTTGACGTTGTCTGCCCATTCGGCAATTAGAATGAAGTTGGATTAACTCTGGGAATTCTATAATTGTTCAGGTAATATGCGATAAGGAAAAATATCGGTCTTTCTTGAATTTTGAGATTACACGACACTCGCAAGATTAATGACATTGTTGACTGTGAGCCGAGGTCCCCCCCTGGACATCGTCCTTACCATTACACTAGTATCATGTCTGGACATGAGATGCACATCTAACATCTAATTTGAATACTTACCCTAGTAATCCCCGTTTTTTACAATGCAATAGATTTGCATCTATTCTGTACTTTATATACACATCCATCATTTTATTCGAACTTTAACCATTCTTTACAATGTGAAGTACCTATGAACTAAATTGAAGATTGTGAAGTAGAAGAAACAGTTACAGATGAGCATGCATTACATAGTTCATGTCCATTGGCATGGATACATGACGTAGCACTCCTTCTGAAATCGTTTAGTCTCGGGCGAACGCTGCGCGTGGTGACGTGCATTGTTTACTATGACGTCATCACGCACTCGTGTTTACCCATCACGGCAGTGGATTTACACTTCCGGCTGTTCCGCGATTGTTACCACTCGCGGGGGGCAAAAGTTCTGTGGATTGAAGACAAAATCTTCTGGATACCTTAGAGGTAAGGGGCACAATCCTGGCAACAGGGCTAGAGTCAAAACGAATATGTCACTTTCCTGAGACATAGAAGCTCATGTTTGGGCTGACAGAATTCCACATGTCTCTGTATTTTTACTTAGGTCATGCATTTCTAAGTGGGCCTCTCAGAACTTTCCTGAATATTCACAACCACTAGCAACCACGGCTGCAATGTACAGCCAGTGGAGACACTCATCTTATTCACTTTAGAGTCACCCTAGTGAGGTAAGCACAATTTGCTGATAAAAACGTGACAGACTCTAGAACCCTTGGTCAGATGGTAAAATCAATTCTAAATTACCCACTATACTATCTTAGGAACACCGCCCGCATATAAGAAAGGATTCACCAGCCCACCAATATTACGCACGAGGGCAACAGTAAATCAAAACAAAAGGTAAATATACATTGTGGTGATAGGGATTTCCTGAAATTTTAATAATGTACTCCTCATTACATCACATATGCTACGATGCCCAACAGGATACTGAGTATGAATATCTTTCCTACACAGACAGAGTGACATAATTCTTGTGAACCTGGAAATCGCCAAATCTGAATAGAGTGCACTACTCCACAATGGATTAACATTAGTGACATCTGAGTCTGCACAAACTCCCATAAGGGGTACGTCATATTATTTTTGACATATGAACTTACACACTCTCCTAAAATAGGCTTTTTAGAGACATTACTTATACCCATTTTGTTACTATTTTATGAGACTATGAAATGTGAACTACATATTGAGGTAAAAGACTTCCCTTCAGTGCTACTCTAAGAATCACACATGTCTATGAGGCACCGATGAGAGGAAGGGAACATTTAGCTAAGCAGAAGTCAATTGTGTATCTAGTAATGTAAGATACCTACATTTGGAAGACCATACAAAATATACTTATTTCTATTCACTTTCTATTCTGTTCACTTTTTTGTTGAACAGATTCTCTTGATGAAATTAAGAATAAGGACAGCACTACCAGCAAAAAATTGTATTAAAACTTGTTTTGTAGCTCCTGAAGAAGGGAATTTCACTCCCGAAACATGTTGAGCAAGCACAACTACATTGTTGACTTTGAGTACAATATGAATGGAATATTGCACTAGTGTTAATACATGTTCAGTTGAAAATGATGTGTTCATAAAATGGATTGCACCATTAAATTGGTTACTTCTGATACACTCTGAATTTGTGATGTTAACAGAATTGTAATTACTGTATGAAGATTGCACTTAAACCTCGTTTTTAGGTTTTTCAAGAACATCATTTAATATCTCTTACCTCTAAAAATTGAAAATGGACTAACCGAATCTTTCATATATGCAACTAGCATATAAGATATTTACCTATTGTTTTTTCTTTGACAAAAACACGAGTGTGCAGGGGACGCAAGTGATCCACAGCTCGTGGACACTCTTGTGTTTCCCTTAATACCACAACCTAGTGACAGGGTTGTGTCTCTCTCCTCTGCACCTCACTACTCTTTAACAACACTTTATTACACACATATACAAACACCGGTGTGCAGCAGTGTTAACCTTGTTTCCTATGAAATGAATGTACACATTTGGCCATAGCAAGGTTAGGCCCTGTTTTAGCAATGATGCACTTTCATTGTGCTTAAATAACTAATGTCAGAATGCTTGTTTCTCTTTCCCCCGCTGCCTTTTCAAAGGAATAGTAAAATGCATGGGGAAATGCAGGGGGTCCCCCTGCATCCCTTTCACCACGCCACCAAAAATCAGCAATTGCATCCCCTCCCCCACCGTGTTTTCTAATGCTAACCAAACTCACAAACACTTTAATGACTTTTACCTTGCATTATGTGCCATGCATTCCAAGACTTTAGATTAAATGTGCCATGGAATACGAGTTACAAAATGCAAAGTTAAAGAATGCAAATATATATAAACAATGACGTTGAATTATCTCCCCAGTAGTCCTGTATCCCATACTTGCCAACATTCTGTGACCAAAAAGATGTAGGATTTTTCAAGTTTGAAAAATAATAATTCCCATAACAATAACATCACAGGAAAATATACAAACAGCACAACATGGAAATATGTTGGAATGTTAAAAATGTATAATCCTGAATGCTAACACTAAATTATCGGCATATGCTGTGTGATGGTGTTACACTCTGCCACTTGCTTTCACTGCTGGTTCACCTAAGTGTTGTACTGGCAAGAATGCAGGAGAGAGTCACGTAGCTGACAGGTCAGTGGATTGGTCTGAGCCCAATCAAAGTCATCACCTACCAGCCCACTGTACAGACTAATTAATGTGTTGCATGCTTTGTCCTGGGCTGGTCTCAAGCAGTCTGCCTTAGAATCACATAAATGACTTGCCACTGTAAAAAGCAGTCGGATCTGTCGCTGAAATCTGTAGGTGGTAGGGCTGCTTGAAAAGCAGTAGCCTACTGCCTAAATCTATAGGGTTGGCAAGTATGGTATCCCCCATTTCCCTCGCCATCCCGTGAACGAAGACCAGAGTATCACTCTGTACAACCTGCTCCTCGCTCCCACGTAGAGGGGCGGACTTACACAGCGTCACCTTGCGTCCGGATGAAGCAGATGAAGAGCTGGAGGAAGGTGAAGATACAGCTGAAGATGAAGATCGTCGTAGAGGTAAAAGCTGGCTAAGAATGTTCCCAGGGATGCATTCAGGGATGAATCAGCAACCAGGAAATGCAGCGCAACGAAAATGAAGACGGTAAGAATAAAGTATATGAGTGCAGTATCATGGTACATGTGGGACCAGAATACACATTTCCTCAAAATGTCAACTGTCTTTTTTTAACTCCTTTATGACCAGAGGAAATCATATTATGGGCATGGTGAATAAAGAAATCACGGCTCGATGTAGGGTCGACCCAATCAGTTTGTTCAGAACGGGGTATTCCTAGCAGCAAACCCTTTTATGTATGGAATGGTTTCTTTGTCTTGAGGAACACTCTAAGTTCCTATTTTCTGTTGCATTCTTTGTTTTCAATTTGGTACCCATTAATTGATCAAATATAGTTCCTAAATGTGGATCTTCCTTGTGGGTGGTAATTAGGTCTGTCTGGAGTTTCAGAACACCAGTGTGCTATTGGATATGTTTTCTTTCTGTGCGTATTGAAAGTGGACATTTGCATTTTCCCAAGGAGATGGTTCATGAATATGTGGTCCTAATACAGCACTAAAGGTTTCATTAGTCATTTCCATCATTTTCTATTGCTTCTACCTTGGAATGCCATTTGATCTTTTTCCAGAATGCTGTCCTTCACTTTCTTGACCACATCATCAATGGTTTGTATTTCATTTCATGTTTCAGTACCGTTTTCTTTGCACAAAACACAACTTTAATTTGCCAAGTTGTTAAGTATTGAACATAACAGTGTACCATTGCTTTATCCAAGTCAATTACCTTGTGTTGATTGACTTCAACAAAATTACTTCGTCGGGATGGACATGTATATAAGTGTAATAATTGATAGGGTTTATAGAGGGATGTGAAGAGTGGTGGACGGGGTTGGACGGAGGTGATGGGGAGTTTGGAGGAGGTAATGCACCTTGATAAAACAATATAAAACCAACAAAAGCATTCCTTGCATAAAATAAATTAGTTATCATGGCTACATCTCAAGTTTCAATAAGTTCAGCTACCGGAATATTAGGGGTCTATCTTGTTTCCATGCACTTATACTGGAAAGGTGTCACCCAATTACAACCTATACTTGCAACTCGTTCTTTGTTTTTTTAATTGTCTTTGTAATAGGATCATCCATTGACATAGATGCCCATCATTGGCATTTATTTTCATAAAACAATTTGTGGGGTGAATTTAAATAGGCCTCATTTTGGCAGGTGTCTACTTTTTCATATTCATCCACTACACATTTATCTTGGCCACACTCATGGGGTTTCGGCTAACCCTTAAACAATGGGGTTATTTTTCCTTTGAGCATAATGGATCCAATCGTGAATCCTTGCATGCCAATAAGCAATAATAATAGATTCTTCAATTGGATTTTAGTGTTCAGTAGGTGATGGACGTTGTCTAGAAGGAACTTATAAAACTGGATGAATGGTTTACATTTCTGTATATTTAATACAGTATTTAGTGACACTTTTTCACATTGAACAATCTTTAGTTCCACTGAAGACAGTGCTTTGCTGGCATAAGTAATCATTTTGTTTTGCTTGTCCTGTTTTGAGTGAGAGTGCAATAGACATCTGTGTGTCTAATAAAAAAAGGTTTTCCAAATAAAATGATCTTTCCTGGATACTCTCAAGCCCATGTCACATCTTTTTCAGAAATCCTTATTAGTGGCTGCACATTTTCTTCATTTTGTTTAATGGATTTCCATCTCTAGTAATGTATTCTGTTGAGGCGTCTCAATTCTTTATTTATTGTGAGAACTTGCATTACTAATAGCCCTTGAATCTTGTTTTTTGTATTAATGACTATGGCTGTCACTTCATGGTCTCACCATCTTCAGAAGTTAGTGCACCACCAGAAGCACAGTCTACCTAGTTTGGAAACAGAGGAATTGTACAAGGAAAGAAAATTAAGAAATTGGCCTTTTCCTGCAATGCGCACTGTGTCTGGGACAAGTTACCACTACAGGTAAGGCTGCACCAGACCATCCCACAATTCAAGAAGTACCTGAAGACCCTTCTCTTCAAATAATGGCATGCCTATGTGAGAAACCTGAAGATGTCTCCCTGACTAGTCCCCATGTGTCTGTCATCCAGGTAACCAGGTCACGCCCATTGCTATTGGACCAAGTACCTGGGGGTGGACCGGTGAGGGAGGATCACCTGGATGGGGGGGTCCTTGGGCAATGGAAGTGTGACAATGATCGGTGAGACACAGTATCCCCTGCTATTAACTCCTTTTCCTTGACCTACCATGTAGGATGATCAAACACTCTACCCCCCACATTTTCAACGCAAACACTTTTGCACATCACGAAGGATGATGGACTAACACTCGAGCCATTTACCTGACATGTCCCAACACCAGGGTCAGGCAAAGTCAGGTAATTTACCAGAACCGCACTCACCTGACAGCCTTTTCCCTTCCCCACAGGGATAAAAGGTGGAACACAAGAGCACGATATGAGCAAGGAGGACCGTACAAATGCGAAAGCTAACTCAGCACGGCAGTTCAAGGGGAGGAGAAAGATGGTGCAAACCGAGAGGGTGGTAAGGAGAGAAGCGACCTTGCCCTTTCTGGCTAAGGCCTGTGAAACCTCTACAGAAGGAATTGTAAGACCGCAAACAATAGCCAGTGTGTGTTGCAGCAGAAGTGAAAGGTACACAAGTGTTCCCTCTAAACTGTGTGCATGTGCGCTTGCCCAGCTTCCTTCTGAGTGCTGCACACAGACCATTCTCACCTATTTGAAAAAATATTTAATAAAGCACAAGCCATAGCAATTAATTGAAATTTGTTTTCTTTTAAAATAAGCAACTAGTATTGATATTCTGCTAAGTTGCATTACACTACTATGCAAGGGTGACCGTAAACACCTAAAATCCCTAACAGCAAAATACACACATAAGAGGTTAAAAACTAATATGAAAAACTGGCTCCATGAACAGAAGAATCTAACCAGGATATGCCTGCACAAATTAACCAAATAATGTTCCCTCCCCATCCATGACTCCTAAGCATGATTCTACCACATTTTGACCTTATGACTCTAACTTCTGCCACACAACACATTACGATAGTACCGGAACAACCTTGACTCCTCTTCTCTTGGCTCTGCAAAAGGTTAGCTAACATGTACCTACATCCACTTGTTTTTGGTTTGTTGTAATGTGAATAATATGAATATTATGAATAACGTTCACGTGCCAGAATTTCTGTTACTCATTGTGCCTTACCAAAAACGTTACCCACCAGCTAACATATTGGATACTGACTGTAAGTAAGCAGGCTACCTGGATGTGTAACCTTATCCCACACTTCCTCTTCTTTGGAAATATGTGATGCAAGTGCTTTGAAGTGCCCCCTCACAAGTTAATGCATTATAAAACTCAAATATTAATTTGCCCTGTAAGGATTTTGAGAAGACAAATGTGATGCTTGTTATCTCCTACTTTAGCATTACTAACATTGCCCTACAAGTGGAGAGCAACATTGCAATGCCATTTACTTTGCCTACAAGGAATAATGGGCATGGACAATACCTGGGATTACTCGTCCATAGTATCAGGGCACTGAATAATAAGACAGGAGAATGCTTTTCACACAATCTGCCTCATTTCCAAGTGTTCAAAGTTCCTTTGGGCAAAGACCATGACACATTATATGGAAACTCGCTGCTTTGCAAAAACAGTTTCACTGAGCACTGTCTAATCCTACACAATGATATACGGTTGGGGTATGTTGCAAACAATCTTGTATGTACTGCAAAAGAGTTGCGTACATGCCGAGGCATGACATTCTTAAAATGCACATAATATGTTGAGGCATATGCCTTGCTTGCAAAGTATTGTGGGTCTGCAGATACCCCAGCGAGTGTTTACTGATGCAATCCCTCACTTTTTACAGTGCTCTATCAACTAGTATTGGATGCTGGAACAGGTGCCGGGGAAGGGTATGGGTGGAAGAGCACAGGTCATCACTCCTTGCGGTGATGAACAAAGCTGCACATTTCAAAAACCAAGTCAGACGTTTCGGCAGTACACTGAATGAAATGTGTTGCTTGTTTGCTAAATGATAGGAAATTCTAGTACCCGTCTAGACAACAGCACCTACTTTTTCTTTCTATGCTCAGCTGCTGAGGGCTTTTCAATATAACCATGTGCTCTGTATCGACTCTAGCATCTGCCTGGATCTTATTTAACTCACAACAAAGAATTACAGAAGAGAGATCCATAGTTACAGAAGAATGTACTCAATCTGTTGTATCTCTTGACATTCTTTTGCCATTAACTTAGAAGGCATGTATATGTATTATTTTTACTCAGGGATCCATAATAAACCTCAATAAAGCTCTTGGTTAATTTTTCTAGGCTCTGGTGCAGAAGGGTGGTCAAAACTATAGACTACATTATATTCCCTGTCATTTCAGTTTCTATGTCAGGGTTACAAGCAAGGCTCTAATCAGATTTTGCTCCCTACTTGGAGTCAACTGATTTTTATGAGAGTATAAAGGTTATTAGCTTTGCAAACAGGGATACTTTCAGCTTATTAAAAGATGTTCTTCCCCTTACAATTGAGATCATGCATTACTATTATTAGAGTTCCTTCCTATGCCACTGCTCTACTGGTCACTAATGCGAAAAAATATCAGTGGAGCTTTGTGGGTTGAAGCAACAAAATATTCATTGTTTGTTTTTGTTGGGCACATTTTCATTTTTATGGAGTAAAAATTAATGGTGTATATGTCTCTTAGCTGTAAGGCTGGTGTTATCACTACCCAAAATACAACGTAATGTGAATAGTAAGCAGAGGTGCAGGAATATTTGACCATCATATTCTGAGGTGCAGTTATTCTGATGCAATTATCATCCTTACACTATAAATTAGAAGCATATTCTCCTGGCCCTTGAATTACTTCATTAAAAAGGCACCTCAACTCCTATCAACATGTTTTTTGACACATTGCTTTTAATTGCCATTAATACATCAGCAAATGTTGTATTCTGTCTGAATTTCTTGACAACCACATCAGTTTATGACAAGAAATATTGGGCCTCATTCCAAGTTTGGAGGTAGCCATGGTGCTATTTGCACCATGGCTGCCTCCAAACCCTGGTCCATGTCCGATCTGGGTGAATGGGGACTTACCTGGACATTCCGACCTGTGCGGACCCCGTAAGTCCCCATTAAACCAACCATTCCCCATTCCCATTTGAGCCCCATAGGGCTCAATAGGAATGGGATTACGGGCCCGTTATTAGAGCCCTGGTCCCTCAACGGGACCTGCAAAGGACGTGTGGTCAGACCACACAGCCTCTGCGGGTCCTGCTAAGGGACCTCAGAATTGGGCGGTAAGGCTTTAACGGCACCGGTCTCCTTACCGGTGACCGTTATCCCTTACCGCCCAACTCGGAATGAGGCCCATTGTGTTTTGTAGTACACATGAGTGATTTTCCAGTGGCATAAAAAGTTTGCAAGGTACTGTGGCAGATGTTGAAGTCTTGGACTGGTTGATGAGTTTTCTATTTACTCACATATGATATATTTTATTTTAGGCTATGTGTTTGGAAAAGGTGGTGTAAGATTTGTCAAGAATTGCAGTGGCTGGGAAGAGGACATTTCTTTCAAAACTCTCTACGACGGTAGTTCACTAAATACGCATGCTCACAAAGTGGCTTACCTCATTAGTCAGTTGCGCACATGGAAAATAAGGTACGCACAACAGCAAACCATTTCTGCACATAGAGAAAAATAATTAGAGGCAACATTGCACAAGACCCTCCTCTGCTAATAACCAAGTCGGGGAGAGTTGCTTGTCTCCGTGGTACCAAGCTTGACTCCAAAGAGAAGGAGAGCCAAGTGGTACATCACAGCCGGTGAGTCAAGGGGAGAGTAGATAAGAAACCAAAGTGTGTTGAACGAAAATTAGCAAATGGCTAATTGAACTGTGAAAGCATAAAGAGCTATTGATGCTAAAAGGGGGAAAAACAGTAACAGAGGAGTCAGGCACCACGTGGGTACACACTCAAGAAGACTCTGGGTGATTACCCGATTGTTGAAACTACCAGTACCAGAAGGCCTTGAGAAAAGCAAGAAAAGGGGTCAAAGTAGCCATACAGGTGTCTTGTATAATCCTCTGTACAGTCGAAAGCCTATGATTGACAAATTATTGTGAAGCTAAGGGAAGTGAATCCCGAATCGCAACAGTTAAATGTAAAAGGCACGATTGACATGATTGGCAAGAGTGAACCCAAAAGAGGGATGTCAATAAATAGGAGGCAAAATCTAAAGTCCCAAAATACAGTGTTTTGACAAGAGTGAACCGCGTTGAGGGATGGCCACAGTGCAAAATGACTTTAAGGTTCATGAATATCAAAGAAGAGATTGTTTTGAGAAGCCGTAGTGAACCCGGCTGAGGGAAGCTAATATTGAGAAGGGTCAGAGCCCGGAACAGGGGGGCCCAGGGGTGGAAAAAGGCATCAGCCAATGTTCACGTGAACAGGAACTTTCTATGGATCTGCCCCAGGAAGAGGGGGATCCAAGGGTGAAAGGCATCACCCAACGTGCAAGAAGAAAATAACTTTTGTTTATTATTTTGAATAAATCAGGCACACGGCAGCAAGAGACTTTTTGTGGAAAAGTGACTTAACCACCGAAGGCACTGAAAGAGGAACTATTGGCTTGTGCTGTGAACGCTCAAGCATGTGCTGTGCTCCAAAATCCTACCCTGTCCCGTGCTGAAAACATGGGGAAAGGAGACCCCAACTAACACACCCTGACTTATTATTTGTGAACACTTCTTTCTTATGAACATTATCCCACACTTCTTTTTGTATTTAGCATAAGGATTAGCAATAGGTTGTTTAGTATAAGCCCTTTTATTTGACAAAGACATCACTAGAACTGCCTTATTAGTGTTTGGTGGTCGAAGCTTGCTCCCATTTTCGATTTAGGTTTAGATTAGCTTTTTTTCTTCAATTTACCAATACCATTTAATAATCACCCTTGAACTGTGATCACTTGTTTCTGTCTTTGCTGTTGCCAACATGAGTTCCTTACACCAATCACTGATCCCTGCACTAAATTCTTTCTTACCCTCTTGAAATAAATGCCTCTCCTGTGCTTCTCCTGTCCATCCCAGCTCTTCTGTCCCCTACTTTAGGCCACTGGGGGTATTACGTTGCACAGTGTTTTATCGCTTCCCAGCTAGGCTTGCACTTTATAAATCCAACACATTCATAGACACATAACCTAGAGAATTAATTTTATTTCTGCACCAATAAGCTATTTGCAGAAGAAATTTGACCCTTGCCTCCACCTTCCGCAAAGTGTTCATCTAATGCTTGACTTTTCAAAAGGATGTAATTGACATAGAACAACATTCCCTGCTCACTCGCATCAGCATCTCTTTTATTAAAGAAAAAGACTACATTTGCTAAAGCTGTTTATATAATAAAAAGGTGTTCTCGTGAATGTCTACGATTTCGCTGATAAGCATAATGTTAAATGCTGGTGGTGCACAGGTGAAACTGTTATGCACATAGATTCAGTTGTGAGCTCTATTGAAGTGTACATGTTTAAACCTTGCATTTTAGCTATGCCTTGGTCAATTAATGGTGTAGGACAGTCAGAATGTGTCACTCTTTTCTTGAATTTGCTGAGGTCTAAATATAGGCACCATTGTACCTTGGGTTTTTATAAGACTGAATATAGGATTACTAAAGGTGATTTTTGCAGGTCAGCTTGTTCAGAGTATTTAATTTCTGAACGCCTTTCCAATGATGTCCGTGATGGTGCTGTCCCACACAACAGGAGGTGCATTTGAATCTATAGGAATAAAATAAAAAATAATAAAAAATAATTTGGCATTTATATAGCGCTACGAACCCTCAGGTATCTGAGCGCTGCTTATTATTACCCACGGTGTGTGGTGCTCATTTATCGACCTCGGAAGGATGAAACGCTGAGTTTGGCGCTGCCGGGATTCGAACCTGCGTTCGCAGGCTCTGCACCGATGTCAAAGCGAGCGCTCTACTCGCTGTGCCACTTGACCGGAATAGTTCCAATGTGTAGATGAATGCATCAACAATCATATACATCTCGAGAAAAAACTTTAAAAAATACTGCAAATAACTCAATTTGTATTTGTCTTCTGAACTTGTGCAAACATCAATTTATTTTAATCTATTTTTCATTAGTTTATGGAATTAAGAAAATGGCCCAATTGAAGATATTCCTGGTGCATCAATCCGGTCCATTAATGCATTTGCCTGAAAGTCCAGATGCTTATGAGTTCTTCCCCCTGCATAAAGACATGACTCGGAGAGCTGACATAACTATTTGTTTGAAATAAGTGTTTCATTTTGAAGTTGACAAATACAGGAGTTAGGAAGGCAACATCATTTGGCAAACAATCAATTGTGAGAGAAACTAACTCAGAAGTTAATTCTGAATCATAAATTGCTTCACCAAGGTTGTGACCTGAAATGAATGCATTGTGAACTACGGTTTACCACACGAAATGTGGTCTTGGTCTGACGTGTCAGCTAATTTTTTGCACTCTCATCCATGTGTTTGTTAGTAGTTAGACAGTTCATTTCAGGCAGAAATATCTCTGATATATTTAAATATGTCATACACCAGTTTAAAGTCAAATTAATGTAATTCAAATCAAAACACAGTTTTCTTCCTTAATCACATTGGCAATTTCATGCGACTTGTTGAATCCAACTTAAGTTCAATATACATTTCATTCATATGTCTCCATATGAGTAAATGTGTGTTTCATTCTTCAACGTAAATCATTTTCATATTCATTGGTGTGTGTGGTATGCCTGATGCACTGTCTAGTAAGCATGTGGACATTTCTTTAACACATATTGCTTTCCTGGTATCCATATTTTAGTAACAGACACGTGTTTCTCGCTAGGTGTGGGGCGAGGGGGCTAACTCAGGGGCAACGCGTTTGTCTTGGAAGCAAGACAACGCAGCACAACACAACACAGGTAAATCAAGGCTTAAAGCTAGTGCCTCTCAAAACCTACCAATAGTTGTAGTTTGTAAAAGTTGATTGATATGACATTTCCTGGTCGTGTTTCTGATCATGAACATAAAAGGATACACTACTAGGCGGGTGATTGCAATTCAAATCCTTGGTCAATGGGGTGGGGTTATGAATGTGTTAATAGGGCAGAGATAGGGCTTGGAATACTGAGATCAATTGCAATCTTAAAGGTGAATTATTTTGTCTGATTGCAAAAACCAATTTTTAATAAGGAACACATGTTGGAATGGAAATGTGCCACTAACTAAGGTGCTCATGCTCCTTCACAGGGCACAGCTACCCATTAAGGGATATGGGCTCTTTCACAGGGCAGAGCCGCTCAAATAAGTTCTTGTATATGCGGTAAAAGTGCAAATTCAGAGCTGTCAAGGGGGCACACCTATCAATTACGCAATTGCTGAGGGGGACTCAATGGGAAAAGCAGGGGTTACCTCTGGCAGTGGGGACATCATTGACTGCTGTGTGGTGTAACATGTGCGCAGGTGCAGAAGGAGAGGTCGATGGGGGAAAGTGAGATTGGGGGTGTACAGTAAGGTACAGGGGTGAGGGTCATGCGAGTTATAGGGATAAGGGACAGGGCTAGTGGGTAAAGAGGATAGTGTAGCATGACGTAATTTATACAATAGCAATTTTTGGAGTATAGGCCTCAAGTAAATAAAATATTTTTAGTTCCACAGCCACAGGCCCCATGTACTAGGTGAGCATGGATTTCTCGAGTGCTCAACCAAAAACAAAATGACGGATATATTTTGAAAGTTGACAGTTCCCAGGAGAACATGGCTGGAGTGGAATGGGACCAGTAGATAATTTTGAGGCCAGCGAGCTAGGCACCTGGGTGCTCGCTAGGAATTTGTACGAAATTAGAAATTAAATACAGTCAAATAAAACTAAACCACAATGAAGTATGGGGTTTCAAATTGCCTTTGGCAGATGAGCATGGGAAGAGGGCTGAGGGGAGAGGGAACACGCAGCGGCGAACCAATGAGCAGGAAAGGTTTCAGTGTTCCTAGGATGAAACAGTGTTTCTTATCCTTGCTGATGTCCATGGGGCTCCTCCCTCTTGGTCAGATTCTGTGTGAATGCCCCCCCTTCCCAACCTCAGGTTGTCTTGGGTGTTCCATGGAAAATGGGAATGGTGATGAATAAAGTCCTAGTGGTCAGCACAATCTTGTAATGCTTTGTAATGTAATTGTTTGGCAGTGTGGGAAGGTTTGTGACATCACAAGGAGTGGTGTTGTGCAGTAGGAGCAAGGAAGGCGTGAACCAATTACGATCATTCAATATATGTCTGGATATAGGGGACTGATGCAGTCCCATTAATTAGCTTTTGTAAGGTGTTCTAAAATGTTTCATTGTGTTAGTTAGCCATATCTGGCATTTAGGCCAATTATGTTAGCCATATCCAGCATTTAGGCCAATTGTGTTAGTTAGCCATATCTGCCATTTAGCCATGCAGCAGAATTGTGAAGATTAACATTGCATCTCACTTAAAGTGAAATGTGAAGTTCAACCATGTACCCCATTCAGATAGATTTGTAAAGTTTAGTCATGCATTTCACTTGGATTGAGTTTTGAGGTTCAGCCATGCATCACACCTAGATAGAATTGTGAAGTTTAACCATGTGTCAATTCTAGATAGAACTGTGAACATTAATCATGCATCACACTTAGATAGAATTGTGGAGTTTAGTCATGCGTCACATTTAGATAGATGTGAGAAGATTAACCATGTGTCACATTTAGATAGAGTTGTTGAATTTAGCCATGCGTCACATTTGAATACAATTGAGAAGATCAACCATGGGCCACACTTACATAGAATTGTGGAGTTTAGCCATGCATCACATTTAGATAAATGTGAGAAGATTAACCGTGCGTCACACCTAGATAGAATTGTGATGTTCAACTATGCATCCCTTCTAGATAGAACTGTGAAGATTAATCATACATCACATTTAGATAGAATTGTGGAGTTTAGCCATGTGTCACATTTGGATAAAATTGAGAAGATTAACCATGTGCCACACTTAGATAGAATTGTGGAGATTAATCATTTATTACAACAGATAGGACTGTGTAGATTACCCACAAAGAATAATTTAACGAGTAGCCAAAGCACTAACCACCCTGCTTCTACTTCCTCAAATACAGCACCCAAACACTATACATGCCTACTGGGCTAGCCAACCTACACCCCAACACAAGCAACACACACAACAAAAAAACCAGGACACTGGACCTTAACTGTACAGACACAACAAGCCAGTGCTTACAACCTTAAACACCTGTCAATCCTTACATAAAATGCACATGCACAACCCAATCATCAGTCAGATAGAAACATCAAAGGCATTGAACCTTACCCATGTGGCAACATCAAGCCAGTGCGCACAACCTAGATACCAGCAATATACACATAAAACACACAGACACAACCTAACACAACAAACAGCGACACAGAAAACATCCCAGGCATTGGACCTTACCCGTACAGATACAATAACACAGTGGCCCTCATTACGACCCTGGCGGAAATCGAAAAACGATGGCGGAAATGCAATACCGCCATCGAATAGCGCTCGGTGCGATTATGACCCGTCACCGTAAAGTACGATGCCATTAGCGACACCGTAGTGAACGCCAACGCTAACTGCACCAAGTACGCGCACGCGCGCCATGCGAAACCGTAATTACCACCATGGTGCAACGGTACGCGAATTCTGACCCTAGCGGACATTTACCTAACGCCATCAAGCATGGCGGAAAGTACCATTCCGCCATGGTGAGAAGTACGGCATCGCGAACCAACCGTAAAAGGCCCTACTGAGTGCCTGTACACCACTCCCTGGCCACATTGCACAACTCCTCGTAGGTGCAATGAAGTCACACAATGCAACCAGTGAAATGTACAAGTCACCCATGCATGCCAACGAACAAATGAATGTAGGGGCTCCAAGTGCCTTGTGAGTGGCCATCCATATTTGCCATGGCACCATTGTCGTACTGATGCAGCACAGGTATGTGAAGGTTCAAGTACAGCAACATGAACTGAAATATGAGACAAACAAAAACAGGCCCCCCATCGCTTGACACCAGTGTAAGGCAACATTCAAAGCAGTATCCTGAGTGAGACTGCACCAGCCCTGTACTCCTGCCAGTAAACAAACCAACCATCAGCATAAGCATGTACCACACAAGTTGGCAGAGTCACTGAGCAGCCAGGCTCATCTCAAGAGGGGCCAATGGGAGCTGCAGGGCACAGATGGCACGAATACAGAAGCTATTCCAATGGACATGACCTCAGTCTCCCTCCAAGAAACACACGCAAACACAGGCACCTGTGACCAGCCATATTCTGATAATCACATCATTCCACCAATCCACCTGGCTGACCGGCATCTGTTACACAAAAGCTAATCCCCCGCCCCTGAGCATGACATCATTAAAACAGTCATAATGGCAGCCCCTATCCCTGACCTCACTGGGCTTTGTAGGCAAACGCGCCCAGTACAGTACCACGCAACTATACTCAGAAGCCGGAACCCAATGCAGATCTTCTCACAATACATCGCTCCACAAATAGGAATATGCTACATTACTTGCAAAGAATAACGCTACACGGTCAATATCATAATCAAAATTTAATGCACAACAAAATCACCAAGCCCATACAGCTATTAGGTCATGAACTTCAAAATATATTTCATTATTGTGGGCTGCATCCGCAATAAATGACCAGCTTCTTCTTGTGTGACGCCCTGTTCCTTCATGGTACACAGGGGCTACATTCACGTTCAAAAAGGCAACATGGAAGCGCCTAGAACCGCAGGGCCGTCCCATTAGGTAGGCACTAGTCCAGATGAAAGGTCGATATGTTGCTCCTAGCCACTAGTACTGCGTAAGGGCATGTGGCCCATTGGCGATCGTCCCATAAGATCGTAATGGTGCTCCACTGATTAACACGAAGCAGCAGGTGTCGGGAGTAAAAGCCATCTGCAGGAGTAGCATACAGATGGCAGCGGCAAAAGGGGAGGAGATACCTGTCACCCAAATGAAATGAAAAAGAATAGTATGGGCATCAGAACTTCATTTGAATTACTCACTTCAATGATCACACTAAATCCACAGCCATATGCATGCTAGCCCACTCAAAAGGATTATTCCCACCCAAAAATCACTTGCGAATCATAACTATATAAATCGAGGTGAAAACACTATTACAAACGAGTGTTTGTGTGCATGCGTCTGTTAAAACAGAATCCATTAGATGGGATTAGTAACGTGCATAGACACAAGTGTTTGAAGGCGCGTCGAGACAGGGAGGGTTCAACAAGGGCAGATAGACGATGGTCCCACTATGGCAGCCCTGCATCACATAGCGCAGGGGAAGTGGATAGATTCCAAAAAGCCATGTACATGGCAAACTCTCTATTAAATCATCTGTCCATGCATCCATACATCATTCCCTCATCCCGGTATGAAAACGCCTGATTATTTACTCACATAACATGTGAAATTTCCATTGAGTCTGTGCGTAATGCAGTCTGCAAAATCCACTGTGCTCCAGCCCGGAATTCCAGTGTTGTGAAGTAACATGTATTTAGGAACGTCCGGCCTTATCGTCCACTACGCTATTGCGCATCCCATACTATTCATATCAATCATTGCATTCTCGCCATGGCCCCTGTCCCAAGGACATTAAACAATAGAACTTTATATCTGCAGTCAGACCTGTGGGCGTCTCCTCGCCGCTAGCTGAAAACCGAAAGCGCTGTCCTTCGAATTCCTCATTTGCAACATCACGTCGAAAAGGCATCTGTGACCGCTTGAAATCACAAATCCATCCATGTAGTGCGGCAGTGTGTGAAAATGGCAACTGGCTTCACTCACAAATGGGACGCCCCGCCCGTCGGTGAACCGCGGTACAGTGCTGCATGAGGGTCCACCGTTAATCGAGTACTACATTCCACTGACCCTTCACAAGTTTGTTCGCGACTGCACAGATAGTATGTGAAACAATGGGACCATAGAAGAATGAACATATGAACCAATATTTCACTGCCATCGGGATTAAATACATGATTGTAATAGCAAGATGCCATGCGTCGAATTGCAGCGTTGTGTGCGGGACGTGCTCGCCCAAAGGGGATTGCAGCTTGCACAGGTGGAATGAATCACCACAGGTGGAGGCTATACAGCCTGAAAACACGTACATTGCATACCCAACCCACTCCCACAACCACACCCACTCCAAAATGCTACCGGCAGGACTAGCGATGTTGGCCCTGGGGGACCTGATAGCACTGCAAGTACTCCAACTTCAAGAAGAAGACGAACACCAAATACTACAACAACCGGCCGCACAGAGGAGACGCAGGAGGAGGAGGAGGGCAAGGCAGGGCCAGCAAGGCCCACCAGCACAGCCACTACCACCACGCAGGCAGCCCGCAATCCCACGCCTCAGAGCACATCCGTTCAACCTGACTGATGAGCAGATCCACACCCACTACCGTTTGGACCGGGACACCATAACCGCCATTGTGGACATGACACACGCTGACCTTGTCAGCATGATAGATAGACCAACCGCCATCCCACCCCTACTGAAGGTGGTGTCTGTACTCCACTTCCTGGCCACAGGCACCTACCAGCACACAGTCGGACAGTTGCATGGCATTTCACAGCCACTGTTGTCACGGACACTATTGCAAGTGCTCGATGCCCTCCTGAAGCACGCAGACGACTACATCTCTCTACCACGCTCTGAGCAGGAAATTACGAACACAAAAGTGGGATTCCATCACTTGCCGGCATACCGGGTTGCATTGGTGCCATCGACTGCACCCATGTGGAATTGGTTGTCCCACATGCCATGGAGGCCCAGTGCCGCAACCGAAAACAATATCATTCTCTTAATGTACAAATGGTGTGTGACTCCAACAGTATCATTGCACATTGTTGTGCCCGATTTCCTGGATCAACCCATGATTCTATGGTCTTGAGGAACTCTACAATACCACGCTACATGGAGCGACACGCAGGGAACAGATCCTGGCTACTCGGTGAGTCTCATTTCATGCATGATAATGTGGGGTATGTGATGCGGCAATGACCTGGCAGGAAGGGGGGGGGATGCGTACGTAGCAATGTCATTCCACAAACATCCTTTATTGTCCACATACAGGTGATGCCGGGTATCCACTGAAGAGATGGCTCCTTACACCACTCCGGAACCCACAGAACCAGCATGAGGAGGACTACAACCATGCCCACTCACGTACCCGTGTAGTCATAGAACAGGCATTCGGCCTACTGAAGGGTCGTTTCCGCTGCCTCAGCAGGTCTGGCGGGGCACTCCTGTACCGCCATGAGAAGGTTGCAAAGATGGTCATGGCATGTGTCACAACATGTGCGTACGTAGAAATGTGCCCATGCCCCCTGACGCAGAACTGCAAGCACCTGAAGATGGTCATGATGAGGGTGGGGATGTGGCAGCACCTCAAGGAGTCCGCGAGGCACAGGAGGGCCGTGAAATTCGTCAGATTATCATAGATTCATGCTTCTAGCACTCACGCCTGGTGGCTGATACATGGACACGGGACTTGTGGCACTGTGTGTGTCTGGAACATGCACAATATGGACTGTACGCCTATAAAGGCCTCGTACACAAAGATCAATGTCCACACATCTCATTGGATGATTGTGAAATGTTTATAGCATATGTGAAATTATGTTACACACCCCATCGACCCGCCACCCAAGTAAGCCCAACACACCCCCTCCACCCTCCTACCTCCCCCCCGAACACCAGTGTCCAAAGATGCTCATTGTCAGTGGGCAGACGCTATTGCAAGCCCCCTCTCCGGGTATCAGGGGCACCCCTGCCTGTGGAGCGCAGGTTCCTCCCAGATCTACGTTGGGGGCTGCCCTGGATGGAACTTGCAACGGATGATGTCTCTGCCTGCTCACGTCCATGCATGTCCCTAAGGGTTTGTGAGAGCTCAGTGAGCACACGGCGCACAGCGGCAAGTTCAGCACATACGTCTTTGGACGTCGCATGCAGTTCCCCCCTCAGGCTCTCGGTGCTTCTCTCCATTTGTACTCTCAGGCTCTCGGTGCTTCTCTCCATTTGTGCCCTTAGTGTCTCTGTACTTCTCTCCATTTCTGCCCTAAGTGTCTCAGTAGATGTTTCTATGGCTGCCTTAGTACCCCCACATTCATCAGCATGGTCCTTGAGGAGCGTGGCCAGTTGCTGCTGTTGCACGATCACCTGGTCGAGGGACTGTTGCCTCTGCTGGGCCATGGCCATTTGCGGTGGTGTCACAGAGGGGCTGATCACCTCATGTTGCCTTGACACAGGGCTTGTGGGGGATGGCCAGTCGTCGTCTTGTGGGTGCCCCTGTGTGGTATCCTCATGGTGTACGGGATGAAACAAACAGGGGGATTGAGACAGGTCATGGATGGATCCTACATCGACATCACCGTTTTCTGTGTCGGAGCATGCTGCCATTAATGCAGTGTCACCTATGGTGCTGCTGCCACCAGAAGCAGTGCCTTCTGTGGCATCCATTGGGGGGACCTGTGGTGGTGCTGTTGTGGGCATGCTGGCTGCTGGGGTGCCTGTTGAAGTCCCCTCCTGTGTGCTGCCACTTGATTTGTGCTGCTGCCGTGTCTTGATCCGTGCAGCTGAGGTGGAGGGTCTTTGGCTGTTGGTCTTGGCCCTCTTTGCAGGTGTGCTGGTAGGGGTGTCCTGGAGCTCGTCGTTTGAATCGGACCCTGTGGTGGAGTAAAGGAGGGTGAGCGTTATTAATGGGTCTGTGGAAATTGGAATGGCATGTGTCACATGCATTGGGGTGGTACCTGAGGGTGATTTGGGTCAGGGCCTTGGAGGTGGTTTCATTTTTGTGTGGATTGAGGATGCAGTTGTTTTGCAGCCTGCAGTTAGGGTGTGCCTGCTGCACGTGTAGAGGGTGTTTTTAGGATTTTTAATTATTTATGTATTTAATGTGACTTTTAAAGTGCGCTATCAGGCCAATGTATGTGGACGTTCTCCTGGACATGTGTTTCTGTTGCACTATGTGGACACATGGTACTTCACATGATTGGACATTGTGGATTTAGCATTGTTTTATTTGGCCCACCTACCTGATTCTTTGGATGTCTGCACTCCTTTCTACATCCCTCCGACTCCCTCTATACTCTCCATTCCAATGGTGGAGGCACAGATTTCTTCCCAGGGGGTCAACTTGATGGGTGATTCCGATCCTCCCCCGGTAGCTGTGGCAATGTTACGGTTGGCGGATAGTATGCTCCGT
The DNA here is from genome assembly GCF_040938575.1 of Ambystoma mexicanum. Classification (NCBI taxonomy): domain Eukaryota; kingdom Metazoa; phylum Chordata; class Amphibia; order Caudata; family Ambystomatidae; genus Ambystoma; species Ambystoma mexicanum. The sequence continues at coordinate 940,897,987 of NC_090936.1, forward strand.
ACGCGTATCCGCAAGTCGTCCCATCGCTTTCTGCATTGCTGTGGGTTGCGGGGTGCGGTCCCCACCGCACTTACCCGCTGTGCCACCAGGGCCCATATGGCCTTCTTGTTCGCAAGTGCCGTCCTGGTCATTTGCGTCGAGAAGACAACGGCAGCATTCTCCTGGAGGGTCTCTGTGAGCACGGTGAGTTCCTCACGGGAGAAGTGGACCTGCCGCTTGCGGTCGCACGCTTTTTTCACTACTTTTCCCATTTTTATTGTTTTCACTAGGGTGGATGACGGGTTGGGATGTGTCTCAGGGTAGTATTTTTAATGGTTGTGTGGGAATTCTGATTTTATAGGTGTACGGCGTGCTGTTTCCCGTTCCGGGACCATGTTTTTAGTTCCGTTTCCGTATATTTACGGTCACCGTATTTTGCGATTGCCGCTCATTACGGTGACCGCTATGATGGGTGGCGGAAGTGCACCTAGGGCGCCGTACGACGGCGGTGAGGGGCGTTTTGGGGACATTTCCGCCATCGCAGACTTTGCACTTCCGCCATGGCGTAGTGCTCGTGCCCGATGGGTCAGAATTAGCCGCATTTTACTCCGTCATGCAATGGCGGAAACGCTATTTACGCTATGGCGGTCAGGTCAGTTACTTTCCGCCAGGGTCGTAATGAGGGCCAGTGTACGCAATCTAGTAGCTGAAAGCCAATACACACACAGACGCCAGTTTCTCCTGCTTCTGGACCTATCCTATTATTCTCCCCTCACTAACCAACCCTGTCCTCTTTCTTGCAGAGCCACATGAGCGCCGGGAGACTGCCATTGGGTGGTATTAGCACATGGTATAAATTAACATAAAATAACAAAGGTGGTGTATGCAAATTATGTTGGTTATGTATAAAAACTTTGCTCGCTGGGGGCGGCGTTGACAGCTCCCTTCGTTCAGTTCAGTTCCGCAGGGCTGTTTGAACTGTGCTTTCCTAGCTGCTATCTGAGCCTAAATAAATTGTGTTACTTCTTGATTTGTGTACACTCCTTGTATTTCCTTGCTTTTCCAGTCGTTACTTGCCTTGGAGGACCCGTGACACATTTGGAGGTCCAGACGAGATTCTCAGTTCCCTTTGGCAGGCTGAAAGTATTCTTGTCGCACTCCGTGGCTGGTGTGTGGGCCAGTCGGATGCAGACCATTCCAAATTGCACAACCAAGGAGGCCCTGCAGACCCCCAGTTCACAAAGGTCTGCCTGGTCCTGAGTGCCACCTGTGCTCGGGTGGAGGTGCATTCAATAGGGAAGGCTCAGTGCCAGGAGGATTCGAGTATCTCTAGGACATGGGAGTTTACCCTCGCATGAACACGCAATATTGTGATTGCATGGCCAAGGAGAGGGGTGGACTCTTTTGATGGTGTTTAGGACGCATCCTACAGGGGGGGATGAATGGCTGTATTAGTCATAGATGTTATTTCCACCCTTGTGATAGGGAGAAGATGTGTGGAGGGCACGTCTGTGTTAGAGCAGAAGGGGGCATAGACAGTGGCAGACCCCATTAGATGGGAGTTGTCCATAGTGCAGGCTATTCTATAATTGAGTCATTTTTGGGGAACAGGGTGTTGATGAATTGCACAATAGGATAGTAGATGTTGGGTACGTCTGTCAGTTTGATTTTTGTTGTTTTGTATGTTTATTCTTTATAGTATGTGTTGGTTTTTGTGGTATTGGCCGGGTGGACGGGCCAACACCAGAGGTGGTGTGTAAATAACTGTGCTTGGCATAGTAGTGACACATGCAGGGCCAGAGGGGGTGTGGTGAGGTATTTGCATACTAACATAGACCACGGTAGACAGCAGACAGGCCTGTGAAGTAGAACATAGGTGTACTCATATTGAGTGAGTGGGTGGGCCTATGGAAAAGACTGGTGAACGTGATAGGTGTGAGTGGGTGGGCCTATGTAGAGGACCAGTGACAGTGAATGTGGACATAGTGTGAATGGGTGTAATGCTAAGTATGGATGTGTGAGGGGAAAATAGTGGTATGTTAGAGGTAGGATAAGATTGAGGGGAGGGTATTGGGGAAGTGTGAGAAGTAAATAAAACTAATTAGGATCAATGTCCACACCTAGATAGAAATGTGAAATATTTGCATGTCCACTCTTAGATGGAATTGTGAATGTTAGCATGTCCGCACCTAGATGGAATTGAGAATGTTAACATGTCCACTCTTAGATGGAATTGTGAATGTTAGCATGTCCGCACCTAAATGGAACTGAGAAATGTTAGCATGCCCACTCTTAGATGGAATTGTGAATGTTAGCATGTCCGCACCTAGATGGAATTGAGAAATGTTAGCATGCCCACTCTTAGATGGAATTGTGAAAAGTAGCATGCCCACTCTTAGATGGAATTGTTAGCATGTCCACACCTAGATAGAAATGTGAAATATTAGCATGTCCACTCTTAGATGGAATTGTGAATGTTAGCATGTCCGCTCCTAGATGGACTTGTGAATATTGGCCCGCGCCCCATCTAGATGGAATTGTGAATGTTAGCATGTGAAAGTTGCATTTAGAAAGTGTGCCCTATAGCCTCTCCTTGAATTTTAGAAATGTGCCCAATAGCCTCTCTGGTAAATGGAATTTAGAAGTGTGCCAAAGATCCTCTGTGAAAGTTGCATTTAGAAGTGTGCCCAATACACACTCTCGAAAGTTGCATTTGAAGTATGCCCAATAAGCTCGCTGTGATTTTAGTAGTGTCCACAATAACCACTCTGTGAAATTTAGAAGTGTACCCAATTACCCAATAACCTCTGTGAGAGTTACATTTAGAAGTGTGCCCAATAGCCCCTCTGGTAAATTGAATTTAGAAATGTTCCCAATAGCCTCACTGGAAAATTGATTTTAATAGTGCGCCCAATAGCCTCTCTGTGGAAAATTGAATTTAGATATGGGCCCAATATCCTCTGTGAAGGCCGCATTTAGAAAGTATGCCCAATAGCCACGCTTTGAAAGTTGTATCTAGAAGTGCTACCAATAGCATCTGTGAAAGTTGATTATAGAAGTGAATCCAATAGACACTCTGGAAAGTTGCATTTGGAAGTTTGACCAATAGCCTCTCTGAAAACTTGAGTTTGGAAGTGTGCACAGTAGATGCTCCGTGAAAATTGCATTTAGAAGTGTACCCAGTGGCCTCTGTGAGAGTTACATTTAGAAGTGTGCCAAATACCCTCTCTGATAAATTGAATTTAGAAGTGTACCCAATTGCCTCTGTGTGGAAAATTGTACTTAGAAGTTTCGCCCAGTAGCCTCTCTGGGAAAGTTGCATTTAGAAGTTTGCACATTGAAAAGCATACAACCCATCATATCACACCACCACGCTTACTCTCTCCTTTACATCACCACTCAACTAGAATACAGAGATACTATGACACCATTCGGTATAACTGTTCTCATACGAACATCCGCCGCTTACTCCACATCATTCTATGTAAACACTGCTGGTCTCACACCCTCAGCCAGGCGTTTTCCTCAGGCCTAACGCAGCCACATCCGTTCCGGATAAATCCTGCCAGAACGAACACATTCTCCTGATCTCTCAACCACCACACCTACCGATAAGAAGCAGCTATTACACAAGTACCGCACGAGCTGCACACATATCCGGTGCTCACACGCACCTTTTGACTCTCCCTACTCTCTCTACTGATCTGAACTGCGGTTCCCAAGGGCGTTCAACCTACCAGCGCCTTCAGACCATACCAATGGTATATAAGGCGCTATATAAGTGCAAAATAACAATAACAATAACAATAACAATAAAAGGGGAAGGGGAGGGGGCTTCAGACAGTAGTACAGCTGAAGTACAGAAGTGAGTGGGAATTGTGTTTAGAATGGACACGCCCCTCGACCATTTATTTATAACAATAAGTTGCTCCAATATATCATGATCAAATACTTAAGTACCATTTTGAGTGGGGACAGAAAACTGCAGGACAGTGCTTCCATGAATGGCCAGGTGAAGCAATGGTTGATAGTGGAATAATAGAAAGCATGTTTTTGTATTTATTAGCAGCATATAAAGGATCTAAATTAAAGAAAAGGCAAAATATCCTATGGCTCTGGAACTTTATAAGGAGATAAATCAGGAGCCTGGAAAGGGGAACGGGCTGGACAGTGACATGGCAGCATCTCCAAATGTGCTGCCCGGCCCTACGGATTGTACCAAAACCTGCTGCAGGGTTCACCAACACACGGTGTGTGTCCAAGAGTAGAAGGGGTACTAGGATGGGGAAAGGGAAGCCTGAGACAGGCGGTACTAGGGAACAAAGGAAAAGAGCAATAGAAAGTATTTGGCTGACATAGAAGAGAGCATGCAGCAACAGTTGAACTCCATGTTCAAGAAGGCAGAGAGTGTGATAGAAATGGAGGGGCAGAGACAGGAGAAGGAGCAGGGCGGAGCCGGGGGTAAAGATGTGGACATCTGGGAGATAATGTCGGAGCAGGATAAAGGGGACTCTGATAAAGGGGAGGATAGGCCAGACGGGTCTCATGAAAACTCTGTCACCTTGGACAAGGGCGAGGGTGCAGGCATGAGTACCAAGGAAAGGTGGGACAACAAACTCTGGGATGCAGTTCAGGATAAGAAAAGGGGACTTAGTGAAAGAGGAAAGAGGGATAGTAGGGGAGAGAGCAGGCACTGTTCCCAGGTACTTCGCAGAAGAAATGGAAGTCTGGCGGTGGTGAAGGCCCCATTGGTTAGGCCGGTCCAAGCCCTGTTCCTAAGATCCAACTACCCCTGTTGCAGAAGGGGATGGGAGATGTGCATTACGTAACCAGGCAGACAAAGAGCTGTCATGGCCACAGGAGTCAGAACACAAAAACCACAGGATCTAATGATGGGGCAATGGGTCACTTGACTCACTTATATCCCTTTGGGATCCATAAACACAGGGGCCCTGGCTGGACTCATTCCTAGCGCCTTTGGCGCCAGGCTCATATAGAAATGTGAGCAGGAACACTTTATTTCAGTGCAGGAGTGCTTTTACTTTATTTCAGTGCAGGAGTACTTTCATTTTACAAGAACTTTCCAGGAGCTGAAAGCCTTTATTCCAGAGGACATCCTCGTGGGCTGACTTATTGGGTGTAGCTCTCTAGGCCTGGACTTCATGTGCTGACTCATCGGGTGTGGCAGGGTGTGGCAGGAAGTCTGAACCTGGTGGGCGTGGCTTCAGAAGCTCAGCTATATAAGCTGCTCCATCCTTAAGGCCGGTGCTTCGCGTTACTGTGCATTCACGTGCAACATGACGCTCACCATCGCTTGGATCAGTTTACTTACCTTTTGAAACCAGGCATTCTCCTGCATACTCACCTCCAGGAAACTGGTGCTTCATTGCTTCATCTGCAGACGCATCTCCTGACATCCAGTGATCTTGATTCCGATGCCAGAGCACTGCACTCCGCATCCACGAACTCGCACCCTGTGAAGAAGAAGAAAGACAAGTTTAGAACATCCGTCGTACGGTCGCGCTGCATTTGAACCCTGCACGCCCCCAGTTAACAACTTACCAGCTACTGTACCACTGCATCTTTGTTCTTCATTCTCTCCGGCTGCCGCCTCGAGCTCTGCAGCTTCTGCCGGGCCAGCAACATCACCTGCAAGGGAAGAAAGCAAAAGAGCAACCATCAAAAGTGGAACGGACAGTAATACAAGACAACAAACATTATAATACAACAAAAACAGACGAGGAAAGACAAAGGCCAACAGGAACACTTACCTGAAGTATAGTGGCTTAGTCTCCGCAGGACTGGACTACCATGTGCAAGGGACCAGTGAAGGAATTCGATCCAGATCATACAAGTGCCCCTGCCAGAAGCAGCAGGACCGAGTGCTGGCCAAAACTAATCAACATGTGAGCTTTCCAGGGACAGCACATCCCACGGGTACCACGGTTTGGGAGAAGGGGTCTGGAAGGGGATCAGTCAAACAAGCTGGCATACTCACGCCCCCATTTTCCATGCGTCAGACCCAAGTGACCTCATCCCCGGCAGGGCTGCAACCGTGCACCAACGCCTCCGCAGAGACCCGGTGAGCATAACAAGGACAAGGACAACTTAATATACAGCTTGCCCTCCCTCATGGCCGGTGCGGGCTAGTGAATATACGCCCTTGAGAAGGAGATAGCAGGGGTTACCCTAGCAATCATGGTTATGAAAAGCTTGTTCGCAGCAATCTAGGGGGAGCAAGGAGACAGTCTGGTAACAGGTGGGATACAATGGGGTAAATCTAAGTAGAAATATACATGATGGAGCACCTTTAATAACTGTTGTGCTCATGCATGGAAAGTGCTAAGATATATGTACCCCAATACCTCAGGCTATACTGCCCTGCAAAATCAAATCAGATGAGGACCCTGCAGAATACATATGACAAATACAGGAGATGTGGACACTAGAGATCCAACAATCATGGGATGTAAACAGGCCCATATTTTGTCATATAATGAGCCCCACCAATGTGCAAACCTCCGTAGGTAAAGCAGTAGGGATAGACGCTAAGGGGTGGCCAGAGATGCAGTTGACTATGGTACACGTTTGCAAATGAAAGCAAGAAAGGGAGAAAGATGAGGCAGATAATGCCACAAAAGTAGAAATAAATTTGTTGCAGAAGAAGAATGTAGCAAAACATTTAATGGAAGGGGTTGTGCTCACCTGAGGCCTTGCTGAAGTGGCTCCTGCCCAACAAGGGGGTTTCCAGTGGGAGGAGAAACACAGCAAGGGTGGTACCCTCAGGCACAGTATGCACAGTATTGGTGGGTCCAAAAGCTTAGCTTCCATCCGTAGGGTGGGGCATTAATCCATCAGTGGGACACTATCAGCAGGGCAGGGGGTGCTTGCAGAGGGGCATGGAATTTGGATATAGAGGAGCAGGGTCCAAGTTATCAGGGCCATGTTTCCTGTGTGGGAAACAGGGCCATTTTGCATGCATATGCCCACATGTTCAATAACAATATTGCAATCCTGGGGGACCACAAGCAGGGGCCTAGCCAATACAGCATCAGGTGCAGCTCACACACCCACAGACACAACCAAAGCCCCAGCAACCACCACCACAGAAACTACAGATGAGCAACCAAGCAGGGCCCATGGGGATCTCAGGACCGCCATGCAATGCATTGCAGACACCCTCGCAGACACACTCAGAAGGTGACAGTACACTGCTGGGTCAGAACCAAGTACCCCACTACACTGGAGTAACAATTCTGGGAGGGAACCGCTTCCCATTTCAGCAGGGCACAACATCCAATAGGGTTGCCCACAGAGAGTGCATTGTGTCCAGTCCTTGCAGTAACTGAAGACCCCGAAGAGGAACCAGAGGTAGAAGTGAAAATAGGACAGGAAGATTTCTACTTTTTGATAGATATGGGGGCCACCAAGTCCTGTGTAAGGGATGGTGGGGTCCCGCTGTCGAACAAAGTTATGGACACACATGGCTTCTCTGTGTCTTATGTCACAGTTCCACTAACACAGGATTTACCATTAATGATAGCCGCACAACAGCTTGTGGCGCCCCTATTGTATTAAAAAAAGATACTCCTTTTAAAATACTGGGCAGGGACTTGCTAAGTACTAATTGCACTATTTCGTTCTCAGGAAAGGGTATGAGGTGCTCCACATCCGACATGTATCCAGAAATGGTGGCAGTTATCATTTAGGCCTACTCTGCACACAGCAGTGAGAAGAGACAACCACACACCACAAGCTGTTCTTATACAGGGCCCAAATACTATTGGGTTGCGTTCCTGGGATGAAAATGTTCCAACTTGCCTTAGAATTCTATTTAGGCCCTCTGTGCACAAGGAATTTGCCTCAGGCACGCAGATAACGTTGCGGTTAGATGGGGCAGTCGCACAAAAGGACATGGTGATATTATTTGGAACAGATTAGGACAAAATAGAATGGCACAAAATGTTCTCTATCATTCCCACATTGTCACCGATGTCACCGACAAGCAGCTGTTTGCAGTGGGTTAGGAGGAGGGAGAAATGGTGCATCAGCTCCACATTCCATGCCCAATATGAGTGGTGGAAAGGCTAGTGCCACAACTGACACATGTAGTGAGGAAACAGGGCACCAACACTCAGGAAGACTTGAAGAAGGTCCCAGAGAATTTGTGGACTAACGGGCCCCATGATATAGGCGTGCTCAAAGGAGCAGGGTCGGTCTGCATCAGATTCAAAGAAGGGGTGTTACAACCCTGGGTGAAACAATACCTGCTCTCCCACGAAGCATATAAGGTCATATATATGACATGCTCCTCGTGTTATGGCAGCAAAGCATAATAAATACATTGCCATCCCCATGCAATACTGCCATGTACCCACTTTAAAAGACAAAAGGAGGAGCATGGAGATTTATACAGGATCTCCAACCCCTGAACAATGTGGTAGAGGCTGGGTTCCCTCTCGCACCGAACCTGGCTAAAATATTATGCAATATCTCAGCAAATGCTAAATATTTCACAGTGATTGATTTGAAAAATGCTTTTTTTTCCATCCCATTGCATCACGACTCCCAATATCTCACAGTGATTGATATGAGCACACAAGATTACCACTGAGGTAATGTGAGTCCCCTAGTGTATTCAACAGAGTTATTCATATGGATTTAAGCCACTTACAAATATTGAGTATGATTATAGAATACGTAGCTGACTGCCTAGTGTGTAGCATGATGGAGGAGCAATGCAGGAAGGAAGACATTATTATTTTGACTCTGCTAGCAGAAAAGGGGTGCAAGGATGAAAGTAAAAAGCCACAGTACTGTCAGACAGAGGTAGCGTGACAGGAGCTAATAATATCAGCTGGGGGGAAGATAACACCAGAATAGTGGAAGCCATACACAGAACACCACCGCTTGCATAGTAACAGAGATGCTGCAATTCTTGGGATTGTGCAGTTACTGTAGAGCTTGGGCATTCGACTAGTCAATGTTCATGAAGCCACCAAATGAACTTCAGAGATTAACAAAAATGTTGTCAAACTCAAAGCGGCACTGGCTCATGCCCCAGTGTTGGCAACTTCAAACGATGAAGAAAAGTTTTATTTTTCTTCACGTTCTGATGGCACTGTGATGACTTTACCTAAGAGGTGTGGGCATCATCTCCACCAACCTATAACCTTGCAACATTTAATCACCAGAGCACCAGAAACCTAGAGCTCAGTACAGGAGTGTTCATAATCTAGGGGCCACCACTCTTCTGACTTTAGAAAATGTGCAGAATCAGCATATGCCACATTCACGGTGCACTCAGGACTTGCTTGATGGGAAAGATGGGGATCAGGAGGAGTGATGGGCCCCCTGTTCACCATGGAGAATTTCTACCACCACTACTTGAGGTGTTAACCCCCTCAGTGGAGGTGGCTATAATAAAATGTCCTGCCAAAACAGCGGGACAAGATTTCATTTCACCGAGCAATGATATGGCCGACAGAGCAGCTAATGAAGCGGCTGATATTCCTGAAAGCACTACCAAGTTACTCCCAGGTAAAAAAGATAACATACCCGTGCTGGCACTTGGATCTAAGTGACCAGAGAGTGCTAACATTGCCAAGCCCTTTAATGCACTGCCAGTTGTTAAGATAATAGAGTTGAAAGGTGAGGTTCCGCAAGAGGAGAAAGCACTATGGATCAAGAGTGGGTGCTCTTGTCATCTAGTTATGAGACAGAACAGCACACAGCACAGGCAAGCCTGTTATGCAAAATAAATTATTTAATGTAGCATTAGAGCATCTCCATTATCCGGAACATGGGTCAAAGGAACATGTGGCCATAGACATTAGTGAAGAATGGTTTGTGCACAATCTCTATGAGTTAGTTGCTGAATTTAGAAACAATTGAATGACCTGTCAGAAGTTACTGGCAGGAAACACACTAAAAACTGTCAAGGGGCTCTTCCACCACTTGCATATTGACTATGTCGACATGCAAGATAGATGTGCCTCTTATAGGTACCTGATCGTGGTGGCATGCCCCTTTTCACGTTGGCTTGAGGAGGGACCCTTTGCCCATAATGACGCAAAATCACCTACCACATTTCTAGTTCAAGAGGTATTCCTGAGGTGGAGAATACATGATGAATTGAGGTCCGACAATGGGAAACACTTTGCCAATTACCTATTTAAGGAGGTTACAGTGCTCCTGGGGATAAAGCTCTGACTACGCTCAGTGTACCATCCTCCAGGCAACAGATTGGTTGAATGCTTAAATGGCTTGCTTAATGAATGCTTGGCTAAGCTGTCGGCGACACTTGGTAAAAGTTTTGCTTGCCTATCAATCATTCAATCAATCAATTTCAGCTTTATTTCGACATGAAAGTCATAAAACCAATACACAATAAAAAAGTAAGTACTGCAACATCATAAACACTTAGAACATTAGTAACTTACAATAAAGGGCCAATTTATAAGCTACCAGATAAAAACAACTTTAGACCAAATACGTTCCTCAACAACATTACCTAGGGCTAATGCCTTGGCATTTCTAAAATGGATTTTTCCTGCCCAGCTAACTTACTTCAAGGTAACAGCGATGGTCAGTGCATCTGCAGTGTCCAAATACTTAGCCATTGTATCGCTTAGTGTCCTGCAGGTGCAATTTAGAAACAAGGGCTTAAAAAATGCTTCCTCAAGGGCTTAGTCACCAGACAAAGGGCCTCATCACAACTTGGGCGGTAACGGTAACGCTATTAGCGTGGGCGGTATTAGCCCTACCACCGAACTCCCCGGCGCTAATAGCGCCGGATCACGTGTTCGGCGGTAATGTAAGTCCCCATTCCCCACTGAGCCCATTCAGGAATGCCCCATTCCCCATTGGGCTCAATGGGGAATCTTCGCGCTAATACCACTGGCGGATTTCCCGCCGGCGGTAATAGTGCGATTTTTCAGCAGATTTCCCCCCAGCTCAGAGCTGGGGCGAAATCTGCTGAAACCCTGATTCGGCGGACCCTTAAATCCGGCGGTAATAGCGCTACCGCCGGATTTAAGGGTTACTGCCGAAGTCGTGATGAGGCCCAAAGTAATTGATAATGTTGTACAGTATCATGTGCCTCACTGCAAAGAATACATGTTGTCGGAAAGGCATTGTCCCAATGATGCCAATGTGCAGCTGTGGGCAGAACTCCAATATGGAGCTTTAAGTATCCAGCCTTTTCCCACCTAGAGGTGGCATGATCCAGGTACTCTTCGCAGCCATCCTGTTTCTTAATAGCAAGATATTGGGCCAGTAGATCTGAGACCCTGAATTTTGCCAGGATATCATGCTGGGACAAAGCCCCAGCTGCATTAATAATCATTTCTTTGGACATTGATGTTATTATGGTGGGGTTAGACCAATATTCCCCCAATCCCAGGTGACCCAAATAGCTTTTCATGTGGGCAACCCACTGCAAAAAGCTTCTCCCTTGCTGGGATAGCACATCCATAGCCACCTCTTTACATTTGCGCAGGTGATTATTTGACCATAAATGGGCCCAGTAGAGTACTGGGTGCAATTTTCAGATTTTCTCAAACCCTTCTAGCCCAGTTTTCAAAAGCACAGGAATGTTTGGAGCAGTGATAGGCAATCCCAAGAAGTTTTTAAAAAATGTGGTCTCTGCCACTGCAAGGGCCTGATCTCTGCATGACCCCAGATTTTAGCCCTGTACAATGCCTGGTGGGCTTGTGCTTTATAAGTCTCCAACGAGACCTGTACTGCCCCATTACCCTGCTCCTTAGTGAATCTAGCAACGGCCCCACTGTACCTTAGCAGACTTAACTTGGCCTTCTCAATGTGCATATTGCAGCAACATGACATCATGACTCTCAGACCTAGATAATAGTGCAACTGGATCTGCTCAATCGTGCCTTCCTCCAAGGAGAGAATTAGGGGCTTCTGCTTCTTCCTGGGATTGGCATTGAAAATCATGGCCTTGGTTTTGCGGATGTTCAGGGAGAGCCCGTTTTTCTTAGTAAAAGCTGCAAAGATCTTGAGTTGTTTGCGGGCACCGACAGGTGTTAGGGAGAGAATTGCTGCATCATTTGCAAACAACAGTGCAGGAAACTTCTCACCCGATAGCAAATGGGCAGCAGTCTGAGCAGCCAGAAGCCTCGTTAGGACTTCATTAATAAAAATACCAATCCTGCGGGAGGTACTTCCATCAGTGCCCAGTGGACCACCGCAGAGTTCCCTGTATAAAGGCTCTGGATTGCTGAAAGCAAAGCAGCAGGAATGCCAAGCTCCTTTAGCATCTTCCAGATATGCACTCGGGGTACAGTGTCAAAGGCTGTTTGTAGGTCATTGTACACTGCATAAACATTTGTTTTTCTAATTATACAGTATCTCTCACAAACCAGACAAAGTGGAGGCTTTGATCAATGGTACTCAAGCCCTCACAAAATTCTCCCTGGCATTGGTCTAATACTCTGTTGTTCAGGACCCAGTCATAGTCATCCAGGTGGAATAAGAGTGCCCTGGCAAACGTCTTCCCCCAGCATCTAACAAGGAAATGTGTCTGAAATTACCAGGATCATCCCGAGCCCCTTTTTTGTGTATTGAGACAATTTCAGCTGAAGTCCAAGACTCCGGTACTTGCATGCTAGCCAGCACTATAATGAATAGTTTGGTAAAATAGGGAGCCCAGACCGTAAACTCATTTCTATAAAAATCTATCGTTAGTCTATCCGGGCCCGGCACCTTCACTAGCTTTTGGTGCCTCAGTGCCAGCTCAACCTGGGCCTCAGTAAGTATCAAAGGAGTGAGCAATGGGGCCCCAGCTAGAGCAACACATTCCCTAGTGGTCCATCCTAGTCCGGCACTCCTCTTGATAGAGGTTCCCATAGTATTCTGCCCAAACTGCTTAACATATCAGGCCATTCTGCAGGGTATGACTCCCTCGATGAGTGACCACTATCCCTCGATGAGTGACCACTAATTTTGCGCAGAAGCCTTTGGAGTCCCTACTACCAATTGCTTCAAGGAGTGCCTTCCATAAATCATCATGCTACCCCCTTTTCTTATCCATCAATGTCTTATGGTATTCGCCTTTTGCCCATCTAACCACTGGGCACCTCTGGGGGCCTTGGGTCTTAGTGGGCACTATGAGTTGGGTCTTGGCCTCCTGGCACTCCCTATCATACCAGGGAGTTGCTTTCTCCGTAAAGTTGTAGGCTGCTTTAGCTGGTTCAGAGCCGTGAGCTCTAACCTGTGCCATGATTTTCTCGTGAAATTTGATTAGGGTTGCAGTGTCGCTTGTATCTGAACTTGCAAAAGCCTCAAGGAGGGGGCAGATGTCGGCATAAGCCCACAGGAGGACTACTTCATATTCTTCCTGTGCACGTCGAGGGGTTCAAGGGCGAGTGATCTTCGCCCCTCTGCAGATTGGCATGCTTCTGGCGCCCTCCAGAAACCACAGAGGCTAACTTCCACTGTCATGATATCTTCCTAGACCCGCATCGGTTCGATCTGAGTTTTGAGGTCCCCCATGATTAAGGTTTTAAGGAGGCCAGAGAGACACACCCTCCAGGCCATTGTTTCATTTGTGATCCTTTCTACCAGTGCCACCACTCTTCCAGGGACACCGCTTTTATATAAATTAACAAACAATACAGAAGTGTCATACCGCAGTCTTATGTCCAGTGGCAAGACATCAGGCAAGTGTATATTAATCACTGTTAATGTTTTATGCTTGCCTATTGATTTATTTGCCTTACGCAATTCACCTAGGGCTGATCACCACTTGACTCCACTCAAAATTGTTACAGCTAGGAGAAAGCATGTGACTCTCACTCCTGCATGTACAATTTTGGATGATGACAGATCTACTCAGATACTTTGAGACAAATTCACTGCAAACGGGAGGGTACTCAACAAGTCTGCCAAATACATATCTCGTCAGGTGCATCCACATTCAAGCCAACCAACTGTACAAGAGAAAAGACGTTTGCACAAGTGGCCCCACCCCTCTAACATGCGGACTGAGTGTTTGTCTGAAATATCACTAGATTGTGGAAGGAGCCTTGCTTTACAGGCCTGCACACAGTTCTCTACTCCAAGCCAATGGCTATCAAGGTAGCTGAACGCCACGCATGGATCAATCATTCTGATGTTTGCAGACAAAACAGCATCGGCCCCCTCAAAGGGGAGCAGAGGGCAACCACTTGATGGGGAGTATTTTTCTCAGCTATTAATTTATACAGCAGGCCTGTGGAGGAGGAGGGCAATATGCCACACAGTGATACTATCAATGGTAGGAAGCAGAAGTATAATATATCTTGGAGTGGCATAATATTTTTATGTGCTGCTTTGCTTTTTCTTTGGTTTTTAGTTTATAGGGGGCTGGAAAGCCCCACTAGGAATTATGATGAATGAAGTTGAAGCAAACAAAGCATATTTAATGCAGATATGTTTCTCGATGGCATTGGAGGCAGGCAGGGCATGGTATCTGGTTATGTGTGGCACGATGACATGAAACGTGTGGGGCGGGATAGGGCAAATGACACTTGTTACGCATGCTTTCTCATCCCACACATCACATGGACGCCCAAGCTCGTCCTGCCCCAAGAGGTCAAGGTGGAGGAAGAAGGGTGCCTAATGCACCTGTCACCATGCAAAATGAGGGGTCTTTTTCAGGGTCATTTGGTGAATATTCATTGTGTTGATGAGGTGGAAGAAGTGTACACAGCTGGGGAGAATGGCAAAAAAATTAAGCTTCCAAACACATAATATTAGAATATGTCACACAGGTTGCAAGGCAGGGAAAGCAGTTGTTCACAACGCATAGCAGAGTGCAGTGCCGAAATGCAACAGGGCATGATATTCCATGGTGCCACATGAGGCCATTAATGAGGATGGAAGGATCTGTCTTTCATGACGGTCAATGGGAGGGGGAATGGTACAGATTTGAGCAGAAGGGTTAGTGGGGTTTGACGAGGGTGCAGTGTAAAAAAGGAATGACAGCTATAGGGCAACGTGGAATAAATATGTGCATGCTTTAACTTGGATAGATGAGAAACACCAACCAGTAGACATAAAGCCTCTTACACGTTTTTCCTTATATTTCAGATCCACAGGTTCAACACATCTATGGGCCAATGCCAGCTTCACCAAGGTGATGAGCATTCCAGCACTGAATAGTGGGACAGTGGCAGTTATGGACCACTCGTGGGTGCGTGGGACCCAGGCTTATACCCAGCTCACCTCTGACTGGGGGTGGGGTGCTATGCTCCCTTGTCACACTACACAGCCCTGCCCTGGTAGTGCCATGAGCATAATTGATGCCCTTCAGTGACCATCCTGCGGTTCTCAAGAGGAAGATGGCATGAAAAAAAAAGATGACAAGAGGTGCAGGCACAAACATACAAAAGAAACCAATAAACATTTGTACAGTGTTCTAAAAGATTTCAAATTTGGTGTATGCAAATCATGTTGGTTATGTTTTAAAACATTGCCCGCTATGGGCGGCGTTGACAGCTCCCTTCATTCTGTTCAGTTCCACAGGGCTGTTTGAACCGTGCTTTCCCAGCTGATATCTGCCCAAAATAAATTGTGTTACATCTTGCTTGGTTTATGCTCCTTCTTGGATTACTTTGGTGTTCTAGCCGTTATGTGACTTGGAGGACCCCTGACACATATTCTTAACAGGGAGCAACCACCAAATAAGGTTGTCAGGCTCTTTCATGCGGACAGCCATCCACTAGTTGTATCTGACTCTTGTAACAGCAACCCAATAAGGCTGTCAGGTAAAAGGGTGCAGACACCCTCTAGGTTTCTGAGGACCTTTTACAGGGCACATCTAGACACTAAGGCATTCAGTCTGTTTCACAATGCACACCCACTCTGTAAAGTTTCTAGACTCTTTCACAAGATGCAGCCGCCCACTAAGGTTCTCAGGTTATTTCATTGGGTGCAGCTATCCACTATGATGCTCTGGCTTTTCTACAGGTGTCAGCAACCCACTAGGGCCTCACCATGAGTTAGGCAGTATCCCGGTGCTGATAATGAAATTAGCTTTACTGCAACTCGGTCTGCGCCGGATCCAAAGTTTCAGGGGGAGGTAAATCCCCATCCCCGTTTGGTCCAGTTCCTTGCACTATTAGCACTGTGCTAATAGTGCCGGAAATGGGTGGAAAACGTTGGGAAAACAAGCTGGAGGTAAAACTCTAATTTTCTACCCAACTCTAGGTTGGGCAGAGTGGTAGATGCAGCGGTAATAGCATTACCATTGCATTTTACCGCACTGTCCAACTCATGATGAGGCCCTAAGTTTCTCAGGCTCTTTCATATGGTGCAGCCACCCACTAAGATTATCAGAGGACAACCCATCACACATTTAATTTGGCTCTTGTGAGGAATTTCCATCTGGCAAGGGTGTAGAAGCCATGTCATGTTTTATTAGACAATAAAATGATGCATGTAATTCCATTTCAGGTAGGGTGATCTGTTAACCAGCCCCCCCCCCCTTTCATACAGCTCAATGCCAAAAGCATAGTGTACACGGTATCAGTATCCTAATCTGCAGAACCTGCCCTTAAGTGGCACAGGGCAGGTTCAAATGCCACGGGTCCCAGGAGGATAGTTCAGCGGCAATGTGCGCACCTTGGAAGCAAGATGACACGAAGCAACACAGGTTTGATCCCCGGGTCCACGCTCAGAATCCTCTGGGTGTTTAAGCGAGTTATAAATACGCAACTAAGCCAAAAAAAAAAACAATCATGCAACTGACAAAACAAACAATTTCGGTAACAGTGCCTCGATGCCCTGAGTGCTTTAAAAATGTAAAATAAATTTCAAAAAAACAAACAGGTGCCATTTTGCCAGCTACTGTGACTTCAATATAGAGGCTGCATTTAAAGTTTGCATTACCATCCTGGTGACAGTTTAATCTTTAACATAAGCCATGCTTAAGTTTGGGGTATGGTGGAGGGTAATTCATATAAATATTAAGGTCACATCTGATCTGTTTCATACGTGTCGGCAAGAATTGGAAGGGTTTTGTGAATTCTGGTCAGATAGCCTGTTCAGCAACCAGCACAACAGGAGATTGAAATACTGTGCCTGTCATTTGAGCATTTGTGATGTCAGGTAGCAGCTCGCTCAAGCAGGGCAGTCCCATCAGCATGTCCTATCCTAGGAAACACAAATCAAAGGACACACCCTAAACAAAAGGACTAGTCTCACATGAGGGTCTTGCATACCAGAGGGCCAGCAATGCTATGGCTCTGAGAATGGGAAGGGATTAGTGCCAACAGGAGAAGTTCAACACTGTTGGGGATGGTTTCCACTATCTTCGTTTTCTGTGTGTCTCTCCTTCCTTCATGTTTCTTCCACTTTAAAAGAAAGTTCTTTGGGTATGATCCAAGAATGCAAAGACCACTTGTCACAAGGACAAGGATTTGATTCCTTAAAGGAGGCTTGATTTTGTCCAATCATATGTGGGCCCTTGCCTGTTAAAGAGGATGGTCTTACACTCCTTCTTGGAATTATTTAGGGATTTATTCCTGGACTGCATGATTAATTCATTTGGAAATATTTGGGAAGAGTTAACCTTTCCAGAGCCCTCTGCTATTGAAGTGAAGATTTCATCATCCAAGAGAGAGGCACCCTCTGCTTCCTACCCACTCCTAGGGCACATTGGGAGTGTACTGTTGCTAGAGGAACACATGCCCCTCTGCCAGGTACCCAGGACCTCACTGGAGGTGAAGGACTCCTGCAGGAGTTACTCAGCCTCTCCTGGGTTGGCAGAAGGAGAACACGTGATCACCCTGTCCTTGACCACATGGATTGGGACTCATAGCAACTGAAGAAGCCAAGCATCTGTTCTCCTGTACTTCGACTGCTTTCAAATGCATTCAAACTAACGGAAACTATTGTGCTGTCTTTGGCACGTCTTCAGACTCTTCGAGCTGATGTTGTTGGATCATCGAACCAGTTTGCTTTCTCACCATGCCTGTTGAGCACTACATTGCCTTGATTCAAGACAGAATCTTGCTGTCGCCAAAGAATTCAAACCGCTACATCTCATGCAAGCACCTTGAGTCTCCAGCATCTTGGTTTATGAGTTATGATTGAAAATCAAACTGACACTAGTGGCCACATCGACCGCCTTCAACAGAACACTGCATCAAACCTGATTGAACCTCATTTCGAACCCGGATTGATTTCTCCTCCCAGTCTGGATTATTATGACTAACCACTTCTGAACTTGATTCAAACTGCTCACCCAGTGACAAGAAGACTAGCTCAACACCATTGAACCACCAAGAACTGAGGCTAAGGCACTGCTAGTAGGCAACATCCCTCTCTCGTCCATATGTTGGGACCCTAGAGACTGGTTCAGCCTTCCCTTGTGCACCTTTTTAATCCAAGAAGCATATCCTTTTGAATATTGTGTAATTTGTGTAATTTGTGTAATTTGTTGCCTTTTCTTCCCTACTATCCAGAGTGCTTGAATCTTTACATTATGCATTTCTCTGTCTTCCATTACAGGGGTGGATTATTTTAGTGTTTATAGTACAGTTTTATGATATATTCACTTTTTCAATTAAAAAAGGTATACATTATAGAATCTTGATTAGACATTCCTTTATTATGGACTGTTGTTCTATTGCTTTTTGAGTTTCGACTGTTTCACATTTACACCCGTCATGAGAGTATAGCCTCCACTTGGCCCAAGTTGCCATAAAGATGAAGGAGATAGGTCTCTTAACTGTGCCTGTTTCACCTTTATGATTGGGATTACTCTTGTTTTGTATAAGTGTGTGGGATGCATAGGCACTTTGTCCAATACTCATTCATGCACTCCTGTGGGGCAGAGGTCACTTTGTCATGGTTCTTTCACAGGGCAGAGCCACTAACAAAGGTTATCAGACACTTATACAGGGCACGACCACCTACTGGAGTTTCTTAAGCTATTTTACAGGGTACAGTCACCCACCAACGATTTCAGGTTTGTTCATAGGGTACAAGCATCATTTATGGTTCTGTGGATCTTTCCCAGGACACAGTGGACTACTAAAGTATTCAAGCTCTCCCAGAGATTATTTTGAAAACCTTTTTAGATCCCCCACAGACCACTGCAATTCTCAATTTGAGAAGCTCTACATCCACAGTAAAATTGGCATATTCCTAGCAAATTTCAATCAATCTGCCAATTTCACCCATTGAGCAGAATTGGCCTTTTGGGGCCTTTTCTTGCCCGAAATTTAGTATTTTGGAATTTCAATTTTTAAAAACTACATTTTAAGAGGGGCAGGGTTGTTCACACCCTTACATTTAGCCCCGAACCCCCCTCCCCCCACCAATTCGTTATTTTAATGTTCAGGACCAATTTCAGTTGAAAAATGA
This sequence comes from Ambystoma mexicanum, assembly GCF_040938575.1. NCBI lineage: Eukaryota > Metazoa > Chordata > Amphibia > Caudata > Ambystomatidae > Ambystoma > Ambystoma mexicanum. The sequence goes on from NC_090936.1 coordinate 940,917,340, forward strand.
CATTTCTGGTGCAAATAAAAAACAAAAAAACACCAAAAGTGTGACAGCAAAGGTGGGGAAATTGCACACGTCAGAACAGAATTTTTTTTCTCCGGTGGAATTTTCCCCCACCCTTAACCACCACCACCAAAGAATCCTGCTCCCCTAAATAATGTAGTCCCTGTGATAAAGGAGGAAGTCCTTCATGCATCATGATGTAATCTAAGGTGTCCTGCCAAATGATGGGTACGGCCGGTGGTGCACCATCCCAACCACTTTTTGGGGTGAAGACACCAATAGGTACCTGCCACTGGCCACAACTACACACACTACTGTCATTGATTGGGCAGGCTTTATCTGTGTGGGGATTTTGTCATGGCATGCCCAATGTACCAACAGACCTTCATTCTGGCCATGGGACATGCTAGGACCCACTCCATCCTCCTCATTGTGATGCTGGAAATGCATTGGAGGGACAGGGCCTCCCTGTCATTGTACTGTAGGCCCATTCATTTGTGTTCTCTATTGTTTTCTGCCCAGGAGTCCATGTGGGACTCCTGGCAGTGCAGCTCCTCCTGTTTTTGGTTTGGTGTACAGACCCATGGGATACCCTTATGGCACCCATGGGTGGGGGTGCAACCCTGTGCCCCTAGTGTATGTTTTTGGACACCTGTGTGTGGCCCACAGAGCAGGGTATAAGCTGGTGGCAGCTCCATGCTGAATTTGACAGGTGCTCTGAGTGTCCTCCATTTGGGGATACCCAGGCCCTGCCATTGGAATCAGTTGATTCCTGATAGGAAACCAGATGGCCACTGTGGCCTCTTGCTTTCTATTGCCTGTTACCTGGTTTCCCTAAAGTCCTGGGAAGCCCTGACTCTGTTCCTTCCTCCTGACTGGCGGTTGGGTGGAAGTTCCATATATGGTGTTGTTGTGAAGCCCAGGCCAGACTGGCTGGAGCCTTCCCAGTGACTGTATGTTGTGGGTACACCCTGTGAGTGGGACCTGGGTGAATGGAGTGCGTGAACAATATGCACTTCTTGTTGTGGATGTCTGGTTTCTGGTATGAGAGACAAAGACTGAGACAGCCCTGCCCAAAACTGGCATGAATGCAGTGTGTAGTGTTTAATGGCTGGGTACTTGTCCCAATGCACATTCCTTGTTGTGAGTGTCTGAGAGGGAGGAGTATGGCCTGAATGCACTGTATGCCTGATTGGCTGACTGACTGCATGAATGCCCTGATTGGCTGCTGAGTGTGACCCAGCAGTATGGATGAGAGGCCGAATAGTATATCTGGGGACCTCACACCACTGGAAATTGTTCAGAAGCTGAGTCAACACTTGAAGAGTGACTGGAACTGCTTATCCTCGATACTCAGCTGGAAGAAGAAGACCTGCTGCTGCATTTGCTTTGACCCAATCCGAAAGCTGCCGAGTTCGTCAACTACTTATCTGAGAGAGGACCTGGCTAGGCGCCCTCCGAGGGACCATGGAGCACTGATAAACTTCACCGAAGCTCCCTGGAAGTCAGTCCCTTGAAAGGCTGCCGAACGGAGACAGGGACTGCCGAGGAGAACGAAGTGAAGCACCCGGACGTCAACGCTGTCGAAGTCCATTGCAAACGACCAGGGTTCGGAGTATCACTGTAACCACTGGAGGCCCATTGAGGCCGTATTGCCCCAGAAGAGGGGACCGCTTGATGCTGTGCCGGCAACGACCAGAGCCGCCCGCTCCTTTGCCTTGACTGTTGAATCAAAGGACTCCCTTGTCTGCACTGACGACCGATTTATCCTGCCGGAGAAAGTCAAGGATGCCGACGTGCTGAGGAGAATCTGCCGGTGCGTTTCCCACCACCTGAAGACCACAAAGACTTTGACGACTCGACGCCCTTGTCGGGCCACAGTTCTTCAGAATCTCTTTGCGGTCCTGAACTATCAATCGCCGAGGTGCCCCGCACACCTCATCCTCGCAGGACGTCACCGACGAGCACCGCCTGGACTGACGCCGTGGCCTCGGCGCCCCCGAACTTTTCATCGACGCCATCGACGCCAATCTTCAACGGCTTTCGACGATCCGTGGCTCCTGCTTTAAAGGGCGTCACTCAAGAAGGATCCATCAATGCCTCTTCGGAGAACTCTGCTCTACCAGGTACATTGGGGGGTAGAAACATTATAGAAGGAAATAAGACTTATAGAACAATATATGGATGGGCTTGTGATACATCTTTTGCTTTACAGGTTGCCCAGGTGGCGGGATCTCCACACTGAACTGTGTTTAACGTAGAGGCCAGTATTCTGTCAATTGTTCTAACCAACTGCTTTCCTCCTATGTCTATTGTTGGTTGCCTTTATTAAGTGATCTGTGTGACACTTGACCAGAGTATAGTTGATGCACTTTAATGAGATCTGATAATAATTGTTGTACCACTTTAGAACTGTATATATTTACCATGTTGATTTTCTGAGCACAAAGTGAGTTATTGTGATAGTGTACATAACCTTGAATATTAATTATATAAAGACTGTGTTTTAACTAATACAGTGTGTGGACATTCCATTGTGGGGCTTTGGGGACTACAATGTACTTAAGAACTAGCCTGCATCATCTCCTGAGAAGCTAGGCCTTGAATGCTCGACTATGTTACCAATAATAGAGAATCTTGGCTGGGGACCTCTGTGCCTCTCCTCTGCAATATAGAGAGCAGAAGTACAGACCCCCCCTCCAGTCTTTACACTTATCACTGCTGGAGTGAGCAGTTGCGGTTGAAAGGTCACTAGTGACTTCCGTCGAGAGTAAGTACTCATACGCCTGATACCCCTTGTCACTGGTGCACACTGCTCCTCATGGACGTTGTCCTTAAGGTATGGCCCTTGCCCCTTCACTGCTATCCCAGCTTGACCCTTTTCCAACAGTCCACTAAAAAGCAGGAGATCTCAGACTCCTCCCCCCGATAGTCTTCCCTGGTGGCAGGGAAAATAGTCTTACAACCAGATACCTGTGGACTGTATGGGGGGGTTTAGGTTGCCACTCACTCAGGCTGCTCCTTTGCATCGCTTTCTACCTCCTTTACAGCAGGAGAAAAAAGTGACTCCTCCTCCACCACCTACTATTCGACTTGCTCCTCCTCTTCCCCCTCATGTAGGTGCTATACCTTCTACAGTACGTCTGCAAGCTGGTAACTCCACATGAGCTTCAACACAGAGGACCACCTTTTCATCTGCAGCAGCACCCTTGTTCTGCTGAGTTGGGATTACTTCCTTATCTCTGCCCCCATACATGAGCCATCCCATTCTCTTGCTGCAGGCTGTTTGTTATAGCCACCTTCACTCCCACATGGCAAACTTCCCTTCTGATCCTCCAATGCATACCTTGGCTCCCTCTGGTAAACTACATTAGGCCCTACCTACCCAGCTTCTGTGAGGGCATCCACAAGACTACACTTCCTCTGTGGTACTTGTCATCGACAAGGCCTCCATCAATGACCCTGCCTCCTTACCCACTCCTAGGCCCTCCCAATGCTCCGGGGGGAGTATATGCAATACTCTTTGGACCAGGCTTGCTAACCGGTACCCAGAAACAATACAAATCTCCCCCATTCCTGATTCATAAATCAAGAATATTGTTCCTCTTCTGTGGAGAAATAAAGTTCCTTCTTTTCCTCCTCCTTCTTCTCCTTCCCCTTCCCCTCTTAGCAATGCAGGGATGCAAAAATGAAAATGCTGAGAACATTGTTCATGTACACAGCCCAAGAACCCAAGAGTTGTTTGATCTACAAGGATCAAAAAGAACCAGAGCACAACCCCACATGAACCAAACCACATTGAGATATGTCAATTTCTGATTTATATCACAATGGACTTGCAGACAATGGCTTGAAGGATGGGGGCAATGACTTACACTAAACATATGTCTTCTTAATATGGGGATGATACCCAGAGGGGCAGTTTGGCACAAACTTTTGGCCATACTTCAGTGGCAAAGTTTCTGATCATGCTATGTTCATTACTTCTGGATTATTATTATCAGCTCTGCTTTATTCTGGATTATTATGGCCTCTCATTTGGTGAATGTCAATTAATAAATACCTTTTTTATATCCTTAAAGTTCACTTTATTTAGTTCCTCTTTAGTATGTTGATACTTAGGTTCTACACTTCATGCCTGTGGGTCTGTTTCCCGCATTAGTCAACTGTAAATAAAAAATAAATGTGGTTCTTGAATTGTTATATATTTTCAAAGCTTTGTTTATCCCCATGCCAATTTCACTTTGGTTGTCCAATTGTCCCTTAACCCATGTAGGTCTCATCATTTCTTCTGATTTATGTTGTGCTCTACTTTGCATACTACAAATATTGTTTGGTCTGTGAACAGATCAGCTCTTAGATCATAATGGTGGTTCTGAAAATAATTTTTGGATGAATGTTAATACTCCTAATCATGTATATCACTTGTTATATTATTACTATCCAGTGAGGGGGTTATGGTGGCCTCCTACTCAGTGGGGAGGCTCAGAACATGGGCATTACCAGAGAGTAATCCTTCCGCCCTGAGCCTTCTCAGGGCTGGTGGCTGCCATCTCCCCTCGCTAGGGAATCAGGTAAGTCTTTCCTTTCCCCCTCCCATCTACAGAATTCCCTCTCTGCCCTTTCAACCCCACTTACCTTCTTTCCTAACCATTTCAGGAGCAGACGCGCTAGGAACACTTCTGTCCCCAGCTCGTCCACTCCTGATCTGCGACAGGTCATCATGGAAAGGAAGAATGGACATCACATAGTCACTAGTCTCTTTCCCATGGTGGCCATTTTGTTGTTTACATTTTTCCCTATTTTTTTTAATGGTGCCATGAAAAGTAAGAAGGGACTATATGTAGTCCCTTCTCCCTTTTCATGGTGGCCATTTTGTTTGTTTACTTTTTTACACTTATTTTCAATGGCCACCATAGAAAGAGAAAACAGACTTCCTTTTCCCTTCTCCAGCGGCTATTTTTTTGACATTTCTTTTCTGTTTCAAACATCAGAGCGTTTCGGAACAGAAAAAAAATGCTTTTAGTACCCTGGTTTTATGGGCCGGGGTAATAATAGCAATAAGCCCCTCACAGGGGGGCATTACCACTTCAGGTAATGCCCGGAGCCCATAGTTACTGCTTAAATATTACTTCAGCAAAAATTATTTAAGTACAAATATTATTTATATTTATATTACTTAAGAGGCCAAAATTATCCAGTATCTCCATTCTGGAAGCCTGACTTGGTATTATTAGAAGAACGGAGGACAGCACAGGGGCAACATGCTGGTCTTAGAAGCGAGACCACACAGAGCAAAAGAGGTTTCAATCCTGGATCCACGTTTAGAAACAGAACTCAGGTATTAAGTGTGTTATAAAAAACTATAATAAAATAAATAAGAGACACTTATTGCCTGTAAAGGGGCTGATAAACTGAAGCACCAATATCTGGGGAAAGAACAACCCTGATCCTTGAGCAATGGAAAGTAGTGTAGAATTGTGGTCTTGATTAGTTAGATATTACATTATAGAGTATCCAGAGTCTGGAAGGAAGATGAAGGCCAATTGATAATACTTAAAATGCATACAGTTGATTGTAAGATAATTGTGGGTTCTGCCGATGCCCTGAATGCTGATAAAACAGCTTTTATGTTGTATCTAAACGGAGGTCTGTCAGAATCAAAACATAGCTCAGTCATTTTGGACTGAGGTTGGAATATGATTATGGATCCTGTATAAGATAAAACTGACAAGCCAGACCAAACCCATAATATGGAAAGAAAGATTGTTCATGGGATCTAGCAATGTAGTAGGATTATTGGATGCTGGCAGTGTTTTACTATACTGCCCGAGTAAGGGGTTGGTGCTGTGTTAGTCCAGTTGTAAAATCAAGCAAAATCCATGTTTTTATACCTTTTATTGGACTGACAAAATATTGTGCTAAGAAGTCACAGGCGTCCCCCTCACCCCATGACATGGAGGCTTCCAGTTTGGGGGCCTCCATGTCACAGGCTGGGGAGCCTATGGTTTCAAAAAGAAATAGTTTCTTTTTGAAGTCCTGCCTTCATTGAAAAAGTATTTCCATTACCGTAGCGGAAATAGTTTCTATACAACATAATTTGGGGGAAGTACCTGTGTCGCAGGTGGTGTCTCCCCGGCACTCCACACACCTTAAAGCTGGCACAAAATGGAGTGAAAAAATGTGTTTCTAGACATGTGATCAGCCTAACTCAACCGTAATGCTTTCCCCCATAGCAGGGCAAAAGATCCCCGACTATTTTCTGAAATCCATAGGATCTAGCACTGACATTAGATCTGTTATACCCACAAGCAATATTGCCACTTTGGATTGTACCCAGATGAACAGCCTAACGGACATAAATGTAATCTAATATATGCAGACTCAGTTACCCAAGCTCAAGTGGGGGAGGTTTCTGAGAGTGAAAATCGTCCGAATCCTTACGTGAGGTTTGGGTCCCCTTCAGAACTAACAGACATTTTGCACCGTAATGCTGGGAATATAACCCCATTGCATATCTCAGACCCAGTGGACAGCGGGAATGACCATACTATCCATCTGACCCTCAGAGAGGTTAATGAGGTGGTTAAAATGTCCTCTCCTAGTCTGTCTGCTCTCAATATGGTCCTTATTTAATTTGTCCATCTTTATCACAATGTCTTGGATGAAGTAAAGGCCCATACCATAATCTTGAGCTCAATCAATGCAAAAATTGAGGATTTTGGAGCTTATCTGGGACATTTAGCCTTCTTGGGCTGTGCCACAGTGTTTGGGGGCAAGCATGTTTGTATTAGATCCGTGAACATGTGATACAATAACCTTTCTTGAACATGGAAAAAGATGTTCCAATTACAATTGAGGACTCAGTGATCGAGGCTAATACTGTAGCTTCTCTAACTGTGATCAGGGGGGAGGGCCCTGACCTCACATCTGGCTTAGAGGGTGGGGCAGAACTAGCTAGCAGTGAGTTCGCTCGTAAGGGTCCTCAATTGGAGGCTTCAGTCCCTACCATGAGGGGGGTGGGGCCTACAAGCGGTGGAAGGGCAAAAATGTCCAAGAATCAAAAGATGGTCAAAGGCAGAAATGTTTAATCTTGTAAGTATTTGTGCAGCCTCACAATCCCCCAATGTATGAGCAAGGACCGGAGTAGTATGCTGAACCAGGCCCAACCGCTGACTCTGGTAATGGAGGAGAACGTATTGGTTATAATAGATCTAGATACTGTCCCAACAGGCTTCCCCAGTCTAGTTTGGGGCTACGGGGCGACATTGGCATGCAGACCACTGGTATTTAACCCTCCCCCCCTATTGTGGGCTGTATGTACGCATGTATGTGACACCATTGGCACCCCATGAGGGAGTGCTGTTCCTTGTGAACAGGCTCCTTCACTAGGACATGATGTAATTGTATCTAATTGTGCTCAGTTGTCAAGCCGAAGGTGTAATGCACAGATCCAGACAGATGGGAGTTGGGCCTCAGTTGGTATGGCCACAAAGAATGGTAAAATGGTTTGTGAGTCTAATCCCCTGTTGGCGAATAGCCCCTTTCCCCAGGGAAATACATCCCTGAGTGACCCTCCGAAGCCTGTTTCACAGTCTTTCGGGGTGGGTCTTAATATTAATATGGGTAACTTCTTGAAGAATATGTATATTACTAATTTCCACTGAAATTCATCACCGGGGAAAACTCCCACCCCAGCACGGAAGTAAGATGTGCCCAATACACAAACACATGAATGAACAATGCTCCAGAAAGGCCGTATATAAACAAAATTAAATCAAAACTGACAGGTCAGGGGGCGGACAAACCATATTGTAGGGCAGACCAGGAAGGACATTTGATTGGCTTTAAAGGTCACCAAATCACACCAAATGTGTCCAATTTGATCACTTAGGGTTGAGAATGGGCTCCCCACCTTTGGTCCCAATTCTAGCCATTTTGGACATATGGGGAATATCATATTGGTCATTCACCTGTGTTTTGGGGATAACTTTCCCATCTGCTTAAACTGTACCAATGTCTTGTTGATTTCTGCAGAGATTCCCTCCTTGCATGCTTTATCATCTGCAGACATTGCAAGGGTGGTTTTTCCTGAAAGTCAGTCCACTAAACAATCTTTATTTTTATTTTGTCATTCTAGATTGGTTGCTGACAGTATACTTTCTGAAAGGACATCACTACTTAAACTGGGTTTTTAATTGTTCTATGTCAGGAGCAAAGCACAGATGTATCCATTTATGAGGATAATGGAAGGATGGGGAGGTTTTCCCTGGGTTTCGGCAACACTGGCATGAATATGTGTCAAGACTGGCGAGGGAAAAGTAGGAATTGGCAACCTAGTGTCACTTCTATTGTAGGTAGATGTTGAATGTAGGGTATTGAATCCCCACATAAGCAAAATGGAGCTATGATTGGTCTCATGGAATTATTGGGAAACACGCAATTGCTTAGGAATGTGGAAACCTTAAATTGTCTGAAAGATTGCAATTGCATACTTCTGCAAGAAACCTGGTTTACTTCACTGCCATCGTTTGATGGTTTTCAGTATTTTCCCAGCCAGTCAGAAAAAGCAGGGGGGGAGACCTGCAAGAGGTTTTGTCATTGCTATTGAGAGTGGGTTTGATCTTAAAACTAAAGATATACGTGGCCTCCCTTATGGGGCCCTGACGGTAGAATCCTCAACCCCCAACGACGATTTCCACCTCCTTTTGGTAGATATATACTGGCACGGGGGGGTTCTCCAATTGCAGTTTTTTTGGCAGCCTAGTGGAATTGGTGTCACAAGAGCAATCCCTTTTTGGTGATCGTCAGGTGATTCTTGCAATGGATTCAATGCCAATTAACATGGTTCCGGGGAACGAGTAAATCCATGTTATAATATATCTTTGTTGGACAATCTCTACTTGAAACCTGCTCTCACTGTAACATCATAAAGAATGTTTGGAGTGATCAATGTTTGTTGAGGGCCAACTTCAAAGTTTGGTTAAAGGCAAGGCATAGAACGGTTATTGGCCCAGCTAACTTGAGGGTCTTTCCAGGTCGAAATGGGGTCCATTGGTCGGCACATAACATTGGCATTTTAAACAAAGTTTTGCATTCAATAATGTCTCCAATGCCCCTTGAATAGAAATTGAAAATCATCAATGTCGATTTGTTTGATAATATAATTGCGGGTATCATGAATGAGGCTATGAATCTCCCTGGCTGGACTTGATAGAAGCCAAGATCCTGAGGCGGATTCTATGGGGTGCCAAGCTCAGTACCCCTTGCCGTGATTAGATTCCAGTTGGATCTCACCTCAATTAAAGCCTGTGTCCAGTGGAAAATCGTGCCGCTTCATGCTGAATTAATTTCTCCGGTCTCCCCTTCTTTGTATGAGGAATTTAATTAGTGTATGGGGAATAAGTCTTGTGGAGGTGGAACACAGTATATATCTCTCTTAAGTCGTCAATATGAATCAAAACTACAGAAATTAAATCTGGATACTGAGACCCTGATCACAAATCCCAACAAGATGAAATCCCGTCTTTGTGATGTATACTGGATATGGACCTTTGATCGCTTACACAGCTATCCCTCTTTGAGTCACTTTAAACACAAGTACAAGAAAACAGGAGTTATTGCACCTTATTTGATTTTATTTCCAAATGCTCACTATAGAGCAATTATTTTGAGATTTCTGTGGAACCTGCTCCTGACTAAGGAAGTTTTACTGGGAGAGGGCTGATTCCTCCTGAGGCAACACTTTGTGCATTCTGTAGGATGATGCCAGTTAAAGAGACAAAACATTTGATTTTGAACTGCACCAACCTGAATGTCCTCAGGATGAGTTATTTACGCAGTTACTTTTGGGTGTGAATTGGCTCAGCGAGGAAACCTTGTGGTGTAGATGCTTATATAGTGACAACATTATTAATTGTTCTTTGTTTCAAGTTGTTCAATTGTGCAGCGCTTTGGCGTAAAGCGCTATATAAACTAATAAATACAAATACTAATACAAACATTACAGATGGTTCGGCAGTGGCTGCCTTTTTTAAATCAATACGTATTAAGTCCGATTTTAGGTCTTAGCCACTAATGAATTCTTACTCTGTAATTGATGGGGGGGGTTTAGATTTGCTATCACTGGAGTTTAAGGGGAAAGTGCAATTTGAGAAGGAAACTTGTGTGTATTTTATGCTGTTATTTATTGTATTTGTGATATTTTCAATCTAATAGCTTGTGTTGTAATTCATTCTATGGTTAATACGTTGTAGAGTGTTTTTTAACTAAATACAATAACAAAAATACACATAAATAAATGATTGCTAACTTTCATTACTCCTAGCCCTGCTATAAGTCAAGGTGCCTAAAAGGTAAGTACTGGAACGAAGAAGAGGGACACAGAGGTAAATCTGGACTGAGGAGCTGATTTTGGCAGTTGGGGTGGTAGTCTAGGCCAGCCCAGAGTATGGTGGAACCTGTGATTTGTTACCAGGAACGTGGGGGGAGGCCCTCAGCAAGGCTTGCAGGAGGGTGGGGCAAATGTTGTACTACGCCACTGATCCTTGCCTTACATTCTAAAATGTATTCACTTGTTTGGACATTTGCCTTAAATGCACTATTAGTATTTAATTCAGAACTACCCACATCCGTTTTTTCCAGATGATTGCGCATTCTATACAATTACTTTAGGCCAAACATTTACTCCACCTGACTTTCAAGACCACCTGAACCTTTCTGTCTACGCAATCACTGATTAGAAAGAGGGGAAATTCTATTTGAACAACTTTTCCAGAATGTCAGTATCAAGGACACTTGCCATGTCTTATCTCCCTGCAAAGCCAGAATCTCCCTCACTGTATGGCACTTACACTGCTATATATGTAGAACTATTCAACATAGTGGCACGCCATGCTGTTAGTTTAACTATGTATATTAAGAGACATGAATGGCTCGGCCAGTATTTAAGAATATCGGTTATACATTAAATTTTTCTTTAACTGCTATTGATGTGGGCTTGTGCAAACATATACTTCCTTGCATCCGATCAGTAATCCACATATATTATCCATACATTCATATGTTACTATTACATTTTGGGCAAAGAAAACAGCGTAAATATCAGCTAAACATTCAACTAAGACACTCGTAGATGTGTCTACTTTTCAAGCAAATACTTCGAGCCTTGCAATCTCTGTCTTTGGGACAAAGTCAAATCTACACCCATTTCTGCAATGGTTTTGTTCATTCTCAGTATAAAATAATTACATCTCATGGGATGGAAAAGTAATGAATAATTTCACAAGTCATGTACTAATTTATTTATATAGCCAGGGAGACCGAGTGAGTGGAATTAGGTTTGTAAATATAGTTTGCTTTTAGAGTTTGACATTCAATCAACAGCCTATGGGCTGTTCAGTAGTTCTAGAAATATTTACCTCATCACTCATGTTTCTGTGGCAACTGATATTTTCATATTGTGTGAGCCCTATTTTATACGCTAAAAACGAAAGTTTCTTAGCATAAGAAAATCTAGGAAGATTGTACGTCCATAAGACACAATGGGCCTGATTCACAGCAGCGTTGTATAATTGTGCAATCCCATCGGAAAACGCTCTGTAAATCAGGCCCAATGTAGAGGTGAGATTTTCTTTTAAACACATAGTGGGTCATATTGTAAAAAATGCCAACTGCATGCAGAGGACCACACTTTAACGCTTCAGTTTTACTCACTGCTCTGTGAGAGGTAAAATGTTGCCTGTAAATTACGCTTTGGCGGCAGCATTTTATATGAGAATACGCTGGAATCCATCTGGTGTTTAGCAGGTGCTAAACCATGGCGCATTCCATTGGAATACTTTGGTTTTACACCTGCATGAAAATCTCATCTAGGCATGAATCTGAGTGTTCTCCCAAGACGGAGGAGGACTGTAAAGTGGAGATGCAAACGCCTTTGCTGTCCTGCTGTCCCTTGGAAAGCCACAACAATTAGCTGAGACGGGGAAGTACTTGAACATGCTCTGTTGGATTCAAGCTGCTTTCTTACACCCACACTTACCTTTCCCCTCCTACCTTTAGTTGCCCACCCTCCACCTTATTCTCCCTACCACTCTCCTGTCCCGCCTTGTTTTACTTCTGCTAGCTCGTTTCAACCTCTTTGATGTTACCACTTCTCCCACACTTAGTGTTCAACTCCTCCAAGTAATACTCTTCTCCGACTAGTACTCTCCTCCCACTAATAGTAGTACTCTCCCCCCACTACTACTATACTCCTCCCACTAGGACCACTACCCACCCATTTCACAAATATGCGCTACACTAAATAGTTTGCCTTAGCTTGCCTCCCAGGAACACACAATCACACAGCAGAACCTTGCTTACCCTTAAGACAATAGTTCACTCTCGAGAAAATACCTTCACTCCTTCCTACCTCTTGCTGGTTTCTGGGTCCTCTCTCTCCAACCTCTATGACTTCAACCATACACCCTACACTCCAACTTGCATTAAATTCCCCTTTCTTTTTAGTGGTTGGATCGCTGTTGCTAACCAATCCCTTCTTACCTCCTCCCCGGGGTATGTGTGTGTATGGTTAGAAAAGCACTCCAAATGGGGCAAGCCCTGCCCCTTACTCCAGTGCGGGACTGTCAGAAGAGGTAGCCACTGGGCAAGGAAGTCCTGGTCTTATGCGTGACACACTTTTGTACTGGCACGTTATAAATGACTTATCATATCAAATGTGTGCTTCCAGGATTTCGGTAAGTGTTCGAGGATGCCAAGGTAGTCCTTCCACCACCCTCGCTGGTGGTCTACAGAGGTTTTACTATTGTGCGGATATTAGCCACCAGGCCTCCCTTGCTCTGCTGTATATGCTGTCGTTGGAATCCTGTTTACAGCAACAACTTTTGTCACCCTCCCACTAACTGCACTGCTTCTGCCTCACATCCAAGGGGCAGTATCCGTGAACTTTGGAACACATCTCCCACCATTTTACTTCCACTGCTGCCCTCCAGGTTTTCCTTGGTGGCCCTTGGTGGCGAATGGGAGTGAAAGCCAAAATGATTCCCACTCAGTAAGGCTGGAGACCGAGGTCTGCAGTTCAGGATACTGAGGGGTTGAGAGGAGTAAGCGTTTTCACTTCTGACTCAAGGCTTGATCTGGGTCTGAACCTTTCCCGACGCTTGCTTCTCTCAAAGGTTTCCACAACTCCTATCAGTTGAAAATACGCCCCATAATTTGCACATTAAAATGATTCCTATCACTTGGATATGGGCACAGGTTCAATTACCCTTTCTGACTTCCTTGTTTCTCTGCATCCCCTTTTTCCCTTTTTATGTTTTTTGTTGTTTGTGTTGTGAGTACATTGAGGCCTTTGGGCGAATGGCACTATAAAAGAGATAGATAGATAGATAGATAGATAGATAGATAGATAGATAGATAGATATATAGATAGATAGATAGATAGATAGATAGATAGATAGATAGATAGATAGATAGATAGATAGATAGATAGATTCAAACACTGCATTTATAGGGCACACTAAGAACGCATGAAAGATGATGTCACTAAAACACTGTCAGATAACCCTGAGTTATCCCAATGTAAAAACATTATTCACATCCATAGTTTGCGCAATTCATACTGCCATACTCTTAGGAACAATTACATCTCCATTCTTAGGGCATACAAAAGACACACTTGAATGTAATATGTAGCCAAAATATTTTCTGATGCACACAAATCATCCAAATATAACAATATGAGCCTTTGGATAGCATGAGCGGGGTATTGGATGAGGAAGACATAGTATGGTGTATATGCTATTCAAATGCTAGTGAACCAAAGAAAAGCTATAGGAAAGCAGAAGGTGGCTATTCTGATCTGTTCTGCTAATATGAGGGCCTGTGGGAGGCAAGTGGGAGCAAGTTCATGCATTCATTTAACATTTGTTGTCGTCAACCAGTTGATCACATTTTGCCTGAATTTGGTAAAAGATTGTCCTAGCCTCACAGTGGTCATTATTTGGGGCCCCCTCACCATTCTCAGTCGCAGTCAGATACTTGTGGCAAATATTTACAGCATGCAAAAAAACAACTAAAGGCGCGCTCTGCACACTAGCCTTTGTCTGACCCAGTGGTGCCCAATGGCGTAGCAAACAATTTGGCAGGCCCCCTGCGAGTCATGCTGTGGGGCCCCCTTCATGCTCCTTAACAAAGCACAGGGCACGACACACCCTAGGCCGGATCAGACCACCATGTGTGTGCAATGTCCATGATCATTATGCCGCTTCAGGGGCATGCACTACTGCAAGTGAAAGAAGTAAATGTGTTTTGCAAAGCTTAAATCTTTAACGCAACATAGAGGGAAGGGGGCGACGCCTGGTCCACAAATATACCAGCCACCTTTGGAGGCTGATGAGTTGTTTTTTTGGAGGCTGTAAATATTTGCCACAATTATCTGACTGCGACTGAGAATGGTGAGGGGGGCCCAAATAATGATCAACTGGTTGACGACAACAAATGTAAAATTAATGCATGAACTTGCTCCCACTTGCCTACCACATGCCCTCACATTAGCAGAACAGATCAGAATAGCCACCTTCTGCTTTCCTATAGCTTTTCTTTGGTTCACTAGCATTTGAATAGCATATACACCATACTATGTCTTCCTCATCCAACCTGTAATACTGGCAAAATCCCCTATATAGTCCAATGGGACGCTCATGCTATTCAAAGGCTCATATTGTTATATTTGGATGATTTGTGTGCATCAGAAAATATTTTGGCTACATGTTACATTCAAATGTGTCTTTTGTATGCCCTATGGATGTGAATACTGTTTTTACATTGGGATAACTCAGGGTTATCTGACAGTGTTTTAGTGACATCATCTTTCATGTGTTCTTAGTGTGCCCTATAAATGCAGTGTTTGAATCTATCTATCTATCTATCTATCTATCTATCTATCTATCTATCTATCTATCTATCTATCTATCTATCTATCTATCTATCTATCTATCTATCTATCTATCTATGCTTGCCTGCTACCTGTCTCATGTATTACATGCCTGTAACCAATGACATGCAACTTGTAACTGTGCTCCAAGCTGTACATCTTCTTACCTTTTGCGCCCTTATACTCCAGGGTCCGGTGCGCATAATAAATACTAAACAAACAAACAAACAAACAAACAAACAAAATGGGTTGGGCTGGGGGGAGGGTGGATTCTTCTCCCTCCACAGAGTGCATGTTTTGAATAATGGGTTAAAATGGTGCATTACACAGCACACCTTCTGTGAAAATGTGGGTAAAAGGCCAACAATGTGGGTGAAAGGCCAACAATCGGTTTTGTTGGTTGTAGGGTCAATCATGAAAAAAGGACAATTGATGCAAGTCTCCAAAATTTCACAGGGTATTTCCCAATGCATTATCATGCCAGTTCCTGCAATATATGCCAGTATACAAAACATTTTTATGCTGGCTGTGCTCATACATTTCCATGCTGGCTCCACCAACATATGATAGTATTCCCATATAAGACCATACTTATGTTCACTTTAAGACATTTTTCTATATTATCATTATTGGCAATGGGCACAAAACTGGCTCTGCCAATATATGCCAGTACTCCTATGTAAGTACATACTCCTGTTGATTTGGCCATTAAAAGTGACATGTCACAATATGAAAATCTGTCCAAACTGGTTCCAATGAAAGCCAGTCTAGACCCATAAGAACACCTATCTTGCTTGATTTATCATAAATGCTCAGTTAATAAAAAGTCACGCTACAGTGAAGAATAGACAGCCCGCTACACCAAAACATCAGTCTAGCAAGGTAACACTGCTTATCATGCTTGCTTTTTTAAAGATGCCAAATAATAGATGTCATGCCACAGTAAGCAATGGCTAGACTGACTGCACCAAAATGCCAGTCTAGCCAGGGAATGGCACACATGAACTTGCCTTTGCCCCAAAATACCAGTAAAACTTGTACAGTCATTAAATGATGAGGCAAAAATGCTCCAGTGATCCCCAGACACCCAGGGCCTTATACACACATTCATCCCCTTTCACTCACCAGCTACTCACCCATACATCTCCTCTCACATTTACTAACACTAGATTCACCACACAGGCACACACCAAACCCCACCCATATATTCAAACACACACTACCACATGTATGCTAATTTACCCACGAGTCACTCACTCATACCTTCTCTTACATACAGTCATTACATTCTCTACACATGCACACACTCACCCACCCAGAACATTGAAAAACACACCATCACATTCATAATCATTCACCACCCAGTCACTCACACACACATTCTCTTACATACACTCAATGCATTCTCTACACAGGCACACACCCACCCAGCCAGAACATTCAAAAACACAAATCACATCACTTCTCATTCAACCACCAGCCACTCACTCATACACCCTTTCTTACCTCCACCGATTGCATTTTCTACACAGGCACACATCCACCCACCCGGAACATTCAAAAACACACCATCACATTCATACTCATTCACCCACCAGTCACTCACATACACCTTCTATTTCATCCACTCATTGCATTCTCTACACAGGCACACACCCTCCCACTCAGAACATTCAAAAACACACATCAGTTCACATCACTTCTCATTCACCCACCAGTCATTCACAACTTCTCTTACAGTTGCAACCCCTGGCAACACCCAAATGACATCCATGGTACCATGTTCAAGCACAAGAAAGCAGCCCGGGTAAGGGAACTTTGGTCCTCGCTGTTGTTTGAAATTGATAACGGCAATTCACTGGAATTTTGGTCCTTAATGGGTGCTGATAGACCGTCAGACTGTCACAGCTTACAGGTCAGTATCTCAGAGTCATCATGGGTGAATCATTTTTCTTGATTATACACTGAATTAGGGTTTTTGAGAGTGTCTCAGAGCATGATTCCACATGTTGTGACTCACCATGTAATCTCACACCGCTGGTCTTGACTGTGGAACAAGTTGGTCAGGCGCTTAGGAGGCAGAAGCTGGGTAAGGGCCCTGGCACAGATGAGGTTCTGGTGGACTTTTATGCATCAGAGCCAGAAATCTGGATCTCTTACTTACCAAAACTCTCTAACGTGGCCCTTCAGCATAGTGTAGTACCCGTCTCGTGGACCAGTGCATAAATTGTGCCTATCTTGAAAAAAGGTGGTAAGAATGCTCCTACCAATTATCGCCTCATCTCCCTTGTAGATGTTGGTGGGGAGATATATGCTTTTGCAGTCCTGGAGCACCTGGAAAGCATGGATAGTGGAAAATCAGCTAATTAATCATATTCATGTGGATTTTAGTCGCAGAGTAAATACAATCAGTCATCTGCCTTCACCTAATATGCGATAAATACGCCACCCTTGAAAAATGAGTGTATATACTGTGTTCCTCGACCTGCATTAGTCTTTTGACATTGTACTAAGATCATATCTCTGGGACACACTTCAATACCGTGACTTACCTCTTTCACTTCTGCAGGTCATACAAAGTGCCTCATTAAAGAGTTGGCCTGTGCAGTAATAACATATTTACGTATACTGACACATTACCGCTGAGGCCAACTACAAGTTGGCTGGTGAGGTGGTGGAATGACCACCAGCTAAGAGTGGGAAGCCATTCTGCCACCTTACCGGCCGGCACCTGTAATACTGGCAAAATCCCCTATATAGTCCAATGGGACTCCATGAAATATGCGCTCCTTAAAACCCAAGCAGGGTCTGACCTTCCTGGCTATCCGGCCTACTGTAGCTCTGTTCAGTGAATTCGACCAGAGGAGGGAGTCCTAGCTTGCAAATTGGGTGAACTGGTTGGTCCCACCAGCTCAGGGGAAGAAGATTCCTGGAGGATCTTCTCTGTCATTGGAGTTCGAGGATTCGGACCTGCAGCAGGGTTTCACCGGGCAGTTCAGTCGTGGTAGGGGTCCTCTTCCGTCAGCTCCTCATCGGTTCTTTTGTTCCAGCGGTGACTCTGCATTTGCAGACCCAGAGACCTGCTTTTTATGCAGTTTTCCCCCAATCACACAGCCTGGCTGTCAATCACACAGCTGGGTGGCTGTCCCACCGGGACAGTCACCACAGCCAATCATTTCAGAGTGCGACATGGGTCTCCAAGTAGACCTTGTGCAGGGAGTCCTAAACCCCTCCCTCACATCCTGTCCCCCTCAGACATACAGGCGCCTAGGGAGGGCTTCTGCGTAGAAGCCTGCAAAAGACGGTGATCAAAGGAATCAACCTGGTTTGGGGCGCAGAGTAAAACACGTTAAAGACTTTTACAACAAGAAATGGTGAATAAACACAGCCAGAACCGAAATAAAACATATATGTTCTAGCGTGTTTAAGTTTGAGGCTTCCAAGATAGCCTAAAACAATATCAAGGTTATTTAAGATAACCGCGGTAGGCTAGTTACCACTGCCACCAGCCAAGTCTTGATGAAAAGGGAGCGAAATAATGCTCCAAGAGAAACAGACAAAAAGGGATATGTATTAACCCTTTCCAGTACTATAAGATGCTTTGTACTGGTTCTGTGGTTTTACAGAGGCTAGTAAAGTTAATGGTAACTTTATATGTTCTGGGAGACGGTAGTAAGTCCAAGAAAATGGGGTCTGAGTTGGGAAGTCTAAAAGACAACCATGTGTCACTGCACTGAAGGTGCTGTGTAACACATAGTAAAAAGATGATGCCTGTGGAGTAGGTGAGTCTCCACAGTCTATGAACACAAAATGTTAAACACACATAGCAAAACACATGTAAGAGTGGGAAAAAAGGCTCACACTCTTACCATGTGAAAAAAATAAATCCTAGAAATCCAGCAAAACTGCTGAGGGACTCAATAGGTAAGGGAAATTAGCCATTTTGTAGAATTCTCAAGCCCCCCCACCCTCTGCAGACTAAGGGAGGATTTAATCCACTCCTGGATGAATCTCTACTTCTAGTTGGTTAAAAACATCCTAGAGAGACCATCAGCATTTTGGTGGTCACATCCTGCTCTGTGCCCAATGGTGAAATCAAACCCTTGCAGGCAGATTGACCATCTCAAAAGTTTTGTGTTTTCCCCTTTCATTTACATTAACCATCTCAAGAGTTGGTGGTCTGTCTGAATCACAGAAGCAGATCCATACAACTATGGTCTAAACCTCTTCAGAGACCACACAATGGCAAAACATTCACGCTCTATGGTTGCCCACCTTGTTTCTGGTTTCTTCATTTTCATACTGATGAAGCAAATCGGGTGCTCCCTACCTTTCTCATCCAGTTGACTAAGGATTGCACCTATACCTGTATTGGAGGGATCTGTCTGCACAATGAATGGTTTGTGATAATCAGGAGCTCTTAGGACTGGAGCTTGACAAAGGGCTTTCTTCAGGGTGCTAAAGGCTTGAGTGCACCATCTAACCTTTTTAGGGAATTTTGGAGAGGAGATCACATTCAAGGGAGAAGCTATGGCCCCATAGTTCTCTGTGAAATTCCTGTAGTACCCAGTGAGACGTAGGAAAGCTCTCACTTGGGTTTGAGTAGTAGAGGTGGCAAAGTTTTGTACCGCTTGTACTTTGCTAGGCAATGGCCTTTTTTCACCACCTCCTACCTCATGACCAAGGTAGACCACTTTGCTCTGACCAATTTGACATTAACTTGCCTTTATGGTCAGATGGGCCTGCTCAAGAGTCTGCAAAACATATCCTAGGTGATCAATATGTTCTTTTAATGAAGGGCTGAACACTGCATTGGCATCCAAGTATGCCATGCAGAAGTCCTCCGTCCCATTCAGTACTTGATTGACCATCCTTTGGAATGTAGCAGGTGCATTCTTTAGTCCAAAAGGCATAACCTTAAACTGGTCAAGCCCTACTGGGGTGGAAAATGCAGTTTTCTCCTTGGCATGGTCTGTCATGGCTATTTGCCAATAGCCTGACGTTAGATCAAATGTACTGAGGTACGTGGCTGAACCAAGTCTATCCACCATTTTATCTGTCCTTGGCAAAGGATGGGCATCAGTCTTAGTGACTGAATTTAGAGCTCTATAGTCCACACAGAATCTCAACTCCTTGGATCTTGCCTTTGGTACTAGAACAACTGGACTAGACCATGGAGTTGTAGATGGCTCTATAACCCCGAGATCAAGCATCTTGTTGACCTCTCCTTTGATGTGGGATCTCGCATGTTCTGACATTCTGAACCCCCTGCTTTTGACAGGTAGACAGTCACCAGTGAGAATATCATGTTGGCCCCAAGGGGTCAAGCCTGGTGAAAGTGAAAAAAAGAAGGCAAAGTGATTTAACATAACTTTGCACTCCTCCTGTTGTTCAGATGTCATCTGAGGAGAGAGATTGACTCCTTCTATTTTTTCATCCAAAAGTTGGCCTCTGAGGAGGTCAGGTAGAGGTTCACTCTGCTCCTCCTCTTGAGCTGAAGCTAGAAGCAAAGCTCCCACTTCTGGCTTGAGATATATGCCTTCAAACGGTTGGTGTGAAAGACTAGTGGAGCCTCCTTAGGTCTGCCTAAGGCCACCAAATAGTTCACCTCTCCAAGTTTGCCCACAGCCTTGAAGGGTCCTATCCATTTGTCCTGAAAGGCCCTCTGCCTTGTTGGCACCACAACTAACTTTTTTATTTTATTGTAAGACTTCAGTTCAATATACATTATCAAACTTTTGTTACATTAAGTTAAATCAAATCAAATCCACCTCCCATGTTCAAACAATCCAAGTTCAATAGACTCAGGAGAAGAGAGGAAAGCAAAAGAGAACAAAATTGTCAATTTCCTTTGGACAACGATTGTGGCTCAAATTGAGGCATGTTGCAAAATTGGATCGAGAAAATGTATTAAGCTGCAGGAGAGCTTGATGTTTTGACCTGCTACAACATGATCCCACCATTCATCAGGATCGTACATTTGAGGTTTGAATTCATACAAATGCAATTCACATTGATCAGACAATATTGGACATGCAGTTACAAGGTGTTTTGATGACTCAACTTCAGATGATTTACAAAACCGACAAGTGTTGGTTGTGGTTTCTTTGTTTTTACGTAACCATAACATTTAATTTGTGTTTAAAGCGTTCAGTCGAAATCTCAAGAACTGCTTCCTGTGATGACGTGATGGGCAGATCGTAAGGTATTTTGGTTGATGATGCAGTTTCACCAAACTTCTAGAGGTCGGCAGAGTGGATTTTAGGGCTAGCCTGTTGTTGTATGTTGAAATCCAGTCCCACGCGGCTAGCTTCTTTTTGGCATGTTGTGGACGCATAAGGAGTAGTTCTTCACATATGTTTGCATCAGCCATAATTGAATTTAGTTTGGTCTTCCATGTTAGTAGAAGAGAAGAAGCAGCATCACCATTTTCATTCCTAAAGATTTTATATGCAGGAATTTTGTCGCCAAGCAGCATTTTGCGTAGTGTAGATAATGATTTCCAAATGACTGTCATGTAAATTGAGTTTAGGGTTAATTTATATCTCAGAGCTGAAATTTAGATATAGTTTGGTAGGCCCAAAACACGCCTCCAAAACTTCCCTTCTAGTCTATGCCATAGATTGTGGTTTACATTCCACGCTGCTTCACCACCAAACGTGAGGGAACATTTCCCGTAGTCCTTGTTCATTTTAGCTCCTTGTAGACTTAGGTTTTTGGTTCTATCAATTAGATCGCTAATCCAGGCGGCTTCACAGATGGAATCATTTATCATTACGCCCAGATATCGAATAGATTTGATGACGTTTAGGCATTATTTTTCAATAAACCATCGGAAACATTTGTCTTTTCTTGAAGTGCTTTGCCCTATGCACATGATTTTGGTTTTTTTCGGTGTTTAGGAGCAGATTATTTGCACTTAGGTACTCGTTCTGACGGAGTATGAGATGTTGTAGCCCAATTTGTGTTTGATCTATTAACACAATGTCCTCAGCATAGACCAGGCAATTCAATTGAATTCCATTAAGCTTTAGTGGAAAACAGTGGGCTGAGGCCAACCAATCAGGTAGAACAGCAAGAAAATGTTTGATGAGATCAGCAGCCAGGGGGCAGCCCTGCTTCACCCCTTTAAATGTTCTTATTGGTGTAGTAAGATCGCCTTGAGAATTTACTCTTATTTGAAAAGAGGTGTTAGTATTTAAGGTGATGATGGGGTCTAACAACTGCTCCGGGCATTTCCAGGATCGCAGTTAAGCCCATAATTTACTGCAGCAGATCGACAAAGGCAAAAAAGATTTTTTTCTTTGCCTCCAGCGCTGACAATTTTAAAATGGTCAGAATTGTAAGATTTACATCGACTCTGACTTGAATCGTGAAGCCATTTTGGCGACAATCATGCTTGCCGACCAATAGGGCCCATTGCACCAACCTTTGGCGCAAGAAGGAGCCGAATATTTTGCCGATTGTATCAAGAAGGACAATAGGGCGATAGTTTGCCGGGTCGGCTCTACTGCCCTTCTTGTATATTGGCACCACAATGGCTTTTGACCATGAAGTAGGTAATTTTATGCTGTGGGCAATCTGCAAGAATAACCCATTGATGAATTTCGCCCAATAAGCTTTATGCTTTTTGAGCATAAGGTTGGAGATTTGGTCAGGGCCAGCAGCTCTCGAATTCTTTAGCTTGGAGATTGAAAGTTCAAGCCCTGTACATGATGGTGTACATGATGGTGTTATCTCCCAAGCAGTGATTGTAGATTTAGACGGTGTAGATTCATCAATTGCTGGCTTTTCATAGATTAGCCTGAAGTATTTGCACCACTTGTCGCTTTTAATTTCGTGAGAAATCAAGGTTGTGGATTTAGAGCAACCATGGTTCAAAATTGACCAGATTTCACAAGTGTTTTTAGTGACAAGATGCTTTAGCATAGTTTCTGCTCGACTTTGGTCGATTATTATTGAATGAGCTCTTAACCAATTCCGATAAATCTGACGCCGTTCTTTGGCTTTCCTTGTTTTGTCGCACGGATTGGAAGACTCTTTCTTAATCAACCAAAGATCTTTCCTTAGTTTTTTTTGCTAAAGCTATTGTTGTAGAATATAAATGTTTCGGAGTAAACCCAAAAGTTCTTGAATTTGAAATTTTCATAGTGAAGTCCGCCAATAAGGGCTTATATTCAACACTTTGCAGCGCTTTTAGACTATGGTTTGAGGATGCAATTAAGCGACCATTTGTTATGAGCCTGTTGCCAGCGGCATTCGTTCACAATTGAGAGGGATATTTGTCTGGCGCGCTGCAACTGTTTTCTTTCCATACTAGCCGCAGTAGATCATGGTCACTATGTGTCATTGGCTGCACGTTGAGATATATTACTTTATCAAAGAAGTTCAACGAGGCCCAGATGTAGTCAAGAGTTTTTATTCCTTGCTAAGCCATGCCAGGCTGGTTTTGAAGGTTGATTGCCATTGATAGATCCATTCAGCATTTGACAATGGCGTAGGGAAAGAGCGTGTGACCAGGTTTGACCTCTTAAAACGACTTCATTGTCTGGAAGCAGAGTATTTGTCTTTTTTTGTGTGGATCGTATTTGAACCAACTACAAATGAGGTCACCGCATACAATCACAAAGACGTTGTCATAGGCAAGATAAGTGTTGTCAATTAAAGTTGACACAGTTTGAATGAAGGACGTTGCCGAGATCATCGCGGGATTCCAATATCCGTTAATTATTAACAGGTTAGACGTATGGTTAGTCAAAAATAGTCGAACCAAGGTGCTTTGGACAAACGGATTTGGATTAACAGAAGCCACAAGTGTCCACCAGTTCTGAATTTTCCATAGAGTTATCAATCCAGCAAAGGGACGACCCTTGCTGTTTTTTCTGGCGGGATTGAAAAGAGTAGTAAATCCATCACTAGTCGGAGAGTCCCGAAGCCATGTTTCCTGCAAGCAGATGGCAAAAACATCATCCAAGGGTTCAGAGAAGGTATTAAAGAGATGAGTAAATCCTCAGGTATTCCATGAGAGTAGTGTTAGCTCATGTTGAGGAATATTATCTCATTGTTACTTGTGAGGTCCCTTGCGTACTACACTGGTAGTACGACCTTCAGGAACCTGATGTGTCATGTCTTGATAGTTTTCTTGAGAAAGGGCCAAAGATTGTTGCAGAGCAAGTCGCTGATCGTCCCTGTGAAACTCGTCTCTTTCATCATTTTTTTGAACGTTTTTGGATGATCTCATAGTAGATGGTTCAACAGTGAGATCGAAGCCATAGAGCAAGAGATGTTCAGTCGCCTGTAACAACAGATTTTTCACAGCAGCAGAAGAGATATGCAATAATACTTGATCAGTGGACAGTTCGGTTATATATTCGACAATTTTATGTCATCTGATGAGATGGATCGTAGTTGAGGAATGCAAGCAAAACGTTTTAGTATATTTGCTCGATTTAGATTGATCTCATTTCCGTCTGAATGAATATTTTGAAGCCCAAGTTTCCACAGACAAGATGTTTTTTCTAGGCTAGAAGTCCCACCTGCACCAGATGCTATAAGCGAGCTAGATTTCCGCTGGTTCATGGTTTGTTTAGGATTTAGTCTTGAGCTTAACAAAGACAATTTGACCCTCTTTGTAATGGGTTGGGCTTGTTTTTCAGGTGCCCCAGATTGCAGCTTCCATACAGCAGCATTTACAAAGGAAGTTCTCTCCTCAGATTGCTCTAACATGGCAGCCTCGTTAGTATCGGTGCAGCCATCAGTTGTGCCATCGGTATCGACCAAATAGGTCGATAAGTTGCATAGATCGATAGATGAGTCAGAGGTAGCACTAGAGATAGAAATGTCACTGGATGCCACTTGCCGACGTTTAGCCATGTTCCTAGAAGGCTGTGAAGTGATACCTAAGACTTGTGAAGAACAGGTTGGAGCTGTGGGTACTTGCTGAGTGGAATTTGATTTCCGATCAAATAAGCGTGTTTTCTTTGGAGTCCTGATGTTTCTTATGAATTTTTTTCACATTTTGATGAGCATTTTTCTGAGGAATAGTTTTTTTTGGGGATCTTTTACAGGTTTGGCAGATGCTCTTTGCAGCTTGATTTGCATGCTCGTTGTTATAGTTTTGGCAGGACCTTTAAAAATATTAAAGGTGTTGGCTGGCAAGAGATCTTGAGCGACTGCTTTGTCTTGTGCAGGAGAGTCGTTCGACTGTGGACTGATGTCTTGCGTCAAAGGAGTCTCAACATTCAATTTGCTTTGAGTATTTTCGGAGTCAGCTGATGCGGTGTCTCCCATGACAGGTCAGCCAATTGAGGGGGATTTGGTGTTTTTACGCAACCATTTCACTGATTCAACCAAACTTTCAATTAGAGTATCATTTTGGCAATGATGGCGAGCAGCCAAATCATGGATTTTTCAGCTTCCTTCTCCAGCTGGGCTTGCAAGAAACCTGAGAAGTGCTCAATTTTATCGATTTTTGTAGTCAAGTTTGAGATTGCAACCCCTTGGTCTATTATTGTCCCTATCAGAGATTCAAGTAGTTTGGTAAATGGAGCAAGTGCAACAGCAGAGGCAGCAAGAACATTATTGTGGATCTGGGAAAGGGCTTCAACAGAGATACCAAGGGGAGAAGAAACAAAATCATGGGACATCGAAGAACATGATGAGCTCTCCAAATTGAATTGTGGATTTGGATGAACAAGGTTGCTAGTAGGATTTGGAGAATGAATGTCTTCTCGAGATTGAGTAGGGAAGACATTTGGAGTGCTTGCATTCAGCACGGATTTAACACTCATAGGTAGTGTTTGAGGATTGCCTTTAGCCTTTAACTCAGCAATGCGTTGCAGACGACTAGCCCGGGCAATATCGCTCTGGTCTAGGTGAGTTTGGAGGGGTGGAGGCACCTTTGGAAGAGATGAAGCAAATGAGAGCAAAGGATCAACAGTGGCCAAACCGTTGGGGCCCTTCATAGAGAGTCCAGGTACCTCGGGGGCTTGACATGCTAAGGCACTGTCATTTCCAAATTCAGTAGTATCAATGGCCGGTCCAGAGAGGCTTGCGCCCCGTTTCGTCTTCAGGATGGATTTGTTTAGTGAACAAGGGAAAGGAATTGAAACCAGTGAGGTTGAGGCAGTCTCGGGAACCCTCGTGAAGTTTTTCTCACAGGATGTTGAATTGTTATTTGAAGCAGAGTTTGAAAATGCAGCAAGCGTTTCTGTAGTCGCTGGAAGTTGTTGTGAGACAACATGAGTAAAGGTACCTTGTGGAGGAAGACAAAATGTAGATTTCATTTGGTGAAGAGTGTTACAGTCAAAAGGTGGACAGTTTGAGACAGCATTTGAAAGAAGAAGCCGTGTTGTCGTAGGCTGATGCCTGCATAAGTTAGGAGCAAACTGAGTTGATCCATCCAAGTTCGGAATCCTTAAGAGTTCCTCGTCGCTGACTAAAAAGGGCGGGATCCCTTTTGCAGTCAAAGTCCCTGAATTGAGCAAGGAAGCAGTTGCCAACGCTTCCCAGGGGAATGAGGAGGCAATTGCGGTTGATTCGAGAGGATTTACTTGAAGGTTGCATACAGGGGATTTTGGGGGCGCCAGAATTCTGGAAGAAAGACATTAGTGGTTCGTAAGAGGGGCCATAAGAATGCATGAGGGAGCTGGTAAGCGTGTCTCACAGTCATCAAGGGGGGCGGCTGAGGGATAAGCAGACTCGCTGCCTGAGTCGGCTCCTCCTCGAACAAGAGCATTAGCAGTCGTGACTGGTTCACAAGGAGTTTGTTCATTGTTAGTAATTGAAAATGAAGCCTGAGTGGAGGCTGCTCGATCCACAGGGCATGCAGCAAACGGTGAACTCGGAGGGTCCGAGACAGAACACGGGCAGCCGGACGATGGCAAAATTGCTAAAGTCAATGAAGGCTACACCGAAGCCAGAGCATGTAAAGGCAATGTGGCAAGGGCGCGTAACCGGCAGCTCTGCTTACCTTTTCTCCAGGCGCTGCTTTCATCGTGGACCATGTATTGAGGTGTCGATGTTGAGAGGTTTTCTTGTGTGTCTGCGGGTCTTCAGTTAGTAAATTCATTGCACACAATTGAAGGATGTAGGCAGGCGGGGCAGCGGACTAGGAGCAGACTGGGGCAGACTGGGACTCAGCTCCTTGACTCCGCGCTGCGCTCTGCGTGAAAAAATGCAGTTTTTAAGAACGTAGCCCAACAGAAACAAAAACAGGACTGGAGAGTAGTGCAGCTCCTCACAGATCAACAGAGCAGGGAGACTGGGGCAGACTGGGGCTCAGCTCCTTGACTCTGCGCACCATAACTAACACAAGCTGGTCTTGAGTAAACTCAACCATGTTGGCCTCCTGGTCATGCCAATGTTTGACCAGAGCCTGACCTGTTTTCAAGTTATCATTAGCTTCTGCCATCATGTGTGACATTCTCCTCTGGCGACCTATCACATAGTTAGTCACTCTGACTGGCTTGGGGAAGGAGCACTCTCGAACCCCTCCTTAATCAGGGTCAATGGACCTCTGACTGGATGGCCATAGAGAAGCGCAAAGGGACTGTAACCAACTCCCCCCTGAGGGACTTCTCTATAAGCAAAGAGAAGGCATGGCAGTAGAAGGTCCCACTTTCTTTTAAGGGGTTCCTCTAAAGCCAGCCAGCACCCACACCTAACAAGGTTTGTCACACCACCAAAGTTCGTCTAAAGCACCTATCATGCTCTTCATAGTACGATTAAACCTCTCTACCAGTCCATTGGTTTGTGGATGGTAGGCTGTAGAGAACTTGTAAGTGACACCATAGTTTTTCCACATGTCTTGCATGTAGTGGGACATAAAATTGGGCCCCCTGTCGGATATCACTTCCTCAGGAAACCCTACTCTGGTAAAGATACCAAGTAGAGCCTTAGCCACAGCCTGAGCCGTAACAGTTCTAATAGGCATAGCTTCTGGGTATCTTGTAGCATGGTCTACTACAACCAGGATAAACCTGTTCCCTGAAGATGTGGAAGGGTCAATGGGACCAACAATGTCGATGCACACCCTCTCAAAAGGAACTCCCACCACTGGAAGAGGCGCCAGGGGTGCCACATTCTAGGCTCCACTCTTGCCAGAGGTTTGGCAAGTGTGACAGCTCCTACAGAATTTGTCAACTTCTGAACCCATCATAAGCCAATAGAAGTATAGGGAGAGCCTTTCCTTGGTCTTTTTGAAACTCAAGTGATCAGCCAAAGGTATTTTATGGGCTAACCGTAGGAACTGGAGTCTGTTGGCAAGGGGCACTACAATTCTTTTGCAGTCCCAGGGATAGACTCAGTGGGTTCACTGTAGAAGAGGCCATCTTCTCAGCTTAAACTGTGCTTTCCAACAACTTGCCCATCAAGTTGGTGAGCAGCCTGTTGTCGAAGACCTTCAAGAGTAGGATGATCTCTCTGTCCTCTGCTGAAGTCTGCCCTGTTGGGCCCACCTTCTGCCAGCAAAGAGTGCAGCTCAGGATGGTCAACAGGGTCAGGATCTCCAACTAAAACAGTGTCTTCTTCCAGATCTGATTCTTCAGAAACTGGCCCAACCACACAAGGTTGGACCTCACACTCTGCCTCAGCAGGTGGAGGGATCAGAGGTGTGATCTTGGACAATCTTGGAAATGTCCTTGTTGGTAGCACAGGGGTGCTGTCTGACTTTTTCCTTGAGGTCTTGCGTTTCCCCTTTGCCTCATTCTTTCTAGAAATAGCAGTGAGCAACTCCTGTGGAGTGGGAGTGATAGTTTCCTCTACCAACTCCTCTGGAGAGCCTCTCAAGGTCCTCTCCCTTGCAGGCCCAGTGAGCTCCTGTCTCCTCTTACTGGGAGGCCTGGGGGTGCTTGACACAACTCCAAGAGTTTTCAGGTCATTACCCAAGAGGACTCTCCCAGGCACTTCACTCTGCACACTAACCGGTATTTTGACAGTCATATCATTACACTGGATGAGAGCTGTTAACTGGGGAAGCGTTTGCACAGGGCCTCCAGCTAACTTGCTGAGGCGGTTTTTTGGCCTTAGCAACATCCTCCACCTTGAAAAATGATTCATGCACCACAGTTATGCTGGCTCCAGTGTCTCTGATGGCAGGAGTCTCCTGGCCACCCACAAGAACACTATTTTTTATAATACTCTTTAGTATTATCTGGGATGGAATTATAGACATCTAAATTCTGTTGTTTCCACAAGCCCAGGGACACTAAAGAAACACTAGCTGAGACTCTCATGGGTTCATCAGCCAGTAGGTGAAAGTTTCCATTGAAGGTTTACCCTTACACCTGGGATGCCCTTTCACATGGTCAGTTGACCCAAAAACATAACATTTCCCAAATGTCTTGATGAATGGGGGTTTGTTCTGACCTCCATCTGGTTTGGGTCCAGATGGTACGCTAGTCTGATTTGGTTTCCCTTGGGGTTTACCCTTATGTTGCTGTTTGTGGCCCTCTTTTGGATGGGAGGTATTATACATTTCCTTGTTATCTTTCTTTGGCTGCTTTCCCTCATCCTTATTCTGAGTTGCCCCAGAATCATTGAGAGTAGCCCTGTTGGCAACCCACAAGTCAGCAGCCTTATTTAACTTCTTGGGATCTATCTCCTTAGAATCAGCCAAGTGCTGTCTGAGCTCAGTAGAGCAGGCATCATAAATTGACTCCAACACAACAAGATTCCACATACCTTCATAAGTGTTTACTCTGTAACCCTTAACCCAACCATCTAAGTTTTTCAGACATTCGCATACCCAGGTAGCCCAAGGGGTACCAACATGCTTTTTGAGGGTCCTAAACCTCTTAAGGTACCGGAAGGGGACTTCCCAAATCTAGCAATTAGAGCTAGCTTCACACACTCATAATCCATCCCAGCCACCTCCCCCAACTCCATTACAACATCAGATGCAACAGTGGGTATCCTAGAGAAGAGCCAGGGAACCAACTGATTCCCTGTAAGACCTTGAATCCCATGGTTGATATTGATATTTTATTTCTATCGCACTCGTACACAAGTGTTTCAGAGCCCGACAAGGCAAGGGAGGGGAACAGGGGAGAACCAAACAGCAATCTTACTAGGCCCAGTGATATTGAGAATGCGCAAGTGCATGGGAGAGGGGGAGGGGAAAAGTGCATGCAAGGGGGGAGAAGTGGAAAGTGCGAAGCAGAGGAGAAACAGATAAATAACAATAAATAAATAATAAAGGCAACAAACAGTTTTAGTGCAGCCAGCAATTTGCAAGTGCTAGGTTTAAGGCAGCAGACGTGGTAGGTCTGATAAGTGCAGGAAGCCAAAGGGGGGCTGTATGGGTACAGATACAGACCCCAGTGCAAGGGGTGGCCTGGAGACAGTGTGGGAGGGTAGCAGGGTGAGTAGGTACCTGGGCCGAGAGGACAGAGGTTGGCCAGGTGCACAGTGCCAAGAGAGAACATATCAGCAGGGGAGAGGGGGACCGAAGGCAGAAGAAAAGAGGAAGGTCTTGAGGTGCTTCTAGAACCGGAAATGGTTCTCCTCAAGTTTTAGAGTGGCAGGGAGGCTGTTCTAGAGGGAGACCCCAGCCGAAGACAGAGATCTACCCCCAGCTCGTTACTTTGAAAAACGACTGACCCTGAGGGATTTTTGAGGTAGAGGAGTGAATAGCTCGAGAGGGGAGGTATTTGCGGAGGGATAGCTGAAGGTATTTTGGACCCAGGCCCCAGAAAGCCTTGTGGACAATGCAGAGGGTTTTGAATGTAATCCTTGCATCCACTGGGAGCCAATGGAGAGATTTCAGAGCTGGAGAGATACGATTCCAGGGCTTGAGACCAAGGACAAGTCTTGCAGTCCTGTTCTGGATTAGTTGCGGAGGGCGGAGAGTAGAGGCAGGTAGATTTAGAAAGAGGCTGTTACAATAGTCCAAGCTAGAACCAGAGCTTGGGATACCATGAGCTTCTGGGGGAAGGAGAGGAGGAAAGGCAGAGTACCTCTGAGGAGGTGCAGTCAAAGATAAACCTGAGGTTCTTAGCCTCGCAGGTGGGGGTAGGAGGAGGGCCAAGGGAGGCTAGCCACAGAGAGAGGGGAAAGGATGGTGAAGGTGTGCCGATGAGGAGGATCTCTGTCTTGCTGGCATTCAAACAAAGATCATTGGCGGCACACCAATCTTGAATGGCAGTTAGGCAATCAGAGATGAGAGAGAGAGAGGAGGTGGCAGAGGGCAGCCTGAAAATGAGTTGTGTCATCAGCATAGCACTGGGAATTTGAGCAGAAAGTGTCAATGCAGTGGGTGAGAGTTGCCAGGTATTGGTTGAAAAACTAGGACGAGAGGTTAGACCCATGGGGAACACCACTTGTAGAGAGGAAGATAGATGAAAGGAAGGACCCAAGTTGGACCTGGGAGGGTCGATCTGAGAGGAAAGAGGTCAGCCAGGCCAGAGCCTGATCACTGATACCCAGGTTTCCATGGAGACGGTTGAGCAGGATTGTATGGTTGACGTGTCGAAGGCAGAAGAGCGATCGAGGAGGATGTGGAGAGAGGGAATGTTAGAGTTAAGGTTGATGAGCAGATCTTCACAGATGTTCAGGAGAGCAGTTTCTGTGCTTCTGGCCGCTCTGAAGCCAGACTGGTGCTCATGGAGACAGCCAACAGAATTGGAATGAAGGTTAAGCTGAGAGATGTCCAACTTTTCTAGGAGTTTGCCAAGAAAGGGAGTAATGGAAATTGGCCGATAGTTAGCTAGACAAGAAGGATCAGCTGTAGGTTTCTTGAGAAGAGGATGCTCAAAGGAGTGCTTCAGAGGGGAGGGGAAGGATCCCAAGGCAAAAGAGTGTTTGCAAAAAATAGGCAAGAGTCGGAGCGAGGGTGTCAATGTGGTCCTTGATGGTTTTAGAGGAACAGGGATTTTCCTGTTTTGATGAGGCTTTCATAGATCGGACTTGTCTAGCGACCTCGTCATGGGAGAAAAGAGGAAAAGAAGAGAGGATGGTGGGGGGTGGCTAAAGGAGGGTCAGCAAGCACAGATAGGGATGAGTGCAGAGGGGTGTGGGTGGAGAGGGTGGACAGGATGTCCTCAGTTTTTTAAATGAAGTGAGAGGCAAGGGCATTGCAAAGTGCTTGGGAGTCAACAGGAGGGGTAGAGACTACAGCAGGGTTGGCCAGCTCCTTGTAGATTTTAAAGAGTTCGGCCGAGTTGCTGGATGCCGCAGAGACTCGAGCTTGAATGTGGACTCTCTTCTTGGTGAGTACAGAGAGTCGGTATTGCCTTTGTAGCAGGTGACAGGCCAGTTTGTCAGAGGATGAACAGGAAGTCCTCCATTTCCTCACAGCCGCCCTACACTTACGTTTAAGCGTAGCTAGGTCAGAGTCATACCAGGAATTGCACTTGGCTTTGGACTTTAAATGGATCCTCATGTCAGGGGCAAGAGCATCAAGGGAGGGAAGCGCCTATCAAAGAGGAGGAGATTGGCCTGAGAGCCTTGGACCATGACAGTGTCATTTAGGTGGACATTACTGATGACTTTAGAGGAGTCGAAGGAATCCATGAGAGCTTCCCAGCGAGTGCCAGCATTAATGGGAGAAGAGGAGATAGGGCAGAGCACAGAGACCATATGAGGAGTCCATAGATCTGGCGAAGGAACGACAAAGAGGATGCTGGTGAGAGTCTGTCTGGCAGAAGCAATGGAGTAGGTGTCAGCGACAGGAAGACCAGGGTTAGAGCCAAGATATCCTTTTTGAACTTCTTCCTACCCAACTTAGTGAGAAGGGAAGGGTTGTCATGCGCGATCGCACCTGGCGAGTGGTTCCGCGTTGGAGGATGGGAGGCGGGTTCCGACGCAAGGTATGGCATTTACGTTTTCTCTCTTTCTGCTTGTGGCGGTCTAGTCTTTTGCATCGAGGCTACTGCTGTAAGGTACTTGACTCTTCCGCTCCCAGCAGTCCTGGCGTTGCAACCGTCTTGACTCGCAGCTCTCTTTGGTTGTCACGCTAATGCTCTCATTTTTCACTTTGCACAAAGCTTTTCCTTTCCCCTTATCCTGCTTCTGACACCCTCTTCCTCTGGTGTTCAGCCCAGTTCTTTCAGCTACTTTCCCTCTTACCTTTGCTCCGGTATTCTCTCTCTTTTTTCTGCCTCCCTCCTGGTTCCTCTCCCAGCTCCAAGCAGATTGAAGATCTACGGCTGCCCGCATCACCATCGTGTCACTTGTTCATTCATCGAAAGTTTTTTTTTTTTAAGTGTAAGCTTTTTTCCCCTTGTTATTTTTGCCTGTCCCCGGGATAGGAGCCACAGTGCTGCAGCTCACAAGTGGTCACTGTTGCTTCTACCCGAGGCAGGAACTTACCACAAAAGAAAAAGAAGGACTACCTTACACACAGAAACACACAGAAACCTGGATATGGAGACAGTTTTAGCCGACAGCTCAGGTGAGGAGGAAGCTGAAGGGAGTGGGTTGGTGGTTCCCTGGAAGCCCGAAAGTCAAGTATCCCAGCAGAATATAGAAAGTATTGACAGTATTGACAGTTTGCAACGCCTACAAGATTCCATGGCTTCAGCGGAGCAGATCCAGGAACTCTGCATGGCTATACAGGGATTATCTCAAGAATTACAGACCGTAAAGACGGAGAATGCGGTACTTAAGCAGCTTGTCACAGCTCGTGAATCATTACCCCAGGAATTACCCCAGATGGCACTATCTTCGGGAAAATTCAACGGATCCCCCAAGAGGGTTAAAGAATTTGTGGAAGCCTGTACTGTTTATTTCACGTTTTGCCCCCGTGCATTTGCCTCTGACCAGGCTAAGGTGGGGTTAATTATCTCTAATATGACAGGAAATGCACTGGCCTGGGCAACCCCATTAGTCATGGGCGCAAATCCCATTTTGCAAGACTTTGGAGGGTTTCTGACCCTTCTCAAGCAGATATTCGAGCGACCAGAACTTACTTATACTGCTTGTGAAGATCTGTTGGACGTCAAACAAGGGTCATCATACGTACTTTCTTACATCAAGGCCTTCAAGACTCTGGCCACCGGGGCTGGTTGGCCAGGACAAGCACAATATGCAATCTTTCGAAGGGGTTTGAAAGAGGAGATTAATGATGAGTTGGCTCGTTCTTCACGATCCCCTACTTTCACTGACTTGTTGTCTGCGGTGTGATGCTGGAAATGCATCGGAGGGACAGGGCATCCATATCCTTGTCCTTTACTGCTTTTTATCGTGTGTTCTGTCGTGTTTTCCACGCCGGAGTTCATGTGGGACTCCTGGCAGTGCAGCTCTCTTTCTTTTGGTTTGGTGAACGGACCCGTGGGATACCCTTATGGCACCCATGGGTGGGGGGGTACAACCCTGTGCCCCTAGTGTATGTTTTTGGGCACCTGTGGGTGGCCCACAGAGCAGGGTATGGGCTGGTGGCAGCTCCATGCTGAATTTGACAGGTGCGCGGCATATCCTCCATTTTGGGATACCCCGGCCCATCCATTGGGATCAGTTGATTCCTGATGGAAAACACGATGGCCCCGGAGGCCTCTTGCTTTCTATTACCCATTACCTTGTTTTCCCAAAGTCCTGGGAAGCCCTGACTCTGTCCCTTCCCCCTGACTGGCTGTTGGATGGAAGTGCCATATATGGTGTTGTTGTGAAGGCCCAGTCAGACTAGCTGGAGCCTTCCCGGTGATGTATGTTGTGGGTACCTCCTGTGGGTGGTCCCTGGGTGAATAGAATGTGTGACGAATATGCATTCTGTGTTGTGGGTGTCTAGTATCTGGTGGTTGACACAATGACTGAGACAACCCTGCCCGAAACCGGTATGAATGCAGCTTGGAGTGTTGAATGGCTCGGTACTTGTCCCAATACACATAACGTGTTGTGAGTGTCTGGAGAGAAGTGAATGGCCTGAATACCTCATGTGCCTGATTGGCTGCCTGCCTGCATTAATGCCCGTAGTCCTGATTGGATGCTTGAGTGTGACCCAGCGGAATGAATGGGAGATCAACAGTATATCTGGGGACCGCTCACTGCTAGGAATCGTGTTCAGAAGCTGAAGTCCACTACGACGAGTAACTGGATTAACTGACGCTTGACCTTGAAGCCCTGCTGGATGAGAAGAATTGCTGTTGCTCTCCTTCACAATCTGAAAGCTGTTGTGCCTCCAAGGACTGACCCAGAGAGGACCTGGTATGGCGTCCTCTTCCCGAGCTATGAGGGACCATCGTGCACAGCTGATCTTTGCCAACGCTCCCTGGTAGACAGACCTACGACAGGCTGCCGACCCGATACGGGGACTGCTGCGGAACTCCAAGGAGAAGCACTCGGACTGTTGTCCGCCACTGTCGACGACCGCTGTCGCCGACCTGAGCCGCCGTGCTCCCGTTTGCCTAAGAACTTTCATTGATCATCGGACTCTCTCGTCTGCATCGTCACCCGCTTGTCTCCTGCTGGAGAAGGCCCGACCATCGACGCGCCTGGGAGTATCCACCGGTGGGTTTCCCGCCACCTACAGACCGCAGAGACGCCGACGACTCGACGCCCTTGCTGGGCCACAGTTCTTCATCATCTCTTTGCGGTCCAGAACTATTGTCATCGAGGTGCCCCGCACGCCTCTTCCTTGCAGGACGCCAACGCTCTGTCGTCGACGAGCACCGCTAGGAACGAAGCAGCCACTTCCCTGCCATAGTTCACCCTGTTCACCATCGGACGTTCGACGACCCGTGACTCCTGCCTTAAAGGGAGGGCACTCAAGAAGGGCCGTCGATTCCCCGACACCGAGCGCCAAGTTCCCTGACACCCCTCGATGATCAGTGGCTCCCGCCTGAAAGGGAGGCACTCAAGAAGGATCGGTCGGTGCATCATCGGAGAACTCTACTCCACCAGGTACATTGGGGGGGGTAAAACCTTAACAGGAAGAAGTAAGACTATTGAACATTTGGACTGGGCTTGTGCTATATATCTTTATTTACAGGTTGCCCAGGTGGGGGGATCTCCACACAGAACTGTGTCTAGGTAACGGGGCCAGCATTCTGCCTATTGTTTCAACCATCTTACATACCTTCCTATCTCTATTGCTGGTTTACTCGTTATTGATCTCCGTGACATTTTAACCGTACAGTTGATGCACTTCAATGAGATTCGATAACATTAGTGGTACCACTCTAGATGTGTATATATTTATCATTATTGACTTCCAAGTACAAAGTGCGTTATTGTGATCGTGTACATACCTTTGACTATTAATTATATAAAGACTGTGTTTTCAGTAATACAGTGTCTGGACATTCCTTTGTGGGGGTTCGGAGACTACACTGTACTTAAGAACCAGCCCGCATCACCTCCTGAGAAGCTAGGCCTTGATTGCTCGTCCATTGCTACCTTATAGAGAATCTTGGCTGGGGTCTTCTGTGCCTCTCCTCTACCATATAGAGAGCAGAAGTACAGACACCCCCTACCGGTCTTTACATGCGGCCCTTCAGATTGAGAACAGGCTTCAAGAAAGACGTTCAGAGAGAAGAAAACAATGAGGCAGATTCTCGTCTGGCGAAACTTCATCTCCACCAGCCCACTACCTAGTACCTCCCAAGGAGGAGCCAATGCAAATTGGTACCACCAGAGCACCACTTTCGGCTGAAGAAAGAAGGCAAAGAAGAGAAAAAGGTCTCTGCGCCTATTGTGGATCCGACCAGCATCTACTTAAGGATTGTTCAGAATTGCCAACGAAGAGGTCGGGAAACGAACACCCTCGGTCCAAGTAGGGATGGTTCACTGAGGGAAATCTCCAACCAGCCTTAGTCCCTATGTTTCTTTGTCTGTCTCAGCGACGGATATTAAAGAGGACTTCAGATTAATGGTCATCACCGTGCTTATCGACCTCATTCAGGGCCCCACAGAGTCCTTGGCACTACTTGATTGCGGGGTGGCAGGGAACTTTGTAGACACTGTATGGGCAGACCAACTTGGGCTGTGCCGCCTCACTCGCAAGGAAGGACAAAAGGTGGAAGGGGTGGATGGTACTCCACTATCCTCATGGCCCATCATCCACACCACCGAAGAATTGCAAATGACCATCTTCCAACACAAAGAGCACCTACGGTTCGACATTATCATGGCGGCCCATTTCCCAATTATATTGGGTATTCCCTGGTTTCGCAAGCATAACCCCTGCATCGATTGAGCAACCAATCAGCTGACCTTTGAGTCCAGATACCGCAAACAAAATTGCCTCCATCCACTTCAATACACCAAGGTGCAGGCTGTGTTAGCCACTCCAGAAGACAACATCAGCATCCATGCTTTAGCCAAGTATTGTGTTCCCTTTCAGGATGTATTCAAGGACTGTAAACCTGCAACATTGCCTCCCCATAGGCCGGAAGATTGCTCCATTGAATTAGAACCCAACGCTCTGGTCCCTTTTGGGAGAATGTTTTCTCTTTCTCAAATAGAACGACAGGTTCTACGGTATTACCTGGACACGAATTTACAAAACTGTCTCATCCAGTCCTCTAAATCTCCTGCAGGGGCATCACTCTTTTTCATATCTAAAAGGGATTCTTCAGATCTTCGCCCGTACATAGACTACCGGGGCCTCAATCGAATCATCATCGGTGATCGCTACCCGATGCCTCTCATTAGAAATGTTATTGAAACAATCCAAGGCGCTCAGTGGTTTACAAAGTTGGATCTCCAGAATACGTCCTATTGAGAATAGCTGAAGGGGATGAATGGAAGACAGCGTTCCGGACCCCTTTCGGTTTGTACAAATATAAGCTGATACCCTTCGGGCTTGTGAATGCACCGGCTGTATTTCAGCATTATATGGATCGATTATTTTTGGATTTATTATTTGTCTCAGTGATCATTTACTTGGATGACATGCTGATATTTTCATCCACCCACGAGGAACATATTGGTCATGTCCAGGAGGTTTTGAAGAGACTACAGTCCAACCAACTCCTCGCTAAACCCGAGAAGTGTGTCTTTGATGCAACATCGATTCCCTATTTGGGGATTGTGGTTTCTCGGGATGGCATTTCCATGGATTTTCGCAAGGTCTCCGCCATCCTGGATTGGCCGACTCCGTCATCTGTCAAAGAGATTCAAAGATTCCTTGGACTGTCTAACTTCTACATACGCTTTATTCCGGGGTTTTCTGAAACGGTTCTTCCCATAACGTCCTTGCTAAAGAACAGTTCACGACCTTTTCTTTGGACTGAAGAGGCTAACAAGAATTTCCTCATGCTCAAGATACTGTTTTGCTCTGCTCCGATCCTACGTCAACCAGACCAGGAGAGACCGTTCATTGTGGAAACTGATGCATCCGATTCTGCCATTGGTGCCGCACTCCTACAGGTAGAACTTGGTAAGGAGTTCCCTGTGGCTTATCTTTCCAAGACGCTATCACCCATTCAACGGAAATATTCTGTGCTCGAAAAGGAGATACTTGCTATGAAGCAAGCCTGTGAAGAGTGGCGTCATTTACTTTTAGGGGCCAGACATGCAGTCATCATTCATACAGATCATAATAATCTGCAAGTTCTTCAAGCCATGGAATGTTTAAATTCTCGCCAAGCTCGCTGGGCTCACTTCTTTGCTCAATACAGCTTCAAGATCACCTTTCTACCTTGCTCTAAGAATACGCTGGCAGACGCCCTTTCTCAGAAGGACTACTTCCCCCTAGGGAATACATTTTTACAACAAGTTAAGGACGCTTTGGTGACTGAAGGTTCCAGGTCTGCTAAGACTCCTGAACAAGGCTATGTCTTGAAAGACGGCTGGTGGTTCCATCATAACAGGCTATATATACCTTTTCGGAAACAGATCATAAATTGGTGTTACGACCATCTCACATCAGGACACAGAGGGAGATCCGCCACTACGGAGTTAATAGAAAGATCCTTCTTCTGGCCTACACTTAGGAGGGAAGTGAAGGTCTATCTGGAGGCGTGTCCAGTATGTGCGATGGCTAAATATCAAACCAAAAGACCATTGGGTCTTCTCACTCAAGTCCCAGTTCCTTCTCGACCGTGGATTTCGTGGTAGAACTTCCCATTTCTGAATCCTGTACTTGCATCATGGTCACAGTGGATACCCTCACAAAAATGGCCCATTTCTCTCCTCTGGTTGGTTTACCTACGGCGGCAACCATGGCTGATGTATTTATCAAAGATATATTTCGTCTGTATGGTCTTCCTAACAAGGTGATTTCTGATAGAGGGAGTCAATATATTTGGAATTTCTGGAAAGCACTGTATAATCGCCTGGGCATGGAACAGGAACTGTCATCCGGGTTTCACCCACAAACTAATGGGCAGATGGAATGCCTCAATGCCACCCTGGAGCAGTATCTGAGATGCTATATCAACCAGACTCAAAACAATTGGGTGAAGTTACTTCCTACTGCCGAATTCGCATATAACAATTCCAGACATTCTGCCATAGGTATGACTCCATTCTTTTGTACCTATGGTATACATCCGTGTTCCATTCTTCCTCTGCTCTCGAACCCTAGCGGCTCACTCGCTGCTGAAGAGTTATTGGCTACTCTTTCAGAAGCACACAAGGCAGCAGCCGTTAACATGAAAGCTAGCCAGAAGATTTACAAGACTCAAGCTGACAAACATCGCAAGGATTGTCCCGAGTGGTCCCCCGGCACCCAAGTCTGGCTGTCTACTAAGTTCCTTCCCAGCTCTCTCCTCGTTTCCTGGGGCCGTTCCCCATTCCATCTAAGATCAATCCTGTTACCTACAAACTCAAACTACCTGCTAGCCTCAGCCGCATTCATCCTGTCTTTCATGCTTCCCTTCTCAAACCTTTTTTTTCTGATCCCTCTCATAGTAAGACATTCCAGCCTGATCGTCCTATGGGTACAGACTCCACAGAAAATGAAGTCTCTTCCATCCGCGACTCTCATTATTACAGGGGTCGGTTGGAATATTTGGTGTCATGGAAGGGGTATCCAGAGTCGGAGGATTCTTGGGAACCGGCTTCCTTTGTCCATGCCCCTAGGTTGTTGAAAAGGTTTCACCAGTAACATCCCCGTAAACCAGGGTCCTACCGCCCCAGAGGGGGGTATACTGTCATGCGCGATCTCACCTGGTGAGTGCTTCCGCGTTGGAGGATGGGAGGCGGTTTCCGACGCAAGGTATAGCCTTTACGTTTTCTCTCTTTCTGCTCGTGGCAGTCTAGTCTTTTACACCGAGGCGACTGCTGGGAGGTACTTGACTCTTCCGCTCCCAGCAGTCCTGGCGTTGCAACCGTCTTGACTCGCAGCTTACTTTGGTTGTCACGCTAGTGCTCTCATTTTTCGCTTCGCACAAAGCTTTTCCTTTCCCCTAATCCGGCTTCTGACACCCTCTTCCTCCGGTGTTCAGCCGGGTTCTTTCAGCTACTTTCCCCTCTTACCTTTGCTCTGGTATTCTCTCTCTTTTTTCCGCCTCCCTCCTGGTTCCTCTCCCAGCTCCATCAACTTCAGATTCTCCTTTATTTCGGAACCGGCTGCCCTTCCGTCTGGGTTTCCCTGCACAGCTATTTTCCTCCTCGCTTGGATCACAACCTCTTCGGGAAGCAGATTGAAGATCAACGGCTGCCAGCATCACCATCGTGTCACTTGTACATTCATCAAAAGTTTTTTTTTTAAGCGTAAGCTATTTTCCCCTTGTTATTTTTGCCTATACCCGGGATAGGAGCCACAGTGCTGCAGCTCACAGGTGGTCACTGTGGCTTCTACCCGAGGCAGGAACTTACAGCACGAGAAAAAGAAGGACTACCTTACTCGCAGACACCTGGATGTGGAGTCAGTCTTAACCGAAAGCTCAGGTGAGGAGGAAGCTGAAGGGAGTGGGTTGGTGGTTCCCTGGAAGCCTGAAAGTCAAGTATCCCAGCAGAATATAGGAAGTATTGACAGTATTGACAAGGATAGTCAATGGAGAAACATTTGGAAAAGATAGGAGAAACAGAATGTGCTATTGGGGTGGAAGCGAGGATAGGATGGAGATACTGGGGGGGCTAAGGCAGGTAGGTGTGGGACAAAAGAGATTGGTGAGGTCACTGGGCTGGAAAGTTACAGAGAAGAAACCGTATACTAGCAAAATACAGAGAATTTCCTTTCGCAATGGGCAGCAAGATTTGACTTTGTAGCACAAATCAAAAACAGCAAGATTTGACTTTTTTGAACAAAGCAAAATCAGCAAGATTTGACTTTTCAATCTTGGATTCAGATGTTAGCAAAGGGTTTTAGGAAGCACTGCGCATCAGGATGACAACATGGAAGTAACAAGCAGAAAGAACAGTGATAGTCTAAGGCAGTAGGAGTGAGTCCATAAAGAGGGAACTAACCCATAGTTCTGGAGGAGGCAAAGTTAAGGCAGTCCGGATTTCGTAGAGGAGTGAGGTGGCAGCATCATTGTGCTTAAGGTGCCGGCGGACCCCAATTAGCGTTCCGGAAGCAGACAGGGAAAAGATAGGGGCCTTAGAAGTGGGCCTTGCTGAGAGGGCTGGCTGAAGCCTGCCAGTCTCTAATTGGATGGAAGAAAACACTCAGCAACCAATGGGAGTGCAGCACAGGGAGAGGTGGTTCAGCACAGCCTGCCTACACAACAAAGAAATCCATGGCGGCCATCTTGGAAGGGCCAAAAAACAGTCAAATAAGCAGGCAATAGTGTGAAAGATCTTGTGCTTTCAAAATAGCAAGGCAGCTCCAGGTATTAAAAAGCACAAAAAATGGCAGCACAATGAAAATGCCAAATAAAACAGTCCTTTCAAACAATTGTATGCACATTTCGGTTATATTATTCAAACTTTGCCAACCAGTCCAACATATCAAGCTAAACCTCCTACATACCCACAATTTATTTAGGCATATAGGGTCTCTTAGGACTGGAAGACCTAGAAGACTCTGGGAGAGAAGCATTTTCAGGAGATAACCTTATCATTTCTAGTTCATGATTCAACCTCCATTTCTCTGAGTTTAAGTTCTTGGTGTTTTTGTTCAGTTTGAGCATTTAAACGTTTGCATTCCAATTCAAGCATCATCTTTTTTAGAGCAATGAATTCAAGACTGACTGTAGGACCTGATGGGGTCCCAGTGGACAAAGGTTGAGGTTGCTGAGCAGATAAGTGAGCAGTGAGGCCTACATTAGGAGACACATTTACTTCCTCTAACTCATCACTGATAGACACATTATCGTCCTCATTATTTTCCACATTGGCTGGAGAGTCAGGGATTTCTGACCCACTCCCCAGACTTTGGTTCTTCAACAACTTTTCAATCAACTCAGACTTTTTGCCTTTGGCAGAGAGGTTCCTTTCTCTAAGCACATTTTTTAAATAATCCACAGTGTAACTAAGGAGGGTCTCCTGACTGTAGTTTTCAATATCAGACATGATTAATATTGCTTTTTAGTGATGTTAGCCTTGTGGTTAGTTGATGCAAGGTAATATCAGCACTCTAAGTGTAATTACTATACTTGATCCTCACCGCTGTACACCAGTGTGAGGCAGAATTATATGCAGTACCCTTTGGGAACACCACACACAATTAAGACTACAAGTGACAGTACAAATTCACCTTTGGTACAAGCCTGTACTACACAGTAAAAGTGGTAACGATGGCTGAGCAGCCAGATTTATCTCAAGAGCAAGTGAGCAGTATCAATAGTTACACAAAGGACAGCAATTAGTATGATTCAAACAAACACTGACTCAAGGTTTCTGAGTAAAAGAATATACATTTATTTACACATCAGTTGTATAGCATTTCACTAATGTAAAGCAGTTTAAAAATCACACTCTTAATACACCACACCACTCCCAATAGGTTCCAGACAAGATAAGCACACAAAATGAAGTGGGAGCAAAATGCCTCTCCAGAAATGTAAAAGGGAGGGAAAGACAAAGTTAGGTAGAAATTTAATAACACCAACAGGTAGGTAAGCAGGTCAATCTAGAAAGTGGAACTACAGTGATGGAATCAAATCAAAAAGACTTACGGCCAAAGTTAATAGGACAAACGTCTTTTGCTCAAGATCACACAGTTCAGGGTAGTTCTCAGTTAAGTCTTTGCCAAGAGTTCCGGACGAAGTTGGTCAACAGAAAAGTTAGGTTAAAGAGTAGAGAAGGACAAGCCCTCGGATTGGAGAAAGATTTCACACACTTTCACCGCGGCTGAACGAAACAAACAACCGGATTTGAACAGTACCTTTCAATGGAGAAGAAGCTGTAGCTGAGGCGGACGTTCCTGGTCGTTCCTGCAAGCTCACGGTTCCAGAAGCGACTGTCGGACTGACACGAAGTAAGAAGACTGGAGGGTCCTGCACTACCCAGGGAAGAAACCAGCAGCAGAGCAAAACAACAAATAAAAGGTGTGCTCCTTAAAACCCAAGCAGGGTCCGACCTTCCTGGCTATCCGGCCACTGTAGCTCTGTACAGCAAATTCGACCAGAGGAGGGAGCCCTGGCTTGCAGTTTGGGCAAACTGGTTGGTCCCACCAGCTCTGGGGAAGAAGATTCCTGGAGGATCTTCTCTGTCGTTGGAGTTCTAGGATTTGGACCTGCAGCAAGGCTTCAACGGGCAGTTTAGTCATGGTAGGGGTCCTCTTCCATCAGCTCCTCATTCGTTCTTTCATTCCAGTGGTGATTCTGCCTTTCCAGATCCAGAGACCTGCTTTTTATGCAGTTTTCCCCCATTCATGCAGCCTGGCTGTCAATCACACAGCAGGGTGGCTGTCCCGCCGGGACAGTCACCACAGCCAATCATTTTAGAGTGCGACATGGGTCTCCAAGGAGACCCTGTGCAGGGAGTCCTAAACCCCTCCCTCACACACTTCCCCCTCAGACATACAGGCACCTAGGGAGGGCTTCTGCGTAGAAGCCCGCCAAAGACGGTGAACAAAGGAATCAACCTCAGTTTGGCGCGCAGAGTAAAACACGAGAAAGACTTTTACAACAAGAAATGGCGAATAAACCCAGTCGGAACCGAAATAAAACATATATGGTCTAGCGGGTTTAAGTTTGAGGCTACCAAGATAGCCTAAAACAATAGTTTATTTAAGAAAATCATGGTAGAAAAAATAGGGTAGTTACCACTGCCAGCAGTGAAATCTTGATGAAAAGGGAGCGAAATAATGCTCCAAGAGAAACAGACAAAAAGGGATATATATTAACCCTTTCCAGTACTCCATGTAAGATAGTTTGTACTGGGTATGTGGTTTTACAGAGGCTAATAAAGTTAATGGTAACTTTATATGTTCTGGGAGACAGTAGTAAGTCCCAGAAAATGGGGTCTGAGTTGGGAAGTCTAAAAGACAACCCTGTGTCACTGCACTGAAGGTGCTGTGTAACACACAGTAAAATGATGATGCCAAT
Source organism: Ambystoma mexicanum (assembly GCF_040938575.1). Classification (NCBI taxonomy): domain Eukaryota; kingdom Metazoa; phylum Chordata; class Amphibia; order Caudata; family Ambystomatidae; genus Ambystoma; species Ambystoma mexicanum. The sequence continues at coordinate 940,961,587 of NC_090936.1, forward strand.
GGAGTAGGTGAGGCTCCACAGTCCATGAACACAAAATGTTAAACACACACAGCAAAACACATGTAAGAGTGGGAAAAAAGGCTCACACTCTTACCAGGTGAAAAAAATAAATCCTAGAAATCCAGCAGAGCTGCTGAAGGACTCAGTAGGTAAGGGACATTAGCCATTTTGGAAAATTATCCCTAACAGTACCATATATAAAAACCATATTAGGAACCCTGTGTACTGCCGTGGGAACTGTTATTCTTATAACAACTTCCTGTTCAATTAATTTAAACCACTGCAACTTCAGCCCTAGCATTTTGCTAGGAGACATCTAACCTTTATTTGTTTAAACCTATACTAACATCTTGCACACTTGTTTTGTCTCCCAGGACCTGCATTTAATGTGTTTTGGATACTGCAGCCAGCAGATAAGTAAAGGCTAGACAATATACTACATACTACTTACTTCTAACTTCTATGACTAAATCAATAACTTCACTTTTCACAAACAATTTGAAATGTCTCTTTCTTCTCTGCTCTTTGTAAACAGTATCCTCCAAAATACCTTTTAATACAGAGGAAGTGCCAGCGGCCGAAACCTGCGTAGTAATTTGGCGTGACTATAAACTATTGTTTCAAACCACATGAAACACTATCTAAAGAATCTGAATACAAGCGTCTATTCGATAAAATGCTGTCTTCATAAAATATCAATTTCTCTTACAGAGGAAAAACAAAAATGTGCAGTGCAGTCTGTCGAACTCCTCTTACAATATATTGTTACTATTCTCTCTGACCTAATCAAATACAGGACATGTCCTGTCCACTTTCACAGTATTCGTGTGGGCGTTGTGCATGTTGCCCCTCTCTAATGGTTCCTTCGCAATAGCCTGATCCTGTCACCTCTGCCAATCGTGTATATATTACAGCACTAAACAGACCCCGCATTTGCCACACTCGATGGACAAAAAAAAAATCAGAATGATCCTTCTATAACGAACTGTAGTGGTTCTTGATTTGTTCACCTGTGGGACTACAGTACACAAACTAACAAGCCACACAATCTCAATCTCTAATGACTGAGCAGGCTGTAGGTAGTGCAGAGCTCACAACTGGATCCATGCTAAGAAGGTGTAATCAAAGGGTGTCCAAGCTGTAAACCTCCAGATGTTTTGGCATACAACTCTCATACAACCCTTGCCCTTGCCACCATCTGGCCGTACTTTTACTTATTGTTTATTTATTCTATTTATCCCATTTACTGCACTGTCCCCTCCCCTGCACTTTCCCCCCTTACTCCTTCCCATGCACTTGCGCGATCTGAATTACACCTGGCCTAGTAGGATCGTTGTCTCTGTTTTCCCTCTGTTCCCCCTCCCTTGCCTCGTTTTGAAACACTCTTGTATAGGCACCTTATACATGCCATATGATATCATATCATGTCCAGTCAGCATATGCTACGTTATGATGGGGGTTATAGGCCATCAGACCGGAACAGTGAAAGGCAGGGGCGTTGCTAGGGGGGGGCTATAGCCCCTGATCTTTTGGTTGTAGCCCTGGATAGAATCTCAGGAGCTACAGCCAAAAGACTAGCTAGCCCCCAGTCCCAACAGTTCCGACATCAGCGTAGCCCCGGGTCTTTTCCAGACCTAGCAACTTCCCTGGTGAAAGGTAGGCTACCTCTGGTGTAGGCCAGACAGTCCTTGTGTTATTCATTACATTTTGGGGCTTTCTTTTCCCCTTATAAATACACAACTACAAGTTCCTGAATTCAAAGAAGAAAACAGCAGTGTTTGGGCTACACCAGCTTGACTTGAGAGCTCTAGCATGGTGATGAGTTGAAAGTTGCTGACCCATAGTCTAGCACTGTGTTTTCCTTATTTGCCTCGTATGCATGACTAGGCAGCTGAACCTCTGAACACATGTTGTGACAAAAAGGACTTCTTCTGGACGAGAACAAAGGGTGAGTAGTGGCTAAGCTGCCTAACCAGACACACACTTCTACAAACCAAGAGAGCTCCCAATCATAAAGGTAAAAGAGGCACAGCCAAGTGATGTACCTCCTTGCGTGGTAATGTAGGTTCAGGGAAATCTAAAATCTTAAAGGGATGTGAATGAACGTGAGACAATAGCAAACCAATCATCATTAGTACAACATTCTCAATATAATATCAAATCAATGTTCTTGACTCGTCTAGAATGCAACATAAAAGTGTGCATGCACTCTGGATCCTTAAGCAGGGAGGGAAGGCAACAGTTTTTAATTTAATACAAATAAAAACAGTTAAGGCGTTCACACCCTTAACAGATGGCAATTCATCACACGCGTTATTCATGAAAATCCTGTTTGCAGACATTCACCCGAGGCACCTTCTTTCAGCCCCCAGTTCAAAACATGATACATTTTGTTTTAGATCCCTTGGGCACCAGGAGTGTGTTTCACCATTAAGACAGCTATAGAATTTCTTCAGTTGCAGCGGTTTTGAAAGGCAGTGCTGAGAGTCCGCATTACGTTTACCAATCGACCCAGACATCTTAAGTGCCTGGTAGTGCATGATAAATCCTATATAATTCACCCCTAAGAAAGGGGAACTCGGGTCTACTGCAGGCGTCTGCATGACCTCTGACTTCCTTTCAACAACTGGGCGATTTCAGAAATGTCTGCTGACAGGATCTGTGGCCATCGGATTTTGACTCTCCACAGCAGTACACAACAGTACTTCGACTTTTACTGCACATAGACCCAGAGACTCTACCTGCATCCAACATACCGCACACCCTGACAGTATACACTCAGACACACCATACAGAATCGTAAACCACACTTTTAGAGTGGACATTCACGCGCACACACTTTCAATCTGGATCTCTGAATACACAATCGTAATTAACATACACATCAACAGCCACATAATTTAACACACCCACTCCCTGTATATGTGCCCACATACAACGTGTACATGCAGCCACTGGGCATGCAGGCAGACACACAAAATACACGCACATACTTCACATACACTGTGCCACTGCCCATACATTGCCCTACTGCATAAATCAAGCAAGCATCTTAGATTATGTTATAAAGCTGCGATAATGTGCCATTAACCACCATAGTGGTCGTGTCGACTTGGCCGAGAAATAGGTGCACTTTGCCCCGGCCCACGGTAATCAGACCGTAGTCTCTGGAAGAAGGATGGAGGAAAAAGGGCAAAAGTGATATGAAGGAGAAGCAGTGATAACAAAGGGATGTATAGGTATAACGATACAGTTGAGTAAGAGGGCATGTGGCTGGGAAGTCGTATTGCATGTGTAATGGCATACAGTGGACCAAATGGAAATGTTGATCACGAAAAGAGGAGGCTAAGATAAACTGTGGTAACAAGTATTTTTCAGTGATGGCATTGTTAGGTACCTTGAATGGAAATACTGGAATTAGTGTATACATGGTTGTGTGATGGTCCACTGATATGCTCTGGGATCCTTTCAGGTGTGGCAGCCAGAATTGTAAGGAAGCATTTTTTTAGGCTCCCAAAAGAAAAGTCTGGCATGAGAACACAAGCTGATAAAGAAAAATGCAAACCTCTCCCATACATACTGTCTAGTTCAGTCCTCTCAAGATTGGACATGGTTGACTGTACCTCCTGAACCAGAAAATTAATCCCCCCGAACTATATGGACCCCTGTGTCCAAAAGAACTCCCCATTGGCCCAAATACCAAAATTGATTCCCCTACCTTACTATCCCCATGGATCAAGACTCAGTCAAGTCTCGGGACATTTCATAGGCCTCAGGAAAGACTTCAGCTCACAATAAGAGGGGCAAAAACGGCCTCAGTTCAGGAGCCCCTGCCACCGCCCATCACAGTGGCTGCTTGTGAAGAACCCCACAAAGCCACTGCAATCAAAATTGGGAAATCAGTACAAGCCTCCTCATTCAACTCACCACCATTTCTGCACCAACCTCTTAGCAATCTCTGAGTTCAGGCTAATCTCCACTAATGGAAGTCACCATCTCCCATCCTGGTCGCCTGGATCCTTGTTATAGGAAACGCCCACTATCTTAATCTGAGGTTCGCTGGTTCAGTAAAAGCAGGATCCACCCATGACACCCTCTCAGAGCTTTTCTCTCCAACCAAAGCTGCATCTCCTCCCAACCCCAGGACTCCAAAGCCACACATGGAAGACCCACCAAGCTAAACGAGCATCTAAGCCACTCTTTCAGGATCTTCCATCTCTCCCACAGTCACAGTTCACTTTCTCGAGCTCTAGGACCTGCAAGGAACATCCAGCATGATGGAAGCTAGTACCCTTTAAGGCATGCCCCTAACCACCCACACCAGAACAAATACAACTTTCTAGGGAAAAAAGGCCAAAGAAACTCTTGCAAGGATAACATGTTTGATTTCTACAAAAATAGGTGTGCCAGCAAATAACTCTTCTGCCAAGGAACGTTCTGGCGAAAAAGGGAACAAGCTGAAGCTTAAAAGTAGGCACAGTGTATTACATCATTACATATAGTGTAAATCCACGCTGCTGGTTGGCCCGACCCGATACAAGCCCAAAGAAGCAATTAGTTACATTTGCGAATAGTGCTACTTTATCATTATGCAATGCACGTGGCATGGTCAAAGACTGGCACAGATGGAGTTTTCAGTACACAAAACCCGACACATGCTTCATCTCTCGTTCTCCAAGGCTTCCACCCTTGCTTTTGAACTATAATTTATCCTTCCCTGTACCTCGCATTACAAATCAGGTCACTATGAAATAAAGGTGGGACAACCACTCTTAGATCTTTTATGGTTGATTGGTTTATGGTCAGTGGTCTGGAGTCAACTGGTATTTCAGAATTTCAGGGGACTTGTGACTGGGGAGTTGTAGGAGCTATAATGCGTTGTTGGCTGGGTAGTGGTCAGAGGCTTGCTCTGGTCTGTTTGTGCTAACAGGTACACCAAGGCTCCCAGTACTGTCTAGTGGCCTTGCAGGGCACATTGTTTCTCAGAACAAACATATTGCCAACAACTTTAGAACAAAGGAGGGTTTCTGTGGAAGTTAACATCTTGGGCTTTTCTCAGCAGTGCTTGGACCTGTTTGGATTTCCCCTTCCAGTTTGTAGCCTGTGTCTAACACACTAAGAATTGCATGGCTACGCAGGCCCTATGCTTCAACCATGGCTACTATGCAAAAATGGCGTCTTCTTCTATGCGCACACTATGTTTAAACATGTAAAATGTGTATAATATTGTGATTGTGTGGGGACCTTTAGGACACGCCCCTGGGCTATTAGAGGTATTCCAATGGGGCTCGCCTCACCCTAAAGTGCCTAGGGGGTGAGATAGGGTTGCTCCCTTACCAACATTCCCCCCTTTTGTTCCTTCTACAGTACCAAACTCCCCCTAGGCATGCGCTCATTTTCCCTTCTCACCACGGTCTCATATGTTGTGGTCCCTTTTTGTGGTATCCAGGCCATGCACATGGACCGCAAGCTTTTCCCTGATCATGTATATTCCTCAGGAGTACATGTCGTATAAATGCATTCACAAAGATGTTACGTGGACAGCTCAATGTGCTAAGGCGGTGACCTCCCTAGAGAAGCCTGGGTCAAATTTCCTTCAGTGGTTGAGGAGTATCTTTAAAGGCTTTGAGGCCCTTAATTTACCAACCTTTTGGACTGAGGCTGCTGAATTAACAATGAGCTTGAAGAAGGTGGCCCAAATTAAGTGTAACGATGATTTGAATAGGAAAAATAAAGGGTATGTGCAGCATTAAAGACTGGTTTACCAGACTTATTGGTGAAAGGAAATGTGGGCGTTGAGTCCTATTTAGATTGGATAACGCCTGGGTATGCCCGAGCCCTGTATTTCCAACTAGTCACATATACACTAAAAGTTGCACATTTTACAGCCAGATAGACTCACTCCTCAGACACTCAATGTAAAATCTGTGGTGACCTTGAGGAAACAGCAAAGCATTTCTTACTTCTGTTCCCTGGATACCTGGACCTCTGGAAATGCTACCTTGTGTCTCTTTTTGGGTTAAAGGGTGTAAGGCAAATTGAAACAGCTTTAACATTCTGTAAAAATACAACTAATATGAATGCTATCCATTTTACTGTAAAATGTATACATAGAGCATGGTTAAGAAGAGTGAATTTGGTACTGTAGAATTGAAAATTTATGCAGCAAGGAATTTGATTTCTTCTCTAAATATCGCCAACTCTGTACAGTTTTTAACGGCAATAACATATTATGTTTTGTATGGCTGTATATGAATTTTAAACCATTTTTAATCAGCGGTTTTAACTGCACTATTGCTTTTATGGTTAATAATGCTGAATAAAGCTTGTTTGAACACATACATGCATCCCCCATTTCCTGCAAGATCTACCCATACTTCCTCATAGTTTTCAGGATCAGTGGGTGGGACAATGGTGGTGTGATATAAGTGGTCCACTTCATCTCCATAGGAGATGTGGATCATGTGATGGATGGCACAGTCAGTTTGTATTTCACTATCTTTTGTATTGCGAGGTACATTTGAAAACCCAAATTGACACTATCATCATTGCGCTACTAGGCACTGTTTTGGCGCAACACTGGAGGCCCATTTGGCAGGTACAGAAGATGAGCAAGATGAGCACAATGATGGGTACCAGCATTTTCATGATGGCGCCTAGCCAGGACGGGGCCCAATCGAATGTGAGATCAAACCAGTAATTTCCTTGTATTAATCCTTCTTTCTTCATGAGAACTCTTAGACCATGTACGGCTACAATTATGTGGGACATTGACCCGTTCTCTGTGTCTTCAGGAGGCACAAATGTGCAGCACGAATCCCCGATTTTTTGACACACTCCTCCTTCCATTGCCTTTAACATATCGAGGACGTAACGGTTCTCCATCGCCATCAGTCTCAGGGCACACAGCTCCATCTTCATGACGTTGAACCCATGCTCGGTGTAATTTGCCAACTGGACCAGTTCCCACTGTTTGATTTGCAGCCATTTTGCATTGGCTGCTGCCTGTACGCCAGGTAGCAAAAAAGAGGTGAACAAGGTCTTTGCCAAGCTCAAAAGTCTCTATTCATCAGGGATTTCCACAAACAGCGCTGCTGAGTCCCTGGAGAGTTAGTTCAATCTTTTCGTCCTCCGCAACTTTTCATATTGTCCTCTTCCTGGTAGAATGTGAAATTCTGGCAGCGATAACAACTTCTGTTCTTGAAACACAGGAGAAAGTGTCGGGCCGTGTCAGGTATTGGCCCCCTTTGCAAGTGTTCCTCCAGGATTACTAATAAGGCTGAGTGCAGCGTTGCCAGTGAACAGCAGCCCCTCCATGATGGTGGAAGGTGCAAGTATGCTGGTTGGCTGCAGACCCAATAGTAATCCATCACTGCCATAGGACCTCTTCACTTCAGGTCTTAATTCAGGATGGTCCTGTTGCATCGTTCGTTAGAGCCGATACAAGTAGCTCCTTCACTGTGGAAGAAAAGTTCATATGTTTCTTCTCGGGGCACTTCACTGGTTTTTCTATTGCTGCAATCCATGTCAACTTTGTGATAATCTCTGTACAGATTTGTGCACGTGTTGCTTGCACTCGAGCCACAAATTCCTCTTCATAATCCAGGAGGCCCTCTGCCAAGCAGCTGAGTGTGCTCTCTTGCCATCTATTGTTTATATATTTAAGTCCTTGGATCACCAAATATGGTTGCTGCAGGCATTCTATGTCTCTCGGATTATCATTACATTGCAAGGGATCTGGATCGACGAGCTCTAGTCGCACTCTGTGTGCCAGAAAGGTGCCTTTAAACCTACATAGCGCAAAATGAACCAGGCACTGTGCCGCTATAATTGGAACTTCTTGGGGTGCCGCCGACGCATGCAGGATTAGTGGACACACATAGCAGTAGCCATTTGCTGTTTGTCTCCCTACCATAGTCAACTCTGTGTACTGTTGGTTGTCTTGGGGTGCCCTAAATCTTCAATAGCATCAAGGCTAAGCCCATGATAGGCATCATATTTCGATCTTCGTTCTTGCTGTTTCATTCTCTTATGCAGCCCAGTGGGTCTGTTCACAACCCTTCTGCTGCTAATATCATCATAAATGGTTATGTTCCATTAAATATTTTTTTAATGAATGGGATTTTTTAAATAATATGCTCACAGTCATACTCATATGTACAGGGGTGCTTGTTGATTTGTTATCATTGTTATTACGCTCATCATATTATTATACATATTTATGGTAATGTGCAACCCCTGCCCTCCCTCTTTCAAATGAGCTCCCCATATAAAAGAATCTCCCTGATAAATTAAGAACATTTGAATTAAAATGGTAAATAATCCTGCACTAAAATTCATACCACACATATACGAATATGAACATCTAAGCACAATCTCACAAGTAGTACATTTTCTAACATTAAGCAAGGTATCTGAAGTTGCCAGTTCCATTGCCTTCAGACCTGAGGAGGAGAAAAGAATGCACACAAAAGGTTGGGTGGGGCAGGAGATGGTGAGAGAGAGAGAGAAGCAGAGAAAGAGGGAGAGAGAGAAAGAGAGAGAGAGAGAGAGAGAGAGAACAAGAGCGAGAGAGAGAGAGAGAGAGAGAGAGAGAGAGAGAGAGAGATGGAGAGAAAGAGTGAGAGAGAACAATGGCTTTTATAAAATATGTCTGAGCCGTGCATGTGGAGCAATCAGAGGAGAGGGGGCTGATGTCGATAATTAATGTTGATGTGAATGAACAATAGCAGGAAGCTGCCAGACCCATAATGATTTACCGCCGACTGGCTTGCTGGAATCACCGGGGGATTACAACCCCAGCGTTCCGGGAAGTAAGGCGCTGGTAAATGTTAATCCCCATTCGCATTTGAATCCCATAAGACTCAATGGGAATGGGGATCACAGAAGCACTGGCACTTTTATTAACGGTGCTGGTGCTTCCGTGAAAGTCTTCGGGCGGGTGCCGTTCCGCCTGCCAGGTCTGACCCTGGTGGGCAGTATGGCACCCGCCCGCAGACTCGTAGTTTGCTGGTCCGAAAACCACGGTGCCGGTAAGCTTACCAGCACTGTTGTTTCCGAACCGGCAAACTTGTAATGTGGCCCAATATCAATTGCCCTTTAAGGTGATCATGTAGTGTTTGGGGGCAGCCTGCAGACATCGGAAAGGTGTATACAATAACAAAGCATCTTCATTTTTACAGCGAGCTGCGTGGAAAAGACTACTTCATAGGGACCATGAAATCAAGGGTTATTCCATTTCGTAACAAAACTCTGTACGTAAATGAGTTCTCCAGGCAGCAGCAGTTGGGCGGGTTGGGAACCTGGCACAGTTGTGTTTGCATTGTCCGATGTGTCCTCTGGTTTGTGATAAATAGAGCACCTTTGTGGCTTGATGCCAAGTAGTGCTGTGACCTCTTTAAAGAGCTCATTGAAAAAATGTGTGCAGTTTTCAGACCTTAACACATCACAAACACCCCATCAGGGGAAAACCTTGCATACTAAAAATGTGGCTGCACATTTGGCATCTGGATGTGCACAAGGTCATGCTTCAAACCGCTGTGAAAAAGGGCAGACCACAACAATCAAACCGGGACCTATTGCATCTTTCTCCTATGTCTGGGTAATCTATGTGCAGCTCGCAGAACGTCCCAATAGGCCAGTGCAAGGTGCCCAGTAGGTTTCTGAGCATTGCAAGTGCTGAAAATTTGACACATGGTGCAGTGTATGACCATATTCCTGAGGTGCTCCTGAAGATTGGGTACACACCAATTTTCCTGTATTTCTGCTGCAATGTGTTGCTCTGAACTGTGGAAGGGATGGTGGAGTTGGTCAAAAGCTATCGTCAACAGTTCATATGGCATTACTGTTTTGCCAGTGCACTCTTGCTGCCACAACAGATCGGTCAGGGATTGTTTGCATCCTGTTCTCATCCATAGTTCCTTCTCCTCATTTGTCATTCTGCCTTGCAGTTCAATGTGCTGCTCAATAGGCATGGCTGTATAAAGGGTGTTTTGCTGATTATTTGAAAGTGTGGTCAAAACGTACTCAGCAAGTGTTGGTACCGGAAGATAGGCCACCTTTTCATGATCAGTGTCTCATATTGCTGCGGCACCAGGACAAAGGACCGGGCTGAAGGAACGAAGCACGGTGTGAAGAGTGGCCGAGGAAGCTTGGGAACATCCTGACCAACGTGGATTGGTGTGCAGTGCACGGCAGACTGAGAAGGCAGTGGAAGAACCCCCATTAGGAATAAAAGCGGTCACGAGAAACCGAGAAAGGAAGCCCTGGATGCAGAGGACCGTGCTGTGCACCCCATAATGCGGGTGCACTAAACTATGAACATAGGAGGCTGCATTAGGGACACGGTACACCCAGTCTGGGAGCCCCAGAGGTCTGCCCAGTTGAGCAACGGAAGAAGGGAGTGGTGAGCCTTGGGCGCACGAACAAAGCCCACACGGCAGTGACACTTTGTTTCATATTGTCCTAAATGTCCACAGTCAGGTAGAAGAATTGGTTGGCCGCGGCAAAGGGCCGGCCTGACGGAACGAAGCATGGCCTGAAAAGCTGCCAAAGAAACGCTGGAAAATCCTGACCAACGTGATTTGAGCGCGATGCACGGCGGACCGAGAAAGCAGTGGAAGAACCCCTGTTGGAATAAAATCGGGCATGAGGAACCGGAAAAGTAAGCCATGTATGCAGTGTGCCATGCTGCACACCCCATGATGCGGCACAGGCTCCCATCACTGGGAACATAGGGAGCTGCGTGAGAGACACGGTACGTCCAGCCCGGGCGTCCCAAGCGTCTGCCCACTCCAGCAACGGTAGAAGAGAGCCGTGAGCCTTGGACGCACGAACACAGCCCACAAGCCAGTGATACTTTGTTGCCTATTGCCCCGGATAACCATTTATAGACAGCTATAAGAATCAGAGGGCCGTGGCACCAGGACGAAGGGCCGGACCACCGGAGTGAGAAACAGTTGTGGAGCTGTGGTACACCTTGACCAACATGTACCAGAGTGCGATAGGAGACAACCTGACTGCGCCTCTTCGGACGCTGGGGACAGGCCCAGGGATCATATGAGTGGTCTTGGAAGTACGAAGCAGGGAGCCTGAAAGCAATGGACCATAGAGGGCACCATATGCAGCGGGCGCATTCATCAGCGAACATAGGAAGCTGCACGAGAGACATGCCTGAAAGTCCCAGAGGTTGGATTGATCTAGCAACAGAGAAAAAGTGCGACTAGCCATGGGCGCATGATCCCGGCCCATAAGACAGTGCTACATTGTTGTCCTGAATGAATATTCATAACCAGTGACTGGTGGTGAGGCTGAAATGAAGGTACAGGGAGGGGGGAACAAGGGTGAGGGCTGACAGCTGGGAATTACTCTGGGACACGCCAGGCACGACCTGAACTGCCTGAACCAAGGAATGCACACAAGAAACGAACTTGAGGTACTCGACTGCGCAACCAGTTACCCCAACCCCCTAAAGGAGGCCCAGAAGCCAATGTGACACAACACTGAACACGGCCATTGAAACTCAAGCTATAACGGCAAAAAAAAAATGGAACCAGGTCTGGCAGATACCTCAGTCTGTCTGTACCCCTGGGGCGTGTGTAACTCCATGACAAGTGTAGCCAGGAGAGCTCCAGCAGAACTAGAAGGGAACAGGCTGTGAGAGACGTCCCGGGCCCAAGGAAGACAGGCCTTATACAACGGAGAGCGCCAAGGACGAGGGCGGATTGAGGCTTGTAGGCTACACATGAGCGACAATAGCTACCAAATTTCCCAAGGTCAAGGGAAAACAATCCATCATTGAGGAGATTGCCAAATCACCACAGGTGATGGAGGGGGCAAGCTGAAGGGGACAGAGCACTAGAGAAAGTGAGAAGATGGTGCTCAACAACCGACAGATACTGGATGCTATAGCGGAACTGAAAATATTGATGGGAAGTAAGATGGACACAGCCATCTCAGACTTGAGGACCACACTAGAATTCAAAATTTATGCTGTGAATATAGATGTGAATTTACTGCGGCAAGATGTACGAGCCCTGGCTGAACGCACAGGGACCCTGGAAAAGGAAGTGAAAGACAACACAAGCTCATGTAAGACTATTGCAACAGACGTCCACGTGCTGCAACAGATGCGCAATCTTGAAAATAGAGCTGAAGAAGCGGAAGGGTGGGCTCGCAGAAACAATGTGCGGATAGTGGGGCTTTCCCGAAGGGGAAGAGGGATCAGACCCGATGAACTATGTTGAAAATATGTTGCTGCAGGAGATAACGGGCGGAGTACTAAGCCAGGGGTTCACAGTGGAAAGAGCGCACAGGGCCCTAACAAGGAGACCACCACCGGGTGCCCCACCGTGGCCTATCATCACAAAGATCCTGAACTATAAAGAAAGGGAGAAGGTCCTGGAACACTTTCAGAAGGGAGGAACAATGAGCAGGGCATCAGCAACTGTCACTGTATACCCGGACTATACACTCATGGTGGAGAGGCAACGACTGAGCTATGGGGCTGTGAAGAGGAGGTTGCATGAGGCAGGCTATTGGTATATGCTGCTATACCCAGCAAAAATGAAAGTGCTCCTAAAGAATAAAGCTCTGTTCTTGGAATCACCAGAGGATGTGACTCCATGGCTGGATTCTAGGAACTGTCCAATGGATGCTACAGACCAGGAGGAGAGAGCGACAGAGAAATTTGCCGGAGCCCTGCAAGTGCCGCGCCAAGACAAAGGAATGAATTCTAATAGTGATACCCAAGAGGGCATGAACGAAGGGTTCCTTGAGTTCTATCAACAATTGTATGGGGACGTAGAGGGAGGGAGAATGGAGTGAGGTAGTGGAAACAATAGAGGATATTGGCTTACCTAAATTGAGTACAGAAGAAAGAGTGAACCTAGATGCCCCAATCATGTTGGAGGAGCTAGAAGCAGTGATTAAGCAATTACCTTCTAGTAAGACCCCGGGAGCGGACGGACTCCCCAGCAAGTTTTTTTAAACGTATAAGACGGAAGTGCTCCCCCGCTACTGGCAATGTTTAATAAAGCGTTAGAAACAAGGGTACTGCCAGAATCCCTGAGCGATGTGATCATCATTCCGCTCCTAAAACCTAATAAGCCAAGCACAGACTGCGGGTCGTATAGACCGCTATCCATGCTGAAACAGGACAGCAAGATACTCACGGCTGTGCTGGCAAATAGATTGAGACCGGTCATAAGCAAACTCATACATCCTGCTAAGACCGGATATGTTCCACACAGAAGCATATCCGACAATCTCAGGAGGCTCCACCATGTCATAGAGCAAACAGAAAGGGACTTGCAGGAAGTTTCAATAGTTTCATTAGATGCGGTGAAGGCCTTTGACTCTGTCAAATGGCCTTGGCTGATGGCAGCCCTAAAAGAATATGGAATAGGGCCCAGGTACCTGAAATGGGTGAAACTACTATACAACTCACCATTAGCCAGGGTCAAGATGGGAATGGTCATTTCAGAGAGGTGGCAACTGAGCAGGGGAACCAGACAGGGATGCCCTTGGTCCCCAATGCTGTACATCTTCGCACTGGAACACTTAGCGATATACCTGAGGCAACAATATGAGGAGGTGGGGATCTACACAAAAGGAGGGCCACACTTAATATTGTTGTATGCCGATGATATGCTGTTATATTTGAGGTATCTGGAGGAAAACTGCAATACATCTTTGAAATAATGGAGCGATTCAGGTTGCTCTCTGGCATTGCAGTTAACCCTAAGAAGTCATGCATTTTGCCTCTGGGTAGATATAAAGGAATCCCGCGAGAAAACCTACCAGTACTTCAAATACCCTGGGAGACTAGAACCTTTAGATACCTGGGAGTCTATATCTATCCCATGGTGGAGGCTGAACATAAACACAACACAGAGAAAGCGGTGGCAAACATTGAGAATAGCATGACATTCTGGAATAAACTCCCCTTGGCCATGGTGGGGAGGGTGGCGCTGCTGAAGATGGTTGTATTGCTGAGGCTGTTACACTTTTTTGGGAATATACCACACATGATACCTAGGCGATTCTTTGTTAAACTACAGAGCATATGTAGAGGTTTCATTTGGCACAATACCAGAAATAGAATAGCCCTGTGGAAACTACAGAACATGTATGACAAAGGGGGCACTAAACTGCCCAACTTTGAGGTCTATTATTTGGCCAGTCAACTACAATATGTGGCTAAGTGGTTAAAGGAGGACTCAACGTCAGAGTCCAGATTGTTTAGGTCCGAATGTGTCCTGTTTTTCTGAAAGAATGGATATGGCTGCCTAAATGTGAACTAAAAGGGTGCATGAGGATGTTAGAACTAGGATGCGAAATGTGGCGCAAGGCTTGCCAGGCCACGTGAGCAAACGCAAGGACTTGGCTTATATACTTGCTAAGCGCAGAATTGCCATGGGTTGGAAAGAACGCAATAGCCCTAAAGCGGAGGTATGGTGGTACGATCTCCAGAAATGGGTGGAAGCGGAAACGGCAGTATGGAATGAAGCGGCCAATATGGGGGGGTAGGAGGAAGCAGAGACTCTGATGGCCTGGAGACACTTAGTGGCCACGCTGTCTGGGTCCACCAGGCCTGTTCAAGGGAACATGACACCTCTGGGAATACAGAGGGGGAGGTACCCCTTGAGGAAACAATGGTGGAGGATGAAGTGGGGTAGGCTCAAGTTAGAGGGGGGGAATGGGAAGGCAGTGGATATTTTTCGAAATTGTACAGGATGTTCGAAGCTGTATGACATGTACTGTGGTTTTTATTGTGTGGTTGTTATAAAAGTTAATAAAAATATATATTTTTTAAAAAGTTCACTATTTTGCATCACACATTATGGATGTTAGGGCTTGAGAGGATAATCTCATATGCTGAAGCTCTCTGTGTGGTCAAGGTAGATTTCCAAAATGGTGAACACTGGATGCTCCACAGACAAAGTAACGGAACACCCCATTACGATTGTGGAACTTTTCTCAATAGTGAACAAAGCTGCAGCAAGTGCTTGCTCGCATGCAAACGGTCCTTGCATCACTGAGTCTAGTGTGGCACTGTAATAGGCCAATGGCTTGTGGCCCATTGCACTCTTCTGTGTCAATACTGAAGTCATAAATTCACCATTAGAATGTTAGAATATGTAGAGCTCCTGTGTATAGTATGGGGTGGCGAGCACCTGGTCTGAGGCCTATTTTAAATCATTAAAACGTTCAATCATTTCTGCTGTCCATTCAAGCTTGTTACTACCTTTTTGTGCTTCCTTGAGGGCCTATAAGAGTGGTATATGCTGCATAGTCTAAAATCCATGCTCTGCAATAGTTGTATAGCCCTAAGAATATTTGCACGTCTTTCACTGTTATGGGACGAGGGTGGCACTCACAGACACTGCACTGTCTGATGTTATTCATTTGCCATTTACCAATATTAACTGACCTAGATATAACACTTCCTACTGGCAGTACTGTAGTTTGGCTTTGTCAACCATGTTCCCCACTTCCGGGCCAGGAGTTGTAGGAGTGTTATCGAGTCCCTCAGCAGTGCTGCTTACTATCACTACATGCAGGCATATTTGCCACGTATTGGATGATCGTGCTGGGTACTTGAATGTTTCCTAAGTCAGCATGTAATATCCTGGCAAAAATGCGTGAGCTCTCGCTGTACTCCTGAGGCAAACAAGTGTGTTTGTAGCACTTTACGCCACGGGTAAATGCTGTCAGATACTGTGAATCAGGGTACAAAGGTATTGAAAAGGAGGCATTTTTTTTGGATCCACCACTGTAAAGTGGGTCACCTCATTGAGGATACCACATAGAATGGTGGTAGCTTAGGGACAACAGGAAACTCCTTCTGTACCACATAATTTAGGGTGCATAAGTCCTGGATCATTCTCTAATTGCTCCCTGTTGCCTTTTTCATGGGGTAGATTGCTGTGTTACACAGTGATGTGGATGGCACTATTATGCCTTGTTTGAAAAGGGTTTGTATCATGTCATCCTGTCTCTGATTCCCTCCTCTGCTTCTCTTGATTGTGGGTATTGTTTCATGGGTGCAGCACTGCCCCTGCCTTTAGTGTTATGTGTACTGGGATTACTTCCTTTAGAAGGCTTAACATCATGTGGGTTGGTAGTCCACAACTGCCCAGGTACATATTCTAGGTCTGCTTCAATGAAGGGGGGCCAAGCCACAACAGCCATCAGGGGGCATTTTACTCTTGGATATTGCACCATGATCTCGCAGGGGATACACATCTCGGGAATTATTTCTCTGTCAATGTCATTATTCTCAAACAATTCTGCATCCATCACTTCCTTAAGAGGTACAGTGGGGTCAATGAAAATCACGGTATGCCACTCACATCTGTGCTTGTCTGTCCCTAGTACAACCACTCTCTTCACTGATACCAACAACACTTGCAGGTCTAGGGACAGGATCATGACCACCATCAATTCTGGGGACACCACAGGGCGAAAGATAACATCTGTCGGCCCTCTCCAACAGCCCTTGCAGTCTCTGGCACCGCCTCCACAAGCACACTTATTGCATAGATGAATATGTCTGGATCTACGGCTATGCCCCGGAACACTACCTTCCCTGCCATTACATGTATTACCAGCGTTGCTCTTGTTGCACACATTCCTGGCGTGGCATAAACAATGCCCTGGTCTGTGAACAAAATTGTCATAGTTAACTTGCTGAGCAGATCCCTGCCC
The DNA here is from genome assembly GCF_040938575.1 of Ambystoma mexicanum. Lineage (NCBI taxonomy): Eukaryota > Metazoa > Chordata > Amphibia > Caudata > Ambystomatidae > Ambystoma > Ambystoma mexicanum. The sequence goes on from NC_090936.1 coordinate 940,978,297, forward strand.
AGCAAGTTGACAGGAGAGCTTTCAGAATACAAGGGTGCGTGCCCCCACACACCTTTACATCCAGATATTTTGTGTACAGAACCTTATAAATAGCCCCAGAGAAGCCCTGCGTGTCAAAAATGTTGCCCAATAATGGAAGGTCCCCCTTACTGATGCATGATTTTGCAGCACCAGAATCAACCATAAAAATTAATTGCTTGTATCTCTGCCCCCATCCATCAGGGATGAGAGTCATAGACAGGACTGGACACGCAAGATTTCTCTGTGGGCTGTCCTAGTCAGGATATGCGTTTGTCCCGGTGAACAAAAAAGTGGTTTTGCCCGACCACTGCTGCACCTCAAAAGAGGCGACTGAACCATTTGGTGTTCCGTTGAATGGGGCTGTGCCAGCTCCCATTTGGTATGTTTGATGAGGTGTGTATTGTTGTACCACTTGGTGCTGCTGTGCAGGTGGACCAGGTATCTCGGGGGGTAACTGTGTGTAAGTCTGGTGTATCTCGTACGGTATAGAAGTCATTCTAGGTGCCTGCCTTTGTGGGGGCCCCTTAGGTGTTGGGCCGTAGTTATACCCCATCCCTGGTCTGCTCCTACACTCTCTTGAAAAGTGCCCCCATTTTCCACAGTTCCAACATTGTGAAGGCCCCATCCCCACCCCTGGGTCCCATTCTCCCCAAAACCCCCTCTTTCTTCTCAAAACCCACCTCTTCCTCGCTGCTGTACTCCTTGTTGCCACTGTAGGTCAGGCCACTGTGGACCCCCACCCCACTGTCCTTGCCCTCCTTCTGACCAAATTGCAGTTATTCTAGTGTTTGCTAAGTCTTGCACGCTTCCTGACACCTCTGTCTGTACCTGCATGGATACTGACGACTCCACAGCGATTTTGGCTAATTTGTTTAGTACATGGTTTGCTTCCTCTGCTTGCTGCCTCTGGGCCATTTGCTTGTCACGCTCCTTTATGCTCTTGCAATGGGGTGTTATTATGCTCTGTATTTCGGCCCACCCCTTCACCTTGATGTCTATGATTTTATCTAGGGCCTTTGTCACTTCTTTGGGCAGGCCCTTTTTAATGATAAAGCAGAAAAAGGGGATTGACTTGTCCCACGAGGTAACCGTCTTTGCTCTCCACATCTCTTGAACTTTAAGAATAAACTGGATCTTGTTAAATGATGCTCCATCATGGGCATCGTTCCCCAGAGTCAATCCCAGGTATTCTGCATTTACCCACAATTCCCCAGCCTGGTTTCCAATAGTCGCTACCACTAAGCTTTTGATGTTGCCAAACTGCCAGGGGTACCATAGCTGTATTTTTTGTATTTTTTTTTTATTGGTTTGTTTGTTACAAACCTTTAAAAAAATAAACAAAAAGAAAATTTATATACAAAAGTTCTGAAAAACTCAATTAGAAAGTTTGTTCTTGAGAAAGAAAAAATCCACAAAGAGAGCTCCAATGGAAAGATAGACCGAAATATAGAGGTATAAAGGCAAGACAAAAGAAAATCGAGAAGGAGGCACACAGGGCACAATTCAAGACCACGGAGGCCCAGACACTCTTAAATTCCCAAAGTTCAGGCTGAACATTGAGCAACATTGTTATCAGTCTCATGTTTTTCCAATTTTTTGATCATCTTTTCTAATAGAAAAGTCAGTTCGAGAGTTAGGCTGCGTTCCAGGTCTTGATGCATGATGTCCCACCACTCCTCAGCAGACAAAGTTGGTCTTGCCACAATATGTCTACCCAAATGAAAAGAGCGTTCCTGTCGTAATTGTGTACAAAACAGAATAAGATGTTTCAGTGTTTCGATTTCCTCCCCACATAGACGACAGGTCAGCATTGGAGCTCCATCTTTATGTCGGATTGCCAGTGTTTCTCTTGTTGGAAATTGATTCAAATGAAATTTCATGAAAAGGAATCTGCGGACGGTATTGGGGAACTTAAGCAAGTAGGGTTGAGGGTCATTTACTTTTCTTGCTTCAGCTGGACATGTTTTCATAATTCTATGAGTCCCTCGTATGTCCACTGTATCGATCCAATCTTGCTGCCAAAGTAACGATTTTAATTTAACCGGATTCATATGGAGTAGCTCTCTGTTAGTGCTTAGGTCGCTTAGGGTTTTGTCACAACGTCTTAACCATTGAGACAAAATGCAACCAATCGGGCTTGTGTCTGCATTGCTCAAGATGTGATATTGGGGTACAGTTGGATCACTAGTTATCTTTCTGAACTCATTCAGAGTAGTCCACATCACCATTGCGTTGATTGACAACAGACTTAGCTTGTATCTTATGCAAGCAGTTGGTACGCCCATAGGAAGACGCAAGACTTTGGACCAAAAGTGATGTTCAAGCGAAGACCATAGGGAATCTGGACATCCCAGAGCACTATTGGCTCCATGTATTATGGCCGGGATGAATTTCATTTTGTAGAAATCTATGACAGGTTTCAATGAATGTTTCCCAAACTTCCTATTAAGTATACAGGCCTGTGCTGTTAGTTGTTTACATTTCTCTTTTGTTTTTGCAACCCAATGGAACTCATTAATACTTGAGCTGATGCACATGCCAAGGTATATGGTTTGGTCAACGCTTTTTAAAGTCTCCTTCCCAATTATCCATACAAACTTTTTCGAACCAAATCTCTTTCTGTTTTTTTGAAGATCTTGCAGAGTTAGGATTACAGATTTTTTGGGATTCACAGTTAATCCGTTTTGAATGACATATTGGTCAAGGATGTGCAGTTTCCCTTGCAATCCTATAGGTGTTGAATCTAGTAAAACTAGATCGTCCGCATACAGGAGCCAATTCACTTCATTGACATTTATTTTTGGAGCGAAGGCATTGATGTTTTCAAAGGCTTCACCCAGGTCTGAGATGAACAAGTTGAATATTATGGCAGCAAGAGGGCAACCCTGCTTAACTCCTCTATGGGTTTTTATTGGCTCAGAAAGGAGACCCTGTTGATTCAGTCTCACCCTTATCACTGTATCAGCGTGAAGTGCTTTGATGGCCAAGAGTAAACTGAGAGGGCAGTTCCAGGTCGCCATTTTCTTCCATAGTAGTTCCCTGTCAATGCTGTCAAATGCCTGGGATAAATCCACAAAGGCTAAATAGATCTTCTTATTTACCCTTATGGCGTCCATTTTCAAGATATTCAATAGTAACAGATTTAGGCCACAACCGATACATCGGACAAAACCAGTTTGTCGGAGGTCCAGATGTTTTGTAGTTTCGATCCATTTCATCAGTTGGTTTTGTAACTGGATGGCAAAGATTTTCCCTAGAACATCTAATAATGCTATCGGCCTATAGTTTTTAGGATCTGTTCTATTTCCATTCTTGAAAATGGGAATTACAATTGCTGATTTCCAGCTAGATGGAATGCTGGCTTCTTCCGCGACCTTTTTGAACAATAGCATGAGGAACTTAGTCCAATCCTCTGGGTTTTTTTTATTAGATGGTTGGTAAATCCATCTGGACATCTGGACCTGGTACTCTTGAAGAAGAAGCTCGTAGGATGCTCTGTACTATGCTCTCCTTGTCAAACTTTAGATCCCACACATTGAGTATTGGTAATTTAGGCGCAGTTGTTGGGCTACTTTTTCTGTAAACCGACTCAAAATGATTGAGCCAATCTGCTTGCGGGACCATGTTTGTTTGAATTGCACTTTGTTGACAGTTCATATTATTAATCAGATTCCAAAAGTCAGCTGAGTTCTTATTGCTTAGCACCGCTAACATGGCTTCGCTGTCCTGTTGGTATTGTATGGATTTGTGCGAAATTAGCCAATTTTTATAATGCTGCTTAGAGGCTTTTTTTGCATGTTGTCTCTGATCGAACTCAAGTTGAGCATGCTGTCTTAGTTCTTTCCTTAATTGCCTCTTTCTTACTGCAATTTCAAGATCGTAACAGTGTTTGGGTGCAAAGTACGGTCTTTTTGAACCATTTTGGATGGTTATGAACTGTGTTCATATATCAGTGTATTCAAGGCAGGGGTCCGTTGAGTTGGTTATAAGTTTGTAGTACGAGTCTGTAATCCGCTTTACCTCATATGGCCTTATTTTCAGGCGAATTCTGTTGGACTCGACTTAAACTTGGTTTTTCCAGATGTTTGGTTCCATAACGGTCGGAGAGAGTAAAGTATGTGTTAGCTTACTATGATCGCTCTTTGGATCTTCTAATAACGTTAGCGCCACCAAACGTTGGCACAGATTTTCAGAGATAAAGAAATAGTCTATGATGTAAGTCGACTTTCCACTTTTCCAAGTTTTTTGTGCAGGAATATCTCCACTGATGTTCCCATTCGCCATTGCTATGTTTCTTTCTTGCATTGCGGAACACCATTTAACTGCCAGTTTTTGCGTTGTGGTCAATGCTACAGACTCTTTCACATCCCTTATGCACGATAAATTCAGATCACCACAGCAAAACATGTTGGGTGCTTGTTGCTCGCTGTTAATGTCATCGATTAAATCCAGGACTGTGTTCATGAATTTATATGTGCCAGCTTCTTTATGATGCCAGTATAAATTAATTGTATTAAGCTGAGTTTTTTTCCCGGGATTAATTGAAGTAGCTTCTGCAATTGTGTGTTGAATATATGGAGAATGATTGGAGGAGCTTTTCACCTTCCATCCCGAATTTTTTCAACCATCGTTATTAGACCAGCAGATGGACGGCCTTTTTTTCTAGCAATGGCCGGATTCATGACTGTTTCATAGTCATCCGACAATGGGCATAAAGGCAGCCATGTTTCCTGGAGGCAGATCATTGTTTGATTCAAAAGACTATTTTTAGATTCGTTAAACAAATGTGTGAAACCTCAGGTGTTCCATGAGAGGACATTCATATGGGGACTAGAACGTCCCTGATGGCATTAGCTAAATTGCCCTCCCAAAACGCCAGCAAGCCAATTCCAGTTTTTTAGCGTATCATTAACCTCCAGGCTTTGTGGATTGATGGTTTGGTCATTTGCAGCTGAGGAGACAGATCCCAGGATTGTAATTTTGATGTTTTCTCCCAAACTAAATTTTGTTTGTGAGGGACTGTTTAGATTTTTCTTGAGTTCCAGCTTGTTGGCAGATGTCGCGATGGCAACTTTATTGGGAAGTTTTGGGCTAACACTGTTTCCAAAGGTGATCTTATCGGTTAAAGGCAAGTTGTTATCCTTTGCTTCCGTTACCTTTGTGAGGCAAGGAACGGCTACATTGTTTTCAGAAACCTCATGAATGTCAAATCCCAAGGATAGTAAAAAGGGAACTGCATTTAAAAGTAAATCACAGACAAGTCTGGAATTTATATGCAGACTGACTTTATCATTCTGAAGATCATTGATGAAAGCCACTGTTTGAATATCATTGGACTCTATTGACCGCAGACCAGGAACATGATGTAATAACCTAAGGACATTGTTGCGGTTCAAGATGAAACCATCTTTTGTGTCCAGTATTCTTTCCAAAATTAGTATGTACTTCGCTGAGTTACCCATTTTATCTTTATTTACAAAGAGGTTCTGTTGCGAAGTTCCTCGATTTTTGTTTGCCAGATTTAAAGTCATAGGCATTTTAAGGTCATTTGCGGTAGGCTGTTTTGTTGTAGCCGTATCAATTATGTCAAATTTCAATTTAGCCGATTCTTCTGGCTGCTTTTTGCTGTGCTCTTTCCAGCAAATTGAACTACTTTCAGTTGCGCTTTTTGAAGCTTCAATCCGAGCCCCCAGGCGCCTTCTTTTTTCCACCATAGTTTAAAATTTGTTAGAAGTTTCAGCGGGAGCCATGGGAGTCTCTTCTGCTAGTGGAAGAATTAATTCACACACTCGCCCGCTAATACCAGGGGAAGCTCCCTTCTGAGAGCTTGGCCGATCAAATTTGGCCATAGCCTCCGAGTTTGTAATTTTGTGAACCAAGTCTTCTTCATCACTTTCGGTATTAGTCACATCTTCATAAACTGACAAATTTAGGATCTCTTGCTCATCAACTTCAACACTTTCATCCAGCACAATTGTCGGTTCAGGGGCAACGAAGCACTTTTGCATAAAATCTGTATTGGTCTTTTTAGGTGGTTCATTTACTTTTTCTGTATTAACAAATACATTGACTGATTTTGGGTTCCTTAGAAACTTCCTTGAACCCATGTTGTTGCCTTTCCGTTTACATTTTTGGTTCTTCGTTTTTTTTTCATGCAATTTGTTTACATCGGAACTCTGAGCTTTCTGGAATATATCATACGTTTTGTCCTTTGTGTCTGGACAGGAGGTTTCTTTTTCTTGTAAAAATCCAGTGATTCCTTCGGCATTTGCAGACGTGGATGGTACTGAGCTATTTACATCCAACAAATTGATTTCAGGAGAGATCGATGGCTTAACTGAGGAAGGATTCATTGAGGTTTCTGCTTACTCGATGGTAAATGATGATATATTTTCAACTGGCAGACAATTTACAGCATCAACAACCAGAGCAGTCGATGACGGTTTCAATGATGAATTCAGTTGAGTCTCAGCCAAGGGATTTACTCCCTCACTCATAGTTCTTACAACACTTGGTGAAGCCTTATGAGGAACACTCATGATTAACTGTTTTAGATGTGGCTTGGGAGTATTAGCCCCCTCCTGTCCATTCGGTGTCGAAAGTGTGGCGCTTGACGCTGTTCCAAGATCATCATTACGAGGGACACAGTAATTGTGAACATTTGAGAGTGTGTCCACCATTTGTGATGTTTGCTCAATACCCCAAGTATCTTGGAGGGTTGCATGATACGATCTCTTTGAAAATTGGGTTTGTTTCAGCAAACTTAACGCTTCCAATGTTATTTCAGACAGTAGACGTTTGTCGTCAGAGTTTGAGCGTTTTTGATCCTCTAGATCCTTTGTTAGGACTTCAAGTCTTTGGATATAATCCAGGATTTTGATATTTCCTCCGTTTTGCGACAATTCTGCTGCTACAAGCTTAGAGTTTGAAAATGTTACCAATGAAGTTAAATCCTTGACGTTATCATTTAGTTGCTCGTAGAGTTTTAACATTGGGGCCATGGCTATGGTCAGTGATGACAAGACAAACGGTCTAAGATCATTTAAAGCTTCTTTCACCATGTTTAGCAGCTTAAGGTCTTTCACTGTTTGAGAAGCAGATTTCCTGTACGTGGAAGGTTTCCCTTTCAGAGGCTGATGACTAATAGGGGAAGCATTCAACGATTTGTCCAAGGATGAATGGTCAGAAAGCTCCTCATTACATGATGATATAGAAAGTCTTGTGTTCATTTTCTTGTGACAGCTAGATGGTACTGGCGAGATTTGTGTCAGCGAATTTCGGCCCCGTTGGTTTCCTGTTTTGGGAGCATGGTATCGGAGGAGATTCACTTGAGGCAATTCGTCTTCTTTTTCTGAGACCGCTCGCCCATGCAATACTTCTTCATACATTAGCCTCAAGCTCTTTTGCCCTGGAACATGTCTCATTGTTGGTAGAATCAATATTAACATCAATGACGTTTGTTGTTGGTTTGGCGTTCATTGAGCTGTTCATTTTTGTTAGATCCAGTAGGAGTTTATTCACAATGGCCAGGGAATTACTTTTGTCAACCTGAGGTGTTTTCAGATAATTAGAGTCTATAAAGTTATCAGGGGCAAGCCTGCAATTTGTTTCACTCATACCTCGTTCATCTTCTTTTGTCGTGATTATAGACAGGTTGTTTTCCAAAACGACATTATCAAAGGTACTTTCAACCGCCTTAAGGGAAGTTTTATGTGATGGAGATGAGCTAGAAGTAAACGGCAGGGGTTCAAACACATTTCACTGGGGGGACAGTGAGGAGGTTCCCAAACTCAGGGACTTAGGCTGAGGTGACCAGGGATCAGAACTGCATTGGAGCCAAGAGCCAGTGGCTTCCGAAGTTAGCCTTTGTGCTTTGCGGTTAACTGGGACCCGCAAATCAGCAGCTAACAATCCTGCACCAGGCAAGCACCCAGGCCCCGCCATATCAGCCGGCAGTGCGCACGAGCATCGGTCATCCTCGCAGCCAACAACATCGCCTACAGGAGACAACACGTTCAATGCTTGAGCACCACTCCCGGGGGAATGATGCACGCCCTTACTTAAAGTACTTTGCGAAACACCCTAACTTTCGCTCCTCACCACATTCTCACCAAGCTCCCCTTCATTTTCCCTGGAGACAGAGCTATTGGCCGCATTTTCTGTTTTTTTTAAGTTCGATGTGCATTCAAAAGAGGGAATACAGTCTGACGTTGTGTCAGAACGATTTGCACAGTGAGAGCCGTCTGCAGCAACATACGCGGTTTGCGTATCATTAGGGCCGTTAGAGCCGTTAGCAGCAACAACAAACGCAGATCGCATGTTATTAGTGCTAGCACTCAAAACTTCCATTGGCACTCGCGGCAGAGATATTATACGAGCGGCAGGGGAAGAATGAGGTTTGAATTTTCTTACTTGGTTGCTCCCGGCTGATAAGGTGGTCACGGTAAATCTGTTCCAGCATGCAGGTAAAGTAACCTCTGGTCCTTCTTCTGCACGTTTCAGCTGCAAACGGGTGAGGGGGTGATGTATGGTTCTTGTCGGCAGATTGTGATTTTTCCCTCGATACGTAAGGATTGTGCTCTTTGAGCCTCAAGAGCCTCCAGAGACTCACGAGACTCTGCACGACTCTGCGCCGCTCTGCGGAGTACAGGGGATTAAGAGCACACCCCTCAGAGTTAATGGCAGTAGAAAGGGGACTGAAGGCTCCAGCAAACAGTCCAGCAGGTAAAGCAGACTCACGAGACTCTGCACGACTCCACGCCGCTCCGCGGAGTACAGGGGATTAAGAGCACACCCCTCACAGTTAATGGCAGTAGAAAGGGGACTGAAGGCTCCAGCAAACAGTCCAGCAGGTAAAGCAGACTCACGAGACTCTGCACGACTCCGTGCATATATCCACTTACCCGTGCCCACAGTAAGGGGCAGAAGCACTTTTATCAAATTTGTTTTATTCATCTGCTCAAAGGGCACATAGTGCGGCCTGCCTGTCCCCTTATGTATAAAGGGCATTTGTATCTTTTCCCTACTCCCATCAACCCTTTTTCAACTTCCCTTCTTCCTTGCAAACTGCCTTACTCACAAACGTGTTGCTTAACCTACCCTCCCACAAATTCTCCACCAAGGGAGTTTGTTTTGGGCACATGCTCTGCCTCCTCATCCTCATTGTCTTCGAACTCATCAATTGTACTCCACCCGTCTTCCTCTCCTCATCGTAATCCTATATTCGCATACCCTAAGCTTACACCCACTCGCCCCTTCTCCTTACTTCTCTATATGCACAATGTTTATGGCTGTGCTATCTATTCAGAACAAAAAGTCTCCTGATTTCCAACCATCCGATACTTGTTCAGCTGGTTTATCGGTTTTCACTTCTCTCTGTTCTACCCACAATCTAGTCAATTCTGTTCTTGCCACCACCAGTACCACTTCTAGGTCTCTTTTAAGGACATCAGCATTTGCTGGGACAAACGGAGGGTATGCACATGGGGGTGGTGGGGCTGTCAGTGTAGTGGACACAAAACTCGGGTAAGTGTAACCTACTGCAGGGCGTGCTGTCAATGGGTATATTCCCCCATGTTCCGCTTGTGCCCAGCCCTACTTTCCTGAACAGTCACACCTGCTATCATTAGTATTTGGCTGTCAAAAATATGTACATATGTTCCATAATATTCTTATTATGGCTGCCCTGATCTGGCCATGAGCGGGGCATCCCCTTCCTCTTGTCTCCGTCACCCATTGCGTGTGATACTTCTCAATTCTGTCTCGGGATAGTGGCAGGTCCCTACACATATATTCTATGGGTGTTTCCCCTCCTATCATAATGGTCCTTGCGCCTCCCTACCTTTATACCTTTGCTAGCGTGCCGTGCTTGCTGCCGCTGCCCATTACAATAGTCAGTCCTTCATCCCATGCCTCCCATCAGCAAATAAAAATACTTTTCCGCCACCCCACTCTCACACTTCAGACACTCAAAACACCCTACGAATTACAAAATGACCCTCCTCTGGCCCCCACCCTACACAATAAAAACACAAACAAAACAAGCTAAAATAACAAGCTAAAATAATAACAACTACTATTCCCGAGCCCACTAATTATGCAGGGCTCCTACTTGTTTCCTTTTTCCTCTGTTATATAATATACATCGAACCACCTTCTCCTCTCACTCAAGAAGGCTCTCTACCATTCTGTTATCATTTCCTTAATATTCTCCTTAAAAAGGTAAAAATGATAAAAAACAAAACAAACCACACCCATGCCACTCCAACAATCTCACTTTCCACGTGCTCACACTCTTCACACCTTCCCATCTACTGGCCCCTTACTTGTTATCACTTTCAAGTGTATACTCCTGTGTTTCTATTCACCCAAACTCCTCCATCACGGGGTCCCAATAACACCAGCCTGCACTCTACTCAGAGCCACGCCTGCTCCAAAGAGAGGACTGACATTTTGCAAAGATGGCTCCTGTAAACCCACTCTGGAATATGCATTTTTCGGGACTGGCCAATGTAGGTGGGCAGGGCTCCTCCAGACATGCGTCCTGCACATCTCTGGAGGCATGCAGGGGGGGCTCTGATCATGTCTGGGTCATCGATTGAAGGCACGGCACTAAATGCTCGCACCAGAAAAATTACAATCTGCTAGAGAAACAAGGCTCAAGAAACTCTGGTAAGGATAACAAGTTAGATTTCTACAAAAATAGGTGCGCCAGCAAAGAACTCTGCTGCAAAGGAACGTTCTGACAAAAAAGGGTACAAGCAGAAGCTTAAAAGGAGGCACAGTATCATAGATTACATTATTACATATAGTGGAAACCCCCGTGGCTGGTTGGTGCAACCTTATACATGGTAGGACTACTCCTTAGAGGATGCCAGGCCATTGCACCCAGCCCAGTCCGTCTGTATTCCATCACGTGGGGTCTGCTGGGCTGATCGTTTCCAGGGAACCAAGGACAAAGAAGCAATTAGTTATATTTGTGAATAGTCCTACTCTATCACTATACAGTGCACCAGGCATGCTCAAAGACTGCCACCGGTGGAGTTTCGTTGTCACACCAACCCACACATGCTTCACTCACCCTGATCGCATCTCTTGAGACTGGGCAGTTGTAGGAGCTATAACTCATAGTTGGCTGGGTGGGCATCAGAGGCTTGCTCTGGCCTGTTGTGATAACACATAGACCATGGCGCTCAGTAATGTCTCATGTCCTTGCAGGGCACATTATTTCTCAGAACCAACATGTTGGCAACAACTTTAGAACAAAGAAGGGTTTTGGTGGAAGTTAGCAGCGTGGACCTTTCTCAGCAGCGCTTGGAACTGTTTCGATTACCCCAGGTTTGTGGCCTGTGTCTAACACACTAAATATTATATGGCTGTGCAGGCCCTATGCTTCAACCATGGCTACTTAATATATGCAAAAATGGCGTTTGCTTATATGTGCGCAGTATTTTTAAACGTATACATTGCAAATAATATTGTGATTGTGACGGGACCTTTAGGACTCACCCACCCCACTGGGCTATTGGAGGTCTTCCAATGGGGCTCGTCTCACCCGAAAGCTCCTAGGGGGTTGCAATAGGGTTGCTCCCTTCCCAACACCTCCAAATAATTGCACTGATAGACTACCTCACACACTTCATGTTTTTAAAAGTTATTACCACCCCAGGTTTATGCCAAACCAACTACCCTCAATGCCCAGGTTCCCGAGAGCGATACTGAAGCCCCACTAAACTAGCACCCATCACATCAAAATACATTATGTGACGTGAGGAACCAATAGCCCCATCCAACCCACCAGTTTCTGCACAGTTGCCTGTTTCCCCCACTCCTCTCCACCACCAAGTTCCCTCCAATCTTGCATGCCACAAACACTGGTCCATCACTTCCATCATCCTATTCCAAATGCAAATTCAGCATCACACTGCACGTGCATGAATACAGATGCACCCATATATTGCACATTCACCTGAGTATTGCAGACACCCAGACAATTATGCATAATGTCATACACTTTTAATACACAAACATACTGCATATACACAGTCACAGTCCACATTCATCTCCACGTACACCATTCACAACAAGCACATGAATGCAGTTCACTCTCTCACTGCACATGCATACTTACATTGCACATACATCTACACATTGTGCATACCCCCACATACTGCCAATGAAGCCTTAAAGCACTTCTCACTGGATCATCATATTGCACACACACACACATTCACAAACACAAACACTCACACCTTCCCACTGCATATGGATCATCACACTGCACTCACACAAACACATAAACACACATATATCGTCCCATGATAATTGTATGCTAGAAGAACACATCTGGGCTCACCCTCAACACACACCCTCACACAGCAGATGCACCTTCACACTGTGTACATACACACACACACATACACACATGAACTGCGTATACACACTCACTTGGCTAATGCACCTTCACAATGCACATTTATATTCACACTGAACCCACGCACATTTGCTCTCTTACATCAACATGCCCACACATGATGCATACACCCACCCAGTGTACTTATTTATTTATTTAATGGGCATATGTAAGGCACTTATACAGCAAGTACATCATGTTTCAAAGCACCTACAGGGCAACAGAGTGGGAACATGGGAGAGAAAGGCAATGAAAAATAATAAAAAGAGGGAGGCAGTCCTACTAGGTCTTGTGAGCATTCAGAATCAGCAAGTGCAGAGAGAGAGAATGGATGAGGGAGGGGGATAATTGATAGGAGCGCAATGGAGGGAGTTCTAGGAAGTATGTTGCAAGCAGCTCTTACATGCCTGACAGAGATCACTTGATGAGAGTGGTCAACTGACAAGAAAACAATAAGTGCAGGCCTGTGAAATAGCACAGGCAAGTGGGAGCCCATAGGCAAGTGCTGGGGTGGGCAGAGGCTGAAGGCTATTGGGGGGGCGGGTCCAGGGCCCAGAGGGACACATAAGGATCCTGGTCACCAATATCAGCAACTGTGGTGCTTTAGCAAGCGAGGGAGAGGGGGAAGAAGGATGTGAAAAGAAAAGTCTTGAGGAGCTTCTAGAATTTGAGGGGATCCATCTCAAGACAGAGAGGAAGGAGGAGGCTGTTCTAGAGGAGGAGCCAGCGAAGAAAGAGATTGGCCACCAGCTTGCTCTTTGGAGAAGCACTTGACACACAGTGAGTTGGCACCAGAGGAGCATAAAGATCTGGAGGGAGAGTATTTAGTCAGAGCCAGTTGCAGATAGCATAGTTCCTGGCCCCAGGCAGCCTCATTAAAGATGCAGAGGGATTTGAATTTGATCCTTGCTGCAACCGGGAGCCAGTGGATAGATTTGAGGGCTGGAGTGATGCCGTCCCTGGGTTTGAGTCCAAGGAAATGTCTTGCCGCCCTGTTCTGGATAAGCTGCATGGGATGTAGAGAGGAAGAGGGAAGATTAAGGAAGGGGCTGTTGCAGTAGTCCAGCCTACAGAGTACCAGAGCTCTGGAGACATTGGGCTTTCTGGGGAAAGTGATGAAGGGAATGATTCCTTTGAGGAGGTGGATTTGAAAGTGGGCTTTCTTGGAAAGGTCCTGGATGTGAGAGAGGAAGGAGAAAGAGGAGTCAAAGATGACCCCAAGGCTTCTGGATTCAGATGAAGGAAAAGCGGGCAAGCCCATTGAAGGTTTCCAGAGTGAGGGGGAAGAAGGAAGGAGCAGGAGTCCCAATGAGTAGGATCATAGTCTTGCTGACGTTGAGAAAGAGATCATTGGGGGCACACCATGACTGGATGGCAGTCAGGAATGATGGAGGAAGTAATGAGAGTATCAGAAGGTAGTTTGAAGAAGAGTTGTGTGTCATCTGCATAACACTGGAAGTAAGGGGAGAAAGTGGAGATTAGGTGTGGAAGCGGAGCAAGATAGATGTTAAAGAGCAAGGGTGAAATGTTGGAGCCCTGGAGAATGCCACAGGGAGAGATAGAGGTGAGAAAGGAGAAAGAGCCCAGGATAACCTGTGAGGGACAGTCATTAAGGAAGGAGGTCAGACAGTCCAGTGCCCGCTCTGAGATACCAAGGGAATGAGAAGGTGGATGAGATGGCAGCAGCTGACACTCGTTTCATCAGACGGATGTCCGTGAAGGAGGTTGACAGGGCAGGGGGAGGTGTGGTCAGGTGGCAGTGAGGCCCCAGGTGAGAGGAGAGAATGGTCTGACCAGGAGAGTGGGGTGGGTGAGTGGGTAGGAGAGCAAAAGATCAGTGAGGATCAATGCTTCAATAGTGTGTCCAGCCGAGTGGGTAGGACCAGAGAGGAGTTTGTGAGGTGCAGAGGTCATGGAAGAGAGTGGATGCCATGACTGAGGAGTCAAGGTGGATGCTGAAGTCACCCAGGAGAAGGAATTTAGAGGTATATCTGAGGAGAGAGTAGTCAGCACATTCAGAGAGGAAAAGAGTGATAGAGCCAGGTGGCCTATAGATTGTGGCAATGGTCCGGGAGGAGGTGGAAGAGATGACCAGCTTGCAGACCAAGCTCTCAAAGGAGGAGTATGGCTGGGTGGGTAGAAGGGAAAAAGGATCCACTATGGGAAGATCAGGGTAACCCAACCACCAGCACAGTTAGGGCAAGACTTGGAGATGATCTTAAAGCCGTCAGAGAGCAGGGTGTCAAAAGTAGTGACTAAGCTTGCAGTGAACCAAGTCTCAGAGAGAGCAAGGACATTGAAGTCAATGTCTACAAGGAGGAGGCAGATGGCAGAGTGTTTGATAGCTGAGTGAGCATGAAGTGTGGCAAGATGCAACAGGTCATTGCCTTTGAAGGTTTTCTGAGGAGTTGTACAGGGGCGTGGTACACCAGTCGGAGGAGAGGGGACAGAGTGAGAGGAAGAAGGAGTAGAAGTTGTGGGAAGGAAGTTGATGAGGCACGGCAAGGGCTGATCGAAGAGGAGGAGGTTGGGTTGAGAAGTCTGAGCCATGATAGTTCCATTTCGATAGACATTAATGAAACACCTGGATGATGAGAAGCCCACCAAGAGTACTTCCCATCTAGTGTCACCATTAACGGATGAAGAAGTGAGAGGAGAGAGAATGGAGATAAGCGGAGTAGTCCAACGATCTGGAGAGGGGACAGAAAAGAGGATATTAGTGACAATGGGCCTCATTACGGGTCAGGCGGTCCGGAATTAACAGTGGCAGTAAACCCGCCGCCACTGTTAATTCCGGATCGCCCGATGTCGAAATAGAAAGTACATCGTGCCTCCTATTATAATAAATATATTAAATATTGGCCTACGCCAAATCTGTGTTGCAAGGTCCTGACCTTAAATCCATGTAGGCCGCCATTTTAGGTCAAACCGCCATTTTAGGATTCATTGTGTAAAAGTCACCCTGTGAGCTAAAATGGTGGACGATTTCACAACATGGCCATCTTGACCTCTGTACATAGCTAATGTGTAATCTGCCTGCAGGCCACTTGTTGAGGTCATGAACTGAGACCTTGTCCTTCAGTGACCTATGTGTAGAAGGATTACTCGTGCAATGAAACTAATCCACAAGCATATATTGAGATAATGTATTTACATACTGAACAAAGAAATCTGTTTTACTACATTGTATTTATGTTTAAGAAGGCCTGCATGGAAAACCTTAAAATACACAGCTATTGCATACGCTTGTTGATACATGTATTAAAGGCAAACGGTTATTTGAGACTTGGCACGAACCCTAGATCGGTGATATATTAAAAGGAATAGTAACCCGAGGTGGGGCTGGGCATTGCGCCCACAAAATGTATAAAAAGCGAATGCATTCTAATGTACACCGTCTCTCACTGAACACACTGAACCACACTGGAGTTCGTTGTGTTGTACTGAGGGCCGATAGCTATCTGATTTTGCTCTGTTTTTGTAATTGGATTCAGTATAGAATAACGTACTTTGTATGTTCCTTTGTAACCCGTGTCTGGTGTATTTCCTTTTGGGGTACTCAGCCTCGATATTCTTTTTTCTGTTTTCACACAGATCCCGAGTCCTGCAGTCGGGAGGTGATCTTCCCGTCAGGTCTGACCTGGTGGGTTGAACACCTCCTGCCTGCAGGCGGACGTGGAAACACCAGCACCATCGCGAGATGGTGCTGGTGTTTCCACTTCCCCATGGATTAACACCATTCCGCCTCTGTGACTCCCGGGACACTGGGGCTGTAATGCCCTGGTAATTCCGGGAGTCACAGAGGCGGAATGGTAATATGAGTCCGGTGGTAACCAGGCAGCTTTTCTGCCGTGGTTACCGCCGGACTCGTAATGAGGCCCAATATGTCTGGAAGTTGCGCTGACGTAGGTGTCTGCAATGGTTAGACCAGGTTTAGTGGTCAGGAATTCTTTTTTTTAAATGTTTAATTCCAGAATTCGTGAGAGAGGGAGGATAGGTGATAGTGCAGCATTTAGAATAGATAGGGGAGATAGAGAGTGCAATAGTGGTGGCAGAGAGATAAGGTTGGAAGATAGAGGAGAGGTTACCCAGCAAGAACAAAACCTCACCAGGCGGCTAAGTAGCCAAGAAAGCGAGAAAAACAGATACAATAGAAAGATTCAATGCAAAATGGGGGAGCAAAGATGCAAAAAACGCACCAGGATTCGAATTACCAAAAGGCACAGAAATGCAGTGCAAACGAAGTGCAAAGGTGTAAAAACACACCAGGATTCAAATTACCAAAGAGCACAGAAATGCAATTCAAAATGGCCATGCAAAGATGTAAAAACACACCAGGAATCAAATTACCAGAGAGCACAGAAAAACATTTAAATGAGGGATGAAGTAAGGCATATGAAAGCAGAGTGGCATAGGCACACTTACATTCAGCAGCTTTGTGAGATAGTAAGAAGCATGACAATCAACAGTGTGAGAGGTCACACCAATCCCATAGTTTAACACATATGTAAGTCAATAGCAGCACATGTTTTTGACTTAATGTATTTAATAACATATGAATGACAACAATATGGGGATAGAGTACCCAGGGATATTGGGAAGGCAATACAGGTAAGTATAATCCAGTGGAATGGACTGGCTTTAAATGAATAACAAACAGGTTCTGCTGATATTGGTCAACATTTCGGGTTGTGCAGGTACAGAATGAACAAAAAACCGAATTTTATGAACATATAACAAAAGACAAAGCAGTGCATGGATTGTGCACTGTACATGTGGTGTAATCGTCGCCACAAAGGTGTTTCGGCCCAGAGGACAGCTGCGGAATGCAGTTTTGTATGCAGGCCTTCATCAGGACGTATGATGGAGTAAATTGTGGTACCAGGATCTCTATCTATAAGTGACAAATGGAGTATGGTAAGTAAAAGGGTGACCTCGAATAAAAAATTATTATTAATTTACTAAGCTCAAAAAAAGATGCTTTACTAAAAGAACAGAAAAAGTGCTCCATGTGTATGAGGAGCATAAATCTTACCAAAGACTTATCCAGTACAGCGGTAAGTCAAGGCATCCAACTTTGTATGGATGACAGAACGGCATGAGATTAGCCGATGTGGAAACAAGTAAATACCTGAAACGACATGATAGGATCCATAAGGATTCTAATTTGAGTGACTAGTTGGAAATAGTGGTAAAAAAGGTAGAGTCTTACCTCAAGCGGTAAGGAATGTCATCAAATATGATGAGGGTGGAATCGCCCACTTCTTAATGTGGCTGCAGCTTTTACAGACGGTCCATAAATGGCAAAATCTGTGTGTAAAATAGCATGTCTTAGTCTGGCTGCTATTTATTTTCAAAAGTGAAAGTTAAAAAGGCGTCGCTCGTCACAGCACCTTTGTTGAACAAGATTCAGAACATGCCAGAGGCAATGGCACTGAATAGCAAGTGTGCATAGGCAGAGGGCCGTAGCACGGAAGGAAGTACTAAAATCAACTTACTTTAGTTAACTGTAGTGTTTGTCTGGGGCTGCTCGGCTGCAGCGTCTCTGAATGCGAGGACTGCCGAGGAAAGAAGCCATGTCCATAGCAACCGCAAGAAAAAATGACCGCATGTTGCCCTGATTGGATGTAGTCGGGCGCTCCTCTGGTGGCGCGTCACTCTTGGCTGAGCGAATGGTGTGCTGCCACATAGGAGTCACGAAAGGAGTCGCCCGAGCGTTGCATTGTCACCAATGGGTCAAGCGAAAAAACGAAAAAAAGGTTATTGCGTATGTGCTGCACTAGCTCACAAAGGGAGCAGTGTGTTACAAAACCCGGCTAACCCGGGAGGCGGAAACCCTAATCCCAGGAAGCGACTCTGATGGATTGAGTGAGTCACAGTATAGGATCATAGTATGTGAGCGTCATGTGCCCGCTGGTGATCATAAGCAATCAAGCTAAAATGTATAAATCACAGATATAGGTCCAATCTATTTACATATGGGAGCTATAAATTCCGTGAGCGAAAAGCCCTGATGTGTTGAAACAACGGAACATGATAGGTTGGAACGGACGTGTATCAATATACTTTTGGATGCAGCCAGGTCAGATGACCACCCAAAAAAATGCAAAAGGCATGTGTATTATAGTACTAGGGTAAAACATTTGTGACAACACGTGTTACAAAATTCCATTGCATGAGTCCAGGTGCTATAATGATGAAACAAAAACATCCAGAGGATGTACATTTAGCGTAGATGTTAGGGATACATAGTGTATAGTATACGCTGCCCATCGAATCCAACAAACATGTTCTATCTCACTGTATTCGACAACCCATATTTCAATATTTGGATATGGTAGGACTTAAGATAGCAAAATCCAGACATACATTTTTTTAGAGGACTTAGATAGCAATTTCACAACATACATTTGTTCATGGGGATGGTACCAGGTGACAGAAAACTCTGTCACCTGGTACCATCCAGATTGGACATTTCTTATTTTTGCAATACGCTAAATGAAAACAGTTGTTTAAATGGCCCAAATTGAACCAGCTGAGTCAAAAAGTTCTGCATGGATACAGTACATATGGATGCCAAGAATTTCATACAGCATGCATCTAAGTGGGCACTCGTTTTCAAAACATATCATGGGTGCATATCTCCAATCTTTTCACATAATACTTGTGAGTTTTCTGTCACCTGGTACTATCCCCATGAACAAATGTATGTCTTGAAATTGCTACCTAAGTCCTCCAAAAAAATGATTGTCTGGATTTAGCTATTTTAAGTCCTACCATATCCGAATATTGAAATATGGGTTGTCGAATGCAGTGAGATAGAACATGTTTGTTGGATTCAATGGGCAGCGCATACTACAAACTATGGCCCTCATTCCGAGTTCGGAGGTAAGTACCGTCCATTACCGGCATGGCGCAAATAGCATGTCCGTGCTGGCAATAGACCACTAAAAGCGCACTATTACGAGTTCGCGGGCACAACCTTTGCGTTAGAGCAATGCGGCATTAGCGGTGACTGTAAATAGCGGTGACCGTTATTTACGGTCACCGTTAAAAGGCGGAACCGGAAATAGCGTCATCGCACAGGAACTGGAAGGAGCACAGCGGCCATCTTTAAAAACACAACCCTTTGCCATCCTCGCCAGACAGGACCCATGGCACACTGTTGACCTACCAGAAAGTTACCACTAATACTGAGGAATGCCCAAAGCGCCAAGAAGGGAGCTACCCGCCTCCGAAAGGAGCGGCTCAGATGAGCTGATAATGCTTGTGGATACCCTCCACGAGCATGCTGGAACTGTTTTCAGCAACGACATGCAGAGGGTGGTGGTGGTTAAAAAAAAAGACATCTGGGCACTAGTAGAGCAGAAGGTGACCGCTGTGGGCAACACCCCCAGCACCACAAAAGATTGCCGCAAAAGTTGCGACGACCTGCGGCTGAGGGTGCGGAGCATCCTCTCTGCGAATAGAAGCCAGGCCTTGGAGACTGGAGGAGGCCCAAGTTCGCCCATGAAACACATCCCGTGGGAGGAGACATGTGCGGCCATGATAGGCTCCGAATCCATTGAAGGGGTCGGAGAAATGGAGTGTGTTATGAAAGTCACTGCTAAGGTCTGGCCAAGGAGTCACGGCATGGTCAGCCACCCCCCCCCGTAAATAATGCCGAAGCAAGTGAGACCCAAGCTAGTGGCAGGTGCAAGGCCGTAACCTATATGACACATACCACACAAAATGGCCCATTCCATGAGGCATACAGGGCAGTTGATGTAAACAGTGTGCATGTTAGACAGCACAGTACCCAGCCAACATGAGTGACACCGACATCATATGAATGCATTACCACCCAAGTATTGAATAATGTGCCGTTCCCTACCCAAATGCCGATAACCCACAAATATCTGAATGTGCTATTGTAGCCATGTATGAATGCTGGCTCTCAAATCACTCAAATCATCACTCATGCCGTCCCTCTCTTCCACCCCCACAGGCAGTGAACATGACAGGGAGGAGCAGAAGAGCAACCGTCCCAGCACATCCAGGGGCCAAGGCAGGGGCTGCCGTCTCCCAGCTAGGAAGACAACACCTGGACGAACATCACCGGGTCCAGGCCTGTGGAGGGTGCAACACCCCCACCCCTCTCTGCACTGGCTGCAGACACATGCCCAACGCTGCGGTCTGAGGAGTCAAGTGTGGCAGGGGAGGTGGCAGCCACGGCCCCGCTCGAAGTTGCTGACAGCCCCAATTCCATCTGTGGAGTGACTGAGGATGACACATTTGAAGTTGTGCACACCCTTGAAGCCTACTCTAACCCCCAGGTCTCCTTTAGTGACACGGGTGAGACCGACACAACTGAGCAATCTGGCCAAGGACCAACACAGGGACATGCCAGTCCTGTGTCCAGTTCCCTTGAGGAAGCGCCGGCAGGACATGTCAGCCCTATCCCCAGCAGGGCCACTACATCATCCACAGATGCACAGCAGGCTGAGCAGCTCACAGCCCTGATCACAGATTTTGTGCAGGACAATCGGCAGACCAGGGAGGAGTGGCGGGATGAATTGAGGGCACTGGGCCAGGTAATAACGGACAGCACCAACCAGCTCTGTGAGGTCCTCGGCCACATAGCTGATGCTCTGGTGGCTGCACATCCTGCCCAACAGCCCCAGCATGAGGACACAACTTCAACAAGCAACTCAACACAGATCTGCCCACTCCGTCGGTCGCTCCGTGGCCAGCGCCGCCGGGACATGCCTTCCCCTGGCTCCGGGAACGCAGAGTAACTTTACTGCCAGCCACATGTGGGCTACGTGGACCCTATGGGACTAGTGTTGGGGAGTTGGGGGGAGGCGGAGTGGGGTGAGGGTGTGTGGGGCAGTTGGGGGGAGGCAGAGGGGGGAGGGTGGTGGAGGGTTTGTTTTTCACTTAGACATTTTCACTTTTAATACACTAGTTGTGTTGCAAAGAAGAGTGGACATTCATCATTGTGTGTCATTTAATATATAACAGTGCATAGTGTACATGTATCCCCACATCCAGTGCCCTATGTCCTCAAATTATGACACCCTCTGCTAACTTGTGTGTCAGAAATATTGTCCAATCAATGACTGGTGCACAGCAAGTCCCTCCTGTGCATCGACACCCTGATGATGTCCTGCCACATCTTCCTCCTCCCCTTCATCATCATCTGGTGGTAGCATTTCTATGTCAGGGGGCAGAGGCACGTTCCGACGGATGCACATATTGTGCAGCATTCCACATGCCATGGTGATCTTGGCCACCTTCTCATGGCTGTAGAGGAGTGCCCCACCCCGAACGGCTGAGGCAGCGAAATCGTGCCTTCAACCAGCCAAAGGTCTGCTCAATCACCACACGTGTACGGGTATGGGAACGATTGTAGTCCTCCTCGTGTCTGTTCTGTGGGTTTCAGACAGGGGTCATAAGCCACGGCATCAAGGGATAGCCACCATCACCTGCATGAGAGGGGAATGAAGGTAAGTGTTCGTACATTCATGGTGGACAACTGTACTAGTCTCATATGGCGGCAGGTAATTTCTGCCCACACGCACATGTCCCAGGATGCATTTACCCCATTTCTGGCCACGCTATGTGTCCTGTGCAATGGACTGATGGAGTGGGTTGCATCTTCGAGATGGGTCATGGTGTGCACTGGCATCTTGTTGCACGCATATCGTATATACATGCAGCAGTGTTGGAGTAAAATCATTCATGTGTTGTGTCCTGTGAGATTTTGTAGTCGGGAGTTTAGGCTGTAGTCAGTACCATATTCGTCATTCTGCACTGATCAGTTCCATGGTGACTTGCAGTGCTCCTATGGGTGTGCGGAACCAAGGACACACTGTGGTATCCCTGGTTGGCTCAATTCAATGCACTCCCAGGGATGACTGTCATGTGTGGTGATATGCTGGATACAGCAACATAGTGCATATGCAGTGCATAGTACAGGATGGCCTTACGGTGTGTGAGGGCTGCTGATGAGTGGTATATGTGTTGTGGGATGTGGGCTGGTTAACTGTTAGTCATGTAGTGATAGGTGTCGGACTTACTTCATCACTATGGAATTTGGATGTGATGTGCCGTTTCAGTTGCTTTGGGGCACATTGTTCGGTGATGTGCACATTGTGTACTGATGTCAACATTACCACCCAGGTGGAGTATGCATCCCCCCCCTTCCCACCCAGGTGGAGTATGCATCCCCCCCTTCCCACCCAGGTGGAGTATGCATTCCCCCCTTCCCACCCAGGTGGAGTATGCACCCCCCCTTCCCGCCCAGGTGGAGTATGCATCCTCCCCTTCCCACCCAGGTGGAGTATGCAGCCACTCGACTCATAACCCCGATGCACTGCCATGGGCCAGTCAGGCAACTCACCAAGCAGCCAGGCACTTCGTCCAGCATGTCGCTCCATGAAGCGCGGTAGCGTGGAGTTCCGCAGGACCAAAGAGTCATGAGTGGATCCTGGATATCGGGCACAGCAATGTGTGATGATTTTGCTGGCGTTGCATACCATCTGCACATTGATGGAGTGGTATTGCTTGCGGTTGCGATACACCTCCTCCATGGCATGCGGGACTACCAACTCCACGTGGGTGCAGTCAAGGGCACCTACACAATTTGGCATGCCTGCCAGTGCATGGAAGGCAACCTTTGTATCGAATATCTCAGGGATATGTTTTCCCTTGTATGCTTGAGGAGGGCATCCAGCACTTGGTTCAGTATCTGTGAAAATAAGGGTTGTGATATGCCATGCATGTGCCCCACTGTGTGCTGGTAGGTGCCTGTGGCAAGGAAGTGCAGCACAGACAATACCTTCAGTAGAGGGGGGATGGCAGTGCGTATTTCTATGAGGCTCACTATGTCGTCCTGTATCAGGTCCACTACGGTGGTGATGGTGTCACGGTCAAGCCGGTACAGGGTGTGGATCTGCTCAGGTGTTAGGTTGAAGGGGGTGGCTCTGATGCGAGGGATTGGGGGCTGCTGGTGTGGTAACAGTGGCTGCACTGGTGGGGCATGCTGGGCCTGTCTCACCCTCCTTCTCCTCCTGTGTCTCCTCTGTGGTGGGGGCTGTTGTTGTTGTTGTTGAGGCCTTGCAAGCAGGGCCTCCAGCTCCAGTAATGATACTACTATTGGTATCATCTTGGTGTGGGAGGGGATGTGGTGTGTGGGTGTGCTCCTTTTGTACAGGCCCTTGCTCCATTGCCCCCACCTGTGTTGATTGTGTGCACCTGTGGCACTTCTAAGCACTGCTCAGGGTTCTTAACACCTTCTCGGAGATGCCAGTATTTACTCCATGCCGGTAAGGTATTTTGCGGCCTTTAGGAGGCCGTTATTTGCATGTCCGCATTACTTGCGATCAGCTCTGGTTTACGGCATGCCGTTAATGCTGGCATGGTGTGTCGCGCGCGTGCACACAGACCGCTATTTACGACATTGTTAAGTACGATGCCCTAAATAGCGGTCTGGTTGGTCAGAATGGCCCGTAGCGGTAAGCGATGCCGGTAATCCTTTACCGGCATCGTTTTTACCTTACCTCCAATGTGGGAATGACCCCCTATGTTTCCCTAACATCTACGCTAAATGTACATCCTCTGGATGTTTTTGTTTCTTCATTATAGCACCTGGACTCATGCAATTGAATTTTGTAACATGTGTTGTCACAAATGTTTTACCCTAGTTCTAAAATACACATGCCTTTTGCATATTTTTGGGTTGTTAATCTGATCCGGCTTCATCCAAAAGTATATTGATACACGTCCATTCAAACCTATCATGTTCCGTTGTTTCAACACATCAGGGCTTTTTGCTCACGGAATTTATAGCTCCCATATGTAAATAGATTGGACCTATATCTGTGATTTATAAATTTTAACATGAGTGCTTATGATCACCAGCTGGCACATGCCGCCCACATACTATGATCCTGTACTGTGACTCACTCAATCCATCAGAGTCACTGCCTGGGATTAGGGTTTCCCCTCCCGGGTTAGCCGGGTTTTGCAACACACTGCTCCCTTCGTGAGCTAGTGCAGCACGTAAGCAATACCCTTTTTTTAATTTTTTCGCTTCACCCATTGGTGGCAATGCAGCGCTCGGGCGACTCCTTTCGTGACTCCTACGTGGCAGCACACCATTCGCTCCGCCAAGAGTGACATGCCACCAGGGGAGCGCCCGACTACTTCCAATCAGGGCAACACGCGGTCATTTTTACTCGCGGTTGCTATGGACACGCCTTCTTTCCTCGGCAGTGCTCGCATTCGGAGACGCCGCAGCCGAGCAGCCCCAGACGAACACTCCAGTTAACTAAAGTAAGTTGATTTTAGCACTTCCTACCGTGCTACGGCCCTCTGCCTATGCACACTTGCGATTCAGTGCCATTGCCTCTGGCATGTTCTGAATCTTGTTCAACAAAGGTGCTGCCACGAGTGACGCCTTTTTAACTTTCACTTTTGAAAATAAATAGCAGCCAGACTAAGACATGGACCTTCATTCCGAGTTTGGAGGTAATCAGGGCGCTATTTACGCCATGACTACCGCCAATACCGGTACTAAGTCTGCCCTGGTTCAATGGGGACTTACCGGTCTATTCCGACCATTGCAGGACCGGTAAGTCCCCATTGAAAAAGCCATTCCACATTCCCATTTCAGCAAATTGCGGTACCGTTATTAGCTCTGAAGTCCGTTAACGGACCAGTCCATAACGCCTGGTAAAACCAGGCGTTAAGGAAGGGACCCGCTAAGGGACCTCGGAATAGGGTGCAAAGTGATTACCAGCACTGATATCCTTAACGGTTCCTGGTATCCTTTTGCGCCCAACTCGGAATGAGGGCCATGCTATTTTACACACAGATTTTGCCATTTATGGACCGTCTGTAAAAGCTGCAGCCACATTAAGAAGTGGGCGATTCCACCCTCATCATATTTGATGACATTCCTTACCGCTTGAGGTAAGACTCTACCTTTTTTACCACTATTTCCAACTAGTCACTCAAATTAGAATCTTTATGGATCCTTTCATGTTGTTTCAGGTATTTACTTGTTTCCACATCGGCTAATCTCATGCCGTTCTGTCATCCATACAAAGTTGGATGCCTTGACTTACCGCTGTACTGGATAAGTCTTCGGTAAGATTTATGCTCCTCATACACATGGAGCACTTTTTCTGTTCTTTTAGTAAAGCATCTTTTTTTGAGCTTAGTAAATTAATAATACATTTTTATTCGAGGTCACCCCTTTACTTACCATACTCCATTTGTCACTTATAGATAGAGATCCCGGCACCACAATTTACTCCATCATACGTCCTGATGAAGGCCTGCATACAAAGCTGCAATTCACAGCTCTCCTCTGGACCGAAACACCTTAATGTCGACGATTACACCACATGTACAGTGCACAATCCATGCACTGCTTTGTCTTTTGTTATATGTTCATAACATTTTTTTTTTGTTCATTCTGTACCTGCACAACACGAAATGTTGACCAATATCAGCAGAACCTGTTTGTCATTCATTTAAACCCAGTCCATTCCACTGTATTATACTTACCTGTATTGCCTTCCCAATATTCCTGGGTACTCTATCCCCATATTGTTGTCATTCATATGTTATTAAATATATTAAGTCAAAAACATGTGCTGCTATTGACTTACATATGTGTTAAACTATGGGATTGGTGTGACCTCTCACCCTGAAATTGTGTTTTGATTACTTAAACTATGCCCACCTGGGTTTTTCAGGGCATAGCCAAGTGCCCTTACATTTACTCTATGACAATCAACAGGCCATGACTCACAAATACTCTTGAGGGGAGAACAAAGTTCCAGAGGCACAAGTTTGTGGGGTGTCCGCTGTCTGCTTGGTGACTGTTCCATGAGGTGGGTGGTGGCCATGAGGTGCTGCATTGAGAAGGAGGGGGCACCCTCAGCCCTCCAAGGTCCAGACAGGCACATACAGGGGCCTTTTTATTGGGCCTTTTAAGAGGGCCGACATTCACTTGCCTGCTCCCTGATTGGCTGAAAATAGGAGGCCGAGCACATCAAAAGCACATCTGCAGGCTGGAGACACTAGGCACTCTGGTGTTTGGATAGAGGGCCACCATTTTGGAATGGTGTAGGCCTGACTCATTAACGAGGTCCAGATCATGCCTCAACAGAATATGTGAGCGTTAAAGATGTGTTACATCAGCACACCCTCAAAGTGCACATGCACTGCCACAATGTACATTCACCAGCACAAGTCATACACTGCACATATGTGTTTGCACTTTGCATGCACGCTGACACTGCACATATGACCACAAAATGCACACAGGACACACACGTCACATGCTTCCCACACTACATACACACACAACAACACACACATTCCGAAGCCAACACTACTGGATTTGACAATGCTTGTTAAAGATGTATTATCTGCGGGAATCAGCGCTCCGTGGCTGACCAGTCAGAACTAACATTTTGTAAGGCATTTCTGTTGTGCAAGCTAAAAACTCAGTGAAACATTTAGATCAGCAGATGTTAGTTTCCATGGAAACCAAGTAAAGTTAAATAAAATTAGCATTTCTAATGTCACAACGACTTTTTACTATTACGCTAATCGCATCAAATATGCTTTAAACTGTTTTTGGTTGGCTGTGAGGAAAATAATTGCCCTTCGTCTCTTTCATTGTCCTCACTTCCGGACAAACATGCTTAATTATCTTTTGTAAAATTATGCAGATCTATTTTATGCTAATAGTCTGTTTCTTAATCAGTCACTCAAATTGACATGGCCATCCCCTAACTGCAGACTCCTTTGATAAATGCTATGATTGCTTTCTGTACTGAAACAAAAATCAAAGCGAAACAGCGACGATCATCACATATCGCTGCTCAAAATTATAGAAGATTGTAATATACAAAGAAATTAGACGCTGGAGCCCAAACATATATTTATATTCATTATCTGTACATTACTTTCCATTGTAACAAAAAGCCCTGCAGAATTTCCAACTGGTTCTGGTGTTCAGAGGAGATAGTTGCCGTTGATTCAGCTGCTTTAAAATGTCCTATTTTCAGTAAAAAATGTTAAACCACATCTTAATGTTAGGGATGACAACATGGACCTGGATCTAGCTCAATAAAATGCCCTCTGTCGGCGAGATATGGTAGATACACAAACACAGAACATCACTGACCTTGTTTTGGAAGGAACTGAGGGACCATTACAAAGCTCTGAATGAACCCAACACATTCTAGAAAATCACGTACGTCACTGTTTATCACAGGTGTGTCCGTATGCATTGTTGATGTGCAGTATTCTCCAATGAACAAACGTGCCTGATAATAAAGATCTGTTTTGGGGGCCATCACACAACCTCAACATTTGGTGGCTTTTCGTTGCAATGACTTTGTGATTTCACTGTTGGGGGGTGATTGTTGAGATTCATTTGGTCCTCGCGATTTTGTTAGAAAACAGACCACAGATAGGCTTGAATTGTTCAATCTGTCCAAGCATACCAACACATGAAGGTTTGCTCACACTGAGATCAGAGGAAACTTGGCATTTAATCGGCTTTAGTGATCGACACTCTATTTATGGCACGTTTGTTGGCAAATATTTAAACAAGTATGAATGCAGATTTAATGCTTACAGTTTAATGAGATGGGGTGGAAATACATAGGTATCATTCCTGAATTGAAATTAATTATGAATATGTACAAATGAGGCAGAACATGTCATGACCAACCCTCAACTAATAACTTGCTAGGGACACTTAGAGTCTCCATCTGTCTCCCGGAAGGCTCTCAGCGCATGCATACAATTTGAATCACCTATATGATGGATACTGAATTTGAGGCAATTATGGACACAGAAAATGTACAAAATAAAAACTGCAGATTTACAGGATGGGTATTTAACTCTAACCCAGCAATGTCTTCTAGCACTGCCCACTCCACCTTTACAATTCTATCTACGCACCCATCGAAATGCTACATGGTCTTTAAGGGTTTTATTTCTGTAAGGACCAGAGTTGTTTAATGTGCTGTTTTTTTTGTTTTATTTTAGAAAATGTAAGGGATATATTTTTAATTACTACAGAATTATTACAAAATGTATTACATTTTATGTACGATTGTGTCAGTTAAATTGAAAATGTTTTTTAAATTTTTGTTGATGGTTCTTCAAGTTTACTATAATTGCCCAAAATGAAATTTCTTAATTTTAGCGGACTTTCTTATTGGTCTCTCGTGTATTAACGGTGGACAGCTGTACCCATGTTTGAATGAATGAGCTATCTGTTGGCTTCCAGGATGTGAGTGAGACATGGTCTTGGGTGGATCAAGTGACTGTGTCAAGGTGGACTCCACCAAAGCATGCCCATGGTTTGCTTTTTTCCAATGTGCTTGTATGGCAACTAATTGTTTTGGCATTTCCGGGGCGAGTCAAGACTGGGCAGGCTTAGAAAAAGGATATGGCTGTGTCGAATATCGATCTAATGTAATTGAGTAGTACCTTATTCAAGGTAATTCTCCAACCCCCCCCAAACAGAACCGACAAAGTTTAGATTACTTTACAATTGTGTAAAATCCCTGGGAATTACTGATCTCATAGTCCGAGGCTCGACAATCTACATCCAGACTATTTTGGGTGAGAAGCAAGCTGTTTGAAATTTCTTCAATGAGACTTTTTCAGGCAATGACATTTGTAGACAGATTGTACCCGAAATATTACAAGGGAGCACACCCGAGTCACAAATCAATTAGCACTTACTACAAGACAACTCAATAGTCACTACTGCTTTATACTACCAAATATCACAATGGGCCTCATTCTGAGTTGGGCGGTAAGGGATACCAGGCACCGGTAAGGAGACCGGTGCCGGTAATCCCTTACCACCCAATTCCAAGGTCCCTTGGTGGGACCGTAAAGGATGTGTGGTCTGACCCCACTTTCTTTACGGGACCCGTTAAGGGACCTCGGAGCTAATAAAGGGCCCGCAATTAGCCGGCCCGTTATTAGCGCCTTCCCCCTTCCCATTGAGCCCTCTGGCGGCTCAAATGGGAATGGGGAATGGCATTTGGAATGGGGACTTACCGGGTCCGCCTAGGGGGGAATGTCCCGGTGAGTCCCCTCTCCACCACACCGGACACGGACACTCATAGCTTATTCTATGATGTCACTCCTAGAAAACACCCTCTGATACTCATAGGTCAAGGGTCCTTCAAAAGATGTTCAAATGGTTTGGCAATGGTTTCCTTACACCCTGTCATAATGTTATTTGATCTTATACTGGAATTAAATAATGCTATTTACTATGCGTCTACGCTCTAATTGCCTCACAAAATATCTTGTGAAATGTGTATTTCTAGGCTAATTAAAGTGATTACGCTGGACCATGTAACTTTATAAATGTCAGAGATACAGCATGAATTCCTTTCTTACCAGCAATTCTGGCCACATTTTGAATATTGTTATATTTTTAGATTCAGCTCCTCATTCGTGTTTAGTCAATATATTTGATTTTGTTCTACAACCATCAGATTCTGAACTATCAACATATGTGTATCTATAACCCATATTCATATTTTGAGCAATCATTGTAATACGTTGCATTTGCTTTTCTCTCCCCATTTCCCAAGTAACGCACTTAAGTTCTGTTTGCCTGAAGTGATATGTTATATCTACACTATCCAACTGTATCTGTAGTTCGGATAGTTACTCTTTTGAAACTTGACTCCTTGCATATTCATCACACCTAATATAAGCTAAGTTGACAAGTCTCCCGGATATTCTTTTCTGCAGCTGATCTGCTCTTGAACTCTCTCTTCTGGGAAAACAAGATGCATGTCTCCTTACTGTCAATAGATTCAAACAGTCCCTCCCTTCCAAGGCACTTAATGCATTGGTTGCATGAGCCTGTCAACCTGATGGGCAGGTGTGGTTTTGGAAATGCGAGGAGTGCAACTGGAAAGAGGGAATTTAGCTGTATTTTTAAAGTTAGTTGTCAAAATCCTTCTTTAATTTTGACAAGTAACTTGCTCTCTGCCTACTCATGTTCACAAAATACTGTGTTCGCAATACTGTAAAATACTTCTGAAGTCAGGCCAAATGATTTTGTTTGCATACTTTATATACACTGAACAATTCAAATAACATGTCTGTCAATTGCTCAGCCAGTCAAATAAGTTTTTTCTCGGACAAAGTCTATCCATTAAAGTATAAACATCAGTAACAATAAATATACAAAGAAAAGCATCAATTGGAGTTAGCCAGTGAAAATCTTTGAAACAGTGTTAAACAATTAACCAGTAAACTGTATCCGATGTGATGTAAAATGATTTCATTAGTGAATCTCTCTGCTTTAGTGCACGTCGCAAATAAGAAAGAAGAGATCATGCCACGCATGGAGTAGTTGCAATGCAGGTCTAAAGTGCAATTTGCTTAGTAGTACTTTTAAGGCGCTTTTCGTAACGAGGGGATATGCTAGGCACAACCAATAAAGAAAATGCGTCCGATTTTCACAAGCAGTATTGAAAAGCTGCAAGACATATTTCTCAATGTACCATCACTAACTGGGGACCACTTTCCTGTGACCGCCCTAAAAGATGATAAGGTAAGCTATTTCCTCATTATCAGGGTGCACTCGTACTTAAACCTAATCCAGGTCAAATCGTCTGCAATTGTATCAATAGTGAGAATAATGTGTATGCGATTTGCAGATATAGAAGACTAGATTCTGGACAACTAACGTGTTTAATGGCAAAAAGATAAGTAATGGGTCATCAAAGCAACATTTCCCATTTTCGAGGGCAAGGGTTTTTTGCACAAAATAAATACAAGGGATAAATAAACAATTCACTTCTGAGCAGATGCTATGAGACAACATAAGGCAAGAATATGTCGCCTTCTCTTTTGTCAAAGCCCCAAACCGAAGCTTCACCGGTTTCTGCCTTATCTCATTTGTAGGGTATACCATGCACAGATCTCTTTGAGTAGCAAATGAGGTGATAGAAGTAGGGAGACCAAGTAACAATTTAATAACAACTATGTTCTTCTGCTTGAAGGCTATCTGTATCCTCTATTGCCCAGACTCCAGATCCATATGTTACTTTAGCTTTAGCCTTATACAAATACATTTTAACACGATTTCAGTGGCTCTATGTTAAATGCCTTAGCAAATCGGAACACACCTCTGAGAGCCTGAGCCATTTTAAATTTTTCTTGTTCTATGTATTATGTGCCTTGCAGTGTTCATGTATTAGTGCTACCTGTAAGGAAGGCATGGTATCAAAGCAAGACATGCACAAGTGATCACAGTTCAAGGGAGTTCATCAGGGGTGTGAAAAACGCCTATCTGAACCTAAATCTAAGATGGGAGCAAGCTACGACCATCAAATAATAGAGGGGGGCGCTGTTGCGCACATAGAAAATGGCCGCCTAAACCCGTCGCTCCTCCATCACCTCATGATCCTGTGCTGGAAGATCCGTTCATAGGCCGTCTAGAGGGCTGAAACCTGCTGTAGCGGTTGCCAGTGAACTTATCCACAACTTGTGAAAATCCGGGCCCGCTGCGGTACCGGACTCCTGAGATCTGGCTGTCAACAAATCCGCCGACGTGAGCATCGGTGTCATGCCGACGCGTGCACCAGGGGAACCTACCCGGAGGCCGTGGTTGCTGAGCGCTGCGGGCCGCGAGTGGGTGGAGTCTATGCTGGAGGCCCGCGCCCGGCCCTGCTGTCTGGCCAGCTCTCTTCACAAGGTGGCGGTTGGAGACGCCTGCCGATCCTGTTGAAGCCCCAGCTCTAATCTGCCCTCTGCTCCGACCTGCTTGACACTTGCCTCCCCTTGATCCCGGAGTTTCATGGCTCCCGCCCACACATAGACCCGCAGGCGGCGGAGCTGGACAAACAAGTAAGCGGCCGGTGAGAGGTGGGAGGGGAGACGCGGTGTGCCGGTCCTGCCGTGTTTCAACACATTAAGAGCTTTTCTACGCTGGATGCCCCCGGCAAACATTTCATTGAGATCCGCTAATCTGGGGCTGCGGTCCTCCTGATCTCTGCCCACCTCTTTAGGTCTCTAAACACTCTGTGAGGCCGATTGGAACACACCGGGCAGCTTGGCGTGCTCAGCTCTCTTTTGATTGAAGTGGTGCCTCGCTGCCGCCTTACTGCAGCTATGCGGCCCTACTTGATAATCCCTGCAAGCTTGGCCAAACCTCATGGTTCTCCTGTACGGACGGTGCCGCTTGGAGGTGCGCTGGCCCTCGTCCACAGTCCGAGGTTTGGACCCTCCTGAGCTCTTTTGATACACTCAATATACACACGCGACTTGCCGTGGGCATGGGGGAACCAAGTAAGTCAAACAGGGCATCCAAAACCCCCGCCGGCAGGAAGAAGGGCCCTATGGACACGTTTACCAACACGGCTAGTCACGCTGTGACGCTGGACACACATCCGGACGAGGGCGCTCAGGGCGAGCAGGACGTGGTGGACAGAGAAGATAAATTGACCGCACTAGTACAGAACGGATTCCTTGCAGTGAACAGTAAGCTGGATGAAATAGTTGCCACCATCGGCTCCTTGAGAGCCAGAATAGACAAGGAAAGTGCGCGTGTCACGGAGATGAGAGCAGGATAAGTGTGAACGAAGATACTATTGCCCACCACAGTCGAGATATATCCTACATCAAAGACACGATGAACAAACTACAGAGCAAATGCGAAGACCTCGAATCCAGGTCGAGGAGGAACAATGTCCGTATGGTCGGAGTGGCGGAATCCTTCAGCAGGGGCCAAATGGAGAAAAATGTGGAGGAATTTTTCAAAACCCTATTCGTGCCTGAATCGCTCTCTGAACATTTCCTGGTGGAGAGGGTGCATCGTTCTTTAGCACCGGTACCCAAACCAGGAGCCCCGCCATGTACAATAATCGCCCGCTTTCTGAATTACAGAGACAGGAATACAATCCTTCGGTTGACACGGGAGGCTGGTACATTGCAATATGAGGGGAACCGTATACATATATACCCAGATTTCTCCGCCTCTGTCCAGGCAAATAGACGCTCTTATGTACGGGTTAAGAAACTCCTTAGAGCACGACAGATCCCGTACGCCTTGATGTTCCCAGCCAAAATGAGAATTCAACATGCAGGAAGAGCAGACTTTTTTGAAAACCTGTCTGAAGCCCAGTCTTACATTGAGTCCTCTATTCCCCTCCCTCCAAGGGGGGAACGACCTGCGCTGAACAATAGAGCCCGGCCGGCGGACTAAGATTTGAGCAGTCTACTTATCTGGTTGCAACTGGTATGGGCACTACTTCAGGGTCCCTGGTAAATTGATACAAAAGATGGCCATCTTCTGTGTTTGGTGATGATGTGAGCCGGGGATGGCGGTCATGTGAGGCAACATGACTACCCTGGGAATGTTCCACAAGGTGAGGGACAGACATCGTCAAGTTGGGGGAGACGATGAGGGTGGTGGGTGGGATGGGGAGTTTGGAGTGGGTTGTTGTCAATGCAATATCCCATGGTTTAAATTGGGGAAAGCCCCCCACAGTATGGCACCTTGCCCTGGGAGGACTATCGGGGGATCTGGTTATAGTTTATTGGTTAAACAAGTGGTCTGTGAGATTCTGACACAATTCATGTTATTTGAAAGATACATCCAAGAGGTTGGAGATGCTATTCGAACATTTCTACGTAAGACTTGGACCACGCCTTAAGGGTTAAACTGTTGTCATGGAATATAAGGGGACTGAATAATCGGTTGAAGACTAAAAAGGTTGGAAATTATATTGTCAGACATGGCGCTCAAATTGGTATGCTGCAAGAAACGCATACTGTTGATACTGGCAATGAGTGCATACTTCCCGGCTGGGGCAAATCCAGGTTTTGTACAAACTACTCATCTCAGTTCAGGGGTGTCGCCACGCTCATACATCCAAATCTGGGATTTTGCCCCGATGGCCATAAGTTAGATCCCCTTCGTAGATATGCTCTGGTGTGGGGCTCGATTGCAGGATAGCGGATGCTACTGGTAAACACATATGGCCCGAACATTGATGACCCCGCTTTTTATACTAATGTATACCAATTGCTATCTTCCATTGATATTCCTATTATAGTCTGGGGTGGGGACTTCAACATCGCTATGGATCCTAAACTGGACAGATCCAGCACGGTTGTTAGGGCACCAAGTAGGGCTATTCTAACGTTGCGACATGTCCTTTCCCACCTCTCTCTCGATGATGCCTGGCGAGTGATGCACCCGAAAGGGAGGGCCTACTACTCTACGGTTCACGATTCCGAGTCCAGAATTGATTATTGGTTTGTTTCCCCCACTATGCTTGCTGTAACAAAGTCATGTGAGATACTTCCCCGTGCACTGTCTGACCACTCCCTGATAACACTTGAGGTTGCAATTCAAAACTGCCCTAGATCTCCCAGAAGATGGAGGATGCCCGGGGGGTTGCTGAGTGACTTTGGGGTGGTGGAGGGGCTACACACCGAAATTGCAGAGTTCCTCGAAATCAATATGGGCTTGGTTGATAGATGTTCCACGGTATGGGAATCCTTTAAGGTCTGGGCTAGGGGGACGCTTCTATCCAAATCCGTGGGTCTCCTGAAAGGGGTTAGGGCTGAGGGCGAACTGGGGAAACTTGAGCACGAGTACGCTCGTAAACATGATAAGACCATATTAGCTGGAATCCAACAACATCTCCAGGAATTTGGCAGACTAGCTGCTAGGGAAGTACAATACATGGTGGCCCCGGTCCAAGCCCGTAAATATGGTGAAGGTAACAAAGCAGGAAGAACACTGTCTAAATTACTGAAATAAGACAGGCACCCTAATCGAATTACTAGTATACAAACGTCTGGTGGAGAGGTTGTGCTGAATGAGAGTGGGATCAATGTTGAGTTTGCTCAATTTTATCAACAGCTGTATAGCAATAAAGACACTAAGACGATCACGGAAATAAGGGCATACTTGGAGACGCTGATAATACCGAAACTCCCTGAAGAGACCCGCCTGACAATGGACCAATCTCTCACTACTGACGAGCTTGCTGAGGCGATTAAAGACTTGGCATCCAATAAAACCCCAGGGCTAGACGGCCTGGGAGCTGAGTTTTACAAGGAATTTAGTGCAGAACTCGTTCCATTGTTATTGCGGGTTTGGGAGGAATCCCTCCAATGTAAAATACTGCCCCCTTCCATGAGAGAGACCCTGATAACTGTTCTCCCCAAACCGCGCTGCCCGCTCCAGGACATGTCGTCATATAGGCCACTATCTCTTATCAACACAGATGCTAAGATATTTGCCAAAGTACTGGCCAGTAGACTTCTGCTGACAGTTCCTACACTTGTACACCCTGACCAGAATGGGTTTATCCCCACTAGATCTACGGCTCTTAACCTCCGTAGGCTCTTTGGTATTATGGCCCAAATAGACCCGGGCAGAAACGCTGTAGCCGTATCATTAGACGCGGAAAAGGCCTTCGATTCTGTGTCATGGGCCTACTTGCTGGCAGTGCTAGAGGCATTTGGTGTTGGCCCTAACTTCATTAGATATGTGGAATTACTCTACACACAACCTGGGGCGCGGGTATTGACCAACCAGTCAATTTCGGATTTGTTTCTATTGGGAAGGGGCACCAGGCAAGGCTCCCCATTCTCGCCCATACTATTTGCCTTGACAATAGAGCCAATGGCTATAGCGGTCCGACTGCGACACTCTAACAGGGGCATCAACCTTAAGGGGGCTACTCAGCTTATCTCGCTATACGCCGATGACACGCTTCTATATATTCGTGAACCGGAAAACAACTTAGCACCTATTATGACAGAGATTCAAGAATTCACTGCACACTCGGGGTACTCCATAAACAGAGACAAGTCGGAAGTTTTCCCCCTCACACCGTCAGCTGGCCGTCCCGGCTCCATGTGTGGTTTGAAGTGGTCTGGGGAGTCCATCCGATATCTGGGGATACTTGTCTCACGTGGGAAACACACGCTGTACACAGACAACTACGATGCCACACTACAGGCCTTGAAGACTAAATTGCTGTTATGGGACCGCCTGCCGATGTCCTTGCATGGTAGGGTAGCAGTCCTAAAAATGATAGTCCTGCCCAAATTATTATACCTATTTGTGAACATCCCGATATGGCCGGGAAGACCCTTCTTTAATAAACTCAGATCCATGGCAACAACCTTTCTTTGGAATGGGAAGACTCCAAGAATAGGGTGGGAAAAACCAACTGAACCATACTCCGCAGGCGGCTTGGCAGCATCTAACTTTGAACTTTACTATTATGTTTCCCAGGCCCAGTTCTCGAAATATTGGTATTCCAAGGACGAGGGTCCCCCACATTTGGAGGTAGAGGAGCTCACCACATCCCCCACGAACAAACAGTCCGTAATCTTTGATGCACACTACAGGGACTCATGCGACTTCAACCCGGTGAGCTGTACAATTGGTGCATGGAAAGATATATTTAAAAGACTGGGTGTACTGGCCCCGTATAACCCCGAGGTTTCCCTCTGGAACTACCCTAACATGATACCAACACACGACACCAGCCTACGAGAGGCCTGGGATCCCAGTGGAGAGATGAGACTGGGAGATATGTTTATAGATGGGAAGTTTGCGACCCTTCAGCTGATCATGGGGGCTTATCCTGAACAAGTTTTGAAACACTTAGAGTGTAATACTATCTATATGTTTTTACCGTAGGAATTGAATTTTGGAAGAAGTAGTATCATTTAGCCCTGAAGATGGAATGTCAGAAAAGTCCGAAACGCGTTGGCAACACATTGATAAATCTGGATACTATTTTGTTTTGTTGACTATAACTAGGAAATCTGTTTGACTACTTTTCTTGTTGCTACTCTAAAAATTAGTTATTTTTTGTTGTCTTTGGGTCTTTGTGAATTTATGTACATAAAGAAACGAACCTTATGTATTTATGAATAAGATGTCGTTAACTGTACAAATTAAGGATCTTGACGAATTTTGAAAGTGAAAAAAATGTTTTGGTTTGATTAAAAACAACCCATGAAGGGTCTCTTTACTTTCCCAAAAGTTGTATTGGTTTACATCAATTAATTAATATAATTATTGTAAATTTCTGTGAAGTGAACTTAGAAAGATAAACACAACTGCTTGGCAACCTTATCGGGTAGCAGCGATCACACATCTGACCACTCTATTTACCCTACCAACTGTGAACCCTAGATAAAAGAGATCAACACCTTTAGCTAAACTCAGAATCGCAAGCAGTGGAAGCTTTATCGGAGCTCACGTGCCTGCCACATTTACATGTTTTGGGATTATATTCCCTTGGGAGTGCACTAAGGGTTGGCAGGTAGTAATACATGCCTCTCTCTTTCCAGGCTCTTGGTGGGGGCCCACTTAGGACACTGCAGTACTATCGTATGAAATCGGCTTTCCAGAAGTGCTGGGCGTCTTTCCCTGATGAACCCCCTACGCACCCATGCGTGCAGATGATAACAGCGGGCGACCAACTGGGGGTGTCCAGTTTGTACACTGTAACACAGGCACACACACCCTCGACCAACCTGAGCAAAGGTAAATGGGAGAGTGATCTCCAAATCCCTATAGACGATAAGACCTGGGAAAGGTACTGTTCCCTTACCAAGAGTTTCCCTGGATGCTGGGCTATGCCTTATAAAGTTTAAAATCATAAACAGATTACACTATACACCGGCCAAGATAGCAAAGTTTGTTCCAGATAGTGCAGGCGAATGCCCCAAATGCAAGGCGGATCAGGCTGGTTCATTTCACATGTACTGGGGCTGTCGGGTCGTGGCTGGCTTCTGGAGGGAGGTGGCGGAGTTCCTTGAGGAGGTTACACAAATCCCCCCGGCATTGACCCCACAGAAATATTTATTCAGAGATATCAGCAAGTGCTCTGAAACAACCAGAAGACTATTTAATGTCTCGTGCGCATTTGCCAAAAAATGCATACTACAACAATGGAAAAATGCTGCGCCACCCACTGTAAAGCAGTTCCTCCGGGAATTGACATATGTGAACGAGGCTGAAGAACAATTTGTCCTCACCCGCCCATCGGCCAGTAGGTCTAAAGATATTTGGGGGCCCTTCAGAATGTTTTTGTGTGATATGATCCCCGATGAAGATGAAGCTTTGTAAATGTACCACCTTGATGAGATGTATGATATCTGTACCGATTTTCTATTTTGCCATGTTTATTTCTAGCTTTAAGGTAAAGCTGTAACTGTGTTATGTATCTTCTGGACCACTAATAAAAAGAGTGTTAAAAAAAGAAATATAATAATGGAGTTCCAGTGAAGTCTATTCAAATAAAAAGGGCCTATTCTAAAAAAAATAAAACTGCTGCCAATCCTTACCGCTATAGTCCACATAGTGTGGGATAATGCTCACAAAAAGAAAGAAGTGTTCACAAAATGAAAGGTCAGGATATTTAGGCGGTTGGCCTCCCTGGCCCACATTTTTAGCGCAGAACAAGGCAGGTCACTCGAGCACAGCACACTCTTAGGCTTCTTTGGCACAAGGTCAAAGTTCCTTTTACCAACATCAGGGCCTTCTGGGTCTTATGTTCTCTTTTATTCAAAGTCTCTTGAGGGCCTGATGTACAAGAAACCAATAAAAGTTCCTTTCCCAATATTTAAGTCGTCCAATTCACTCTTCACCCTGGACCCCCCTCAGCCGACTCAGGTCCTATTTTCACAATCAGCTTCCCTCAGTAGGGTTCAGACCACTTTTTGTCCACAGGCATCCCTCATTCGGCTTCACATTAGCCACATCAATATCTTTTCGGGTGTGTTACTCTTCACTTAGGATCCCCCTCTTCCGTGCTCAGACCTGTAAGGAATTCATGGTGGCAACAATAAAGACAGACACATGTGATCACAGTTCAAGGGTGTTGATTAAACTGTATAATGGGTGTGATAAATGCCTATTCTAAACCTAAATCTAAGATGGGAGCAAGCCACAACCATCAAATAATAATAACACCTAGTGAAATCAAAAAGGGCCCATACTAATAAAAAAAACTATTGCCAATCCTTACCACTATGTTTACAAAATAGTGTGGGATAATGTTCACAAGAAAAGAAAGAAGTGTTTGCAAAATGATAAGTCAGGATGGTAAAGCTGGGTTCTCCATTCCCCATGTTTTTAGCATGGGACTAGGCAGGACTCTTAAACACAGCACACTCCTGGGCCTCGCCAGCACAAGGTTACAGTTTGTTTCCAAAAAATCAGGACTTTCTGTGGCCATGTCTCTTTCACACAAAGTCTCTTGCCTCAGAGGACCTGATGTGCCACAATCAACAAACAAGTGATTGACTCACAGTAAGTTATTAAATGGTTCAGCCTTTCCAGTTTATTTTCAACTAGACAGAAATGACAAAGTTTGTCCGTAATAAGGGAATTTGTTTCCAGGCATTGAAAAATGTTTAAACATAAACTTCAAAAATAATCTTCTGATCGGAGGTGAGGGGGTAGATATCAAATAGATATTACATATGCATGCATTTATTTATTTATTGTGTGTTTGCAATGCGCTTATACATCAAGTAAATTGTTTTTCAAAGCACCCACAGGGCAGCAGGGAGGGAACAAGGGAATGAAAAACATATACAACAATGAAAGAACAAGGAGGAGTTACTAGGTCTTGTGAGCATTCAGAATGTGCAAGTGCAGAAGAGATAGATGGGGTGATGGGTTGGGGGATAAGTGCAAGGTGTTCCAGGAGGGAAGTGCTAGGTGGCAAGCAGCTGTACGTACCTAGGAGAGTGGTCAGCTGATTATAGGTAAAATAAGTGCAGGCCTGTGGTGGAAAGGCCAGTGGGTGCAGGCAAGTGCTGGGAGCGGGTGGAGGCTGAAGGTGATTGGGTGTGTTGGGTCAGGGCCCAGGCAGGCACATAAGGGCCCTGTTTGCCAATCTCAGTAACTGTGGGATATTAGCAAAGGAGGGATGAAGGAAAGGAGGACATGAAAAGTAAAGTCTTGAGGAGCTTCTTAAATTTGAGGAGATCTGGCTCAAGATGAAGAGAAAGTGGGAGGCTGCTCCACCGAAGGGAGCCTACAGAGGAAAGAGATTGACCACCTACTTGCTGTTCAGCAAAGTGCTTAACACACAGTGAGGTGGTGCTGGAGATCTGGAGGGAGCGTATTTAGTGAGATCAAGTTGCAAATAGCGTGGTCGCCGGCCCCAGACAGCCTTATGGATGATGCAGAGGATTTGAACTTTATCCTTGCAGCAACCGGGAGCCAGTGGAGATTTTGTAGGGCTAGAGAGATGCAGTCCCCGGGCTTGAAGCCAAAGATAAGTCTTGCAGCCCTAATTTGGACTAGCTGGAGGGGTCGTAGAAATGAAGCGGGTAGATTAAGGAAAAGGCTATTGAAGTAGTCTAGCCTGAAGAAAACCAGAGCTCTAGAGACATTGAGCTTCTGGGGGAAGAGAGGAAAGGAAGAATTCCTTTGAGGAGGTAGAGTTGAAGGTAGGACTTCTTGGCAAGGTCCTGAATGTGAGGGGGGAAGGAAAGAGAGGAGTCGAATATGACTCCCAGGTTTCTGGCGTCAGATGAAGGAGACAGGGGGGAACCCATAGAGGATGGCCTGAGTGAGGGGCAGAAAGAGGGGGAAAG
The DNA here is from genome assembly GCF_040938575.1 of Ambystoma mexicanum. NCBI lineage: Eukaryota > Metazoa > Chordata > Amphibia > Caudata > Ambystomatidae > Ambystoma > Ambystoma mexicanum. The sequence goes on from NC_090936.1 coordinate 941,019,383, forward strand.
AGTTCCAATAGGAACAATATCAGTCTTGCTGCTTTTGAGGCAGAGATCACTTTGAGTGCACCATGACTGAATGGCAGATTAGGAATGATGGAGGGAGTAAGAAGAGGGTCAGAGGGAAGTTTGAAGAAGAGTTGTGTGTCATCAGTGTAACACTGAAAGTTAGGGGAGAAGGTGGAGATGAGGTGTGCAAGCTGGGCAAGATAGCTGCTAAATAGCCAGGGGAGAGGTTGAAGCTCTGGGGGACACCCAGATGGAGATAGAAGTGGGGGGTGAGAAAGAGCCCAGAATAACCTGTGATTGACGGTCATTGAGGAAGGAGGTCAGCCAGTCCAGTGCCTCTCCGAAATACCTCGGGTATCATGGAGTTGTTTTATGAGAATGGAGTGGTTGACCAGATCAAATGCAGAGTAAAGAGCAAGTAGAATGAGAACAGCTGGATAGTTGAAGAGATGCAAGCAGTTCCTCACTGGTGTTCGGAAGAGCAGTTTCCGTGCCTCTGGATGCACTGAATCAATATTGATGGTCATGGAGGCAACCAACACGTTCAGTGTGCTTGTTGAGTTGGCGGAAGACCAGCTTCTTTAGCTGTTTCTCAAGGAAGGGGGTGAAAGATATGGGGTGGTAGTTGGCTGGACAAGAGGGGACTGCAGAAGGTTTTTTTCAGGACGGGTCGAACAAGGGAGTGCTTGATGGAGGAGGGAAAAGATGAAGTAGCAAAAGAGTGGTTGCAGAAGTCAGCAAGTGCAAGGGCAAGAGAACCAATGTTGTCCTTAATGGTTTTTGAAGAACAGGGGAAAACCTGTTTGGAGGAGACCTTCATGGAGCGGACAACTCTGGTGAACTCATCAGGTGTGAATGAATGATATAATTAGTTTCATTTGGCATAAACATTTTTTTATGTCTGTTAAAAGATCATTTCCCTTCAGTATAGGCATAGGATGACATAAAAGACCTCTGTCTTATCCTTACACATTTTACCATCCTTTTATACTACTTACATTTTTCCATTGTATACATTAGTTTCTCTATAAAATGTCAACAATTCTTTCCATACCATTTACTAATTTTCATCATATTTGAGAACCTGCTTATTTCAATTACATAATTTCATCTTCGTTTTGAAAACAAAGATGTTCCAAAAATAGTAAATATCTGTAGTGAGCTAGTTTCAGTAAAGAAAGCAAACCTAATTCTAATCAAATAGTTTCTTCTATGTTATATCTAACTACAGATGTTTTTGATTTGCCAACAAGCTCAGCACCAAATAAAAGGCTTGTGTCCATTGTCCCTCTTAATGCCTTTATACAAGTTTCCAGGACATGACACTCTTGTTAAACATTGAATCTCAGTGGTGCTCGTGCCATCAAGGCATATTCTTGAGCTATGAGTTTCTTTTTATTTCTTCCACAAGGATGATTTCTGCTTGATTTCCACCAATTGACTCATTTATTGTAGAGTAACCTTTATTTCCAAAAAATATATTTTTGGATTTAGTGTTGTTAAAAGTCAATTTGTTAATCATTCTGTAATCTTCCATGGCCTTCAGCGTGTGTTGAAAACCAAAACTTGTATAGCTCAACAAAATTAAATGATCTTTATTTCTTAAAATGTTTTGACACTAACATAGAGGGAAAAGTCTCTGCTCTGGATTGGACCCTCTGGTCCTATCCAGAGAGTCTCAGAGCACCTTAGAAGGTTCAAAAGGTGGGAGGTGAACCACAAGTTACAAAATATTTTTAGGATAGGATGAGAAGATTAGAATAGACAAGCAATAGCTGCAGAGGTTGAGGGGCTGGATTATGTGTGAGAAAACCGGAATCTTTGGAGGCTCTTTTGGAAAGTGGTCATGGGGTGCAGTGTGGATGTGTAGTGGTAGCGTTCCAATGGGTAAAGTATTGTTTCTTTATGCTTGTTAGTTTGACAACCGAAATGTGTAGACGATGCTGGCTTGCTTGTGGAATGAAGTGCTGATACAGTGCTGCCCAGATAGGGGTGGGGGTGAATCTACCAGTTGCGTGAATAATAGGGCATCCTCGGTAGGGCATTATTGAGGGCTGCGCACTAAGTGCCTTGAGCACCTACACAGCCTGATGCACTAGGGTATTGAAGGGGGACGAGGTGCTCAAGGGGTGACCTGGGGGGCTGCGTGATGCACACGCTCATGAGCATTGAATGGGTGTCAATACATGTATTGAGAGAGGTGAAAATGACAAGTGAGTAGACTTATTGGGGAGTGTCCAGACAGACCCAGCACAACAGGTCAAAAAGACAATGGGCCTCATTCTGAGTCCAGTGGTAACCCTTCCTGTGCTACCGGCGGGTTGCCATCAGACTTAGAATAATTTACCGGCACCTGACTTCCTGGTAACACCAGGGGATTCCAAACCCAGCGGTCCGGGAAGTCAGGCACTGGCAAATTGTAAGTCGCCATTCCGTTACAGTCCTATCGGACTCTATGGGAATGAGGACCACGGAAGCACTGGCACCATTTCTACCAAAGCCGGTGCTTCTATGACAGTCTGCCTACCATGGCCACTGTGCCTGGCAGGGTCATACCTGTTGGGCACAGCGACTCCGGCAGGCAGACTTGTACTTTGCCGGTCCGGAAAAAATGGTGTTGGTAAACTTACCGGCACCGTTGTTTCAGGACTGGCAAAGTTATAATGAGGCCCAATGATGATGACCTTCATTGCAGAGAGGTGGGGGAAGAGGCACACAAACAGACTGTTCCCACGAGACGGCCTGAGTGGGGAGCAGAACCAGTTGATACACACAAGGTCAGCCTGCCGGGACCACGGTGAAATTCGATGCACAGAAATATTTCTGGGAAGGTGCAAGCAAGGCATGATCTGCAGTTTTAAACTACCCATCGGCAGGTAGGCCTGGAAGAAAAGATGTGGGGCGAGGGTTGATATTGAAAGGGGTCAATCAGAAGGTACTTTATGGTGTCTATGAATAGCAAAATGTATGTTGTGTTTTCGCTGATGTCTGTGAAGCACCTCATTGGTCAGATGCCGTTTGAAAACCTCCCTACCCACAAGCTCAGGATGTCTTGATGTTTTCCTCAGTGCGTGCTGACCAATGGCATGTGAATAAATTCCCAGAGGTGAACATGATTGTGTAGCATGTAGTAACAACAGACAATTGGGGTGGAGTGGGAAGGTATGTGGCACCACAGGGGAGGTGATAATCCTCAGGGGGAATGTTTGCGCCAATCTTTGCTTACTAACCCATGTTCATCTATAAGGGATTGACTTAACCCCACCAATCACCTTTGTGCAAAGTCCAACAACTCGTAACTTGGAGTGTACCTGTTTCTCACTATGCTAATATGGTTTTCGCTGTATAAAAGATTCGGCCACAGTGGGCGGTGTTGTTGGCTTTCATCAACCAGTTTTGTTCCAATGTGATGTTTGATATGTGCTTACCCAGCCGTAACAAACAGCTTTACACCTTGCCTGGTGTACGCTCCTTTTTTAACTATGTTTGGTACATTGCTGGTTGTGAGCTAACGGAGAACCCCAATACACTTGTCTGGTGTCTGTGTGGGTGATTTGTGTCCATTTGTTGTCAATGTAAGATGGCGTTTTGAGGTGGATGACTTTGAATACAATGCAGCATCCTTTTGAGGGAATTCTCTGGGGTACCGAATGCCAGTGGAATTAACCGAGAGTGGCTTGCGGTGGCAGGGTGATTTTGGGGAAGTTTTGTGAGGAGAGCATTACTGAAGTCCAGCTTGCACAAAGTCAGTGCGTGGACTGTGGTGTGAAACCCGTGATGGCAAGGATGTAGCTTATCTTGCCTAGTAGGTGTAGTTGTAGTTTGCATGTTTTGGTAACATCAACTACGAGGTTGGTCAAGCAAAGGTGGGGCTTGGGGGTGGGAGAAGTAAGGGATTTGGCAGGTGTGAAGAGAGATATTTGTGGGATATATGTGGCGAGCCATCCACATGGTGATGGTGGAGAGACAACTTTTGAAGTTGTATAGTTGTAAAGAGAATGAGATTTGAAAAAATACTTGCATGTTTTCTGCCTATTGGTGGACATGGACATTGTGTTTGTTAAAGGTCTGTCTGAGGGATTCTACACATGTTTTGAAAAAGAGTGGAGACAGGGAGTACCCTTGCAGACCATGCATTTGACTGGTGTGAGGATTCGATCTATAAGGGGCATGGAGACAAAGTGTGTTCTGTCAGTGAGGAAGGAGGAGACCCTATTAAGGATGGTGCCTGACATTTTAATTTTGTGGGATAGAGTCTTGTGGTGTGAAAAATGGTGTCAAGGCATGCAGAGAGGTTGAGGATTACAAGTAGTAATGTGTCAGTGCTGATATGAAGGTCATCAAGGATGTGAAGTGTAACAGTCTTGGTCCTGAGTCCAGGTCAAAAGCATATTGAAATAGGTTGAGGATGCTGTTTGTGGTAATGTGTTGATGCAGTTGGGTTCTGATTAAGTGTTCCATGATTCTCACGAGTGATAGCAATATAGTGAGTGGGTGCTAGTTTTCTGGGAGTGTGGGGTCCATAGATGGTTTTTTGAGAAAGAGGAGATGTGTCCAGTTTTGAGTGTGCAGGGTTGAGACAGAAGGTGATGACTTTGAGTTAGTGTGGCGCAAGGGCGGTGATGAAATTGGATACAGCTTGAAATAGGCATGCCTTTTCCAGTACATGTGCAGTTTTTGTTTGGTCCATGAGGGTGATGAGGACGTCTCTGTTGATGGATTGGAATGCGTCCCATATGTTGGAATGCTAGGGAGAGCAGGGTCAGAGTGGGCGAGCAGAAAGAAGAGCTTGTCTGATGCTGTGCATTTTAGAGCTGATGCAGTCCATGAGGGTGTTGAATATTGAAGTGGATGGGGGTATGGAAGGTGTTGGTGGTGGATTGGAGAGGGACTTTACAAGGTTAAAACATGTCTGTGTTATCCTGGTGGTGGATTTGATTTCTTGGAGGTAGTGTGTGGCTTTGGCATTACATAGGTATGTTTTATATTTGTTGCAACAGTGTTTAATGGTTCCCTTGTGGCATGGCATGGTTTAATTACTCAATCTCTTTCTAGGTGTTTACCTTGAAAGAGAGGCGGGAACTGTTGAAACATGGTTTATGGTGGTGATTTCTGGGTTTTTGTAATTTGTGGTGGCTATTTTGGCAAATGTCTGTGTGATGTTGGTGGTTTAATGGTTGAGGAGATTGGAGGGATGTGTGTGTATGTGTGTGAGAGGGGAAGCAGAGGCAGGTAGGCATGTGCATGTAATGTTTGCTTTGTCTGGCTGGAGGATAAGAAGGATGTGCGGCAGGTGGGGGATCTTGTAGGGTAAACTGAGAGTGAAGGGAATGGCAAAGTTGTCAGACCACAAGAGCCAGATTTGATGTTCCATCAGGTCTACTTGAAATTAAAAGGACATGGGTGTTCTCAGCTATGTGCTTGGTGTGTGGGGTAGGTGATGCATTGTGTGAGGACCTAGAATGTGAGTGGAGTGAGGATACTGTCAGGGACATCATTTCACCAAAATGCCAGGGGTAGCAGAAGTGATGCATCATGACCCTTGACCTCTGATGACATCACAGAAAGTGATGTCATTTGACCCCACCCCCAAGTACCATCATGGGAAGTGATGGCACACAACCTTTAGATGCGTCTAACACATGTGTTTCCAGGCGCTCTCATTTCAGCCGGATATAAGAACCAAGGCACAAAGGGAGGTGTGATTTGTCCATGGTCACAGATTTGGGGAATGTCATTTTTCAGTTTTGACATGTGGATTATATATAAAACATATATAATGCAGTACTTCCAGCAGGGTAACCTAAATCTCCAACACCGGCTACAGCTAGTATGTGAAACATCTATAGATCAATGGTCACAGAAGTACTTGCTTTCTGTGGCATTTATGCGTTAAACAAGCTGAAAAAGCACTGACCTGGGGAGGCTTGCTCTGTCTATTTACCCAGGAGCGAAATGCTGCACGAGCAAGGCCTGAAAATTAAACCATTTACCAGGATTTAGTATCAACAAAATTCCCTGGTTATAAATGTATCTATGAATCAGCTACCACTACAATAGAAGGAATCTATTGTGTGGGTGTAAACTGAGGCCATCTGTCTCTGTGTGCATTTATCTTTAAGTTATGTGACAAGCAACCATATGTTCTCCCCCCACAACCCAGAGCCGAACATAACACCCTAATGTCCTAGGCTTTGATACATGGCTCGTCTTCAATCTGTTTTAACATGGTGAGCTGTGGGGACTGTGAGCTTCACTTCCCTCATGAGGTGGGGCTCAATGCATCTAAGATTTTCAGAGGTCTATGTGCGAGCTGCGTTATTCAATGGACCCCCCCCCGTACTAGCCCCATGGATGAACCTTCCACAAAGCCATTTCCAAGAAGGAGCTTGAGTAGGGTGGGTGGATAACTCTCACGTCTGAGACTCTGTGTCCAGCGCTTATTTTCTTAAACAGTGTTGGACCAGAGTTTGCGCCCCCTCTCAATAATTCACATCACACTTGAATGCATACAAGGTGAGTAAAGTCCAATCAGTGACATAGCACAAAATGTGCCCCCCCCAAACTCCTTAACAAAGCACAGGGCACACCACACCGCGGGCTTGCCAGACCACCACGTGTGTGAAATGTCCATGAAGATTATGCTGCTGAAGGGGCATGCACTACTCCAAGTGAAGTGGAAGAAAGAAATATGTTATTTAATCAAAGATTAAATGTTTCACCTAGCATAGAAAGAAGGTGGCGGTTCCTGGTCCCCAAATATACCAGCCACCAGTGGTGGTTGGTGATCTGTTTTATTAGAGGGTATCAGGTAATATTATCCCATATATATGGTCGCCGTATATAATATTGCGGGGAAAAGATTGTGGAGATATTATATGGGTGACCATATATATAGGGACAGGGGCAGGAAAAAAAAAAAGTTAAAAAAAAGGGTTTGGGGATTGCGGGACTGTCCCCCGCATGTTCCATGCAATAATGTCCCCACAAAAAACTGCAATTTTTCAGCGATATTTTTGCATGGCGATATTTTTGAAGGGACATTATTACATGGAACCTATTAGAGGGTGTAAATATTTGACACAAGTATGCAATTGAGACCGAGCATAGAGAGTAGGCCTAAACTAACAAAACTGAGTTTGGGGGATTCTTCCATCTACCATGAAAAAATGTTTTGAATAATGTGGCAAAATTGTGCAAAATTTGGGTAAAAGGCCAGACAGTTTGCATTCGGTTTTGTAGGGTATAGGTTAAATCATGAAAAAAGTACAATGCATGCAAGTCACCAACAGTGCACAATCACATTTCCCAATGCATTATCATGCTGGTCCCTACAATATATGCCTGTATAATAAACATTTTCATGCTGGCTGTTCCCATACATTTCCATGCTGGTTCCATTTGTATTTGTAGAGCACACTTACAGCCCACTGGCATCGCGGTGCTTGGAAGTAGATGAAAGGAAGCTTAGATGTTAATACAGTGATACAGTCTTAGTTACAGGCATGTTATGTAAGCAGATGATAACATGAGGCTTAGGATTGACGGGTCAAAAAAATAGTCTGGTTTTAATGGCTTTGCCGATTGCCAGATGGGAGTCAATCATCCTAAGGTGGGCGGGAAGGGACTTCCAGAATGAGGCGGCCATTGAAGGGAAGCTAGTGCCACCTGCGTGCACTCTTCTGCTTTTTGGAGTGGAGATCAGGTTGGTGTAAGCCACTCTAGTAGGCCTTTGAGAGGAGAGTTTCTGAATTCTGGAAACCAGGTAGGGAGGTGCTAGGTCATGGAGGCATTTATGCGCGAATGAGAGGGTTTTGAAGATTATCCTTTCTGCACCTGCCTTCTTGTGGTAGAGATATGGTCCCTCCTAGAGATCCCAGTGGCAGCCCTGAGTGTGTTGTTCTGGACCACTTGTAGTTTGGCAATGTTTTTGCCGGAGGTCCCTGCCAGGAGAGCATTGCAGTAGTCAAGTCGTGAGCCGATGATTGGCCTAGCTATGGTGAGGCAATTGGGCAAATAAAGGAAAGGTCTTGCTGCATTAAGTAGTTTGGAGAAATAGGCCGATGAAGAAACAATGGCGCTGATTTGTCTATCCATGGTCAAGTCTGAGTCAAGGTAAATGCCAAGTGTTTTGATCATTTGGGAGACGGCAATCGGAATGTTGTCAACAGCGAAGAGTGCAGTATTGATTGCCTAGTTTGCTGAGGATGGAGGGGGATGCAATCAGCAGAAGTTCTGTTTTTTCGCTGTTGAGGCATAGCCAATTCTGGGTCATCCATGATTGGATTTGAGAGTAAGTTGAGTTGAGGGTGATGCTGTCGGCCTGGTAGTCACCCGAGAGGCGGATAAGTACCTGTGTATCATCTGCATAATTTGTATATGAGATGCCCAATGCGTCCAGCAATCTGAATAGCGGCCTGGTAAACAGGTTGTACAAGGTGGGTGAAATGCAGGACCCGTGTGGAAATCCACATTTGATAAGGCTTGGGGTGTCACAGGCTGAGTCGGAGAAGACTTTCATAGCCCTATCTTGTAGGAATGAAGTGATCCAGTCACACGAGGCAGTTGTCCTCAAGGTATTTCTGGTCTTGCAAATAGGCTGCTTTGTTCAGAATTTTTAGGAGGAAGGGGACTGTGGTGATGGGCCTGTAGTTCCCTGGGACCAGTGGGTCGAGGGATGTTTTTTTAAGGAGGGGGCGGACCCTGGCTTCCTTAAGGTCAGATAGGACATGGCCGGATTGGAAAGAAGCATTAATGAATGCTGTGATAAAGGGGACTAAGGTGGGGGCACAGTCTTTGATGAGCTGTGCTGGACACGCATCACCTTTACAATTAGAGGGTTTAATGGTTTTGAGGAGGGCAGCGACTTCAGTTTCACTCATTTCCTTGAATTCAAAGAGATTTGGTGATTTGGTTTGCGAGGTTTTAGGAGGGTCACTTTGAAGGTCAGTGAGAAGGTGAGTAAGTGCCTTTTGATGAGCAAGGACTTTGGATTGTAGGGTGTTCAGTTTATCGAGCATGGCAGATAGGATGCTGTTGCACCATTTGTCATCTTTCACGAATGTGGGGGGTGGGCATGACGGCTTTTCCAGCTCCCGAAAGATGCTGAAAATGTCTTTAGTCTCTGATTTAGTTTTGGATATCCTCGTATTGAAGGACGTTGCTTTGGCTTTGATGATGCTAGATTTGTATTCCCTAGATATGGCATTGAAGACCTTTTTAGAGACCTCATTGAGGTTTGTTTTCCATGCAGAGAGTGCATGTCTCTTCTTCGAGCGTAGTTCTAGCAGTTCTTGAGAGAACCAGGTGTTGGAATGTTTAACTTTCTTTGCTTTCCTCATAGTTAGAGGAGCGATGACGTCTACGGCCTGGGTAACAGTGGTTTTGAAGGCTGTGGAGAGGATATCCGGGTCCTTTGAAAAGGGAGGTTGCAGTGTGGGCACTTCTAAGAGGGGGGAGATCTTTTCTGTGGTTAGTTGATGCGAGCTTCTGGTGAGGGCCGCAGGGAGTAGGATCACTGGACCTGGAGACCCTTTAAGGGTGTTAAGGCCAAATTATAGGTAATGGTGGTCAGACCAAGCGATGGGATTGTTGCGGGTGAGGCGAACAGAGCAGTGTCGTGGCTAACTCAGTCGAGAGTGCGACCTTTGACGTGGGTAGGTTCTGAGTTGATATGGGTGAACCCAAGTGTGGATAGGTCTTTACCCAGGGCGGTGGCCTGGGAGTCGTTAGGGTCATGAAGTCCATAGTTCAGATCGCCTAACAGCAGAACCTTTGAAGTTTTTTTCAGGTTATCTGAGAGTGCGTGCAGCAAGGCCTCATGGAAATCAGTGCTGGGACCCGGAGGTCTGTAGACTAGCTGGATGGCAATGGTGAGGTTTGGGGATAGGTTAATTTTGAGTAGAGGGTAATCACAGTTGTTACCAATCTCCCCTTCAATCTTTCTGACATTAAAGCAGTCTTTAGTAATTAAGGCAACGTCGCCGCCTCTTTGGTGGGGACGGTCTTGTCTAAATATGGTGTATCCTACTGGGACGGCGAGGGTAAGGGCGGGGCCCGACGCCTCGTTAAGCCATGTTTCAGTGATCATAAGGAGGTCAATGTTGTCCTTTATGATGAGGTCATAGATATCTAGGGCATGCGCTGGTACTGAGCGGGCGTTCACAAGGGCACATTTAAGGATAGCGTTGGGCGCAGGGGTGGATTTGGCATATTTGGGGGATGACAAGGGACGAATAGCGGGGGCAGAAAGGTTATGATTAGGCGTGAGCAGGGTAGTATACAAGGGAGATGGCACGATGATGGTGAAAGGGGCACATAGGCTAGCATCAGGAGCGGGCACAACATCAACCATAGGCACAGTGATTGTAATAGGGGCGCACAGGCTAGCATCAGGAGCGGGCACAACATCAACTATAGGCACAGTGATTGTAATAGGGGCACATAGGCTAGCATCAGGAGTGGGCACAACATCAACCATAGGCACAGTGAATGTAACTGGGGCCCATAGGGTAGCATAAGGAGCGGGCACAACATCAACCATAGGCACAATGAATGTAACTGGGGCACATAGGCTAGCATCAGGAACAGGCACAACATCAACCATAGGCACAGTGAATGTAACTGCGGCACATAGGCTCGCATCAGGAGCAGGCACAACATCAACCACAGGCACAGTGAATGTAACTGGGGCACATAGGCTAGCATCAGGAGCAGGCACAACATCAACCATAGGCACAGTGAATGTAACTGGGGCACATAGGCTAGCATCAGGAGCAGGCACAACATCAACCATAGGCACAGTGAATGTAACTGGGGCACATAGGCTAGCATCAGGAGCAGGCACAACATCAACTATAGGCACAGTGAATGTAATAGGGGTGCATAGGCTAGCACCAGGAGCAGGCATAGTCTTAGATAAAATATGCGAGATACAGACGTTGGCGGCAGTGCAGCGCATTGCAATCACAGATATTGGTGTATCACAGGAGGAGGAGCAGGTAAACATGACGGGTCCAGGATGGTTGACGGATGCACGAGCGAGGTGCTGGGGGCAACAAGATGGATTCAGCTGGTATCCGACAATATGGGCAGGAGGGCTGCAGCTTGTGCTCGCATGATGGCGGCAAGGGTTACAAGCGAGCTGAGCCGCCACAAGAAGGGAGGAACTTTGGCCCTTACGAGAGGGTCGGTCGTGAGCAAGTCTGGCTCGTAGTCGTGCGTTACGGCAGTGTAAGGTGGGCGTGTAGGAGTAATGCAGGGTGGGCGCGGTTCGCAGGCGGAGCTGTGCATTTCTGGCAGTAATAAAGGCATTGCAGTGGGGAGTCGCAAGTACGGGACAGTGCTTCTCACCCTTACCTTCCAGGAGCAGACGTGGTGCGGCGTCTCGCAACGTCGAGCAGCGGAGAGCTGCTGAGAGGGAGCCTGGCTTTTTCTGACAGCCTTCTCTGTGCGGCTTCGCCTCGCGGCGTGCCTCCCCTTCATTTAAAGCAGGAGGGGAGGGCCTGCAGAGGTGTGGGGCCGAATCAGGTCGCGTGTGGGCAATTTGTTGATCGGTCAGCTTAGAGATGCAGGTGGCGGCCATCTTAGCTTCGGCAGAGTCCTCGTGGCTCGGGATGGACGCAGATTTCACAAGGAAGCACTCCTGTGCTGAACGTACGCCTGGATCAGCTGAATGGGCAATCAGCTGTTGGTTCCCTCCCAGCGGAGCTGCTGAGAGGGAGCCTGCCTTTTCTCACAGCCTTCTCTGTGCGGCTTCGCCTCGCGGCGCGCCTCCCCTCCATTTAAAGCAGGAGGGTAGGGCCTGCAGAGGTGTGGGGCCGAATCAGGTCACGTGTGGTCAATGTGTTGTGCTAGCATTCCCATATAAGAACATACTCATTTTCGCTTTGAGTTGTTTTTTATAGAATCATTACTGTGACTAGGCACAAAGCTGTCTCTGCCAATATATGCCAGTACTCCAATGTAAGAAAAATACTCCTGTTGGTTTGGCCATTAAAAGTGACATGTCACAATAACAAACCATGCCCAAACTGGTTCCAATGTAAGCCAGTCTAGACACATAAGAGCACTTATCATTCTTGCTTCATCATAGATTCTCAGTTAATAAAAATGTCACATAACAGTAAGAAATAAACAGGCTGCTACACCAAAACGTCAGTCTAGCGAGGTAATACTACTTATCATGCTTGCTTTATCAAAGCTGCTGAGTAATTAATGTCATGCCACAATAAGAAATGGCTAGACTGGCTGTACCAAAATGCCAGTCTAGCCAGGTAATGGCACACATGAACTTGGCTTTGCCTGCAAATACCAGTAAAACATGCAAGTCAATAAATGATGTGCCAAGAATGCTTCATGGATCCCTAGTCTCTCAGTGCCTTACACACACACACACACGCATCCCCTTCACGCACCCATACATCACCCCTCACATTTATTCACACTGCATTCACCACGCAGACATGGGCCCACCCACAACATTCACACACAATCACATTCATACCCATTCACCCACCAGTCACTCACCCATATACCTTCTCTCACATACATTCACACTGGCCCCCACCCAGAATATTTACATATTTGATTTTGGTAATTTATAAAGCGCACCAAACAGACTAAACCATATTCGGGCACAGATGACAACTATCAAGAAGAAATTAACAGTATATGAGAAATATGTGCAATATGTGATTGAGACTACTTATCTAAACACAAAATGTTTTAGCATCTTTCTGAACAGTCCAAAGGACTGACATCCTCTGATTTCAAGTGGGAGCTGGTGCCACAATTTGGGGCCAAACATACCAAATCTCATGTCCCCCCAGATACCAGTTTGGAACGTGGTACACAAACCAGTAATTTGTCTCCAGATCCTAGGTCTCTAATTGGATGATAATTGGATGATACTGATAAACCCTAGCAGTAAGATAGTGTGGTGCTAACCCATTAAGACATTTGTACATCAGGCAAGCCACTTTGAATTTAATCCAATCCTCTACCATTACCCAACGAAGGGATCTGTATAGAGCCGAGACATGGACCCGCTTCCTCAGGTGTCCAATAAGCCTAATTGCTGCATTCTGGGCCTTCTGTAATCTGATGACTTGCTTTGCTGGAATCCCTGCCATCAGACTTTTACAGTACTCAAGATGTGTGTTGGTCATTGCCACCACCATCACCTCATGATCTTCCATAGGGATGAACGGGAGGACATTCCTCAACATCCACAGAGAATGATATACTGCCTTCACCTTGGTTTCTCTTGCCATATGCAACCAACGCTTTTGATGTTCTTAGAGTACTGCATTTCTTCATCCAGGATCAAAGGAGGTGGCATCGCTCTCTCCCCTAGCATTTTCGCCTTTGGGCCAAACAGTACTACATCAGTTTTCTCTGCGTTCAGCTGGAGCTGATTACATGCCATCCATCTGTTGATCTCAACCATACACTGATTCATTTTCTCAAAAGCGTCCTCAATATCTTTTGTCTCAATTTAGATTTGCGTGTCATCGGCATAGGAGTGGAACCTCACCCCATGCCGCCTCAGTATATTTAGCACAGGACGAATTTAAAAGTTGAAGATCAACAGGGATAGAGATGAGCCCTGCGGAAACCACAGACTAAGAACAGCATCTCCGAGGTAAAACCCCCCAATACCACCCGTTAAATCCAGTCCTTCAAGAAGGAACTGGACCATTCAACCACCTGTTCCAATGCTTTCTCAACCTTTCTAATACGTTGAACCATAGTCTGGTGGTCCACTGTGTCAAAGGCCGCAGACATGTCCAACATCAAAAGTACTGTGGAACCCCCAACGTCCGCGGCCTCCAATAAATCGTCATGTTTGGGTCGAAATCCAGACTGGAGTTCATCCAGCAGTCCCTCCCTGTCCACAAATGCGCATAGACACAAACACACTCACTCATCCACCATTCACTAACCCATTAACCTCTCAGGTCCACTTGCACCACATTCTCATTACAGGAATGCACCCACACACCCAGAAAATTCAAACACACACTATCACATTTCTACTCATTCACCCACCACTTACTGACCCATGCACCTTCTCTCGTGTCCACTCACAATGCATTCTCCACATAGACACATACCCATCCAGAGCATTGAAACACACTATCACATACATACTCATTCACCCACCAGTCACTCACTCATACACCTTGTCTTACATCCACTCTCACAGCTTCCTGGTTCCTGTATATGAGCTGCTAGGAAGCAGGAGGAGAATGGATTGGAGCTGAACGTGGCATGTGACATGTGCCATACATCACAGTCAGCTCCAAACCCTACTGAACGCTTCCTTCTCCTGCTGCAAGCCCAAGCCCAGCCTTCCCCCTGATGGGTGAGGAATGGGCTGGGACCCCCAGACCTGACATGAAGGGCCCCCCACTCTGCAGAGGCTGAGGGGACCCATACAATTAGAGTGCCCAGGGGCTTCCATTTAAATAAACTACTTTTACATTTTAAAAAAAAATAACAGGGTAGCAAGGCAGACTCCATGGGTACCAAATGAGACCCCGGTGTCACGTCCCCAACCCAGGGCAACCCGCACATGACAGCCATGGATACTGTTTAGTATGGGGTTGCTTTCTGGTTGGAAACTATTATGGTTGAATTGGTCACATCAGATATTGGTGCAGGGAGTAAAATTGGTCTCGTCTCAGTGAAAGTTGGGATTGTGTTTTGCAGGAGGTAAATGAGGTGGATAAAGGTGGTGTGTGGTTGTGATGGAGGGAAGGAAGTGAGAGAGAGAGCTTCAGAGGAAGAGTACAGGGTTTGTATCGTTTCTAAGTGTGAGTGTGCCTTTGTAAGTGTTAATAATGCCAACCACTTGTTTGTGTGGGAGCTCTCAGTGATGGATGAGATAGAGTGGAGAAGCAGGTCATGGATAATAGGTGTATGGTACGTTTTCTGCCATGTCTTTGTTTCAAAGAATATTTCTGGGGAGTGCCTGCTAATTATCTCATTGACTGTATTTGTGTGTGCAGGTGCAGAGTGGCAGTTGAGCAGAATGTAGGTGTATGTGTTTAGTTGTTCCAGTGTTGTAGATTAAGTTGAAGGATTGTGAACTGTGTGTTTCATGTTTCATGTTCGTGGGCTGGGAGGATAGCTCAGGGGCAACACATTTGTTTTTGGCAACAAGACAACGCAGAGCAACACAGGTTCAAATCCCTGTCCCACACTTAGAGACTGGCTTCCGGTATTAGGCCCAAACAAAAGATTAATTAATTCAATTAATTGATGTTTGTGGCACTCAGTGGTGAACCTGGGCTAGCAGGGGACAAGGAATGAAACAGATAATTAATATTATTATATGGGGTTTAATGATACCCCCGGCAGAAGAAAGGAATTGCCATGTTAAGCCTTTGAGTTGAAAACATTGTTTGTATGGCAAGGCACACTAAAACACAAATGACAGGCCTAAAGCGTTAACACAGTGAAGGGGCCTGGTGAGTGGAAATATGTGTCTTGCTGAAAATGACACAATCAACAGTGTATCATGGAACACTCGTGAAAATTACACAAAGCCGTATCTCAAGATGGTAAAGGCACATTGTTGGTTGAGAGACAAAAAGTGGCATTTGTCATTAAAACTGCCACACATCGAAATGCAGGGCACTCTGAAAATAAAGCAATACATATTCTGACATTATTTTAAAATGCATATAGTAAATGACAACATTACCATCAGTGTTCTGCTGCCCCATTAATAAACTGCTGCGGTGCAAAAATAAAGACATTGATTAAAAAGGGCCTTGCATGTACTTAGAAGGCCACGATAAAAATACAGAAATTGGTGTTACATGAAAGCAGGACTGTCTAACACTGAAAATGCAATGACCAGAGGCATCCTTTTGAAAGTGAGCATCCCCCAAAAGGCATATAACACTCCCCAATGAGAGTCAATGATGGATGGAATGAGACCAAGACTAAGTGCGGTTGAGAATAAGTCTTTTATCTACCTCGATATAGGGCATGTAAAGGACTCTGCAAACTCTGAGAGCGCTCTGTCTGACAATAGCAAAGACAGTCATTTATATTACAAATACACGTCATGCATGAGCTAAGCTATAGGGGCCACATAGTCTTGGGGATTGGATAGCGACGACTAGCTACTATATCAGCTGTAGGCGAGGTGCTCCATGATTGGCGGGGCTCCACATAGTGGCATCACGGAGTGCTTGGGTTAGCTTGGTTCATCGGGGTGGAGTGCCAGGGCGCAGGCTGTCCACGGAGATACACTACTTTGGTGTTAAAAACTTGCCCTTGTGGCCATTCATACACATTCATCCCATTTGTCTATGTCAAGTTGTTATGTAAACATTCAACACTTCAATCTAATAGCAGGGAGGGGACACAGGAACACAGTATGCAATACAAGGCATTTTTTATACATCATCATAAAGTTGTCATTAACAAAGGATCCAATCTCATGGGTCCAGGTGTCTTATCAGGGGCACGGGTTAGGCTACCTTTATCATTCTATTCTGTTAGATGTAGCGAGTGATAGTTTTACGGTATGTTAGTAGAGGGGTGAATAACTGTTTCTATAGCCCATTAAACTTAGGGTGAACTGAAATACCATTGGGTCGGAGGGGGCGCATAGTTAATACCTCAAAAAGGCAGTGGGAGTTGGGACCGTGTCGGTCATTATTCTTCTTGGCCTGGCCAGGGCGGCACATAGTGATTTTATGGTGGCATCTGGCATCGGAGTCATGGGGGAAGGTAAACCCTTGGTGCGGGTCCAGCAGGAATGCGTGGAGGTGTAGCTGTACTGTTCCAACAACAGAATACCGGGGACCTTCAAGCCCCGGCGAGCCTTGAAGGGAGGAGGGGGGTTGGATGTGCAGCTCTGGAGAAGGAGGCGGAGATGGCCTTGTAACTTTTCTCGGGTCCCTGTTCACGGGACAGCATGAATGCTATTACAAGGCTGGGTGGCTGGGGGCTTGGGGACATTATGTAAAGTGCACATTTCTATAATTCGCATATACTCGTGTTTACTGAATTAATACAATGAAAGTTTTTCATTAGTATCAAATCATATAACATTCATTACTCTGTTGCTTTGATCCCATGGGGGAGGAACATGGGGGAGGAATGTACACAAAACGTGAGGTAGAACCTGGTTGGTGGATGCATGGGTCTCAGTGACACATCACAACATTAAAAATATTATTAGGATTTGTGACTGAAGGATCGGGGAAACAATGAGTTAATTTATCATTTCAATCACAGCGGATGTGGCTCAATACTTTTAATAACTCACAAATATCAGAACACTCTCAATTATACTATACACGAGCATTTTATATATTGCTCTTGTAATCGTTTTACACTAACAGCAAACATTGGTCAACAAAAGGAGGATTTGGGTGTCTGTACATTTGACACAAAAATGTTCTTAGCAGCATTAAATGAGACTGGGAGACCCAGGGGTTTAACATTCATGTTTAACACTTCAGCTGGGGGAACAGGGTTGGGGGGGGGGTCATGAGCACCATATATCATGGATTTGGGGGGTCTGCGCAGGGTCGAGGTATACTTGATAGGGACGACTTTGTTCTTTCCCAGACCCCAACTTAAAGTCAGGTCACCGCCAGGGCAATGATGTACTGCGGAAAGTAAATGATACAGTGTTTGTTCTGTCACTTGTTTGCATCCAGTTGCTCGTGAGAATGGCCTTCAACAGATCTACCATGGGGAGGAGACTGGGGGGAAGTGCAGGGCTCGCTGTGTGTGGACAAGTGGGGGGTGAGCAGCAGCGTCTGCAGGCAGCCTGTTCCACAGAGGCCTGGGTTCATTTATGCTAACAAATGGAGTGTATTGCAAAATGGAGTCTGTGTTATGCTACAAGGTGAGCTGTGCAGCCCCACGTGTCGATCCGCAGCCACCCGGCCTCCCGGGCCCAGGCGCATGGGGGGCTGTTGACGAGTCGTGTGCCTCACATAGGAGAGTAATGTGGGGGAGGGGGGTCCTAAAGACCTGTCCTCCCATAAATTTCCCCCTTTTGTTACTTAAGTAACGAATATTGTAACTCATTCAACCTCTGGCGTTCTTTCTCATTGGCTATTGCTTCGTCCCATGCTGGTGTCCTCTTGATGGACATCCATGCTCTACACACCCCTCAGAGGCTCTCTCCCACCCTAGCATACTCGTCCTGAGTGCAGGTCATATATATACATCACCCATCCCCTTCCAAGTCTACCCATACTTCCTTATATCATTCTCGTTCCAGGGGTTCCTTTATTGTTGTGTGGTATAACCTGTCCACTATGTCCCCGTCATAATATATGCCACCATTCTATATTTGGGTTCGGGATCCTCACCTGTTTGTACTTGTGCCTCCTGCATAATTTGTGCTGCTCCTCTACTGTTGCCCATTGTCACCATCATCATTGTACCATTAGGAACTGCGTTTGTGCAGCACCGAAGACCTAGCTGTCACACACAAAAAATCAGGAGCAAAAATACGATAATGGGTATCAGCATTTTGACAGTCATTCCAAGCCAGGATGGTACCCATGAAAAAATGTTGTCGAACCAAGAGCTCGGGTCAACTCCACCTTCTTTCTTCATCCGCTCCCCCAAATTGTGCACTGCCGCGATAACGTGTGACAGTGTTCCGTCACAGAAGGCACAAATGTGCAGCACACGCTCCTGATTTTTCGGCAGACACCTCTATCCATCGCCGTCAACAGGTCTAGGACATAACTGATCTGCATTGTCATTAGCCGTAGGGCCCTTAGCGCCACCTTGATTACGTTGAATCCTTCTTCAGTGTCGTTGGCCAGTTGGATCAGCTCCCAGCGCGTTATTTGTATCCACTTTGCGTTGGCTCGTGCTTGGATACTAGGGACGAGGGAGGCAAAGAATGTTTCAGCGGAGTTGAATAGCCGGAACCTGTCAGGAATTTGTGCCAACAGTTCTGTGGAGGCTTTGGATATGTAGTTGGATGATCTCCGCTTTCTTGATATCTTACCTTGCACGTTGTCCGCGGACAGGACATACATTGGCGGTTCTTCTGTTGGTTGTGAGTGTTATGGACGGTGGGCGCCTTGCAGTCCTTCTTCTCCTTCGATATGACTCTCTGGGACCACCATCAGGGCAGAGTGCAGCGTCGCCAAAGAACATGTGCCCCTCCAAGATTGTGGGAGGTGCAAGTATGCCTGTTTACCGCAGACCCAGCAGGTGTCCATAAGGGCAGCTGTCCCTTTCTTCATGTCTGGGATGATGAGGGTTTTGTTACAGTTCGTATTTGTGCCCATGTTGTTTTTTCTCTCGCCAAGGAAGCATAGTTCATATGTGATTTCTTTTTGCAATTTGAAGGGTTTTTCTATGGCTGTCACCCAGGTTAAATTTGTGATGTGCTCGGTCCACACAGGAGCACATGTTTTCTCATCCCATTGCAGTTTCTCGTAGCGCTTCTGCTTTGCATGTTATTATTTCCTCTTTCCACGTGTTTTCCGAAAATAATGTTCCTTTAATCACTAAAACTGTTCTTTTAAACATATCACTCCTTTGGGTGTTGAGTAGCTTGTCTTCTCGTTTTGCAGCATTTCAAACGATACTGTGTGTGCCTGGAAGGTGTTCTTTATTCTACATAGGGTGAGGTGAAGGAGGCATCTGCAAGAGGCAATTCTTGAGGCAGTAGTACCTTAGGCATGCCTGATTCGGGGAGTATCAGAGAGCATATGTAACAGCTCTCGTTGGTTGTTTGCTTGGCGGTGGAATTCATATCCCCATACCACTTATTTGATTGATGTGGGTGTCTAGGGTCTTCTATGGTGTCCAGCCCCAGCCTGGAGTACTCATCATATTTTCTCCTCCCAACCTCTCTCCATCTCCTGTTGCTTTTGAGGTACATTCTCGCATTCCTAAATGCTTGCTGCGTTGTGTTCTGCTCACCCCCCCCCCTTTTCCCACTCGTCATATAGGGCTAAGAACCTTTCAGTCATTTCTGCATTTTCTTCCTGTATACTTGTGGGGGATTCCTATTCTATGAACGGACGGACTGTTGGCGTGACAAGGGTGGTTTCATATAACCATGATAAAACAGAAGGATTACGATCGTTTAACCCATAGACACTATACTCAGAGGTATTGTATGGGGAAGTGGGATGTGGGGTCAGCTTATTGCTCGTGTATTTTAGGTGCTGCGCGTGATCAGGGTGAGTGTCATATCCCCATATGAACTGGAAGCCGTCCCATATAAGATAGGCTCCTTCTTTGTCCATATTGGTTCCGTTCCCTCCCCCCTCATTTATATCGATAGATATGAATGTAACCGCCCAGTATAGAACCAGGCTAAACATTAGTGTAAAAAATATGACAGCGCATACAAACAGACCACACTCAAAATGTACATTTCCATTCCTGTCTGCTCTAACACTATGCGTAGCAGGCGGCCCGTTCGTTGCCATGGTCTCTCCTATATATTGAAACATAAAAGTGCATTAAGCATCCCAAAAAGCATTTGTACTATTTTTACTTTAACATTTTCAACTGGCCATTATATATATATATTTTTTTAGAAGTGAGCAGTGTGTGTGAGAGAGAGAGAGAGAGAGAGAGAGAGAGACATATTGCAGTGCATTATTAACATTATGTACATTATAAAAGTCACTAATTTAGTCTTTTTTATATTACATATCTTATTACTGGTGGGAGGGAGTTGTTTCTCTCTTCTCACTTATTATGTCAATTTTTTCCTTCTTTTCCACTCCCTCATCCTGTCCCTGTGTAACATTATCATAAGCTTTTCGAACGTCTGTTAAATGTATCCAATATCTCAGGCCCTTCACTTTGACCGCTGTTGGTGTGCAATACACTACTTCGTATGGGCCCTGAAACCTTGGAGCATTCCACCTACGTACAAAACTTCTTACGTAGATCATCTCCCCTGGAAGTAGTTGGCCTGTTGAATTGTCTGTGGTAGGGGTTGTTGTCTCCTTTCCTTCTTCACTTGTGAACGGGGGCGCGAGCTGTCTTGCTATCGTACGGGCTGCTTTTGTGAGTTTTGTCAGATAGTCATTGAATTCTTCACCTAATACTGTAGCACTTCTGTGGGCGTCTAAATGCTTATGGAGTGGAGAATTTGCCGTGTGCATGTGCCTCCCTGTTACAATTTCATGGGGTGACAGATGGTGGTCCTTGCTGGGCTGATTTCTCAGCTCAAACAAGGCCAAGGGCAAACAGTGCACCCAATTTCTTTTCAGTGTAAAACATAGTTTTGACAATCTCCCCTTAAGGAGGCTGTTGATCTTCTCAACCACGCCGTTATTTGGTGGGTGATAAATAGAACATAGCTTATCTTTTATACCTAGCAGGGCTGTTACTTCCTTGAAGAGATCATTTACAAAGAGTGTGCCGTTGTCAGAGCGAATCGTGTCACAAATTCCCCAGCGTGGGAATACCTCCCACACCAAGAACTTCGCAGCACACTTGGCATCTGGGTGGGCACACGTCCTGCCTCAACCCATCTTGAAAATGGGCACACTACTATGATGATGTAGCACGACCCATTGCACCTTTCTCCCATGTCTGCATAGTCAATATGCAATTCTCTGAAGGGGCCTGACGGTTTGGCTAATGTCCCCCACAGTGTCCCCTATGTCATTCCGGAATTATATATTTGGCATTTTGTACATTCCATTGCAAGTTTGGAAATTTGGTCCTGCAACCCTGGGGCAAACCTATTTTCTTGTATCTCTGCGGCAATGTACTGTTTTGCATTGTGGGCTGGAAAGTGAAGTTGTTGGAACGCTATTTCTAGTAGCTTGCAGAGCATAACCACCTTACCTGTGTTTTTCTGGTGCTATAGGAGGTCTGTGGGTGACTGGCTACACCCCCTTTTCTCCCACAACTCTTTTTCCTCGTTTGTTGCCCCATCTTGTAGTTCTAATATTTGTGACACCGGCATTGTATTATACCCATCTGGGAGATCTTCCTCCACGTTTTTCTGTATCAAGTACTCATCTGTCCTTTCTTTCGTTAGGTAAAATGCCACCTTGGTGGCAGCGTCCGCTGCCGCTTTCCCCAACGAGATAAAATCAGTGTTGTTGGTATGAGCCTGGCATTTCACTATAGCTACAATTGTAGGGTCTTTTAAGGCTTCTATCAATTCCTTGAGCAGTTCTTGACGTTCTTGTTGCACGGGTAGCCCATCTGCCCTGTGGAATCCCCTTCTCCCGCATCAGGCCAATCCCCCGTGTACTGTGGTAGTCATGCAGGCTGAGTCTGTGTAAATTGTGACAGCACACCCCTTGGTGGCATGTAAGGCTTCAATAAGTGCTACCAGTTTGGCAGCCCGTGCTGAACATTGGGCTGGTAATCGCTGCTGTACTCGCACTTCATATTCCTCTTCCTCAAGTCTCACAACAGCTATTCCCACATGTTTTTCTCCTGTCTCTGAGTTTATTGATGCTGACCCATCTATAAAATATATTTCTCCTTGAGCTAGTGCGTTTTCACTTACTGTGGGCGTGTCCCCATCCTCTCCTCTGTATGTTGTGCAATCATGTGCTTGCAAGTTTTCCACTGTGCATGCTTCTGTGATGAATGTTGCAGGACTGACTGTTTTGCATCTCACTGTGTGTATGTTAACGCTGGACAGAATAATTTCATACGCTGTGGCTCTCTGAGTGGTTAGTGTGCTTTTTGATCTTTCCAATATGGCAAATAGGGAATGTTCCACGAACAGTGTCACAGAACATCCCATCACGATTGTTGCACTTTTTTCAATTGTGAACGCTGAGGCTGCGAGAGATTGTTCGCTGGTGAAGTATCCTTGCATTACTGCATCCAATGTTCCGCTGTAATAGGCCAATGGTTTGTGCCCCAAGGATGTTTTTTGTGTCAGTACTGCTGTCATGAGTTTCCCACTGCAATGTGAAAATAAATAAAACTTGCCTTCATAGTCTGGGTATGCGAGTACTGGTGCGCTTGAAATTAGCTCCTTAAGTGATGTGAAGACATCATCCAGTTCTGCTGACCATTGTATTTCTGTGTTTTCTCTTTGAGCTTCCTTGAGTCCCTGCAGTAATGGCCGTGTGTATGCTACATAGTCTAATATCCAGGCTCGGCAGTAGTTACACATGCCAAGGAATTTCTGCATTTCCTTCACTGTTTTTGGCCTGCTTACTGCTCTGATGGCAGCCACTCTGTCTGGTATGATTCATTTACCATCCTTTGAAATTAGTTGTCCCAGGTATAATACTTCTTGTTGACAGTATTGTAATTTTCCTTTACCTACTTTGTAACCTTTGTGGGCCAACAATGTCAAAAGTGTAATAGAATCTTTCCTGCACTCGTCCTCATTTTTTCCACAAATCAGCAAATCATCCACATACTGAATAATTGTGCTGTCTGTGACCACATTTCCCAGATCTTCATGTAAAATCCTGTTGAATATACTTGGGCTTTCACAGTACCCCTCGGGGAGTCTACAATGCTCCTATCTTTTTCCTCCCAGTGTAAATGCTGTCAGATATCGGGACTCTTCAGCGAGTGGTACTGAGAAGAATGTGTTCTTCAAATCGATCACTGTGAAGCAAGAAGCATCTTTCGGGATGCTGCATAGAATCGATGCAGGATTGGGGAACAATGGGAACTCCTTTGTATGACGTCATTGAGTGGGCGTAAATCTTGGATCATCCTCCAAGCCCCACCTTTTGCTTTTCTGATGCGGTAGATACAGGTATTCGATGGTACGATCATTCCCTGTGTTAACAATTCAGTGATTGTTTCTTTTATCCCTTCCTCTGCCTCCTGAGACAGGAGGTACTGTTTTACTCTAGGCGATAATGCTCCTTGTTTGAGTTGTATCTTAACGGGTATCACATCATGCAACAGTCCCACGTCATGTGGGCCTGTTGTCCACATGTCAACCGGCACTAATTTCATGCAATTGTCAAAAAATGGGGGTGGCGCAGCTACTCCTACCATCAGCTGCACTGGCACCTGTCTGGTCTGTATCATAATGTCACATGGGATTGCTATTTCCATTATTATTTCTCCATCGATATCTGAGTCTGTGAAGAAGCCTTCATCTGATGAATCTTGCAGTCCAATGTCGGCATTGATGCACAACACTGTGCGCCACTCGCAGCCACGTATGTCCATTGCAATAACCACTATTCTTTGTGCTGAGACCTGTACTGCATGTAAGTCTAATTACATCACTGTTCCTGGCAATATCTCTGGGCGTGCAATAGGGCAGAAAATGAATTCTGCAGGCACTCTCCACTCCAGGTGCTTCAATTCTGGGACCACCCGTGCCAGTGTTTTTAACCCCTGGATGAACATGTCTGGGTCCACGGGTATACCGCATACGTCTGGCACTGTTGCTCGTACGTGTACTACCAACATCACTCATAATGGGCAGGTTCCGGGGGTCGGGCAAGCGATCCCCCTTTTGGTAAAAGAAATAGTCATTTTGAGCTTGCTGGGGAGGTCCCTCCCCAGCAAGTTGATCGGGGATTGTTCGTAATACAACAGCGGTGCTCTTACTGTTTTGCCCCCTACTGTTACATCCAAATCTTCTGTGTAAGGAACTTCAACCACCGCCCCAGAGAACCCCTGCGTCTCCAATTTACGGTTAGATAAAGGAAACCTGCCTTCACGTAGGCATGATTTTTCAGCTCCCGAATCTACCATAAAACTGAATTGTTTGTTCCCTATCTCCGCCCCTATCAATGGTTCCTCTGATGCATCGAGGGTCGTCGAGAGTACTGGCCACGCAAGTGCTCTCTGTGGGCTGTGCTATGCTGGGTGTCTCGTGGTACCCCCTTGGCTGAAAACATTTCCTGATACCACGGCCACCCCCCAAAGGGTGCAGGTGCACCATTTGCAGTTGTGGCGAAGGGGTTGCCCTGAGTGTATGGCATGAGCTTGCGGCACTGATGGTGTTGCTGGACATTGTGTGTTTGCTCGCTACGTTCTTCTGGGTAACTTTGATCATGCTGTTCTTGTGCTCCTCCACTGCCCATTGGTAGGCCGTATGGGCTTCCCGGGTGGGGGTGGCCATACTGCTGATCGTTTTAGTAATTGTACATTGGCCTGCTTCTACATTCAAACGAGAAATGCCCCCACCTCCCACAACTCCAACAATTTCCTTGTCCTCCCCGGGGCCCTTGTGGTCCCCCGTACCTGACATTCCCTCCATATCCCGGGCCAGCCCCTCTGTTCCCTCTGTACTCACCTCTCCCTCCCCGGGCACTCCGCACTTGCCACTGCTGTCCTCCGTACTGTTCTTGTCCATTCCACTGTGACTGCCCATTACCTGCCCAATTTGCTGCCATTCTCCCTTGTATCGCTACCGACCCCTCCTCCTCCTCCGCGTCTCTATCTGGAGGGAGTGCGGCTACAGCTGCTGTGACCTTCACCAGTTTCATTTGTATTAACTTTGCCTCATCTGCCAACATTCTTTGTGCTATCTCATTCTCCCTTTCCTTGATCCTTTTGCAGTGGTGTACTATTATACTTTGAATTTCGGGCCAGCCTTTTGCTTCAATCCCTGCTATTCTGTCGAGTGCTTTCTGAACTTCTTTTGGGAGCCCTCTCTTTATTATAAAGTAAAACAAAGATGTTGATTGATCCCAGGCCGTACCCGTTTCCGCTCTCTGCATTTCCTGCATCCTTAAGATGAAATCCATAGCATCTTCCCCGTCATTCATTGTACATTGCATGACTGATTGCAAATCTGCTGTGTCTGGGAAGGTGTCCCTCAATGCGTCACAGATCCTGGTGCGTACTGTATTAAAAGAGGCACCGTCAAGTCAGTCACAATCTAATGTTATCCCTGGGAATCCTGCCTTTTGCCAAACCCTGTCTGCTTGGTCACCCACTGCAGACACTAACAAGCTTTTAACATCACAAACAGCTAATGGAAATCCCGCTGTGTGCTTCTCGAATGCATATAAATTGGCTTTATCCATCTGAGCCCAGGGAATGTAGTTTGGCCTTCCACCTCCTCTATCTATCAGGGGTAGCTGTAACCTACTTTCTGTTCCTTTCCCAATACTCACCTTTGCCCCTTTCCTTCCCAATGGTGCCATTCTTCCCACTCTATTCCTCAGCATCCCAGTCCATTCTTCTACCATGGCCCTCCGCATTGGTGTTTCGTCTAGCCTCACTGGCACCCCTCCTGTGGCCAGTTCTAATTGTCTTCCTTCCAACTCATCTTCCTCTATGTCACACCACAAGTCCTCCATCCCTCCTGTGGCCATTCCCTCTTCCCCTGGGTTCTCCCCGGGCGTGTGTTGTTCTAACTCTATTATTCTGGTTGGCTCTTCTTGTATTCGTAATAGTATCTCCCCCTTCTTCCACCCTTCCTCTATGGACCTGTCAGGCGTCTGTACCCTCTGTGTTTGCTCTGTCCTAGACATGGTTGATCCACTTTGCTCACATATATCTCGTAGCCTAGACAGTTCACTTCGGGACATTGAGAGTTGGGAAACGAAATCTTCTGTTAACTTTTCAATAGCTACTGTGGGAATACTTACCTGTCCACTCGTTCTAGGACACTTATATGGCGGGGGTGCAGTCAATTGTGTGGCAACTGCAGAAGTAGGTGCGGACACATACACGGGATCACTATATCCCTCAGCCGGTACTGGCTTATTTAGCAGGGGATACAACAGTGTTACCTCTATTGACCCTTCCTTCCCTTTGCCCTCCCTTTTACTTTCTTCTATTGCCAGGGGAGAGGTAGCTTGTTCCTGCGCTAATTATTTTCTTTTAATTGGGGGCACTTCTTTAAACAGCCTCCATAAATCTAATATCTCTCTTCTGTTGTGAAACTGTTTTCCTTTGTATTTTATAAACAAACATGTGGCCACCATATCCAGCACGCTTTTATCAAATGACCCTCCTTGCGGCCATACCTGGGGTGGCCCTTGCCCCTTTAGTTCCATGACCCACTGGTCAAGGTACTTGGTTATGCGTTCTGTGTAACCTGGTAAATTTTTACAAATATGGGCCAGGGGTGTTTTCGCCCCCATGTTGTTCCCCTGTCTTCCACCCACTTGTTCTAGCACAAAATAGACAGTAGCTGTTTTGTTAAAAAATATGTATACCTAGGTCTAAGTCCCTAATGTTAGCTGGCTTGCCTTGTGTGTGAATAGCTCACACCCCCATGGTGTAGCGCACCCGTGCCTATTTAGCGATGGTGTGCCGCCTACAAGGGGTATGGGAATCCTTACCCTCAAATCTCTCACTACTTTCCTCAGTCTAGATAGTCAGTGCACATATCATGGGGGTCAGTGTTTGAGTTTATTAATACCGCCTCCAGTCTATGTGTCTTATAGTTAAAAAAAAATAAAATCAATCTTTTGACCAGCCCGGGTCAAAACAATAACTCAAAGAGAACAAATTTTGTCAATCAATAAAATCATTTATTTTATTGATTGACAAAATTTGTTCTCTTTGAGTTATTGACCGGGCTCGTCAAAACATTGATTTTATTTTTTTAACTATAAGACACAGAGGGCAAGCCAGCTAACATTAGGCACTTAGACCTAGGTATAAATATTTTTCACAAAACAGCTACTGTCTATTTTGTGCTAGAACGATTTGGGCAAAGACAGATAGTGGAAGCCCGTTGACTCCCACTGTCATCACCTATTCCACCCCACTTGTGTCACCTTATGTCAATCAGGGTACCTTGTGCGTACACTTACAATGATAGCAGCTCTTAGATACTTATATATCTCTGTCACACCCTGGGTACTTAATTTCAAAAGGTCACACTTACCATGACAACTTTTCATCAAATCCTGATACAATCAATTTATCACTTTGTCACCTTATTTTTAGTAAAAAGGGAGCATAACTTATTCAATACATGACGTCACTTTGACAAACATTTTACTTACAACACACAACATACACCCCCCTTTCCTTCCTCCACCGTTTCCTATTCTAATGATCCCTTTCCCGCTGACCCGTTACACCCTCTTCCCTTTGAAATGTCGGACCTTTTTCCCCATATGCAACAGAAAGAAAAAAGTATGGAATCAACAGTTAATTTACCCCTAAGAGAACCCCATTTGGCTTAGCTTAACCTCGTACACTTCCATCAATATCCAACTCCTTTTAATGTCACACGCACTTAATACTCACGTGCCCGTCTTGATCCGAGACTCTCCGGACTCGGTCCGTTCAGGTGGTGCTGCCTCACACTCAATGGCCGACCCCTGAGAGTGGTACTAGGGGTTTTTTGAAGTGGGACCCATACCCTCTAGCCCTACTGTGTGCGCACGTCTAAGCGTACCAGTTGGCGTAGGTGGGCAGCTCTATTGAGAGGGCACGCCGTGCATCTCTGCTGTGGCCAGGGATGTCTTGTGCCAAAAGGGGACAAAAAGACGAATCATGCCGAGGTCACCACTTGAAAGTGAGCATGCCCCAAAAGGCATATAACACTCCCCAATGAGAGTCAATGATGGACACACCCCTGGAGGGAATGAGACCAAGACCAAGTGCGGTTGAAAGTAAAAGTCTTTTATCTAACTCGATATAGGGCATGCAAAGGACTCTGCAAACTCCGAGAGCGCTCTGTCTGACAATAGCAAGACAGTCATTTATATTACAAATACACGTCATGCATGAGCTAAGCTATAGGGGCCACATAGTCTTGGGGATTGGATAGCTACTACTAGCTACGACTAGCTACTATGTCAGCTGTAGGCGCGGTGCTCCATGATTGGCTTGGGGGCATTATGTAAAGGGCAAATTTCTATAATTCGCATATACTCGTGTTTACTGAATTAATACAATGAACGTTTTTCATTAGTATCACATCATATAACATTCATTACTCTGTTGCTTTGATCCCATGGGGGAGAAATGTACACAAAACTTGAGGTAGAACCTGGTTGGTGGATGCATGGGTCTCAGTGACACATCACAACATTAAACATATGATTAGGATTTGTGACTCAAGGATCGGGGAAAACCAGGGGTTTAACATTCATGTCTAACACTTCAGCTGGGGGAACATAGTTGGGGGGGGTCATGAGCACCAGATATCATGGATGTGGGGGGGGCGGTCTGTGCAGGGTCAAGGTATACTTGATAGGGATGACTTTGTTCTTTCTCAGACCCAAACTAAAAGTCAGGTCACCGCCAGGGCAATGATGTACTGTGGAAGGTAAATGATACAGTATTTGTTCTGTTACTTGTTCGCATCTAGTTGCTCGTGAGAACGGGCCTTCAACGGATCTACCATGGGGAGGACACTGGGGGGATGTGCAGGGCTCGCTGTGCGCGGACAAGTGGGTGGTGAGCTGCAGCTTCTGCAGGCAGACTGTTCCACAGAGGCCTGGGTTCAGCTATGCTCAAAAATTTAGTCTAAGTATATTACAAAATGGAGTCTGTCTTATGCCACAAGGTGAGCCGCGCAGCCACCCTTCCTCCCGGGCCCAGGCGCATGGGGGGCTGTTGACGAGTCGTGTGCTTTACGTAGGAGAGTAATGTGGGGGAGGGGGGTCCTAAAGACCTTTCCTCCCATGCACTTTCCTCATCTTGCCCCAGAAGCTCAACATCTCCAGAGCTCTGGTTCTCTCTAGGTTGGACTACTGCAACAGCCTCTTCCTCATTCTGCCTCTTTCATTCCTTTGCCCCCTTCAACAATTCCAGAAAAGGGCTGCAAGACTTAACCTTGACCTCAAGCCCTAAAATCACTCAAATGGCTCCCGGCGACCGCAAGAATAGGATTCAAGATCATTTGCTTCATCCACAAGGCTTTCTGTGGCCTGGGACCTCTCTACATCCAGCTTTCTTTCCGTAAATACTACTAGATTTCTTCGGTCCTCTAACTCCAACTCTCTGCAATTGAGACCTTTCTCCAAGCAAAGAGTGGGAGGTAGATCCCTGTCCTCTGAAGGCTCCTCCCTCTGGAATGGCCTCCCTCACCGCTCAGATTTGAGGTGGATCATCTTAAATTCTGGAAACTTCTCAAGACTTTCCTTTTGTCCTCTTCCTTCCATCTTCCCTTCCTGTGCTAATGTGCCTCTGCCACTGCGACAGGTGCCTGGTCCCTTCTGGGTCAAACAGGGGCCAGACAATACCCAAACAGTCTCCCCAGCATCCCTTACCAGCACTTGCCTTTGGGCTCCCTTCTCCGGCCTAGCCTGAACCTGGTCCACCCTGTCTAATGTACTATCTGCCCTTCCCCTTTATAGCCTGGCACATGTCCTCATTTCCCCCCCTCTTTGGGGCCCCACTCCTGCACTTCTACCCCTGCGACCCCTACTCTTATCATCTATGTCTCTGCACTTGCACTGGAGGATTGGTACAAGACCAATGTAACCGTCATGGTTGTTTTTCTTTTTCCTATGTCCCCGCACCACCCACCCCCATTTTTTGTCTTGTGGCAACTGGAAACACTTGTGTTTAGGCGCCATACAAATGTCCAACAAATAAATACATGAAATAAATGTGCATTTCGCAAAAAAGGAAACATGTTGCCAGGAATAAATCTATTATTATGATCAAATGAACAGCGATGCGCAAACATGTTGCAAATATTAGGAAGGGCTAATGTCCAAAGAAGGCTACTGGGCCTCATTACACGGTATGTGCTAAGGGATTAACGGCACCGGTAAGGTCACCGGTGCCGGTAATCCCTTAGCGCCCTACTACGAGGTCCCTCAGCAGGTCCCGTCCTTAATGCCTGGCCTGACCAGGCGTTAAGGACGGGACCCGCAGAGGTTCTACAGAGCTAATTGCGGTACCGTTATTAGCTCCTTCCCCATTCTCATTGAGCCCTATGGGGGCTGACATGGGAATGGGAAATGGTATTTGGAATGGGGACTTACCGGGTCCTCCAGGTCGGAATGACCCCCCATACCGCCTACCCAGACCCAGTATGCGGTAAGGAAGTAGCCAAGCCCCTAATAGCGGCATGGTTACCTCCTACCGTGTAATGAGGCCCATTGTGACAAGTGAAGTACAGACTTCTTGTTTGTGGCACTGCCTTCAACACAGAGATCCAAATTGCCTTTCCCCGGGGCAGGTCTGTTGGGCTCCTTATCTGGAAGGGAATAGGGAATTCTCTTTGAAGCTCCTGCATGCTAGGTATTCACGATGGGCCAGGTCCAAACAGGGCTGTCCTGAGTGGGTGGAAATGTAAAAAAAAAAATACCAACGATTGCATTAAATTTGTGGTAACTCAAGATATTAAGAACAAAGGGCAAGTGCCAGCACAGCTGCATGGTGTCAGAGACCATATGGTGACAGATACCAGCTCTGCCCATTAGCTCAGCTTTGGGCTCCTCCAGAGTGATTAATCATTTGTATTGCAGGGAAAACCAGTATTCAGCCCAGAGATTTCAGATGCTCTGATCCATGTGTTTTCAGGGAAATGATGAGTCTAAGAATCAAAAAGGAAACTGCAAATATGTGCTCTTTGACATACATTACAGATGCTATTTTATTCCATAACCATCGGACCGTAATACTTACAGAGTTTGGACAGATCTCATTCCAAAGCTGTTGTCAAGGTCATGGTGCTGATGCCATTTGTATCTGAATTGAATGTGCTATTTCCCGATGTGAAATCAGTCTTTGTAAAAAAGTAGATAGTGAATGGCAGTTTTTGATCACGTAATCAATCATGCACGTACTATCAAGCGTGCAAGTTTTGACCGCGCAATGAGAAAGTCTAGCCGTGTAACTATAGGAGAGATACGTATCAGGTGGTGAGTTCTGAGATATGGCGGCAGCTTTGCCAGATGACCGTAGAGATATACATATAGGTGTTTATTGGTATGGCCCTATTTGTTAATTCCCGATGTGAAATCAGCCTCGATAAAAGAGTAGACAGTGAACAGCAGACCATTACCGCATAATTGATCATGTACGTTTGGCCATGTCTTTACATAGAAATGATTTGACAACTAATTTGCTATTTGGAGTGGACAGCTGGCGACTTCTACAGCTGTGTACACACGCGTTTCCTCTGTTGGAGACAGTGATATGTGCAGTTAAGAATACCAACAGTGAGTCTTTTGAGAGTGTGTAGTTCGCAATGTCGAGGCATGTGTTTTAGACACCTAAGAGATCCGTGCCGTAAGGTTATGAGTAACAGATGGCACGCTGTGTTTGTTTCACAGAGTTGTGTGAGGCTACTACTTGGTTGGTGATCCATACCCTGGAAAGGGTCGTATGATCAAGTGTTCGGTGGGAAGTGGATCCCCTACATCTGCATGCAGTTGCAGTGTTTTACACTATAAGCAAGGAGGGTGAATATGTTAAAACATTAATGTTAACATGCCAATTATGAGATGAATACTGATATTAGAGCACTAGGTTTACTCTGTGCCTATGTGATATACAGGCTTTGCGATAGGTTTCATCCTGGAGCACTGAGGATTTATTCCAGAGTTTGTGCCACCCCATCTAACAAGGATTGGAGGTGTGTACAAACAGTTGCAATCTTGAATAATTTACTAGCACAATTCAGATGTGCCGGTTAGATAAGGAAAGAGGTTGGACAGCAATTCGATGTTGTTTTTGTTTCATGTAGAGAAAATCCCTGGAAGGCATCTGCCACCAGAGTATGTTGCAAGTGTGAGTGAACATTTTTCCTCATTTGTTTGTCCTGAAGAAGGTCGGAATCACGTTTAGTTGCAATTACAAGCTTTTGTTTAGCCGACCGAAACGTGTAGACCGTGTCAATAAGTTACTCTATTGTACATATATACATGCCTACATGAGATATGTGTGTAACATAAATAATACAAATCTGTTATAGCAATACAAAAAGGGCACCAGTCATAGGTGAATACATTTGTATTTGTGTGGTGAATACTGGCATTGGATGAGTATGAAAACGTATGTGTAAGAAAGGTGGGAATAATTAGATGCCAAAAATATGGTTTACATATATAACGTGTATGTTTTAACTAGTTTGATACTTTGTAAAATAAATTGATGGTTTTGTATTGAATACAACTTTGAATTTTGTCTGTCCAGCCTCATTACCAGGGTTCATCGTTTTTCTTTATTTCTGTATTATTTACCTAAAGGACCTTGGTGTTTATGAGCACCCTTATAATTCTACATGGTTATGGTTTGTGCCTTGCCCTCTAGCACCAAGATACCTTAGGGTGACCGTGCACTGTAGAAATGTCCTTAACATAACATAACATAATTGTCAACATTCCCAAACCTTGCCTTTAAAACAGAAAGGTGTTCTTGTACACAAAAAGACATGTAGAATTGTCACCATTCCCAAATGTCGCCTTTAAAACAAAAAAGTCTGTACACCTAAAATGAAATTCCCATCTGATTCCCCTTCATAAAACTTGCTTTTAAACAAAAGGCATACTTATCCTAAAACAAAAGTCCCATTTGTCATCACTCGCAAAACCTTTTATTTAAACACAGGGGTGCCCTTGGCCTCAAAACAAAATTCCTAAATGGTCCCCACTTCCTAGACCTTGCCTTTAAACAGAGGGGTGGTGCATATCACTGATAACTGGTTTTTCGATGCTGAGGGAAGAAGTGCTTTGCAAAGTGAAACTGGTATAATTTCCATTGAACAATAGACACTCTCTCCTGAGAGTGAGCCAATGACCATGATAGCAGAACGATTTTGCATTGCTTTGATTGAAAAGGAAACAAGGGGTTCTATTTGCCACATTTATTTTCACAAATCTGTGTTTTCTCAAGTCATATTTGCCTGTTTCTCACGAAAAGGAAGGGTCATGATGTGTTGAAGCTTTGTTTTGTGCCACGGAGTAGGTGGCTTGTGCACTCAGTAAAAGATCTATTCAACATGTACTTTAAATAAATATAAATTCAGTCTATACCCCTGCCTGATTCTTGGCTCATGGTTGGCACAGGGGGAGGGATGCACATGGCTCTATCTGAGTCAGAGATAGTGCTTAACAAATCTAAACTAATACATTATCTATTGTGGTCTCATTTAATTGGGGGGTTTTCCCTATGTTGAGCATGGTCCCCCAATATTTCGTTACATTCATGAACCCTTACCTCTGTTCACACTTTGCTCTAGATGCCTGTGAATGCACGTCCAAGGGAAAGTAGTTACATTTCCAAAGTAGCCCAGAGGTAAAACAGCAAACAGAAATAAACAGGAGATAAGGAAGCAGTTATGTTTTCAGTTTAACTGAAGCAGCAGCAGAATCACCACATGTAGGTATGGAGCGGCAGGTTTGGTGTGGTGGGTGTTTCCAGTTGAAGAATAGTGGCTTCTAAAGAAGGAGGTGGGGTCAAATTTCACTGAATCAAGTCAATGTACATACATACATTTAAAGGGACTACATGCAAATGCATTTGGTGGGGATTCACAACTACAAAATGATGGTTTATAAAGAGTGACATTTGCTGTTAAGTTCACTCTTGCTGTTGTACAGCTATATTTTATTCATTTATTTATGGAAATTACAGGAAAAGCAACGCATTTTTGGCACAGACATGCTTACAGCATTTTTAACATTAATTTACAGAGTGCAGGACCAGTGCCCTCAACAATGGAGGAGAGGATATGGATATAATACTGGATGATGCAGGGGAGTGTGAAAATCAAGAGGGTGTTTCACTGCCTAGGCCCCATGCATCCCGTACTTTGTTTACCAGGACACGCCCATCGCCTTTGGATCCAGACCCTTCGGGTAGACAAGTGTGGAAGGAAAACCTGGGTGAGGGGTCCTCAGGGAGTGGGGGTGGAATGACTGATGGTGAGACATGGTATCCGCCCTTTTCCAAGTACCCCTGAAACAACTTCCCAGATACCCCCTATTCCTACACAAACACTGAGCCAAGGAAGAGGAGGTATGAGGCTAAAAGGAGTACCATCATTGTAATACATTGGATATGTCCCACTAATAAGATAAGGCAAGGTCAGGCATGCCATCTTATTTGCAAACACCTGATACCTATTAGCTCTCCCCACATGGTTAAAAGGTGGAACACTGAGACACTCTGAGCAAGGCGATGCATGAGAAGGAGCAGTCCTTCCAGTGTGACTGGGAGCCAGGTGGAGCAAACCAACAGGCTGAGGGACGGAACTGAGGTACGGAGAAACCTTGCACACCCCGGCGAGAGATTGTTATCTCCAAAGGGCCTTGAAGGTTGTGCAAAAAAACCCAGCCAGAGAGGAGAGACAAACCTCTTTGTGTTTCAAGGATACCAGCCACCTTCCCATGTGAGAGGCAGAGTTGGGGAAGTGCAGGGACAGTTGTGCTATGAGCTTTGACTTCAGGATCAAAGACACGAAAGACAAAAATGAATTAGCACAGTCAGTGAGTTGATAGAAGCATTGAAAGTCCGGTCTGTGTTAAATGAAACTTGTTGGCCACAGTATCCAACGAATGACGCTTGCACGTGTGCTGATAAGATGCGAAAGAAAGCAAAGCATTGTAAAGAACTGTAAATTAGAGATACAAAGTAACAGAGTGGTTCAGCGAAAGAAGATTGCCCATTCGAAAGTCTCTGTGAAATGTCTGATGCCATAGAAGTGGCGGGAAGAGAGAGATACTGAGAAGCAAGATTTGAACTGTTGTTAAGTTTGATCCCGGCAAAGGGAAACCTGGATGTGAGAGATTGTCTCGGGAGGATATGTCGGGGCAAACGTGCTCACCATGGAAGCAAGACGACACAGAGCAACAAAGGTTCAATCCCCAGGTCCGCGCTTAGAAACCTCTGGGTATTAAGCGTGTTATAAATAACCAATTATAATTATATCTTTGAACTTTGAAATAAGTATGTGCTGAAAACTACATTTACAAAGAGAACTTGGTGTAAGGAGAGGAAAAGTGAAGTTTGAGGAAAGAAGGTCAAAGTGGTCATGCAGAGTTAAGAGCAAAAGCCTTGCAGTTTTGAAAGTCTTCGATAGCGGAATTAAAGTGAAAGGAGGCTTGAGCCCGACAGAGGAAAGTCTATGAAGGTTTGATTGAAGATTGGGAAGGGACGTCCCACAAACTGTGATTGAAAGGTTTGAGCCCGGCGGAGGGAAACCTGTACTGAATTGTGGTAAACAGAAGAAACAAACTTTTGTTGAACTGTATTACAAGCTAAAAAGGTGACCTGGGCTGGAGTGAGAGAAATCTGAGGTCCAGCGGATAAACTAGTGACTTTTGATGGATGGCCAACTGGACCCTGGTCCACAAAACAAACTGCATCCTTGTGTCCGAAGCCACAGTGTGCCTCAAGGTCCAAGTTTGCCACCTTACCCCATATTACAAAATGTGGGAAAGGGAGTTTACTCACCTATACTGACATTTCTTTTGAACACTTATTTTCTTTTTTGCATTACACATTCCCTTTACACATTTATTGTATTATATAGAGGGTAGATTCAAAAAATGGGCTCCTGGTTATGGACCTATTCTACCCAGGAGGGTTACTTTAAGACAAAAATTACAATTGAATAGGTACAAAGAAGAGTGCTCTAATGAAAACACACTGTTTCCCCCCTTATTACCCTCTGCATTAAAGGAGAAAAAGAAAGAAACTCACTTTCTTTGTTGTTTGGAGAAAATAATAGTTTGTTTATCTATGCAGTTGAAAAAATCAACATAGAGTGAACAGTTCTCCAAACAGCATAACATCACACGGTTTAATGAAACCAACCGTACAGGCTTATAGGATATATTTACAAACACATGGGGTCACATAGTTTGACACAACAGTCGTGTAGGTAACGCAAACTCAATCAAAATACATAGTTTGTTATGGTGATTCATATACTTCAGTATAAAACAACACAATTAGACAAAGTAAGCAACAACAGAAAAAAAAAAAAAAAAAGGGGTTCGTGAATTGACAATTGGTAGTGGACAGTGACAATGCACTGTTGTTCGAGGTGCGTCTACACCAAGGTGTTTCGGCCGTTTAGGTGGACCAATTATGTCCCAGCATATGTACGGCCTTCATCAGGACGAAGTGCTGCACGGGGTGGAATAGGTGCTGCAGGGGAAAGGGAAAAACTCGTCAGGGGAGTGTGTTCGAGCGTGTATCATTTAAACAAAGGAATAAATCCAATACTGGGAGGCCCCAGCTTACCTGTGGATAATTATTTCCACTGGCACGAATTTCTAGTATTACGCCAGGCGTGGGAAGGATCTTAGTGTAATCCTATTAAAAAGCAAAGAAGGGCACTCAATAGTGATCTGGTGTCTTACAGATACTTAAATAACAAATGAGTTATAGGTCAACCAATCTTACCTCACTTGTGAGGATCTTGGAGTGGGATGGACTCTGATTTTAAATATGCGGTCCTCGCGCGGAAACCTGAACACCTAAATGAATAAGGGGCATATTAGTGGGGGTTCCACTCAGGGAACAAAATGCCTGACCTAATGGTGGTGTGTCTACAAAGATCTTACCTTTGTTCATGAATCACGAATAGCGGGCCAGTGGAGAGCGCTGTAGAAATGTGCTGACTCACTCCGGGGCTCGAAAGGGGCCTGGCGGCATAGCGTTAGTAACGCTGTTACTAGGAGCCTTTTCTATTTATACGGCGGCCATTTTGGATCGAGTGCGTCCGAAAATGACAGATAACTCAGCCATTAGGGCTCGGACTGGAAAAATACACTATTATCAGTCTTGGCCATGGTATGGCCAATCTAAAAACGTAATTTAGAATATAAATTTGAAAAATGATATCTATGTCGGCCATGTTGGATCGAGTGCATCCGAAAAAGACAGATAACTCCACCATTAGGGTTCGGATTGGAAAAATACACTAATATCAGTCTTGGCCATGGTGTTGCCAATCTAAAAACGTAATTTGGAATGTAAATTTGAAAAATGATATCTATGTCGGCCATGTTGGATCGAGTGCGTCCGAAAAAGTCTTTTTCGGACGCACTCGATCCAACATGGCCGACATAGATATCATTTTTCAAATTTACATTCCAAATTACGTTTTTAGATTGGCAACACCATGGCCAAGACTGATATTAGTGTATTTTTCCAATCCGAACCCTAATGGTGGAGTTATCTGTCTTTTTCGGATGCACTCGATCCAACATGGCCGACATAGATATCATTTTTCAAATTTATATTCTAAATTACGTTTTTAGATTGGCCATACCATGGCCAAGACTGATAATAGTGTATTTTTCCAGTCCGAGCCCTAATGGCTGAGTTATCTGTCATTTTCGGACGCACTCGATCCAAAATGGCCGCCGTATAAATAGAAAAGGCTCCTAGTAACAGCGTTACTAACGCTATGCCGCCAGGCCCCTTTCGAGCCCCGGAGTGAGTCAGCACATTTCTACAGCGCTCTCCACTGGCCCGCTATTCGTGATTCATGAACAAAGGTAAGATCTTTGTAGACACACCACCATTAGGTCAGGCATTTTGTTCCCTGAGTGGAACCCCCACTAATATGCCCCTTATTCATTTAGGTGTTCAGGTTTCCGCGCGAGGACCGCATATTTAAAATCAGAGTCCATCCCACTCCAAGATCCTCACAAGTGAGGTAAGATTGGTTGACCTATAACTCATTTGTTATTTAAGTATCTGTAAGACACCAGATCACTATTGAGTGCCCTTCTTTGCTTTTTAATAGGATTACACTAAGATCCTTCCCACGCCTGGCGTAATACTAGAAATTCGTGCCAGTGGAAATAATTATCCACAGGTAAGCTGGGGCCTCCCAGTATTGGATTTATTCCTTTGTTTAAATGATACACGCTCGAACACACTCCCCTGACGAGTTTTTCCCTTTCCCCTGCAGCACCTATTCCACCCCGTGCAGCACTTCGTCCTGATGAAGGCCGTACATATGCTGGGACATAATTGGTCCACCTAAACGGCCGAAACACCTTGGTGTAGACGCACCTCGAACAACAGTGCATTGTCACTGTCCACTACCAATTAGGTGGGTATATAGAGGGTAGACATTGGGTTTATTAGTATAGGCCATTTTATTTTGACTTAGAACTGTATTTTCTTTTTGTTTGATTGTCGAGAATACTCCCATCTTTGTTATACGGCAAGCTAGGAGTTTTCCAACCCCTTTTAAAGTATCAATAAAGGTTTTGAAACTTGCAGCTCTTGTGTCAGTGTCTGCTTGTGATACCATGCCCCTCTGACAGGAGGTAGAAACATGAGAAATGGGCGAGGACAGTTGAGCATGATATAGGAATGGGATAGTGGATACAGTGCTCACTTTAGAAGCACCTAAAATAGTATGAAGCAATGAACTGCATTCTCGAATTCCTTTGAATATACTGTTTTGATGTTTTTCAATGCCTGCAGATTTTGGGCATCTCGGGGATGTTACCTGCACACTCCAGATCACCTTGATTATTCACAAGGGTATGAGCTTTAGGACACACTTAACCTGGGGCTCATTCACCTGTGTTTTCCCTGTCCAGTCATATAGCAAGAGTATTCGAATGCGTAAATCGGAC
The DNA here is from genome assembly GCF_040938575.1 of Ambystoma mexicanum. Classification (NCBI taxonomy): domain Eukaryota; kingdom Metazoa; phylum Chordata; class Amphibia; order Caudata; family Ambystomatidae; genus Ambystoma; species Ambystoma mexicanum. The sequence goes on from NC_090936.1 coordinate 941,058,799, forward strand.
TGGGTGCTTTCAGACCCTTGTAGGTTTAAATAATGTTAGCAGCAGCAGAGGCAGGTATTCTAGCTTTACATGGGAAACCACTTTGAGATGGCTGATCGTATCACAGGAACCATATGACGTGAGCATTGCATGTGCAATAATTTATGTGATCATGTCACCATGTTCATAACAGCACTGGTGGGGTTACACCTCATAATGCTGAATGGAGCGAGAGGATATTTGCCTCACCAGATGATAATTCAATTACCGCAACGTGTTGACACAAGGTGAGGAATGATTGAAGTGTTTTGGTACATCAATTATATGAAGTGAAGTTGTGACAATGAACACAATTTGAGGCTATTTTGGAAACTCAGTACTTTTGTGTGCTTGAACCCTTCAGATATTGTGAGCAGTGAACAACATGGAATATGCACAAAACCATAATTACGAGAAGGATTTTGTTTTTCAAAGGACACACTGGTGGAATCACGCTTAGGGCAGGAAAGCCATCTGTAGATATTCTGTGGCTCACTGTGGGATGTAATCAAAGGCCCCAAACTGAAGGTCTGTGTGAAAAAGGCCTACCTGTCATTACTGTTGGAAAAGCAACATTTTAATACACAAAGGAAGAAGAAATTCAGAGGTCCCTTTCACAACAATAACACAATTTTTAAACACTGACATAAAAATGGCTTTGCATGTGTGCTTGCAAGTTAAAGCAGTTTAAATGTGAAACATGTACCCCTGCTAACATAAAAATGGCTTGGAAAAGACATGGTGCGTGTCGACATAAAGTAAGGTATATTATGTTTCGCATGCAGAATACCTACAAACATTTAAAAAGAAAAGCCCACTTTGCTTCCATGAAAAATATCCTTAGGCCCCAGGCAGACAGTGTTTGCTTGCTGAGGGATAAATGTCACAAAGAACTCCCTCATGGAAATTCTGGTTTACATCCCCCAAGCTATTTTACAACTGCTATAAAGTGTGGCCTGCCTGAAAGGTGTTGTCCCTGAAAGCTGGGCTGCCTCTTCAGGACAATTTCCTTTGGTTGATGCATGGCCAAAACATAAGCAGGAGGTGTGAAAATGGGGGCTACAATTAATGGAGGTTGAAACTCCAACTTCAAAAAGCAAGCTTCAAACCCAAAGAGACTAATACAAACTCTGGTTACAGGCTGGCCCAGAGTGGCACATGGTGTGGGGGAAGGGAAGCTCATATTTGTACATATGAAGATTCCCTTTGTTTAAAAGGACTATTATCATTTAGGCTTTTTTTCTCAGGAACCATATATCAGATTTTCTTTATTTATGTGTCACTTTTTAGGTAATTACCAGGCGATGTTGGAGATATAACATTCATCCACCTACGACTCATGGAACTGTAATGGCCATCTAAAATGTGTTTCTGGCTAATCTGAAAATGTTCCAAATTTGGGAGTTGCTAATGCTGGAGGGTGAAATTAGGAATACATGGAATAAATTGCATGTTCCTAATGGTTAAACTTTTTGTGAAAATGGCAGAAAATTGCCACTTGGCAGTGCATAATGGCGAGCATCTGGCTGTTGTCTTTTTTAATTCCAGACAATTAGCTAAATCATATGATAGATATATTATGGCAGTTGCGAGTGAAGTTATGGGCCCTAATTCATGGATTATTTGCTCCGAAAAAACTGGATTTATGCGCCATTCTGCCCTCAAATCCCTGTTTAACAAATGGGGATTTGCGGGCAGAATGGCGCACAAATCCCATTTTCTTCGGCGCAAATAATCCATGAATCATGGTGTTTAAGTTTTGCCACATAACTAGATTTTGGCCAAAATTTGACATGAGAACAAATGGCGATTACAAATGGTAAATGCCATATGTCTGCTCCAGACTCTCAAACAAATCCTTTTATTGAGACAGGAGTTGGGACGAGAGAGAAGGGTGACTGTCCAACCCTATTTGCAAGAACTCTTGTAGGGTTCTCCTCCAAGAATGTAAACTTGATGGTGTCATCGCTGCTATATAAGGAGGAATGCACTATGACAAAGAGACCGAGCTGTTGAAATTTACCATCCAAGATGAGCTGCTGAAATTTCCATCTGGCAGCTGCAAAGAAACACCAGAGGAGATTGCTGAGAGTGCATCTGGGTGAAGCTGTCTATTTCTGGGGAGGCCTAAAAAATGCTGACTGTACCCTATGGTGGAGAGCTGGGGGCCATCCTGGGAAAGTTGTGACCAGATTCCTGCCCTATCCATCCAGGGGGACCTGACATGCAGCTGACTTTCTTGAATTTTAAACAGGCTTTCTATGTAAGTAGAACTGAACCCTGTGAGACCAAATGATGAGGGGAGTCTGCTCACCTTAATTGCTTTCCCGTTATAGGGGGGGGGAGGGGCAAAACTGTGTAGTTCCTTGGCCTATTTAACAAAAAATATTAATTTAATTATTCCCTTTGGCAGAACACTATGGAGTGATTTTGTTAAAATTCGAAATTACCAAAGCTCACTTCCCAGTGTGCACTGAAAAGCTACAGCCTATAATTCAATTTGGTAATCTGTTTTGTCCTGTTGACCATGACTTCTTTAAGGAAGAGGGGTGTCTTTGTTCTTACATCAGTCCAATCTTTTTGGCCAAATTCCCCTAACACAGGCCTGGGTGGGAGAGGGGCTGAAAAGCCTAAATTCTCAAATCACACCAATGTTTACCATCCCGCTTCCACAACACAGGCCCTTCAATGGAGGGGGTCTGAAATCCTAAATTCTTCAATCATCCTAATTTTTCTGTACCCAACCCAGACCATAGTGTAACAGATTTTACTACGCGGCACACTCCAGCCCAGGACTCTTTCCACTGGTAAGGGATGTGCCGCACAGTAAAAACACTTTTAATTTGATTGATTTCGGATTGTGCTTTGAGAAGGCATCCAACCCATCTCACAACAAACACCCTGTGTCGCAATGGACCATGAACCAGGCTGTGTGTAATAATTAAATATTTATTTATTTTTACATTTAAATGCAAAATTAAACAAATCAAATGTAGGGTGGCAATCACCAGTGTGGTGATAATACACAGCAGAATTTTATAATACACTTAATTTAACTTGCTGACATCAGATACATGAGTTATAAATGGAGATGGAAGAAAGATCACGTTTTGTCATACTTATATATGGCAGAACTGTTATGCACTCCCCCTGCAACACTCCACCAAGCCCCTGCTGTCTACATTCTGGTTGGGTGGAAAGAAGTGGCAAGGAGTCACAAATAAGGGAAAAATCTGATTTAAATAAGATCTACCACCCCAGAATAGGAGGCCAAAATGTAAATGAAACCCTTGAAAAAGGAGCAAAATGGCAGTCAGAGTTCACTGGATAATTAGATGTCAGTCTACATGTGCGGTAGAATGTATAGGACAAGAAATTGTGCGACTGTAATAGAGCAGCAAGAAAGCTTACAAGCTACAGGGCAAGGTCCTAAAGCAGCAAGAATACAGGTGAGAAAATCAACTTTGTGATGGAAAGCAATGCAGCACAAATCCCACGTGGCAAAGATGCAATTTCTTTTTCTACACAGATTTTAGAACAAGCAAACAGCTAAGGAAATGGGCTAAACAGTCAAAATCGGAAATCGTTTTCTCTGATGGGGTACAAAGGCGCATAACAGATAGAACACTAAAGTTAAAGGATTACTTTTTATGCAGTGACACAATGGGTTTCTTTGTGAGAATGGAAATCAGATTTTATAATTAAAGCAATCACACAGGCAAAAAACTGTTTTGTTAACAAAATGATTTGTTCTACTGAGATTATTTCATTGTATTTTAGGGGCTAGATTATTAAAGAAAGACACTGCATACATGGAGGTTAATTTGCAATCTTAACCAATTTGTGCTGCATTCATCCTAAAAGGGGAATTACTTAAATTATTTCAAATATGGTACTAAGGACTTAGAGAAACGACTAAAATGATATGAAAAGAATTACACTAACAGATATATACTACACATATTCTTCTGAGGACTGGATAAACAGAACAGGCTTACAATAGGGGACAATAATAGGGTTCCTATGGGATTTATATAGGATTTGGACAGAATGCAAGGTAAAAGAGCTGTGTATGTAGCTTTTTGGTACTGAGGAGGGTGATACTTACAAAATGCACTTGAGTTGGGTAGCTTGGACAGTTAACCGGGTCTCTGGACAGTGAAGCAAGGATATGTTCACTGGGCAGCAGCTTGGCTCTCCTTTAGAGAACAGCTGGACAAAAGGTGTCTGGTCTCTTTGGACAGCGGGATCCATCAGCTGGGCAAAGAGTCTGGTTGCTGGATTCTCCTAAAGGGGATCATCAGCCTCTCTTCTTTTCTCCCTGGATTATTGGGTCTGCCTGGATCTAGATAGGTGGTTCTGCCTGGATCTGGATCAGGATAGGTGGTTCTCCCTGGATCTGGATCAGCTACCTCTGGACCTGGTTCGGGAGTCTTGGAATCCTGCAGGGTGGATTTTGAATGTTGAATCTCCTGTGCCTCCCTGCCTACCTCCCTGTCTGCCTCCCTGTCTACCACCTTAAGTAGGCAGAGGGACATCAGAGATTTTTTACAATGTGGGTGGAAGTAATCTGAACATACCCCTTGGATGGGATAGGTCAGGGTATGGGTGTCCCCTCCTCCCTGTGGGCAGATTGGTTCCAGGTAAGTGACATCAGATTGTGTGTGTGTTTAATGACTTGCTTAACCACAGTTACTTTTACCAAAACAAGTTATGGAACAAAACTCTTATATTTACAATTGTCACCCTCCTAAAAATCAGATAGCCAGATCCCATATTTCTCAATTAATATGTCGGTTCAAAAGCTAATTCTCTGCACTGTTGCCTCATCCTTGGGCACAATTTTGATGTTTTTAAGAAAAATATAATATCTACAATTCTGCAAATGGCTACACAAATGCACACTAGCATTTGGTATATATTCCTCAAGTGTCGTTTCACACCAAACTACATTTTTTCTGCCATGTCCTTTCACCACATGATAGGAAGACACACATAGCCTAATTTTGCTTGTCCAAAAATCAAATAAACACTGTCATACTCTCACATTACTGCTTATTCAGATTACTGCAATAAATGTCTTAATGTAAAAGGTATTTAAATCAAATGGGCTGTATTTGTCCCCAAATGTGGGTGGTCTTTCCAACCCCCCAGCCAAAATGTCTTCTCTTGGTCAGCTTGGAAAGGGGTTGCCACGACCCCCCACTCGCCCCATTTGAGGTCCTCCAGTTTAAATGTAGAGGAATTCCACTTCTGAGGCAAACACAGAGCTTGACTCTTCCTTTGTCCTTGGGAGCATTTCTGCCAGGCGGTCTGAGGGAGCCTGTAATTATCACACTTGTCAGGTCCATAAGAACAGGGCCCCTGCCCTGGCAGTGTCAGTTCACTGGGAGGTGCCACATTTGCCTTTAAACCAAAGTGGTCTGACAGGAAGGCCTGAGCCTCAGCCAGGCTGTTAAAGTTCTTTTTGGCAGGAAACACACAGAGCACAATATACATATGTCTTTGCAGCCCCTCTCCCCAAAAGTAAAATTGTGCTTCTGAGCGAGCTACAGTATTATTTCCCATTTAGTTTTCAAAGTGTCATTTCGCTGTGTGGAAGAGTAGGTTTACACAGGTTCATTTTATTTTCCTTCATTTCATTTCACAAGATGCAGTTTTCTTTGCATTTGCTTTCTGAAGGCTTTTTATAGCTCTGGTCAGTTTCTGTACACAGGGATATGCTTGGAAAATGGGCTTGTGGTAATTGACATATAGCAAGAGAGAGAGCGCTTTGTTTTGAAGTACTTTGAGCGGGTTAATTCATTTTCAAAAGTAAATTCAAGCCGAGTGTCAGTAGAAATCCGAAATCTTTGTCTTTCAAGTTATTTCCCAGTACATTAGCTGCTCTGGGAATGTTTTTGCCTCACTTCTTGCTACTCAGCAGAAATAAAACATGCCTGGAGTGGTTTCCATGAAGGGCAAAACTTTGTGAAAAATGAAATCAAGTGTAAATTGCAAAGCCGTCTTGGGTGTCAAGTGTGCAGCTTTAGTATTCAGCATGACAGAACAGAACAAGGGGATGCCGTTCTGAGCATAGGTGATTTTCTCCTTGATTTAGATTAAATAAGTAAATGCAGCCATTTTTTGTAGTGGCAGTGTTTAAGCTTGCCATCCCTGCGCCAGGGAAAGCACAGCCACTTTTGGCTGAAATGTGGAAATGTGGTTTTTGTTGTAGGGGGGTTTCTGTTGGGGGCTGCCAAATGCACCTCACAATAGTAGGGGAGTCTTAAAACAAACTGAAACACCAAACTGCTACCATTTCAAGCGTGCAGGAAAATCAAAATTGCACAGCACTACATATGTAAATTGTGCTCACCGACCAGTGCTAATTATTTCTTGAAGGGACATTTGTAGAAAGTAAAGAATTGTGATTTGTGTTCTTTGGAACTCACTTGTGTGATTCATTTATGTTGAGAGAAGTTTATTGTGTTGTGCCATGGATAAAGTGGTGTTTGACATTTCAGTGCAAGTTTCGTAATATTTAGCTCAGGGGGAGGGATCCAAGGGATATTAAATGAATTGGAGATAGGGCTGAATACAAAGAACCAACATTAACCGTGTATTGTTCGACACTTAGCTTGGGTAGAGAAGGAACTCCCTGTGTTGAGGGTGGCTTCTCAATAATCCATTACATCACTTAAAGCTACCAGTTATCTATGCATTTTATAGTTTGTTAAATTAGGCAAGAGACTGAGAAACTGTTTTCCTCATGTTTATCCCTCAGTGAGCAAGTAGAGGCTGAATCAGCACAAGAGAAGGAAAATTTGATTTCTGGTTTTACCCCAAACTAAGAAAGGTTTGTTATTCTCGTCCTGATGAAGGTGACAACATTATACACATCACTGAAAATGGTCGACCTTTTAGAGAGATATCATTTGACCAAGGCTTTGGGTACTATGATAAAGCAATACTTTGTTTGTTTTTAACTCACTTTTTAAGAAATACATTGTGCATGATGCAATACGGTAGACCAGCTACGTATTTGGGAGAGGATTGAATAAAGTAACATGGAAATCCCTATCAGATGTAACTAGATTCTATTCCACACTCCAGGGACATCATTTGGAGGTCGCCAGAGGTCGCAAGTGTGACCTCTGTGGTCACAGTTGCAACCTCTGCCGACCTCCTGTGACCTCTGGACTGGAGCATGGGTTAGCATGAGTATAGCAACTGTACCTTGCAATGACGGATGATGATGTAAACCAGGCAATCTCATTGTCTAGTCTGCAGGTTAATTAAAGCCTGTCAGAACATTCCTCTGAACTGTATCGCTTCCTCTCTTACCATCGCTCTCTGACTTTTTCTGTCTCTCCTCTCCATCTCTCTCTCTCTCCTCTCTTTCTCTCTTGCTCTCTCTTTCTCTATCTGTCTCTCTCGCGCTCTCTCTCACCAAACTAATAAATGTTGCTGGCCTCAAAGCAGGTCAAAAATAACCACAGCAGAAGAGAGCCACAATTAATGATTTGTTGTAATGTGTCTCTTTCCTGTCTCCATGGCATTCTGTTCGGGAAGTTTGCTTGCATGTATGAGGTAAGGGTGCCCAGAGTATGGGATGTCGCGTGAGTGTGCTGCTTTCCCTGTTTTGCCAACCTCTGAAGCCTGAAAAGTACATCCACGTAGACACGTGGCCAACTTTGCACCTTAACTGATCTGCTGTTAAATCACCATTTTAACGGTACCGACTACAGAGTGTAATTTGCCTCTGACTTTGAGAACATTCAGACATGTAATTGCTCATTTTACTGTAGCTGGTAAGATAGCTCTGTGGGTTGAGCACTCGCTGCTGCAATGTTTGAATGCCGGCAAGGCCAACTCAGCCTTTCATCCATCTGAGGTCGATATATAAGCACCAATGCAGACTGGGTGATATTGTATGTGTAGCTGTTCTATATAAAGCGCTTAAGCTTAAGTGCTATATAATAACACATCATTATCATTTGGCCTTGGATGTCTGCTTCCATTCACAGTAATTTGGTAATGTGGGCCTATACACACTGATATTAACGATACATATGGTGGTCCATTCTTGTATGAAATGTATATCACATTAATGATATCATAACCGTATTTGTTGTCGTGTCCTTAGGAACAATGCTGTGTGATGACACTTCTGGTTTGTTAAGGGGTAAAAGCTTGTGTTTCATTGCTTCCCGTGATGTCACTTCGGGGTGGGGTCAAATGACATCACTTCGTGTGATGTCATCAGAGGTCAAGGTCGTGTGATGTCACTTCCCTACCCCTGGCATTTTGGTGAAATTACGTCCCTGCCACACTGAATAATTTTCCGGCCCGACAATACTTCTTGTCCAGTCACTCACACACATGATGGGTCTACTTTGGGAATAGAGGACATATGCTTCTCTCAGTAGGGAGGAATAACATCAGAAGTTGTAGTGGCCACAACCCTGTGGGCTGTGGGCATTTTCTATCACCAAGGACAATACTTGCATTGGCTTGCACTTTTTTGAAATAGTTTAGTGGAGGGCCAATCTTTTCTCTGTCCCTTTTAGATAGGCGGTTTACCAGCTCAGACTAAGACAGTCGCTGTACTAGGGACATTTAAGTTCTTCTTGTGGGGGAGTGACATTTTTAAATTGCAAGTCCTACTGACTCTTGTCTGTTACAATTGATTTGTATGGTGAACGCTACTATACCCTGATAGCACAGTTTCTCTGGTAATTAGCATAATGCTTTCAGATGCCTGCCTACAATGAAATGCCTACAAACACCCGTACTTCTAATCAAGCAATTATTACGATTTCTGCACATGATAATGGAGTGGTAATTGACAACACACATGGCAGGCGATGGCCCTTTAAATCCTGTCACCTGCAAGCTACACTTTGAACACAGGTGCATGGATGTCTGTCTCCAAATAGCTGGAGGGCTGGTGCCAGTCCTCATGTAAAACTCCACAGAAACAGCTGCTTATCCTCATGATACGTTCTGCACTAAAAGAAAGCACTCGCCAATTTCATTTTGAAAAGATGCCCTGAGAGTCAGCAGAGCCTATTTGCTGTCAATATGCATTCCACGCGATGCAGATGTACCCCCTCTTTTCATTGCCCAATGCCCCCAAATAGTCACAGCTCTCCAGAAACAGACGTCTTTGTCTTCCATCAGCCTTCACTTTGCTCCCTGCAAAGGCCCCTTCACTTGCCAATGGGAACATGCTACCTGAGAGGTACAGCCCGGCAGAAACAGCTGCTTCCACTCAAGCTTTATTCCACTTCTTGCATTCGACGTTTGACCTATCATTTTGCAAGAGCTACCTATCAGATACTGCTATGGCTCAAATAGCTTTTCCTGCTCAGGCATGACCCCTTCACGCAGAAGGCCAGCCTCTTTCCATTAAGGAGACAGTACTTCAGATGTGCATCTCACCAGAAACATCTGCTTCCCCTGAATTAGGTGATGTCGCTGATCAAAATAACTTTCAAGTCGCACCTCCTAGAACCCCGGCCCAATGTTTTCAAAGAAAGTGGACAAATCAAGTTCGTGTATAATCCAAAGTGTTTTCTTTAATGTTGTATACCCATTCAACTACCAGACACAATATCCTCAAACATGCAAGGTAGTGGTACAACGACTTTAAACCACCTCCCAAGAATAAATTCTCTAACAATGACCTACACATCAAGTATTGATACAATTGAGGGTGTGTGCCATTTCGCTAATGTGCAGTTCATAAAGTTCATAGTGTAAACTCCACAGTGAGCAGTTTACAACCACCCTTTGCCAAGTCCGATTATGTACAGTTCCCCAAAAGGAGTGCTGTAATCAAGAGCATCCAAAATGTAGCACACTCCACAATGTGTTATCATTGAATTACAGGGTGCACAATCAGCTGGAAAGAAAGTTCAAAATCCATTCAAAGAAACTCAAATCTGTCTCATGTTGAAAGACAAAGTTGCACAGGCTGCAGTCCGCATTCTTGGTAAAATCGCCAAAGGATCTCTTTAAATAATTATTTTTTTTCTCTCTATGTATAAAAACAAAGCATACACTTGTCTCAAGTCCTGTGTGGAATGCACTTAACGAAAGAAACAGCTCTAACGTCTTCCCTCTAAATACACATTCCTTTCAAACAGGCCTTCCTTTATTCGATGTAAAAATAGCAAATATTATTTTCTTTTAAAGCTCTGTCGAAAATGCTGCTTTTAGAAAATCCATCTATCTACTTTCTGACTTCAAAGCCTACTCCAAATCAACACGCGCAAATACCCTGGTCTCTCTCTGCTGCTTTGCAATGACTGCCAAGTAGGTTCAGAAGCTGGCAAGGTTGTCAATCTCAGGAGTCAGGAGGCCCAAACGACAAAGCTTTCACCTCTAAATAACTTTACAAGTTTGGTAAACGCAGATACGTAAACATGTAAGTGGTTTCATGTTCAAATGACTGTATGAACCCAGGACAATGTCAAAGTTAAAATTCATTTTATGATATATGCAAATGCAAAGCTTCCAAATTGTTCACCCACTCTTTAACAAATAGATCACTTTCTGTTTTCATGGCTTGCTTTCAATGTGAACAACGGCCAAGCAAGTCATAGGTCTTATGTTAAGTTCTGATAAAATAGGCTATTCTAATGACAGATAATGCATGTTTTCCCATAAAAAGGGATTTTCTAAAACACCACTTCTGTGATTGTCATTGGTCTCATTCCAACTGCTGGTTGCATTTACAAACGTGAAGGCCTTTGTGAATCCAAAGTGCATACATTCTCTGAGATCCAAATTATAAAACGTTAATTCATTCAGCTTTGGTTCTCTCTTTTAATAAGTACCATCACCCCTTTGCAGAAATGTTAGTCACATTTCAGTTTGCAATGGCTGTCAGGCACTCCGAGGCCTTCTGGGTAGCAGCACAACTAAACACATTTTTCACTCAAATAAAATCATAAATACATAAATCAGTTTATTTGTGGTGGGGACAGCTCAGGGGCAACACGTTTGTCTTGGAAGCAAGACAACGCAGCCAACACAGGTTTGAACCCCCATCCTATGCTTAGAAACCAATCTCTGGTATTAAGGTTGTAATAAAAGAACAAATATAATTGATTTATATGCAATCCCTCCTCCTACTTTTCAGACCTATGTAGATGACATACACATTGCATGCAAACTCTGTGGAATATATGCTGGCCGCAAACACCTTCCTGATTGTGACCTCTAGATAAAGGACTGGGTGGATAACAACAGACTTTGTCTGAATTTTCTGGAGACACAGATATTCTAGTCTGGCTCTTCCATAGTTCCCTTGTTGCCTTGGTCTTCGTCCTTAGGTGCTCCTCCTTTCCTCACAGCATCTGTAAAGATCATTAGAGTTATATTCATCATTTTTATCACCTTGTCCCCTCATGTACAATTAGTATCAAAGAAATCCCACTTCCAGCTCTGTTTATTGAAACAGGTCCTTTCTCTTTTTTACTATAGCATCAGGAATCCAGGTCACCTGGGTTCTACCTCACCTTAACTATTCTTATATTCTCCTTCATTTTCCGCAAACCTCGTTCAAATTCTCCAGACCATTCAAAACAGCACCTAGACTCATTCTTGCTGTTGAACCACATCAGAACTTCTCTCCATCCATTGGCTGCCTGAATCCAACTCAAAGCACTCAGCCTTGTCCACACAACCTTTTGCAACATTGTGCCAATCTACCTTATGCAAAGAATGAAGCAATATGCCCACTTTAGGCTCAAGAGATCCTCTGGATCTATGTCTGTGGTTAGTGTTGCCTTCCAAAGAAGAGCTCAAGATTCCAATGTGACCTCCGTCTGGAAAACCTCACAAACTCCATCAGATTTGCCAAAAACCATCTCCATTTCCAAAAGAAACGTAAAATGTACTGCGACACAGCTTTCCTCTCTATGGGCCTGATTTACAAAAGCGTTTGTGAATGGGAAAGTCGCTTTGTAAATCAGGCTCTATGTGTCTGCTAACTTTACCTGCCACTGGCAAACTTGTTGCCTGATCTTCTTGCACTGATACATTGTAATATGATCTGATGTGCACTTATCTCATTTGTAATACTATACCTTGTATCATGAACTGATTGCACCAATAGTGCCTGATTTCAAACAGAATTTTTCAATGGGATTTTCCCCATTGAAAAATGCTTTTTAATTCAGGCCCATAGTATCCTTTGCCCACTTTGTGCCCTCTTATACTTTGCTGATCTGAAAGTCACCAGAGCCATTGAAAGATCAGCTTCTCCTCTCCCACTCCTTTGCTTTGGGGGTGCGAAAAGAAATCATTCTTGCAGATAGTGCCTTAAAAACTCCCAATAAACAAATACCTACATAATAGACATCTCAAAAGAAAAACTAGTTACTGCAAACGTCTGCTTTCTCCTAGAGAACCCTTACCATGTCAGTCTAGAAATACGGATACCTCTACTTTGAGACCGCAAACGCATTTTGGTGGCCGTGGGCCTACAGTCTCATGCACGATACGAGAGAATATAGGTTTTCGAGTTTGCCAATGAACAACCATTTTGACGTAACAAGAATCGCCATTTTGTTTTCTAACCATTGCTAATTGATTTCTGTTCCTATTGCTTCGCAGTATATTTTCCGCTTACACTGCTCGACTGTGAAACATTGTTGTCTGTATGTGAAAAGGCCGCAGGGCCGTGAGGATAACAAGAGTTTGCTGAAACACAAACGTAGGCAGCGCCAGGAAGAATGCCCGGTTCCCTCCCGAATGTAGCCTTGAAGCAGAGCTGCAGGGCATTTAATCATTTCACAGCTGCCAGCCAGTCTCGTTATATGGTAGAATATGTTAGAATAATACTGCTAAAGGCTTGAATTATGCTTTTCTAATGGGCCCCCTTTGCTGAGCCCGCTAGAGCATGTCAACTCCCAAGACGCGAATAGCACCTGATAGATAGCAAGGTCCGGAATGCAACTCCCCCCGTATGTAGTTCACTTCCAAGAACAGAAGCGCTGTGTTTTATTCAATAACCGAAAGATGCTTTTGCACTCACAAATTGCAAATTGTTACTACAATAGATGTTTGAAGGTGTCATAGTGGTCGGAGATGTCCATCATCACACCAAGTTCAAAGAAACCCAATAAAGGGGGGTGTTAAACATGTCATAGCTGATTGTTTGATATGCATTTTGTATATATGTAACTGATGTACGTAATTCACTCTCTTGCGTCCCTCGAGGTCTAGAGATACACGTCGCGGGGCGTGAGACCAAGTTGGCCAACTGAGACTTTTGCTTTGCAATAAAACCCTAGCTTTGGGAATACAACATCGTGTCTGGCGTCTCTATCGTATGTGGTGACCGCCTTGTTTCCATAGACGTCAGGGTCCCCTAGGGGCCCTTCCAAAATGGCGCCTGAATAGGTACCCTCCCCCACTTGTTCCTTCGCGTAACGTTGTAATTGAGAAAGGCAGAGAATGACGAGGACGGGACGATCGTGCCGGGATCAAGAGGTGTTTGGGGCGCCCTGTAAAAGTGATGAGAGACTCCTTTGCAGATCTGCACACATCTGATTCCTGATCGACGTGCCTGGCTAGAGAACAAGGAGGCAAGGGTCCCAAAATGAGGCGGAAGCCAAGAAACGCAGAAACAACGTCCTTTGGTGCGTCAGTATGCAGATGACTTGATTTATCAGGTGAGTCATTCCCCGATTCAAAGCATCCTGATATTGGTTGAGAATTGACTTTGCAAAATCAAACACCTTAGGTAAGGTTGATTAACCAGGGGGAAGTTGGAAACATGCCTGGGGTATTGTCCAACCTAGCAGGGTTTTTCCGCTGTGGTAGACAATCTTTGGAAGATGGCCAAATTGTACCATCTGGGGGAACGCCGGCGTATGAGATGTGTGTGAAGTATGGAGTGGGTGCGATAATATTATGTGAGACTTGGCATAGCCAAACCAGAAAGCAACAAGACCATCAGTGGCTGATTAATGGTAGTTTTGAGATGGCGAGGATAGATAACTTGGAAAGGGTGTTGATAAGAAAGAAAGCGCGTCCTGCAGCATTTGAGACTATTAAAGACTGGAGAAAGGAAGCAATGCTCCGATTTAAAAGCAGAGCAAAGCATGCGCACAGGCATAAATCAAAAGGTGAGGTAGCGGAAGAAAAAGAAGAGGAGGAGTGGACTGACAGTCTAAGAAGGGCAGGCAGGCGTGACCAGTTGAATATATTAAAGATATACCCACAACGAGAATTACACATAGCAGATAAATTGATAGAAAATATATTGACCCATACAAAACAAGGCCCAAGATCAGAAGTAAGACCAGACACGTCAGTAGCTATTGCCCAGACCCCACTCGTAGTCCAAGCTCCCCCTCCGGTAGCTCAGGCCCTCCCACAGCCACAGACCGCGCACGTAACACTTCCTATTAGCCAACCAGGCCCACAACAGACACTCCCTGTTCCCATTGTCCCATCCGCACCTCCCGCCTTAGACACAGACTCCGTACCATCCGTTCCTCCTGGGGTTGAAGTTGAAACCGCGGGGGCAAGAGGTGGGACTGACCAAAGGGGGTGCACGAGGGTAACCCGCAGCGCAATCAGCAAAGAAAGGAAGGTTGAATTGCAGCAACAGGCAGAGATGTATATAGACGGGAATGATGGGACGGCAACATTGGCTTCGATATATGACTTCCGTAGAAGCAACGAAAGACAGGTAGGCCCTCATTACAGGTCAGGCGTTAAGGGTTTAACGGCGCCGTCGGCGCCATTAACCCTTAACGCCTGATTCACACTTTAACGCCTGCTTTTTGCAGGCGTTAAAGTCCAAGGCGCTAAGCGACCTTGGTGCTAATTACGGCACTGTAATTTACGGTGCCGTAATTAGCGCCTTCCCCATCCCCATTATGCCCTATGGGGCAAAAATGGGAATGGGGAAGGGCTAATGGTGAATGGGGAATTACCGCCCCACTCACCTTGGAATGGGGCGGTAATTCTGCCATCCACCATGGCGGAATTCGGCATGGACCATGGTGCTAATAGCACCATGGTCCACCACCTGACTTGTAATGAGGGTGGTAGTGTTGGAATGCATGGGTGAATATTTGGTGGAGAAATGGAAACAGCTAATTGGGAAATTACCAACGCAGCGATTGTTAGATTTGAATGCATTAGCACGCTGTAGGGAGAGGGATGAAGAAGTGAGAGAACATGTGTATAGACTTTTTGAGCTTAAAGATGAACTAGATAATGTTTATGCCGAAATGTTTACTGCACCTGGGTACAGGAGCAGAGATATCGGGAGAAATAGGAAGGAAACTGTAGAGCCATATATACAACAATGACATTCGATGTCGTCAGTACAAAAGGGTGACAAGTTAAAAGTATGTATGCGAGAAGTGTTTAGATGGATGTCAGATCCTAGTATTCCCACAATGGAGATGCACGAGATATTTGATGAATATTCCATGCCTATCAAAAGAAAAGCGCTACAATCGATGGTTGAACATTTATTAGATAAAGATATAAAAAACGATAAGGCCAGCCGGCCCAAATAATGGCAGTATATAGAAGAGCACTAGAGCGAGGGACAGGAGAAACTGCCCTATCATTGGATCTGGGAATATTGTTACATCTAAGAGAAGGGGGAGGGACATTTCCTATGAGAGAGGTCCCACCTACCTTTGTGCCCAAAGTGGAGATTTCTGCAGTGGGCGGTGCAGCGGCGCAGGTGACACCAGCCCATTACACCGCCCTATATGTGCATGTCCCCTTTTCCAGACAGGAGGTGAATAACATAAAGCAGATGATTCCTGATATAAGAAAGAATCTTGCAGGGTTTTACAAGGAAGTAGAGTCCTGCCTACAATCATCCGTGCTTACCATGGGTGATATAGACCTAATATTCTCGGTGATCCTGCTAGCAGACATATGGAAACAAATAAGGAAGGTAGATGACACAACAGCCTTTGGCGCCACATGGGCGAACTTGATAATAGAAGATAGAAATAAAGCAATTGAAGGGACACCGGGAGCGAACCTGGCGGCGTTACCAGCACGTATAGTACAGAAGTTAAAAACAATTGACCCAGAGAAAAGAATCCAATGGGACAAATTGACTGCATGTGTACAAGGCAAATATGAGTTGGCTACAGATTATTGTAATAGATTTGAAGAAGTATTCACAGACTTCAGCGGGCAGGATGTGGGTTCAGAAGCAGGAAAGAGGTTATTTGTTGACAAATATGTGAGAGGGTTAAAATTTCCAATTCAGGATCTAATAATGACATCAGAGAGTGCATGGCAAGCAAAAAAGTTGGGCGAAGTACTGCATATGGCCAATATTAGGAGCGCAGAGTGACTGCAGGAAAAGAGCAAGATGAGAGGGATAGGATAAATCTAAAGACACGAGTATTAATGCAGCAAGTAGTAGGACATAACAGAGGGTGAGGGAACGCACAAGGAAGGAGTAGTTTGAATATGCATGGGGGAACAGTGGGGCCGAATCAGTGTGCATATTGTAAAGAGGAAGGACATTGGCGAGCGCAATGCCCGCATCTACAGAATAGAAATGGGTCTGGTCAGAGGAGACAGCATAGAGGACACCCAGGAGCGAATGGACCAAATAGGAATAGTATGCAGCAGTATCATAATAATGGAGGCAATCAAAACCAAGGCCAAAACAAAAATGCCCCAAACTAGAGTCAGGGACAGCAAAATCAACAATATGGAAATCAGAGTGGGGGAAATAGAGGGAAGAGTGGAAATGTTTTCGATACACAGCCAAACATGTATTACAGTAATAGTAATGATTACACATCAGACGATGTGTTATTTCCCCAATAGGACAGCCCAGGACAGGGGTCGGAACCAGTGTCTATTCCCGTGAATCAGAGAGGACCCTATGTAGAAATGAGAGTCGGGAATGAGGAGCACCGCTTTCTTGTAGATACAGGAGCACAGAAGTGTTCAATAGGCCATCACTTGGTTCCGAATATACCACTGTCAGGGCAAAATAATATTTCCGTAGGGTTTGCAGGTACACCAGTCATAAACCCAGTGCCCAAACCAGTCCATTTACCATAGGACCATTTACCGAACATTGTCCTTTCCTTCTAACAGAAAATTGTGGAGAAAATTTGTTGGGATTAAATTTGTTGAAAAAACTAGGTTCTGTTATACATTGCACGGCAGACGGAGTGTTTCTAACGATATGGCCACACGATGCCCCTGTGTCAGAATTCATGTCTGAAGCGTTACCAGGGGAACTAAGTAAAGTACAAACCTGTATATGGGCAATGCATGACAACGATGTGAGATGCTTAAAGATAGAGCCAGTAAACATTATTTTAAAAGAAGGTGTTACCCTACCACGAATACCCCAATACAAAATTTCGGTTGAAAGAAAGAAAGGATTGAAGAGTATTGTTACCGATTTGGTGAAATTAGGGGTAACAGAGGAAATCACAGGCAGTACATGCAACAGCCCGATTCTTCCAGTTTATAAAAAAGGAGGTAATAAGGTACCATACCGTTTCATAATTGATCTACGTGCATTGAATAAGGTAGTAGATCCGCAATTTCCTCTGGTGCCAGACGTCACTACAATATTGACAATGATACCTGTTCAGCAGAATATTTTAGTGTAATAGATTTGAAAAACGCATTCTTTAGTATTCCAGTGGACAAGGACAGTAGATATTTGTTCGCGTTCACATTAGGAGGAGGATCATTTACATTTACGCGGATTCCGCAAGGTTATATGGAAAGTCCAAGTATTTACAGTAGAGCATTAAAAAAACAGCTAGACATGCTGGAATTACCCATGGGGTGTGTACTTTTGCAATAGATAGATGATGTATTGCTAGCTGCAGACACAGAGGAGATTTGCAAAGAAAGCACTTTATTACTACTGTCACACCTAGCGGCACATGGCCATAAAGCTAGTTTGAAGAAATTTCAGTATAATCGAAAGGAGGTGGCTTATTTGGGCTACCTACTTTCGAAAGGAGGGAGAAGACTAACGCCAGAACACATAGAAAGTATTTTTTGTATGCCTATTCCAAAGACACAAAAAGGAGTCAGAGCCATAATAGGCATGGCTTCATATTGCCGACAATGGATTGGTAATTTTGTGTTAATTGTGAAACCATTAGTGAATTTAACTAGAAAAGATGCGGTTATGCCTTTGCCGTGGGATGAGGAATGTCAGAGAGCATTTGATGGATTGAAAACTGTATTATGCTCGGCTCCAGTTTTGGGTACGCCGAACTATGAGAACATTTTTAGACTATTTGTGTGTGAAAGTGAAGGATGTGCATTGGTGGTTTTGACACAAGAACAAGGTGGAAGAAATAGGCTGTGCGGCTATTTTTATTCTGCGCTGGACCGTGTAGCGCACGCACTACCACGATGTTTGCAATCTGTCGCGGCGGCTGCTGCGTCAGTGAAACAAATGGAAGGGATGGTATTGGGGCACACTTTATTTCTGATGGTGTCACATGCCATAGACGTTCTATTAAATAGGACACAGATGCAACATATCACCTCTGCTAGATTGACAAGATATGAGACTATCTTGTTCGCACCCCATATCCAAATTATGAGGTGTAGCGCTTTGAATCCTCCAGAATTAATGCCACTGACCTTAAAAGAAATTGGGAAGAATGAATCACCCCCCCATGATTGCTTAATGGTCACTGAGGAAGAAACCAAGGGAAGAGTTGATTTAAGTGATATTCCACAGAAAGAGCCGGATAGAGAGTTATTTTGTGACGGCTCATGTTTTAAATTTCCAGATGGCATGACAACTGCCGCATACGCTATCACTACCCTAGAGAGTGTTGTAGAAAGTAAAAGAATCCCCTATAATTCAGCACAAGCCGCGGAAATAATAGCATTGACCAGAGCCAGCAAAATTTCTGAAAATTTGAATGTGAATATATATACTGATAGTCAGTATGCTTTTGGAGTGGTTCATAACTTTGGTCGACTCTGGGCTGCGAGAGGTTTTCTGACATCACATGGTGCCAGAATTCAACATGGCCCTTTGATTGTACGATTGCTGTCTGCACTCACGTTTCCAAAGCGCCTAGCAATAGTGAAATGCGAGGCACATAAAAAAGTAACATGGAACGTAGGAGAGGGAAACGCGTTTGCCGACAGAATTGCGAAACAAACTGTCACTGATTTGAATACCAAGATGATGACGGTTCAGACAGAGGAAGTACCCTGTATGATAGAAGATGGAGTTGCGACTGTCAAAGAAATGCAGGCCGAGGCTACGGCCAATGAAATACAGGGATGGGCAGAGGGATCTGCTGAGTTGGATTTGGAGGGTTGTTGGGTGGACAAGGGAACTAGAAACTGGATGTTGCCAAATGTGTATGTGACTGCAATGGTCACAATGGCCCACAGCCCTACGCACATCTGTGCCAAGAAAATGATACAGCACCTTTCTACAGTATGGCAGAATGTAAACATAAAAAAGAATGCAAAGAGGTTGGTGCAGAACTGTATCACGTGTTTACAACACAATGTAGGAAAGGGAACAGTGACTCCAACAGGCAGTTTTGGCCCGCCCTCCATGCCGTTTGAGGTATTTCATTTTGATTTCATAGAGATGGAGAGGTGCCAAAACTTAAAATACGTCTTGGTGGTGATCTGTGCATTCAGTAAGTGGGTGGAGGCATATCCTTTGAAAGATTGCACAGCAATGAGTACGGCAAAAGGAATGTTGAAGGAGTATTTTTTCAGATTTGGCTTGCCCCGGGTCCTATGGTCTGATAATGGACCGCATTTTGTGGGTGCAGTGGTATTACAGATATGTGCTGGTCTCCAGATTGATAAGAGTTTCCATATTTCAAGGCATCCGAGTTCTGCCGGTCTTGTGGAGAGGCACAACGGGATTCTTATATCAAAGATTAGCAAGATTTGTGTGGGAAGCAAGTTGAGGTGGGTGGATGCATTACCAATAGCACTATTATGCATGCGTACGTCTGTACAGGCTAAAACTGGGCTCTCCCCATACGAAATCGTAATGGGGAGGCCGGCAAATGTTTGGTGCCACCTCAGCCAAAACGACTTAGTGAGATAGAACATCCTGTGCTTAGTACTTAATGTGGCCTTTTAATGCAGAAATTGCGTTTGATTCATCAGCAGGTGCAGGAGGCATTACCAGTGAGATACACTGGTCCGGGGCACGCGCTGGAGCCAGGAGACTAGGTGCTGCTAAAAAACTTTGAAAGAAAGTCATCATTAGCACCCAGCTGGCGCGGGCCCCATCAAGTACTTTTGGCGACGCAGACGGCAATACGGGTGGATTGTAAGCGATATTCAATCAACACTACAGCCAAATCAATGCCTAGTCTGGGATGCTGAGGAAAACCCTTATTGATGTATTTTTATATCCAGATCAGTACTCTGGATGACAACCCTTGTATAACACCCCCCTCTAAGAATTTCCCCGACCCCACTGTGCCAAGAAGTAGGTTTGTTTTGCAAATTTAAAAGGTTTATTTGGACAATTCAACAATATATATCTATCACACTTTATAAATAAATTGATAACTGATATCACACTTCAGAATACGAACGTGATAAACAATGGATAATGTTACAGGGGTACACTGATTTGGTTACTTAGGAGTAGTGTAGAGGATGAGGTAGCTGAAAATACTTGATGGTTTCAAGGAAATGCAAGGTGGAATAAAATGCAGTACAGAAATACTTGATATGATTTTAGCAACAGATAAGATAATCACTTTTTCTCTGGCAATTCACCCCCCTCCCCTATGCAATGTAAGAAATGGAAGGAGATGGAAAGAGGAGCACCCAGTTCTCAGGAATGCAATCAAATACAATACGAAATTCAGTTCCCCCCCAGCAAGCTTAGAGGAAACAGGTAGGAGTTTGAAACACAGGCAAATTACTTTAATGTGGTTTGCAAGGAAGTGAAAGGGTGCTAAAATTGCTTTTTATTCCCTCTAGAGGTTCAGGGTGAGTGAGAGATGCTTGTTGGTATTAGTTCAGGCTCACTTTAGCAATGCACTATGAGTTATTACCAGGTTGCAAACGGATTTTAACAAAGAGAAGCAACAAGCTGCTGATTTCTACAGATGAAGAAATCGGGCCAAATCGCAAATCGTGGTAAATTACGCGAGTGCATGTCTCACAATTACGGGAAAGGTATAGGAGTAGGAAGCCTAGATTCTAAGCTTTCAGATGAAAGTTAAATTTCGTTCCTAGCCCAAATGGTTCAAGAGATACGGATGATTTAATAAAGGTAGATTTTCGGATTTAAAGTAAAACTCAAAAAAGACAGGTGACAGCTTCCAGCTGCAGAATTGACAGGTGACAGTTGTGCAGCTTTAAAAATAACAGATGACACGATTTCTAGGAGGCAGTTCTACTTAGGTTAAAATAGTTTGGATTAGATTATTTTAACTAAGAGATTGGTTCTGCACAGTTCTGCTAGGTACTCACAATATCAATTTGAAATAGGCCTCGTCACGGTCTGGTCAGGTTGGACGGGACTTCCGGCGGGTGGTTCTGAAGTCCCGGCTATCTGGGTCAGCTCTGCTCTCTGGGTCTGTCAAGCATCGGATCTGCTCACAACGGTCTGGTTTGTGGTTCTCTCGGGTTCCAGATACAGCACTGCTTTCTGGATACTGCTACAGGTTCTTGCAAAAATTCTTGGCAAAAATTCAAACAGCTCGCCCGGCTGTTGAATAGTTTGGTTGGTTTTGAGGCCTGCTGAAGAGGATTCAGCTGGTGGATTCAGGTCTCTCTGCTACAAATTCTGGAGTTAATTTCTGCTACAGGTTCTGGAGATTGATGGATTTGAAGTCTGGATCTCTGGATGTGAAGTCGTCGGTCAGCATGCTCCGCAGCAAATGGAATTCAATCTCTCTACCTGTCCCAGCAGTCTCTTTTTATGTGTTTTGAAAATGGGTGTGTGCCTGGGACTAGCTAAGCCTGCCCCTCTCTACTTGTCATTGGCCAATTCTCCCCTCTCTCATGATTGGGGGAAGGAAATTGATTGTCATCATGATGAGGTCTGTTTATGGGTCAGAGGATCCTCCCCTGGTCAATTTGCACACCAATCTATTTCTGACCCAAATACATATTTATCTATGTACCATTTTTCTCATATTATAGGTCCTGTTTACATATTTTCTGTAGCACCAAACCATCCGATCCCTGTCTTTGTACGATGTCGTGTCCACTGATGACAGAATTCTCCCCTTTTCATCCAGATAACGACCCCTAAACCTTTCCAGATTTTACACAAATGTGCACAAGGAGTATGGACATTAATTGATGAAGTGTCAGATTTTTAACATGCAGACATTTGCGGTAAGACCCTATTTTCCGCTAGCAACCCCCCAGAATACACCACAGGGCCCTAACACCTCTTAAAACGTGCGCAGAAAAATCACAAAAATAATGATATTACTTATATAATTCTGACAAGTCCGCACTATGAGTGATCTATCTTTTTAAAATTATGCTCTGGTCAAAAAGGGGTGTGGCTTCCCACATCACATGGTGGAATAACTGGTTTATCCACTTCGCCCAAGCCAGCTTGTTCACAGAGGCACAGCTGCCCCCCAGTTTCTCCCAAGAGGAAGCTATTTTACGACGCCCCCAATATAACATTTGCCCGAGTCAAGGAAGTTGCATTGTTCTGTCCCTTCCAGTTCCCAGGTGCTCCACTCCTAATCTAATCAGAGAGGTGTCAACTCCTTTTGGCAAGGGGCAGCAGGATGCAGCTAGGCCTGGGAAGAGTGGCTGAGCAGGTTTCAACTCCTGTCGGGGGTAGTTGTCAGGCAGAATCCAGTTTCATTAAGCCAGGTTACAGCTAAATGTCACTTTTTGTTCCCAGTTTTCTATATTCAAATCAAACTGACAATTTTTACATATACATTAAATAATTACTTCCTGCAAGTCATTTCAGAATATAGTTTTACATTGTATCCACCTCTTAGCAAGTCTTTCCTTGGTCTGGTTTTGTTTCATTTGTTCAGTTTTACACGAAAGTCTGGTGGTTTTAAAACGCCGGCTTTCTGATAGTGGTGAGTATCGGTATTGCAACCCTTTTTGGGATTAAGAAAATGAATTCCCCACAGTTCTGAGTTGCTTTTTGGCAATCAGCATTGCCATTCCCAATGGTTTCAGGCTACTGTGTGTGTAGCCCAATGGTGGTTTTAGGCAGTGCCCTCCTGTGCTCACAACATAGGCAAAGATGGGTGGCAGCCTATTCTTCATGTTTTCCCTGTGCACTCTCTGGGGAGTTCTGGCCATCATAATGTTTTCCATGCCAGTACTGCACTGTTTTATGTTAGGGCTTGGCTGCATGGGTAAAAACATCCCACAGGATGGAAGGAAGTCGTGGATCCATGCCACCCATGCCACAAAGATTCCAACTGCCTTGAATGTCTTTCCTGACACTAATGACCAGAAAGAGACAGGGGTCCCAGAAACTAAGGAAACTGTTGCCAGTGAGCAGCCACCTAATCTGCCAAAACAAGAAGTGAAACTCGAAACAAAGCCTGAGACGATTGCCAAAGAGGGGGAAGGGCAAAGAGTGCCCCAACGTTGCCCAGCAGAATCGACATCACTGCTGACCGACGTGAAATCTGCCTTGCAGATACCAGCAAAACCAAATCGTGTACCCCTTTGGCGCCCACCAGCACTTGCCAGCACTCCAAAAAACGGATCTGCATCATTGGCGCGGCGCACACCAGCACCTGCAGTAGCGCCACAGGCTGACTTCAAGCCTGAATCTGAAAGTGCACCAGCACTCTTCACGGATCATACGATACCAGGATCAAGGCGATACAACCTGCGGCCTCGGAAGACAAAGTGATTGCTGTCTTTTTTGGTGTTTATGTCAACCTCTGGTTCAGCTCATGGACGGAGAAGGAACCACAGGTGTAAAGGAGAGAAGCGTGAGAATTGTGCAAATCGGACAATTCAAGACTCGCGGCTCCTCGGTGCGATCATAGAAAGTACATGTGTCCGGAACCAAAGCGGACAAGCTGGGCGCACATGGTACTATGGCAAGTGAGATAACTGATTAACAGTACATGTGTCCGGAACCAGAGCGGACAAGCTGGGCGCACATGATACTGAGGCGATAACTGATCAAAGGTCCTCTGAGCAGTATAATAAGGGACAAGTGATCTTGCCTAAAAACGAATAATCAAATCCAGGCTAAAAAGGACAGGCAAAACTGAACTGTGAGAATTCCATTGAACTTATTAACATCAGAGCAAGCGCGACAAAGAAAGATATCCACAACGAGCTGTGATAAAAAAGAAGAAGGACGACGAGAAACATGCCGGGACCGGTTCCAGCCTCCTCCTGCACCACCACCGCTGAGAATGAGTCAGTTATAAAGACTATAAGTTTAAGAAAAACGCATGGTAAAACAAATTGTATGCTGGCACTAACGATAATAATGTGCTTTATGAGCGTGGTAGCACCAATATCGACAGCCCTAATATTATGGTGGGTAGAAACAATACACCCATTAGAAATGTTTTTACCAATAATTAATATATCCACTACTGAAAGCCTGGTTCAGGTGATCACTTATACCCTACCCCCAATGGAAGAAAAACACAGGGAAGGTTTTGGAAATAACACCTTACTGCTGATAATGAACATGACACATGCAATCCTGAAGAAAACAAACTGCTGGGTATGTGCCCATTTACCACAGAATGCCGGAAAAGGAATAGGGTGGTATGTGCAGCCATTACCATTAAGTTCTGCATGTAGTGCATCTTTAGGTGCAATGTTCTATGGGAAATGGAATGAGAGTAATACGGGTCTATTAGACAGAACCAACATGAATGAGTTTGAGGAGATAATAATGAAGCCTGTGGGTTGTTCCATTTTCCATAAAGCACAAGTAATAGCCCCAGAGCCCACGAGGAAAAGTACACGGAAGATAACACGACAAAATAGACGAGATAGATTGTCCCCGCCAGAAAAAACATCTGTAATGACGTTTCGTGTAAGAACAGAATGGGACAAAGATGCAATTCCCCATCTTACACAGTGAATTATAGCCCAAGAACTGTCCCTTTTTGTCTAAAAAAGAAAGGCTCTTTTTCAGTCGGGACATATACTGGTTGTATGAATACAGTGGTACTAAAATGGGAAATAGAACCAGTATACGTAGGTGATCCACTTTATTTTATATGTGGAGAGAAAGCATACCCTTGGTTGCCCAGAAACTGGGGAGGTACATGTTACCTAGGGCTACTGTTCCCAGGAGTATTCCTCTTAGAAACAGCAGCCATGGCCAGATTATCCAAAACTAGAGTCAAAAGGACTGACAAAGGTGTTTTAATAGCAACTGATGTAGCGAAATCATTCATTTAATTCTGAGGACAGATAGTGAACTCCTATAATATTAGGCAACTGTCCAGAATCCTAAAGAATACGATAAACACAACGACAGATATATTATTTGACATGACGTTGGAAGAAAGAGGAATAAGGTTAATGATGCTGCAAAATAGAATGGCTCTCGATGTAATCCTGGTTGATCGTGGGGGAATTTGCAAAATAGTGGGATCAGCATGTTGCGTTTATGTTGATGACTATTCCCACACGATCTTTGAAGCAATAAAGAAAATGCACGTTCTAAGTTCTGAACTCCCCATTGGAGAAGGGAGCTGGGGAATAGGATCTTGGTTTTGGGGAATACTACGATCTTGGGTATGGAAGTTGATCTCAATATTAGTAGTGATGTTCGGAATATTCCTAACGTCCTGTTGTTGTATACATTGTTTACCCATAGTTTGCGCAGAGGTAACTGAGGGATGTATGGAAGGATGCATGCATATGATAACAAAGAAAAAACAACCTCATGATCGAACTAGCCCAGACTTAAATGAGATGAGAGCAGTAAAAGAGTTGATGGCAATAGATATTGATGAAGACAATGATGTCCACGATAGCATGCAAAACTCAGACATAAGTACTTCAGATTCATCATCACTAGAGGAGGTTTCAATAAATAGATGAGACGTTTGCCATACGGCCAAAGGAGGGTTTGTCAGTCTAGAAATACGGATACCTCTACTTTGAGACCGCAAACGCATTTTGGTGGCCGTGGGCCAACCGTTTCATGCACGATATGACAGAATATAGGTTTTCGAGCTTGCCAATGAAGGACCATTTTGACATAACAAGAATCGCCATTTTGTTTTCTAACCATTGCTCATTGATTTCTGTTCCTATTGCTTTGCAGTATATTTTCCGCTTACACTGCTCGACTGTGAAACATTGTTGTCTGTATGTGAAAAGGACAAGGCCGCAGGGCCGTGACGATAACAAGAGTTTGCTGAAACACAAACGTAGGCAGAGCCAGGAAGAATGCCGACTCCCTCCCATATGTAGCCTTGAAGCACAGCTGCAAGGCATTTAATCTTTTCACAGCTGCCAGCGAGTCTCGCTATATGTAGAATATGTTAGAATAATACAGCTAAAGGCTTGAATTATGCTTTTCTAACGGCCCCCCCTTTGCTGAGCCCGCTAGAGCATGTCGGCTCCCAGGACGCAAATAGCACCTGATAGATAGCAAGGTCCGGAATGCAACTCCCCTCCGTATGTAGTTCGCTTCCAAGAACAGAAGCGCCATGTTCTATTCAATAACCGAAAGATGCCTTCGCACTACTACTACTATAATAGATGTTTGAAGGTGTCATAGTGGTCGGAGATGTCCATCATCACACCAAGTTCAGAGAAACCCAATAAAGGGGGGTGTTAAACATGTCATAGCTGATTGTTTGATATGCATTTTGTATATATGTAACTGATGTACGTAATTCACTCTCTTGCATCCCTCGAGGTCTAGAGATACACGTCGTGGGGCATGAGACCGAGTTGGCCAACTGAGACTTTTGCTTTGCAATAAAACCCTAGCTTTGGGAATACAATCTTGTGTCTGGCGTCTCTATCGTGTGTGGTGACCCGCCTTGTTTCCATAGACGGCAGGGTCCCCTAGGGGCCCATTTCAACCAGTGTGCAATTTGAATTGCCCCCTTGGGTACGTTACCGAGTTCTAAACATTTGGCATGAAAAAGAAAAGTCCACTTCATAAACTTTACATGAGTGTATGGCCCTAGCACAGTAGTGCACCACAACAGAATACAACACCTAAACCATCAAATATATTGTACAATAACTCTTTTTCTATAATTTAACATCATCACTCATATATACGCAGGTCAGATAGCAGAGCGATTAGAGTGCTCGCTTTGACATCAGACGCAGGTTCGAATCCCGGCAGGGTCAAACTCAGCTTTTCATCCTTCTGAAGTCGATAAATGAACACCACACATCGTGGGTAATAATAAGCAGCGGTCAGATGCCTGAGGGTTCATAGCGCTATATAAATGCAAATTATAATAAAATGTGGTAGACTGAAACTCGTGGAAGGATCAAGATGAACATGTATTTTTAACTTCATTCTGAGGAGTGTTGTCATCAGATTCACTCTGAAAGTAGATGGATGGGTGTTCCACGTGCATATGGCATTGCGAGGGATGGAAGGTGTCATAGCAGTTTTACTGACTAATCAGAAGCAGCAGCCAGGTGGCGAGGGCAGGAGTCCCCACCTACCCCCAGCACCGGAGGAGCCGAGCCACCTCATGCCTCTGCAGAAATCCGATGACCTCACGCAGCTGATCTCCCCTACAGCCGAAGCCTGTGATGTGTTTCACCCACATACAGTGAGATAGGCCCTGTAGTTGATACCCTGGGCTAGATCCACCCTCCATCCACAAGATTGCCCAGATCTATGGCCACGTTTCACCCAGACAGCCCAGTTTCCGTGCCTACAAGTGTGCCGACATTGATTCCCAAAAATAAAATGTCGGGCGCAGCACGGAGCCATAGCGAGGCTCAGCGTCTCCTAGGTTGCTAAGCAACTGCCTACTAATTGCTGTGTATCTGCCGGCAGGCGGAAGAGCCGGCCTTACCAAAGGCCACCTAAGGCCCTGTTTGCCCCCTCACTCATCAGAAGCAGCAGCCAGGTGGCGAGAGCAGGAGCCCCCATCTCCCCCCAGCACCAGAGGAGCCGAGCCGCCTAATGACTCTGCTGCAATCCGATGACCTCACGCAGCTGATCTCCCTTGCAGCCGAAGCCCACAGTGTGTTTCACTCACATACAGTGAGATATGCCCTGTAGTTGATACCCTGGGCTAGTTCCACCCTCCATCCATGAGATTTCCCAGATCTACAGCCACGTTTCATGCAGGCAGCCCAATTTCCGTGCCTGTAAGCGGGCCAACATTAATTCCCAAAAAGAAAATGTTGGGCGCGACGCAGAGCCATAGTGAGGCTCATTGTCTCCTTGGTTGCTTAGCAACCACCTATTTTTGCTCTGTATCCACCGGCAGGCAGAAGAGGTGGCCTTACCGAAGGCCACCTAAGGCCGTGTTTGCCCCCTCACTCTTCAGAAGCAGCAGCCAGGTGGAGAGGGCAGGAGCCGCCACCTACCCCCAGCACCGGAGGAGCCGAGCCGCCTCATGCATCTGCTGCAATCCGATGACCTCACGCAGCTGATCTCCCCCACAGTCGAAGCTTGCGATGTGTTTCACTCACATATAGTGAGATATTCCCAGTAGATGATACCCTGGGCTAGATCCACCCTCCATCCGCGAGATTGCCCAGATCTACGGCCATGTTTCACCCAGGCAGCCTAGTTTCCGTGCCAGCAAGCGTGCCTACATTGATTCCCAAAAGCAAAATGGTGGGCACGACGCAGAGCCATAGCGAGGCTCAGTGTCTCCTTGGTTGCTAAGCAACCGCCTACTAATTGCGTGTATCCGCTGGCAGGCGGAAGATCCAGCTTTATCGAAGGCCACCTAACGCCCTGTTTGCCCCTGTTCACTCCTAGGAGCTCTGACTGATCTAACAATGGACCCTGTTTTACCCGCTCACAATCTCAGAATCATCTGTTTTGTCAGAGAATGGACAAGCATTAAACATGCGTGAGTACCTCTGACTATGCACCTGTTGTCAATATGACCTGATATAATTCCTTGTATAAATGATCATACACGGTTTTGAATCACAACCTATCCACCATTGTCCTGCTGTCTAGAACCATATTGCTGCTAGTCTTTGAAGTCAAATACGTACGGTAACTGACAAATGCAACACTATGGACGGACCCATGAAGTTTAATTGTACAATGAATCCTTCACATACACTACCAGCTGAAATAGCCTCATTAGCACTGCCACTCTCCTTGTGATTTTGCATTGTACTGCCTAACGAAATAGCCTATATAGTATTACCACCTTCCCTGTAATTTTACTTTTGCTTTGCCTGATGAAATAGCCTATATATTGTGACTATCCCTGTGATTTTACTTTGGCATTGCCTGCTGAAATAGCCTATATATTGTCACTATCCCTTTGATTTTACTTTTGCATTGCCTAGCTATTGCTGTGATTTTACTTCTGCATTGCCTGCTGAAATAGCCTATCTAGCATTGCCACTCTCCTTGTGATTATACTCTTGCAGTGCCTGGCAAAATAGCCCATTTAGTATTGCCACTTCCCCCTGTGTTTTTACAGTTGTATTGCCTGGCGATACTGCCAACTGAGCTTTGTGGCTCGCTTCCTGAGATATCCACACTGCCTTAGATCATAATGTTGTCTACTTATCTGCTCTCTGGTCTATAACGTCCCCAACAAACTCATTTCTACAATACACATCCTCAAAAATGCTGAACAGTAACATCAGATTGCCCACGACCACCCCGGACACTGAATGGTTCCTAGGAAAGTCATCTATTCCCAACTACACCGAAAACTCCCTAAGACCCGACATCCTGTGTGACCTTACACTTAGGAACTCCAAACTACGCTCAAGACTACCAAAAATATACGAATTACCTGCTAGATACAATATTGCATGTGACCATTTTAGAAATCAACATGAGGCTACCTCTACCAAACTAAACTGCTCCCCACCTAATTCTGCCACCAATTACTACCATAAAACAAACAAACTCTACAAATCACCAACTAACCCAGTCAAACACAACAGGCCTGCCCTACCTACACAACCACCAACTAGCCCTGCCCTTAAAGGAGCCCTTATTAATGTCAGGTCAATAATAGCCCATGCTATAGAAATTGCTGACCTTATTCAAATTGGCAACTATGACTTCTTAGCCATTACCAAAACCTGGCTACACCAAGCAGCTGGCCGTGCCTTGATGCTTGCTGTACCTACCAATAACACAATATTTAGTGAAGACAGAACTAACTCCCGCGGAGGAGGCATAGCTTTCATATTGAAAACTAACTTGTCAATAAGAATAGCTACACCCTGCAAGCCAAATCTTGCAAATTCTTAACTGTCAAGATGCTCACATCTAATTCACAAACTATCACCATACACCTTAACTATAGGCCACCAGGTGCCATCGGCTCCTTCGAAGAGGATATATCCACAATCCTTTTGGATAACTTAAAAAACACATCACAAGCCCTGTTACTAGGAGACATGAACATGGGCTTCAATGATCATAAAGATGTACAAGCTACAAACATAGCCAACCTACTCTCAGAGCTCAGTTTTACCCAAAAAGTGACTCAGCCTACCCATGAGAAAGGCCGAACTCTTGACTGGGTGGCAGACTATAATTGCAACACTACTATCATCTTCATCACTCCACAGGCATGGACAGACCACGCGCTTATAGCTTTCTCCATAGATGCTAAAATCCTTTTGTCACAAAATAACCTATTAACACCCCCTACGCTAACAAGGAACACAATTAATATAACTACAGACAGATTATTACCACTAATTCTCCCCACCTTAAACTCACTGCCAGACACACTAGACCCATCTACCCTAGTTAATGAATTTAACACAGTCATGGGCAATGCCTTGGATACTATTGCCCCATTAAAAATGGGAAACATTAAACCTAGAGCACACCTAAATGCCTGGTTTACACCATACCTAAAATATTTAAGGAAAGAAAAACGCAAGTGTGAATCTACCTGGAGACTCTCACCTTCAGAGGCGAATAAAACTATCTTTATCAACACCTCTAGAAAATACAAAACTGAGATACGGCGAGCCAAAAAAAGAAAGTTTTGACAACAGAATAATGCAAGCGAAATCAGGTACTAAGGAGCTCTTTACAATACTAAAAGAACTGGAGGACCTCATCCCGGTACCTGACAACTGTGTCAAAAATAAAACATGGTGCTCTAACATTCAGAAGGCACTTAGTGACAAAATTGCTACTCTCCAAGTTAAAATCGAGAAGAAAAAACTAAACATATCACCTACTACTGCCCAAACCGACAAACCACAAACTACTGCCAAACCAGAGCAGAGATTCAATTTCACTAAAGTCTCCATACTGGAGGTTGAAAAATAATACTAACACTCAAACCATCAAACTGTCGAGGCGATAATTGACCTGCCCAAATAATGAAAGATGCAGCAAGAGATTTATCTCCATTTATCTCTAAACTTATCAATGCCTCATTTATTACAGGGACCATACCGAGCAACCTTAACGAATCGTGGGTCCTCCCTCTCCTTAAGAATCAATCACTGGACCCGGCTATACTTACAAATTATATGCCAATCACTACGGTGCCATTCCTACTAAATATATTATATAGAGTGGCCTATTTACAGATTCAGAATTTCCTGGAGCTGCACCAACTCCTAGGCACCCAGAAATCAGGCTTCAGACCACAGCACGGTACTGAAACAGCACTTATTGATCTTAAGGCCCAGGTCGACGAGACCAGGGAAAAACTGCCATACTTCTCCTCCTGGATCTTTCAGCAGCGTTCGACCTGGTGGACCATAAAGTACTCTGTAACCACTTAGAATCAGCAGCACATTTCTCGTCCCAAGCCATAGCATGGATCAAATCATTTTTAAGTGAGAGAACTATGAGGGTCTTCTCTAAAAATTCAAATACTGCAAAATAACGCCCTGAGAGCAGCCCTAGGAATGCCCAAAAGAGAACACATATCAATGATCAGAAGACAAGCTAACTGGCTCTCTACTATTGACAAAATCAAACTTAAAACTGCTTCCCTAACATTCAAATCCTCAACAATTCAGCACCGAGCTACCTGACAGAGAAGTTCAAAAGAAGAGTTACATCCAGACCCACCAGAGTAGCCTATACAAACTGCTTAACAGTTCCTCCCTTCAAAAAGACCACTATCGGAGGGAACATCTTCCTCGTCAAAGCAGCCCAACTGTGGAACTCCCTCCCGCCTACCTTAAGGACTGACCAATCCTACCCACACTCCAGACTAAATACGATCAAGTGGCTTAGATTAAAGAAAATGATCTATAGCTCCTGCATTACCCGCTACTCCTAGTACTTTGTAATCCAGACTGGACCCAGCTGTTTTAAGCCAGGGATCCCTACTTGTAACTGCATATGTATTACATGCTGTACTACTGTATTGACCTGTATCTTTGTGACTATGTAGCCTTTGTCACTTTGTAAGCTTAAAGTATTCTTGTTTCCCTGCCCTAATACCTATGGGTCTGGCGCGCGCTATAAATAAATAAACAAACAAACAAATGGAGCTGTGGAGTTTCATAGATCAAAGAGTCACTGCTCCAATGCCATCTCTTTTTGCTACAGATATTCAACTTAAGTCACGACTAGAGGTCCCTAATAATTAGGCAAGTGGTGTGAAGCTGAAACGGCTTGGGAAGAAGCCACCAACGTAAACATTTTAGATCTAGGGTGTCCTTATCATTTCTTGGGCATCTGTAACCAATCTGGCATCTGACTGAAGAATGGTGCACACTGGTGAACTACTAGAACTACAGCACCAAAATTAGATTATGGGATACATTTTAATTACCTTACAGACCGTTGATGGAAGGTAACAGTGGTAGCAAATGGCAGCACATGGAGAGACAGAGAAATAGTCCAATTAAACCCTTCCAAAACGTCCTACTAAAGAAATACATATTACACAACGAATGATTCAAGGTTGTTTTGACAAAAACAAAATGTTATCTTAGCAGTATTTATTTGTAAAATGTGATTGGTCTCCCAAAGTCAATTGCTCAGCAGTGTGAAATCGCCAGTAGTGCACAGCTGCAGGAACATCGGAGTGTCATCAGCAAACATTTGAAATAGCGTCCCCCAAATTCGCATATCCGAGCTTGAACTGCTCCATATACAGATTAGGACATACATACCAGTATTGGCACAATATAAGACATAAGCACTTGAGTGGATGCAATCGTCTGCATTCTAATGATCCGGGATTGATTGAACAAATAGAGAAAATGATTAAACACAGGGCCACCAAGGTGTTTGCAATGTTTCAAAGTGTCGAGATGAACCCCACGGTAACTTGTGCCACTCCTGATAGCGCATTGCTAAGCAACGTAGGGGTAAGATCAACCAGCAGCAACAGAGTCCAGAGTCAATGGCATATCTCGATCAAAACGCAGATTTATTGTGCAGAAACAGAATGGCCCAGTCTCAAAACTATTTGGCTGCAAGACAACTACATGATCAATTGCATTTCCTACATTTGACAGAGAAGTAGCACAAAAAGTGGCCCGTTGTACTCGATGTGGAAAACATTTCATGCACAGCATGCTTAGGTCTTCTCCAGCTACATGAAATGTTAATGCTGAAGGTGGAAATGCTATGGATTGCTATGGAATCCACCTGATCTTTGCACTGGCTTAAAGGAGGTAGACATAATATGAATCCATATAAATAAACAATGCCATGCATCGACATATCAGGTAACATGTCGTAATTTGGTTGGATATTGTGTGTAAACTGACGTAGCAACTAGTATCTTTTTGTGTTACATTTACACCTAACGCCAAAACTACTCAAACTGGCATGAAGGGGACTTTGTGCAGTGAAACATAAACACATGCATCACACCATACTATTCTCAGATCAATACAACATGAAGCTCAAGGACAACTATGCAGGTTTGTGATTTACTGAGGGCAAAACTTAAGACACTGTGGTACTTAGTAAATCCCCTCTAGCGCAAAGAGCTAGTCATGATAAAAATTAACAAATAATCAAGGGAATGATTGAAAATTACCACAGAAGCTAATAGAATGCCATATGCATAGTATGTATGTGACATGGAGCATAATCTGTGATATGTTCTATGTTAAATTGACTTATACTGTGGACAGTTACCACTGCATGGTCTCCAGGTGCTCACGTGGCTTTGTAAGAAAGAGGGTGGGTGGGTTAGTGAGTGAAGAGGGATGGGATAGAGATTGTGCTCTTTGGTTGATGCTTGCAGAATCAGATGAAACTGGCATCTGTGCGTGTCAGCTTTCTAACTGAGTTTTGATTGTGTGCACTGGCTTGTGATATCCAGAGGGCTAAGGCCCAGTGTCTGGGATTGTTTATTGTTTGCAGATGTTTTTTTTTCTTTGGATGTTTGTTTCTGTGTTTTGTGCGTAGTTTGGCTTTCTAATGGGCATGTGTGGTACTTGGGAGGTATGCGGGAGAGAAGCAGGGTTGATTAGTACATTGGCTACCCTCAAAGTTCTTCCAAGTACAATACATTGGCTACTTTCACAATTCACCTAGGTGCAATGGATAGGCTACCTTCACAATTCATTTAAGCTGAATTCATTGGGTACCTCACAATTCTTCTAAAACCAAGGCATAGGCTACCTTTGCAATACTTCAAACTTCAAAGCATAGGCTACCTTCGCAATTCTTCCAAGTGCAATACATTGGTTACCTTCACCATTCTTCTTAGTGTAATGCATTGGCTACCTTCACAATCAGTCTAAGTGTGATGCATTGGCTACCTTCACAATCAGTCTAAGTGTGATGCATTGGCTACCTTCTCAATTTATCTAGGTGCAATACATTGGCTGTCTTTGGAGCAAAGTTGGATTCAATGGAGTTGTAAGAATCGCCTGGTAGTGATTAAGTAATAAAGTAGTGGCAGGATTTAGGAGGCGCAGCACTGGCTGTGGTCTCAATTCCTACCTTACTGGGTTTTTAGCAGTAGACTCTTTTGTTTGGTACCCATGGCAATCAGACAACCAGGCAGTGGGGATGTGCCCTAGGGAGGTGCCCTTTGCATGTGATATGTCAGAGTGCAGACAAGTGTTGTTGCACTGCATCGTGTCTGGCTGTTTTGGTAGTTTTTTTATTGGAGTATTAGTTGCAGCACAGACCCCTACTGATGTTACACCTTACAAATGTAAAACTGTGCGGATGGCACGGTGCTCCACAGAGTGGCAACTAGTGAATTTGCACTGCTGTTGGGACTGCTGGAGGATCTGTAGACGGCCATCTGCACAGCAAAAATATGAATGAAAATAAGGTTCATGATACCAATCTACTTGACATGGAAAGAGCGTTGCCTCTCCCAGCATTGCTCCATGAGTCTATCCAAGCAGCAACATGTGACATGCCAGCTATCGTACAAACCACTGAGAAAGTGAAAAAGGCAGTGAAAATCCCTTCATGTTTTAACACAGTCAGTAAGAATTTGAATCAAATGCTTGCTGAGTGTACATGCTGGCTGCGCAGCCCTGATCAGAACGCCGGAGGGAATACTTCAAAATCTGATTCTGAACTAGTGGGGTTGAGTGGCGTATGCAATAGAATTAATTACTTCTATTTAACCCCCCCACCCCTGATTTTATATTGTTTAAAGACTATGCTACCTGGAATAGTGACAGTTCTGACTCTTCACCTTGTACATCGCAGCATTCTGGTTTTACTTCACTTCTCAGACAAACCAGCAGTCAAGAAGGCAACCAAGCGGTACTGCAACCTTTAAACCAGACCCTGTCTTCTTACATTACTCTGTATGAGAACGTGAATACAGAAGTAAAGATCTACTCAGTTATCTCAGAATCCATCAATAGAAGAATTGATACCATGGCAAAGGGTGAGGACACATGTCCCCTGTTTCTAACCGGGAATATCCAGACTGATAAAGTAGAAACTGGGGTTTTGCCAATACCATGCGTACATCAAACAGAACCTGCGGACCTCTCAGTCATCAAAGTGACTGTAATCAAGAGAACATAGATCCTATTGAAATTCTACCCGAATTGCAAGCAAATCCATCTGATTCACAAGCAACGAATATAAGAGCTTGAAGCTCGATACCCTTTAATCATATGGATCCAATAATTATTCCATCTGACAGATCAGAACAACAGAAACTCCAAAAATGTCCGAAGTCATAGGAAAAGAAATACAAAACTGTGAAGGCAAAGAGGAAGAATAGGAGGGTGTCGAGGACATTTCTCAGGAACTTCAAACTGATTGAATCTCCTGAGCGGGTCAGAGCACAAGAAGTATTGTCTGATATTGAAGAGCAGCAACGTCAAAAGACAAATCGGATGACTCCAGATGGCATGAACAAAAATAATGAAGAGGCTGCTGTGGCAATTTCGGCTCAACTTGAGAACCAATCATGCAGTGTGATTTCTTTCCATTTGAAAGGCCTTCAAGAATGCCAAAAGGTGGTATTTATTCTGTGGGATCCCGAGACTGGGAATATTGCCACACGCCCATTGGGCCTGATAGACAATGTGCAAGTAGTCGCTTTGTGGGGAATGGACATCCAAGTGAATAGAAGACCTGTATTTCGAATTTTGAGAGGTACAGAATCCTCTCAACATCCTGCAACTTTGTCCATCCTTAATTACAATCAGTGGTCTATGGTCGAGGCACATGTAGGAGCAGTCTTCTCCAGCAAGACCCTGGGTGGAGAGTAAAAAACAGTATCAGAGTAAAAGACAGTATCAGTTGCTTGTGGAATGTTTATTTTGTGAATAAAGACCTCTGCTATTGAATAGATCAGATAAATTGTCCCCGTTTTCAGAGGTTCCAAATTTCAGGGCTATATCGTCGCCTGGCTTTGACTTTGTCAAATTCATAGATGACCAGAGGACTGAGAGGGTCACTCTAGATATAATATCTATGAGTGTTTATGATGTCGTTCTTAGGGAATCCTCTCCATTAAGGCAGTTGGGGTATGATATTACACTGTATAAGCCTGATTGCGTTATTGAACAGATTAATGCCTATAGCAACTTGTGTGGTTCAAACCCTAAGGGTATCTATATTTCAGTAAATACTAGTTGCCAAGGACAAAGAGAAGTGTATAGGGCCTCACAAAAGCAAGCCGCCTCCCCTGATCAGCATGATTGGTCATGGTTGGCAGGTGATTTAAATATGGCTAGCCACACAATAAAAGTACCTCAAAGAAATATTTACTACTGTAAATTCTCTGAAGGTACTCTTCTGGAATACCAATGGTCATTGTCTATTGTTCATAAATCCAGTGTTTTTAGAAGGCACTAAAAAGTAGGAGATCATTCTTCTCCAGGAGACCTGGCTATTAGATTGTCCTATGTTGGATGGCTATACTATTTTTGTCAGGCTGCTAGGAAAAATAGTGCGGGTTGCCCCTCAGGGGAGAGGGAGAGGGATCTTATGATTGCTGTTCAATCTTGTGTGGGTCTTTTAGGTAAAAATGCACCTTGTGTAGGGTCTTTTAGGTAAAAAAAACCACTATAATCTCCAGAGAGGGGCATTGGACAATTGGACAATATACTGTGCACTCACCTGTGCTCAGTATATTTTTTGCCATGTAGGTGCCACACCATTATATGAATTTTTGGAAATAAAATCTAAATATGTATATGATTGATTGCAAATCACTACTGGCAGTCATATCAAAGTTTCTGGAGATTTATATTCCACCTGCTACCATACCATAATGCATAATGACACGTTGGAGTCTTTGCACCCTCTTCTTCTCTCTCATGTAAAGTATTACTGGGAAACAGGTGGGTCTTGTTTTACCGTGCTCGGGTTAACTATGTTGAACTGCACTATGTCTGGGGAAGCCCAATGCATGGTACTTGGTACAGTGGGAAAAACACAGCTGTTCTAGATTATTTGTTTGTGAATAATCTTTCGTTTAACCTGTGTAATCATTTCAAGGTCACCAATACCAAGCTCAGTGACCATAATAGTGGAAGTGGGGCGCCAGTGGTGTTGACAGTGTTAGAGAATGACCCTTGCTGCTGCTGCAACCTTTTTCGGCATTTAAAAGTCAGATTTTTCTTCTCATGAATGTTGTTTGCCTGTGGAACTGGTGGAGTCTCCTTTAAGGGAGAGGAGGAGGAGCCCAAGGCACACCGAATCAGCCCACAAAAGCGCCCACTACTGCATCAGTGGAGCGGAAGTGGTGCGCAAGTGGTGTTGACGGTGTTGCCGGGGGCAACTAAGGTTAGTAAGAGCCTTCTCTTTTCCATCTCGCTCCGACATCACCATCTAGAGGAGCTGCACTACGCGATCAAGCCAGCCCGTGATGAGCAACTCAATGACCCTTGCGGCAGAGGCCAGGATAACAACCCAGCAACAGGTAAGGCAGCGTCTTACCTCCTGTCCCGTTCTTCAGACCAAGCTGTCCCCTGCCTCACGGCAAAAAGTGAAAACCCCTCTGTCTTTGAGACAATGTCGCCTCCCCTTTTTTAGCAAACTCTTAGGGAAAGAAGAAAAGGGGATGGCCTCGATCGTGGTGATGGATTTGGCTAAGATCTCACTGCTGGATACCTCAGTGACTAAGGAGGACCGCCTGCCCCTGGGAGTACCCTCAATATTCACTGCAACAATGGTGCCAAACCAAGGAGAGGGGCTGAAACTTATAGAGCTGTCACTGCTGCTCCTATGTGATTCGGCAGGGACAATGCCAATGAAAATGGCAGCCCCTCAGCCGCACAGGACACATCTAGGACAGTGGACCTCACACCCCCACCTGCTGACAAACTGGAGGATGTGGGGAGTCCTCCGTCCAAGGATATTACCCCCCCTGAAGACTCCCAGATCAGTCAAGAGAGCCTCTGAATGATCCTGAGGGGGTGGAGTCTTCACTCTTGAAAATCCATCTTGTAGCAGTGACTGATCCAACGGTTGCCAGCAATTTCTGTTCTCCCATATCACCACAAACTATAAACCAGCACGAAGCTACGCAGGATTCACTGAATCCAGAAGAGGATGAAACTCGGCATAAACCAACGGCAGTGGGGTACCTGCCATTACAGACTCTCCCCACTCTGGAAGGAGTGCAATTACGTCCTGGTCAGCAGAATCTGAATACCCAACAGGACCGAGAGGGCCTGTGTGATGAAACTACCATCAAGGAAGAAAGTAATGATGACTTGGAAACCAACAAAGGCCCCGATAGGGAGGAGCAAATCTGGGAAAATTGGTGTAATCCCTCTAACTACTCCCCATGTATTGACTTGACAAAGGAGATACTTAAGACTGTATCGGAGCTGCCCAATGCCCAACATGGTAGACCTGAGGATGATCTTCAGAAGGATCCCTACCATATATCTAACGTTGAGATATTGGCCCTGATAGCAGTGGTACTCTTACCCCTCGCCTCTCCAAAGGGGCATTCGGGGTTAGGAACACCTCTACCATCAAATGCATGTCTGCCCAATAAACTGATCCAAGATATTTCACATCTCACTGGGAGAATCATGACGGAAAAGAGGAGAAGTCTCTCCTTCATTATGGACAAAATTGCTGCCCTGGATGGAGAATTGCGAAGGAACTTCCAATCCTCGACTGTAATGATCCAAGAGGAAAGTTGTCCAAACATTGAAGGGAGAAAGTGGATGGGCCCCGCAGGCGACCCTGTGCCCTTACAGAAAAAGAAGCTCCCCGTATGATGATTGATGAACTCTCCCTGACAAAAATCAGCGAACTCTGTAGTAAAGGTAGAATGGATGACTTTATCCATTCCCAAAACGTAGTCATGGCTGCAATCAATATTGCAATCGCTCCATTTCTAAAACTTTATGAAACCATCAATGAGTCAATTAACTCGGTCCATGCATCAAATTTGAATGTGAGGGAACAGGTAAATGAACTGGTCAGTTTCGTGAACAGACTAGATGCAAGATTAGAAAAGGACTCAGACAATTCTTGCAAATGGCAAAATCACCTATGTGATCTGGCCAGTCAGGACTCGAATGATAAACAGCTACTCATGGAGGCCATCTTGGAAGTTCATAAATGGATCAGGAAAACCACAGAGATAAAGGCCTCCCTCTGTGTGAGCCCATTAGTTGACCAACATGGGAAGCCTCTACCTAAATGTCCAGCTTCAAGTATTGTTCAGAAACAAACTAAGGGCCCCGAATTCTGGGCAAAGGCGTAGCCGGCAGTGGCAAAATCAAGGAAGCATGTAATGCTAAACCGGGTGTAAAAGAGGTAAAATCAAACTATTCGATTTTCCAAGACCCAAACCAAACGAATCAGCCTGCAAGAATGACTGCTGAATATTCTCCATTACAAGTTCTCCCATTGCTTTCCCAAAAGAAAACAAAAAAACAAGCAATTAAATGTAAAGCAAATGGTTCTCAAGTTTTTTTTTTAAGGAATATTCAAACGCTGCATCAGGAAGAATGGATACCCCCAGCAAAAAAGCTGAGAAGAGAAATAAAATGTAATCAAAAAACTCATGACAACCCCTTAATAGACCCAGCCTCACGGAGGGGATCCAACAATGTTCAAGGATCGATAGTGGACCTTGACTCTTTGGGTTGTCTGAGCGATTTGATTGAAATATTCCAAAACAATCAGGAGGAGGAATCTTGGGAGATCATCAGCCTGACTGACTGGTAAGTCATATATAAATGTTCAAGCCTGCCAGATAATAAGGAAAGACTGAGCAAGGCAAGAAAAACATTGGAAAAGAATGAGAAAAGAAGGCCCGACCGTAAGAAACAATAACAGGGAAAAAGATCGTTGACGAAGGAGGGAAAACTGAATGACCTCCTTCGGGAAATGGAGAACAAAAGATTGCTGTGAATTAAACACCAAGCTGAGACAGAAAGGCCATCTCATCGGATGGAAAGTGAGTCACACTCGTATACAAAAAAACAGGATCTGTTAAGATGTTTAGAACATCGAAGACAACAAAGAAGACACAAGGAGAACCAGCCCCTAGGTTGACCAGTATCTGCGAGAAGGGTAAAGAAAAAGAACTTGAGAGGAAAAAAAAAAGGGACAGAGATCGACCGGCCCGAAAGGACTCATCAATGGAAAAGACCGTAAAAACCTTTCAAATAAAACTAGAAAGGACCACAAATGACCACAAGAAGATTCTCCTGAATAGGAAAAAACACACTGACCTTGCTCAACCAGTTGATCTCACCAGGGAGCTTAGTACCTGATGATATAACAATCATCGAATTCACAGATGAACGCAGACCGGATCTTATCACCATTCATCTAAGATCGCAGAAACTAAGGGATATGGTGATGACAACAAAGGAGAAGTTGCGAGACCTAGGCTTCAGATTGAATTTCTTGGAGGCTGGGGAGGGAAGATGCCAGAAGACTAAATCCTCTAGATCTAGGCAAGACCGGCATGCTAATAAAATCCAATCATCTGTTGATAACCCACCAAAATACCAGCAAAGACTACCTCCAAAGTCTAATAAAAAATCCAAAGCATTGAAGAAGTCCGCAATACCAGATCTGGAAATCATGCCCAGAGAGATGTTCAATTTAAACCTGTTGTCAGAACCCTGACCAAGTTAAGTTTTACTGTCAACAACTCAAGATCTAAAGGAAATAGTCTGGGAATCAGAAATATCAAACAAGCAGGAGAAGATAAAAGATCTGCAAAGCCGGACAACCGATGGGAAAAAAGAAGCAATAGAGCACGCAAGAGGGACCAGAAATAAGATCCTGTCGCGCCTCATGGAAAAATAAGAGTTTTGGGCACTTATTTTCCGGAAAATGTGACTTCCTGAGTGAATTTGACATTACCTGCCTGCAGGAGTCTTGGCTGAGAACAAGTCCTCTAGGTGAGGGATATCAAACTTTTTTCAACCCTGCATTGAAAGAGCCCTTGGGAAGTCCTTGTGCTGGCCTGCTGACCTTAATTAAAGAGGACAGAGACCTGCAGGTTCGGGACCATCAAATACCCAACCCATACGTTCAGGTGCTGAAATTGGTAAAAAATAGAGGGAGCCAGGAGATCAGACTCCTCTTAATTAACACATATCAGAGCAGTCAAGACTGCAAAACTGAAAAGTACCTTTCAGACATTATGAAATGTATTGATGAATCCATGCTTGAAGAGCAAAACCAGTTGATCCTAATTTGTGGTGATCTGAACCTGAAGCTCCTGAACAAAAAAGGCAAACCGAAGCACAGAGTACATCTGAAACCCTGGGAAAATAGATGGTTCACGTAAATGAACATTAGAGAGATGTTAATGCTAAATGGGCAAACTCAGTGCAACATTCCGGGTGCAGATATCTGGTTTTGTAATCGAAGTAATGCCTCTTTGGACTACTGCTTTGTGGCAGGTAACACACTTAAGTGGATCGAATCATTTACCCTAAAAAAACAGCTGACAGTGATCATGCACTATTGGAAGTGGAACTTCGATGGAAATTTAAAAAGGCATTTCGTCAAAATGCACACCAAATATAATTAACATGGGTCAGGAGTAGACTCAGGATTAAAGCTTCTGCCATCCCTAAATAAGCAGCTGAGCTAGACGATAACACAGGGGTGGACTGGGAACTAAAACAGGCCCTGGAAATAATTACTGGGGACCAAAAAAAGGCCCTGGAAATCATTTTTAAAGTGGCCCCATACAACACTTTTTCAGCAAGCCCAATGCTTTTCCCATGAGAACATTTGGAAATACGACAGAAAATAGGCCCAGGGTACAGAGGCCCACCGGGAAATCTCCAGAGTTCCTATAGGCCAGTCCACCCCTGCGATAACATCAAAAGGTGTAAAAATATGCTGGAATACAGATGCTGGAATACAGATGGCTATTGAAGGAATTCGAACTCAAGAGAGACACAAATAATTTCACAGCAATTACAATAAAACATGTCTACAATATGGACCATTTGTAAAAAGGAGAAGGGAATATCGTGCCAATCTCAGAAGAATCCGTAAAAAAAACCTCACCTGATAGTGAGGCAATAGCTAAGCAATGTAAACAATGGTATAACAACTGGCTTAAATCCTCAAAGATTTTGCGAGCACATGTAGTTGCAGAACACATGCTAGCCGCGATTAGTACCGGCAATACAAGATCCCTTTGTGAAATTATAAATAAAGGCAAAGATTTCCCACCAGCCTTAACTACAAACCAATTCTCGAAGGAAGATTGGGTGAAGCACTAAATGGCCTTATTTAAAGCAGAAGAGACCATTAAATCCTCCACAAAAAAAGGCAAAGTCATTGCCCTGGTCTATTGAGTTTGATCGTCTTCCCTTATATCGAATCAAAAAAGCTGAGCTCTTCTAGAGCGGGTGGCCCCGATGGCATTTCTAATCATATGCTAAAAGAAAATGGGGAGGCATGGATGGACTTCATCTTGACTCTATTCCAGCAGATTATAAAAACTAGATCGATCACGCAATCCTGGAAGGAAGCCCTGATAGTTCTAATCTTCAAGAAAGGAGACCATACTAACCCTCGCAACTATAGGCCTAATGCCCATTTGGATTCAATAGGAAAGATCTTCTCCTTGATTCTGCTGAGAGACCTTAAAAACTGGGCTACCAAGGCCAAAATCCTAAA
Organism: Ambystoma mexicanum; assembly: GCF_040938575.1. Classification (NCBI taxonomy): domain Eukaryota; kingdom Metazoa; phylum Chordata; class Amphibia; order Caudata; family Ambystomatidae; genus Ambystoma; species Ambystoma mexicanum. Next base: position 941,102,450 of record NC_090936.1, read on the forward strand.
CAAACACCAGGAGGCTTTTATAACCAGGATGGGCACTTCACTGAATCTGTTTCTATAAAACCTTTCAAACTATGAGGAATTGAATCTAGAGGGAACATCTACCTAGGACAGGCCTTTGATGCAGTCAGTAGAGAACATCTATGGTCCAAATTGGAAAAATGGCACTGCCCCGAAGACCTCCTGGAAGCAATAAAAGTGCTTTATTCTAACACAACAATTAAAATAATTGTCTCAAAGGGCGAGGACACAACTGAGAACATCCTGATGTTTAAGGGTATCAAACAGGATTGTGTGTTAGCTCCTTTTCTATTTGCTTTGTATTTGGCGAATATAAAAGCTTCACAGGATAAAATCGGAGCATTTCCACCAAAGCTCGAAGGGACTGAACTCCCCTGGACTCTCTACGCAGATGATGTCGTCTTTATCGACCAAACGGCAATAGGGCTGCAACGTCGAATAGTGGAATTCAAGTCTTATCTCGATCAAAATAGAATGTAAATGAATGTAGATAAGTTGATGATCCTGGTAATGCAATCTGCCTTTGGCGCCAGGCAGAAAAAGACTGCCTTCATGTGGAGAATCAAAATACATGAGTTGAAAATAGTGGCTACTATAACATATCTGGGGGTCAAAATGAATAAAAACATCAATGAGCGGGCCCAAATAAACATCCTCAAGGAATGACTAGAATAATTCACAAACCTGGGGAGAGCTTTACATCAGAGATCCGCCACCTACTCCATGATACCGATTATCTCCTTTTACAAGCAAAAGGTTGTACAGATCCTGACCTATGGAGCTGAGACCTGTCTAAATCTATCCTGGATAGAATGGGGGCAATTTGAGGCCTATTTCTGGCACAAAATCCTTAGACTTCCAAACCGTCTAAAAATGGAAACAATTAGACATGAATTGAGACTGCAATCTATGGTCTTGATAGTCTTATGGAAAACCATCTCATTCTATCGTAAGTGCCTTTTTGGATGATCCCCCAATTCCCTTTGAGATTTTGGTAAACTCATGGAACAACAAAGACGAGAAATGTCTTCATGTATGGAAACAAAAATGTAATGACTTTTTACAACAGAGTAACATCCCAATAGAGACATTGAAAGCCAACCCGGATAAGGCCAAGAACCTTTTACGGGAGAAGGACTGGGTTGAAACGGACCTGCAGAGGGCACAAAATATTTAGTGCCACACCATTGTTTGGGAAAGGAAAAAATTAAATCACCCCCCCCCCGTATCTTACAAGATTCCCATCACCCCACTACATGTATCTATTGTTGCGCTGCAGATTAAACCTATTGCCGTCAAGAGAAGTCCAATACCTAAGAAAACAGATCATAATGTAAGATGCATGTTGTCGCTTCTGTAGGATTCCCGAAATCCTAGAAACTACGAGACATTTGACACTCACTCGCCTGAATTTTCAAAAACTAAGGAGTTTGTACTTGAAGAACTCCCCTGCCTCACTGGACCCTGCCACTGAGGAGGGATGGTGGGAACGCCTAATGACGGCACATAAACTTGGCCAGATATTGGACACCTTAAAGTTGGTGGAACAGATTTTCCCATTGCTCTTGGAGAACGGCGCTCCAGTCTAGCAGCGGACCGAGCACCCAGCAGGACATTTAAAGAGGCTCAAGTGGGCTAAAGAAATTGTTAAGTACATATGTTAAAGGTTAACATGTTTGTGTTTAACCAATAAAACAAAAAAAACAATAATATGATATCTTCCTCTTTTGATTTTGAGGCAAAAATGTATGATAGCATTGGTCCCTCTAATACAGAGGTCTTCAAACTGTGGGGCGCGCCGCCTTTATCCGAGGGGGGGTGCCAGAGCCCAGAATGAAATGTAAAAAAAAAAAAAAGGGGTTTTTATTATTTTTTTTAGATTGGAGGAAATGGCAAGGGGCAGCTCACATGGTCAGACTGGGACATAAAACGGTCTTAGGCACCAATGAAAAAGAGGCCAGCAGTTGCAAATGGATATTCAGTGTTTAGTCACACACTGTTTGAATAGTGCCCAAGGGGTTGTTTTTTGTTCAAATGTAAACAAATAGTGATATTTAAAAAATATTTATTCAGCAGCAATGGTCAAAACTACTAGCTGCATAGTGAAGTTACTCCTCAAACTGGCCCACATTCGCCAGAAAAGTGGTCCATTTTTACTGGCCTACAATAGCATTTTGCATTTTTGGTACGGTCATTTCCCTATTGCCCTATAGGCCAGTACAAGCCTGCAGGCTCATCCATAATGAGTGAGGGGGCGTCCACCCACTGGCCACCTCACCCATTATGGAGGAGCCGAGGAGCCAGCCCAGTGAAACACTGAGCATCCCCTCAGCTGATTTTTCCAGCTGAGGGAGTGCTCCTGGGCTGGCTGAACTGTCAAAGGGAAACTCTGTTTGCCTTTGACAGTTCATTTCCCCAGCCGCACATGATCACTGAGCCATGCAACGCTGCGGGTGTTTTGCTTCGCCAGCCTCACATAGCGGTGCTCCTGCGCCTCCTCGCACATACGGGCAGAGCAACCTGGAGCGGGGCATTATAGCAACCACGCGAGGTACGTTTATGGTGATTTATTTTTTATTTAAATGTGTATGGATGTGTATATGCTTGTGTTATGGGACTGTGGTGGGAGCAGGATGGGTGGCAGCACTGGGATAGTGGTGGGAGTAGGGTGGGGAGAGCCCAGGGTCTGTACTGGGTGTAGGGTGCGGTGACGGCATGCAAGAGTTCATATGATTTCTACATACTGTCCATCTGGCACTTTTGGGGGGGCGCAGCCTGCCCAAACTTTGCTCAGGGGGGCCCAGGCCAAAAAAGTTTGAATACCACTGCTCTAATATGATAAATTCAGGAAAAAATAGGATTAGATGGAATGCAAAGAGTGTGGAGATGCTCAATAGTAAGTTGGGAGCAGTCTTGCATATAACCATCTATGAGTGGAAAATTGATAAACATGTTTTGACAACTTCCCCATATTTACGGAAGATATAATGCCCCTGATTCATGGATTATTTGCGCCAAAAAAAGGGATTTGTGTGCCATTCTGGCCGCAAATCCCTGTTTAAATAATGGGGATTTGCGGGCAGAATGGTGCACAAATCCAGTTTTTTTTGGCTCAAATAATCCATGAATCAGGCCCAATGGTTGGCCTTTTTAAAAAATAAGACATTCAAATTTAGAGCAGGAAAGAAGAATAGGCAATATCTTCATGCCTATGACTCCTTGAGGTTTCAGGGGAAAAAAGCAACGAGACAGGAAATCCGTACCAAGAAACAAAAACCCTGACTGGCCCAAAACAATGCAACAAAGAAATTGAAAAGATCACAACAGTATATAAGAATTGGGTAAAAAATCATTGTGTCCACATGGTACAAAAAGATGGGGAGTTCATACTTCACATTTTAAAAATATGGGATGATTCTGAATTCTAGACAGTAATTAATTTGATGGGAAATACTTAAGCCTCTAATCAAATTAACCCTATTTCTGAAGCGTTGTGGGTGCACCATTTTCAATCTATGTACTCATTGGTTAGTAGTGAGCCCAATCTTCATTTTGGTTTCTAGGCACAGACTCACCCATTTAGTAAAGACTCGTGGCCCATATTGTTTGACAGGAAAAAACATTATACAATCATAACTAAGGCCAGTGCCACTCGTGCGGCGGGATTGAAACAAATTATTTAACAGTTTTTTTTAACTGTCCCAGACAATTGGGCCAGGATTTTGACTATTTATTTGAATATTCTTCTAGTGTTGGTTTAGTACCCAAACTCCTTGGAAACCTCTTATGCTATTCCTATCTTTGAGATGGGGTTGCCAACCAACCCAAAAAACTGCAGGCCCATCACAATTATGGATGCTGATAGCAAAATTCGTGCTTCCATGTTGATATCTCACTTGATTAGTTGGGCCGAGAGTGTGGGGAAATCAAACACATTTCAGACTGTTTTTACGAAAAATCAGGGAACTAACCTTAATGGCATTTTGTTAAAAAGCTTCCTGCATAAGAAAGAGTTTATTTTTGTGTCATCAATTGCCCTTTCGTCAGCTTTTGATCTGGTGAATCGTAATTTACTATGGAATAAACTTGCAAGTTGGGGTATCCCGAGGATCTTTTGAAGATTATTGTTGCATTACATTCAAAGTTAGAGTGGATCTTGAAGTAATTCTTTTGAGAAAAATTCCAACAAATTCTGGTCTAAATCAGGGGTGTATCCATGCACTGTGTTTTATTCAATCTATATGTCTCTAATATAGATGCATACTTGGTGAATGAATCTTTTATCACTTCCATAATGGTGCATTTTAAGCGTATGTGTCTTGCACATAGACAATTTCTTACTCCTTGATAGCACCCCAATCAGCCTATACAGGTCCATTAACGCCTTTGTATCATTTTCTAAAGATTAATCCTACTGAAATGAACATTTTCCAATTTACCACATTAAAACATTAAACACATTACCAAGTTTACCTGAATATTGAACCATACCAAGTTGGAGAAAGCTAACAACTCAATATACCTCATTTTTACTATAATAAATAAGCAGGGTACAATTTATGTAGCTGAATTTAGGAAAGATAAGGCAGTTGCCCTAACAATACAAATGTCCAAAATTGATATACTAAATTTGCAAAATGTCCAGCCTGTCTGTGAATAAAATTCTACAAGGGGAAGGCCAAAAAAAAGAATTCACGGAAATTAAATTTTGCCCCCATGGGTCTTGGAGTCTCTAGTTACTAAGTTACAAGGCACTCATCTGGTGTAGAATGCTGACGCTCTGTAAATGTAACCCTATAGCAGAAATCTGCTTTGAATTGGGCCTAAAATCATTACTGGCTAGTGTGAAATGGCATTATTTTTTTCAGAATATTTTGAACGCTCCCAAACATTTGCTATTTGCTGACTTGGAAATCTTATTAAATCTAAAAAGGGAATATTCTAATAAACAATTTGCTGAGAAGTGTATCAGTATCTTATCTGAGGTTATTCTTGACCCTAATGATCTTGTGCAGAGTCCATCTTTCACTAAAGTAACCCTTTATAAAAACGGGTGCGTCTCTACTATGGTTAACCTACAGGATTATGAGTCACTTGCCCATCTAAGATTCGAAAATAAGAAGTTGGGGATTATGACTCCTTATCTCAATCTTTTTCCTAATAGATATTCTTGTAATTACATCATGAGATTTAGATCGTAACACCTTGCCAACCAGACACATTTTAGCTAGGAGAAAGCTGATTTCTAAATATCGTGTGTTTTGCAGATACTGTGACAATTTCAATACTATTGTAACCCTGAAGAATCTTATAATAAACTGTCTGCTACTAACTGACCTTTGCATTTCTTATTTGAAAAAGCGACTTCATAATCTTGAATTTATCAATTGTGATCAATTGTGGCAGCGTTTACTGGGCGGTTACCGAACCTCAGTGGCCCTGGCTGTGTTTGTTTTCTTGAAACATCTGAAGCTTTTAGATGTTGATGAAATGTTGCTTAATCACCGATTATTTTAACGTTAGACTGTAATTATTGGTTGAATCCGTTAAAGGTTTTATAATTCATGCAATATGGTGATTTTAATATTCTACTTAAATGTTGTAAAAGGTTGAAATGGTTTTAATCATATAGAATAACATTAAAGCATAAAATAAAGATATGTCTTCACGTCAGAGAAGAATACATTCAATTGACTGCAGATGAATTCTGAAAAAGAAGGGCGCTGTTATAAAACATTGATGAAATCTGGACAGATACATACTGATCATTTTAATTACATTGCAAAGTGATAAACCCAAGAGGTTCCATCATAAAAGGGTCATGGAAGCTAAGACCTATTTGACTTAGCACATATGTAGGAAACAGAGACCAGCATTAGCCTTTGCAAAGCATGTTTGTAAAGTTTCTATTGACCTTTAGTTGGCAGTTAGGTGTGGCATTAAACCATGTTCTAGCCAATCACAGGGCTCGTAATTTTCTCCCTACTTTATTGTATGTGCCCACAGCTGAAAACCTCAGATGGGCCTATCACACCTGCCTCCACCACCCATCAATTTTATTTCCTCCAGCTAGAAGACTGCCACACAGCTTTAGATCCCCCATCTCTCCTGCTACTACTATCCCGTTGCTTGCCTGTCAACAATTTCTCTACATTCATTGATTTCCCACTGCTCATCTCTGCCTCAACTCGCCCCTTCCAAGTCATCCTATAGAAATGGAAAATGATCTACCGGTAGTTCACTTCTCCATTTTAGGCGTGACCATGTTTTTTAAAGTTTTTTTTTCACTTTAGAAGTAGGTGATACACTTTGCATGTTTTATTTCCTGAATTAAAAAAAATATAATATTTATTTGTATGTATTTATGTATTTATTTGTAGTTTATATAGTGGCTATACACTTAGAAAAAGTGTTTCAAAGCACTCCAGACAATAGGTCAGGGAGCTAATACTTATAATACCCGTTCAGGCAGGCATTCCTGGTTTACCAGAATGTCTTTTCACCATTTTAATACTGGTCATCTTTCTGTGTCCTTTTTTTTTTTTTTTACTTTTGAAATGCCTGGTGCACTCTGCACCCTCCATTTCGTATCTTAAAATAAATACCAATTCGTACAACATGCCGTATGTGAGGGGAAATATCAATAAACCTTTGTAGAATCGAATCTAGTGCATTAACACAAGAAATGCTAACGTTAGATGATGTTGTTTCCCAGTCCTTAACGCATAATTTATGCAAAGTATATGAAAAGGAGTATGTTTTGCAATTACTTTTATCCTAAAATAGAGTTTAACTTGAAGATAGGTATGGCTAAGATTATTGGGCTCCAGACTGTCAATCACATAAGTAGAGATGGGTCATTCAGACAGGAGGTGCACAAATGTTGGAGTCATGGATTTAGTGGTGACATGTTTGGTGGTTGGGGAATTTAAGTCGGGTGATTTGGGTAATTTAAAAATTAAATGCTGAAGAAATGCATGACAATTGATAAGGGGCATCATTAATGAAACCATGCAGTGATTGCTCTTTATTGCAATTAGGCAATTCACAATGAAAAGATAATGGATTTGCATAATCATTTTCGAATCAACAAATGCATGCTGAAACTCAATCACTGAAAGGACGTCAACCTTCTCTAAATCACAAAGAAGACTCAACAGGAGTGTGCATTTCTCCTAACAACAAGGCTGCAACCATCCCCAAAAAACTTCTAAAACCCTCACCACTCCTCACACACCTCTCACACAAATACAACTACACCTCTTAAAACTGCAGACACCCTCATATACTTCACCACACTGCAACAACAAACACACCACACAACAGCACACAACTGACTGAGGCCCGAAAATGACACCAATAAGCTTGGCGAACTGTGTTAACCGAACTGAAGCTGCCAACATTACTTCACAGCATGACTTGAGGATTTTGATCATTTATGATTCATTGTGAGGCAAGTGTGTAAAATAAATCATAATTAGCACAAGAATGTTCTTCAGATTACAAGTATACAATCAAAAAATAAACCGCTGAGAGAAATAGCCAAATTAGCATTGAGACATGCAAATAAACCCTCTCTAAGAGTACAGTTTAGGATCCACATATTGATGTTTAATCAAAAAACGCTTTGGGAGTTTAATCTTTGATTTCGTTTAAGACATTTCAAATAAAGAATACTTGAAAAAGAGGAGATTTAACTTAAACAGTTAGCCAAATTGGCACAAAGGAGAAGTGAGACTCCCAGCACTAAGCATAATAAGGGATTTAAATCTTCAATGACTGCAAAGAAACAAAAATAATCCCAGATTCCTGGTCCCGAGCAGTAATCGTTCCGATACTCAAAAAGGGTAACAAAGAAGATCCTTCTAATTATCGGCCCATAGCCCTCCCTCCTTGATATCATTGGAAAGGTCTTTGCGACGATGCTTCCGACTCACTTGCACAAATGGGCACACATATCCCCGAGCGCTGTTCCACTCCAAACAGGGTTTCAGAATAATGCCAGTACTGGAGCTAATATAATGCTACTAAATACAATCAAGGCAAAAGTTCTGTCAGGAGCACTGCAGATCTTCGTAGCCTTTGTCGACCTATCACAAGCCTTTGATAGAGTCCACAGACAAAAGCTTTGGACTAAATTAAAGGCGTTGAACTGTCCTGAATCCATCTTGGACCCAACAATTGCCCTACACTCCAACACCAATGTAAGAGTTCACCTATACCACCAAGGCTTACTCTCTGAAGCCATACCTTCACAACACAGAGTGAAGCAAGGATGCCCTTTGGCACCTGCTCTTTTTATATCTTTTCTCTGCGAGTTATAAAAATACTCAAGCCAAGATCAGGTCTTTTTCACCTAAAATAGTGAAGGAGACTGTGCCAAGACTTCTATACACAGATGACCTGATATTATTGGACCACACCCATATTGCTCTCCAGCAGCAACTTGATAACCTCACACAATACATTAAAGAAAATAATCTGGATAAAAAATGAAAAACAAAATTCGGATCTTTCAAAAACCTGGGAATAAAAAGAAAGAGAATCTGCAGTGGTATCTGAATAAAACTAAAATTGAAATTGTCCCAGCATTCAAGTATTTGGGAGTCCAAATTGACAGTACCAAGAAAGCAATGACAATGCAGCAGACACTCTGGGCAAAGGCAAAGAATCTAACAGCCCAGATACAAGCAGCCGACAGAAAGTATGGTAAATTTTCCTTATTGCCAGCTATCCAGTTTTATAAGGCAAAAGTCATCCCGTCATTGACGTACGAGATGGATGCGACACCGTCGATTCTGCCTTCATTGTGGTTAAAGCTGGAAGGTTTCATCTGGAGATCAGTACTAGGGCTCCCTAACTCAACATCTCCCGCTACGATAAGAAGAGAACTAGGTCTAGGCTCATTAAATGCAGTTGTGGAACAATGCACTATGCAACTGTTTAGAAAAATCCAGCACCCAGAGAGCCTACCAATTTACCGAATGATTGCCAAAGAAATTGTCAGAGGAAGCAACCGTCTCCTAAATGATTGGGCAAAGGCCCAAAACAACAAACTGTCTGAGATTGTTTGTACAGAAGAAGAGTTGCAGCAAAATCCACTCAGAATTAAGACAAAAATGGAATGCCTACATTGGATTGACACAAATGTGAAAGCAATGAAAGGAACCTATGGCAAACTGTGCAAAATATCCGAGCAAACCTCTAAGGAAAATTTTAATGAAAGCGCGTCTCAACTTGCTACCTACTCAGGAAATTCTAGCAATATGGGCGGCAAGTGATGAAAAGACCTGCAGACTTTGCAAAGATCCACAAAAGACAGAACCGATTAGACATCTTTTGATGAGATGTCCTGCAATGAACCAGGAAAGGAAAGCTTTTTTCAACCCTCTACTTCTAAACTCTTTTGTAAACGATGAAGAAATATGGTTCAACCGTCTTATTACAGGAGCTCAAACCAGATGGACTATAGCGACGCTAAACTTTTGAGCATCGCTATGGACAAGATCAAACCATGTGTGACTCCATTACAACTTCCACCAGAAAACATAGTTGAATAGAAAACTTTTTCCTTTTCTCTCCTTTCCAGTCTTGAACATAAGACGCTGTTTTACTTTACAATTTTGTTTTTTTGTTGAATGCGTCCTTGTAAAAATCTAATATGATTATATGCAAGTAATAAAAAAAAAATAAGGGATTTATCAAGAGGGTCGTAAAACAGGAAGATTGAGAGAGGGTAGAAAATCTGGAAAGTGGAGAGAAAGTGAAGGGAAAAAAGAAAAGAGAAAGGTTGTTACAGAAATTTGTGTTGTGATTTATGATGCTCCCTGAAGAAACTGAGGTGTGATATCAGCATGTTCATCTCCCAATGAAAACCACAAGGTCTATTTCAGGATGGAGATGGCTGTGTTTTAAGGCAGGGGTAGCACATCCTTTCCAAACACATTCCTATTAAGGACTAGGTCTAAGAATGAGACAGTTCTTTATTTTTCAGAGTCACAAGAGCATTTATTTGTAGCACTTGACTTTAAATAGACTTGTTTTGCATCAGCTTTAATATGTTTGTGCCTGTAAATAGGATTTATTTCTTCAGGTGGCGGATTGATCGTATAAGGTTGAATCATGTTATGAGATAAAGTATGGCATCTTTTGGGATTTCATTTAGTTCATCAATTGTTTACTCTCTTGCAAAGTCCTGCAATCTTTCAGAATACAGCCATCATTACTCCTACCCAGCACAACCGATGATGAGGGATCATGGAAGTCATAGTGCAAAATATCTGGAGAGCCATTGGTTGCAGATCCTTTCTCTAGTGACATTAATGTGTTTATCTTAGGATTTCTATTTGCAGACAATGCCATTTGCCTGTGCAAGGCAGCACATTGAACACACTCTTTTGACACTGTCAATCATTACAAGGCAATGTAGATGGTTTTGCATTCAAGATTTAAACCCATTTGGTCATTCATCCATCACTGGCTACCAGGAAAACACAAATGTAATGGCAATTACTCTGTCCACCTTCAAATGCATCAACACTATGCCTCCCACCAGAATTAAACTCTACCACCATAATGCTGGTAAGATAGCTCAGCGGGTTGAGCACTTGCTGCTGTGATCTGAACGTGATCTGCAGGTCGCAGGTTTGAATCCCGGCAAGGCCAACTCAGCCTTTCATCCTTCCGAGGTCGATCAATGAGTACCAATTTCGGTTGGGTAATATTGTATGTAATTATGTGATCTGTAAAGCGCTTTGGATTAAGGTGCTATATAAATAACATATCATTATCATTATAATTAATAAAGACATCTGTTCTATGGAACAGATCCTATTCAAGGCCCACAAATCCAACTATCACATAGCAGGCACAAGATTCTCTGTTGTGACCTCCACTCTGTGAAATTCTGCATATCAGCCAATCAACCAATACCTGGCACTTCTTGCCCACCGCGTTGCTGCTCTCTGCCCCAACTTTCAGTGCTATGCGGATGACACTCAACTCATTTTCAGGCTCCCTTCTGCCACCACTTCTCCTTCTATCATCTCTGACTGCCTGGCCGCCATCCAAGAGTGGTGTGCCGCCAATGATCTCTGCCTTAATGCCAGTAAGACAGAGATTCCCCTCATCGGCACACCAGCTCCCTCCTTTCCTCTCACTCTCTGGCCGGCCTCTCTTGGCCCTCTTACTCCTCCCTTCTGTGAGGCTAAAAACCTCAGGATCATCTTCAACATCACCCTTTCCTTCTCTCCTCATATCTCTGATGTTCTAAGAAGTGACACTACCAGCTGCACCTTCTTAGTGGTATTCTTCCTTTCCTCTCCGTCCCCTAGAAGCTCACTGTCTCCAGAGCTCTGGTTCTCTCTAGGCTGGATGGCTGCAACAGCCTCCTTCTAAAGCTGCCTGCCTCTACAATCCACCCTCTGCAACTCATCCAAAACAGGACTGTGAGACTTGTCCTTGGCCTCAAGCCCAGGGATTGTATCTCTCCAGGACTGAAATCTCTGCACTGGCTCCTAGTGGCAGTGAGGATTAAGTTCAAAACCCTCTGCATTGTCCACAGGGCCTTCTGGGGCCTGGGGCCTCAATACCTTCAACTCTCTCTTCCTAAATATCTTCCTTCTCGAGCTCTTCACTCATCCGCCTCCAACTCCCTCAGGGTTAGCTGCTTCTCCAAGCAGTGAGTTGGTGGTAATTCTCTTTTGTCTGCTGGGGCCTCCCTCTGGAACAGCCTCCCTGCATCACTGAAACTTGAGGGAAACCATTTCCCATTCCAGAAGCACCTCAAGACCTTCCCCTTTGCTTCTGCTTTCCCCTCCGCCCTGCTGATCTCCTGGCTGAATCTGATACTGCACTGGTTGCCTGGCTACCCTCTGATCTCAGGCCCAGGTGTCCTCCCCGCCAACTGCACACCGCACTGCACCCCTGGCAACCCACGTGCAGTCAGGGGCTGTTTCTTGATCCCTACAGCCCCTACTAGCACTTGACTTCTGATGTCTGCACTTACCCCCTAGACTTGCCTCTAGCTGGCTGCACTTTTATATATTATTTATTGTCTTTATTTATTTTACTGTTATCCCATATACTGCACTGCCTGCTCCCTTTCCCCCTGCACTCTTCCCCTTCCCCCTGCCCCCTCCCCTGCACAATCTCAATGTCACCTGGCCTAGTAGGATCCCTGTCTCTGTCTTCCCTCTGTTTCCCCTCCCTTGCCTCGTTGCACCTTGAAACACTTGTGTATAGGCGCGTTATAAATGCCATATCATATCAACATTAATTATGAATTCCAGAAAACTCCTAAATACCTGGATCTTCATGCAGACATAGAATGTCCACCCACTTTTCCCTCACATTCCGTTTCATGGATTCATCATGCTTGCCTCCGCACCTAATAACAACTCATTTTTAGTGGATGCTTTATAAGCTCAAAAATAAATAAAAAATACACTATCTAATATGGTGATATCCTACGTATACCTCAAATAAAACTATTGGAATTATTATGCTGTTGGGGAAGTAACATGTGATTTGAATGTTGGGTTAGATTAGTTCATTAAATCTTTAATAGCTCCACTTCAGGATTAATACAGGAACGGACAGTGCACAATACCCATGCAAGCCCATCACTTTGTTACCCCGCCGCCTTTACAGCAACCTTCATAGAGTTTTAATACATTGGCCCTCATTACAACACCGGCGCTAAACCATGGCGCTATTAGCGCCATAGTTGGTGCCGGTGTTGTAAGGAGTCCGCCATGAGGAAATGGGGAAATACCACCCGATTCCAAGGTTGGCGGGGCGGTATTTCCCCATTTCCCCATGGCCCCTCCCCATTCCCATTTTTGCCCCATAGGGCTCAATGGGAAAGCGGAAGGCGGCAATTACAGTACCGCAAATTGCGGTACCGTAATTGCCTGCGAGGTCCCTTTGCGGGTCCCTACTTTAACGGCTGGTCCAGACCAGCCGTTCAGGTCGGGTCCCACAAAGGGACCTCGTAGTACGGCGCTAAGTGGTTAACGGCACCGCAGCCTTTTATGGCGCCGTTAACCACTTAGGGCCAGGGTCGTAATGAGAGCCATTGACTTCTATTCATCCAGTCGAAGATTATATGGATGCCTCTCCTTAGAATTAGCACAATGGTCTTCTGTGAGGATACGGGTTAGCCCAGACTTGCAAGGTCAATCCTTACTAGGGCGATACCAACACAGATGTGTACCCATATGAGAATTAAGTCTCACGCTCTCTCTTCTTCATTCATTTGAAACTGCTTCTGTTAGTAATACATGAATATACTCCGGGCAATGCCAGTGAGGTTACGAATACACTTTCCAGGGCAGAAGAAGCATGCAAGAAAATGCAGACTCATTTTGCCACGTTTCTTTTCTGCATTCTGACTGCAAGTGCATACATCAAAATTGAGTTCATATGCTGAACTACGACTGGGAGCTCACTATAAAGGCCTGCTCTTTGTATCGACATATTCCGTTCATTTTCAGCTAAATTCACTTTTAATTACATTTTTCATCAATCAACATTCATTGGTCAGTGTTTTACATATTTCTTCTACAGTTGGTAATACAGATTTTCTTTCTGGATAAACGTTTTAGGGTTCCCACTTTTTCCAACAGTGGTTGCCACAGTTCAGAACTTTAGGTAAGAAACCTCCGGCAGTACTATATTAAAAGACATACAATTAGGGTGCAGTTTATTGGCCATTTGGTTTACCAGACAGATTGCACATGTTGGTATTTCTGTTTTTCTGCATGTTTGGTTGGCTTGTGTTTTCAAAACCACAATGTCATATTTATCAAGATCATCATGCCCAAACAGTTGAATATTATTACCAGTGCTTTAAGTGGGGTAAGAAATTGAGGGGGGGGATCGTTTGGGGGCGTGGCTTTCATTGTAGGCGTGGCCTGAAAGTGCACAATCCTAGTAAGGTGCGCAAACAAATATATAAATGTATGTGAGCATTTATATGTTTGTATGCGTACTACTATGGTGTGTGTACTTTTCAAGCCATCTTTTATAAACGTAGCAATGTTACATATTTCTATTTTTATGAAAGGTGGCTTGAAAAGTGCACAAACCATAGTAAGTTACGCACATTTGTTACATAGTACCTTAATATGGTTTGTGTACTTTTCAAGCCACCTTTTATAAACATAGACATTTGTAACATGTTTCTATGTTTCTAAAAGATGGCTTGACACGTAAACAATTCAAAGCATCCTTTATAAAGCGCTGATGACAGACAAAATCCTAGGTGGCTTTGTCCGTCGACAAAGCTTTATAAAAGATGTCTTGAATTGTGCACGTTTCAAGCCGTCTTTTATGAACATAGAAATATTTCTACGTTTATAAAAGATGGCTTGAAACGTACACAATTCAAGGTATCTTTTATAAAGCTTTGTCGACGGAGATACCTCGGGCTCTGTGATCTATCTGCTCTGCCCAGAGATCACTGAGCCCGAGGCGTCTTTCACCCTCTGTGAAACCGCGGGCTCCCTGATCTAATCTGCATATTAGATCACAGAGCCGTGGGGGTCAGTGACCCGGGGAGGGCAAACAAAGGGACAGTAACTTCCTCTGATGACCCTGATCAGGGGTCATCAGAGGAAGTTATACTGACTGACAGAAGTGCCACCAGCCTCAGCGTGGCTGGCTTGCACTTCTGTCAGCTTGCCTGACATAATGGCGGGCGCATCTCCTGTCGCGGCCGCAGTGGGGTAATGTGTCCCACCAATGTTGTGTTGGACTGGGGGGCCCCGGCAGGGACCCGGGTCAGCCCCACTTTCTGGAGACTGCCGGGGCCCAGCCCCAGCAGGCCTCGGCCCACTTAAAGCACTGATTATTACTCTTTCTAACTGTGCTCTGCCCATAATCAAAGGCCTATCTTAGCCCTGCTCTTCTACGAGCACCTTACTGCAGGTTCTTTATGTTTTCCCTAATTTGAAATGGTTTGCCTGAAAGTAGTTGTGTGCTGCACTTAATTGCCTTTGAAGTGCCTGTCCCCTTGTTGCCAGCACAGTAGACAGGCGTGCTTCAGCAGAATTGGGACTGGGAAACTCTACCTTCTCAGTTGTCCTGTGACGCTGCTCTGGGGCAGTTTTACAGAAACCTTTCTTGGTGCAAGTGAAGTTTGGCAAAGTATACGCACTAGGGCAAACATCCTATCTTGGAAATAATGTATGCTTTCAATTCGTGTTAGCACCTGGGCCATCTTTGCACCAGTGCTATGACCGAATGCTGCTAGCACTAGGGGGCTATTGCTATACCATGCAAAATTGATCTTGTACCAGCACAAGGTTTCTGTAATGTTGCCACTGATGACCATATTAATGTTTAAACATGAAAACCCCTTAAGTGCCAAGGACGAGTATGCTCGTCCTTTTTGCATAGACTTTCTGACACTAAAGAGCCATGGGCATTATGAGTCCCTGTTTTTCCTCGGTCTGTGTTGACATTTGTTTGGTGCAGTATGAAGACGAACTGTAAATAATTGCCAACTTCCTATATCATTAGTCTGATCCACATAGAAAAATATAATTTTCTTCATGGAATACTATTTCACAAGCATGAACAGTATTATCTAATTCAAACATCTCTACCATAAACATTGGGGGTGCTTCAAAAAAGAACCTTTACAGATTAAGTCAAAATATCAGCTTGGCAGAACTCATGTGCCTACCAGATCATGTACACACGGTGAATCCTTTACTGGGGCAGTGTCAACACATGAGATACAATGGGACACACAAAGTTTAAAACCATGATCGAATTGTCAAGGAACTAAGCCAAGTAGGGGGATGATTAGTATACAATATATCGGTCTTTCAAAATAGTCATGACACAAAAAAGATGAATAACTGATCATAATTGCCATGGTTTGGCCTCAAAGGAATTCACAGAATGTGATGCAGAAACGGTTCTAAAGATAACCTGATACATCTTGTGATTTACTGGTTAAGCATTTGAAAGATTCTTTGGGTGCCATCTACCGATTCTGGATTAAATAAAGGAATAAACCATCAATATAATAACTTAAAACCACTTTTTTTTCAAAAATGGTATGTAGGTATTTATGTAAGTATGGATTTATTAAGTGCCAACCTTGCTGGACAGCAAACTAGCGCTATTCATACAGGAGGATGCACCTAGGTGGTTACAAGGAAGGGTGCATGGACAGCAGGGGGGCTAGAAGGAATCCAGCTCCTGAGGGGTGGATTTAGGGATCTGGGGGCGGATCAGCAATTGGCCAGATGTTCTTTGAAGAGGAAGGTCTTCAGATCCTCTGTGAAGTGCAGGATGGAGAGGACCATGACGCAGTATGTCCTATGCATGGATGGGCAAGGAGTAGTTAGTTGTCCAGGGTGCTCCCTGTAAATGTGATTATGTGACAGTGCTTTCCTATCTCAGCTCGCAACCTATTACACTAAACGGTTTGTTATCATCTGACATCTCGAATTGATTGTTTTTTGTGTCTAATGCTTTCCTACTCTTCAAGCACGTCGCGCACACACATATTGTACTCAAACATTGATTATTTTTTTTCCTACGTCAAACCCAGAGTAGCCACAATGTGTTGACAGAAGATATGATACACCCTTTAACCGTGCACCCTAGACAATTGTGCATATTGTGCCTGCCTGAAAAAAAGACAACTAAATTGACTTTCATCATTATTAATGTGCCCGTATTTATCTTTGTCAAAGAGCCCACCGATGCAGCTGTGCTGGATATGCTAAAATGATGACAGCCATTCCCTGCAGCCGGAGAGCTTCTGAAGCTTTCCATAATGCTGTATTCTTGTGATAATGTGTCAGTCCCATGGGTGCCCGCTTAAATATTGGAGCCCTCGTCTTTTATAGGTTCTGAATAATGTTAAATATTGACATTAAGCGTAATGTTTACTGCTCGGTTCTAACATACACATGCCCTCACTCACAGACGGATCCTATTTCCCCTGGAAAATGCATTTTGTCCCCGCCAGTTATACCGAAGGCAATCAGATAGCTCGGCGTGCGCTCGCATACCAATTAAGTTCTTTGTCTGGGTTATGTGCTCGTCTCTCACACTAAGACCTCTCGGTGCATCTGTGCAGTGAAATATGCTGTGGCATGAGAATGCCTGCCGAAGATGCAGTGCCCTTTCAAAAAATAAAATGCGCAGCCGATCTTGCGCGTTTACTTTGAAGGTTAAAAGTTGAACCTTTCAAAAATACCCGAAAGTGCCCATCTTGATTTTGAAATATGACTTTGCTTGCGAGCGTTGTCGGCTTGGGAAGACACCTCCCCCTTTCTCCGGGAAGGACTGAGACCCTTTGTTTTATATGTGGAATAGGGAAAGTGTACTTACGAAATATGTTTCAATACAGTCTTCTCCGAAAGAAACAGACACATCAATGCTCTGTTTATAAACATTTCTGTTTCTCCATTAATTGCAGGCATGAACGTGTGGTTGTATGTATGCGCAGCAAATAACCGTTTTGTTTTTCATAACCGTTTTGTTTTTCTTCTCCAGAAAGTGAACATGTAACCAAGATGAAACTGACATGTTGTCATAGGAAGAGGAGACCCTTCACGCATGCGCCTGTTTAATTGGACACTGTGCAGAATAGGATGAGATAACAGCTTCTGGATATTGGGTTGATGCATACCACACAATGGTTATGTGATTGTATGAATGCATGAGGCTGTACCATATTCTAGACATTTACGTTAGATCTTTTATCCTTATGGAGGCTAGTCATGCCATAGGCCATGTATGTAAACCTTTTTAAGTTGTGAAGAAGAAGAGGAGCCTTACTACTAACACTCAAGTCCACGATTCCCATCAGGAGTAACGCACAATAGTCACATACCACCACAGTGCATATCTAATATCTGTTCCCACTAGCTCTCGGACGTTCCCCTCTGTTATAAAGATCCTCATGTTGCATCATTCCCAGGTGTGTGAAGCCTCTTATAAACAATGGCTCACACATGACTGGAAAGCCTGATATTGTGTCCAGGAAAAGCTTATCTGGAAAGAACCTCAAGAATGAATGTTGCTCGCAGCCTCCAGCAAAGCCCAGGCAGTTGTGTCCACTTCAAACCATTGTGGCTGGTCTCTCAGTGCCCTTGTCAAACCGCGAGTCTGGCATAATGCGCATGGGCACACATTGCCCGTTGACCATCTACCTAACAGTAAGGGGCACTTTATATTTAAGCAGCATAATAATCTTACTCTAAATCAGCGACACCTAAACCACCTGTCCCCAGCAGCTGCAGCAGAGTGGATCAATTTACTCTGTGATGTGTTATACTCCATATGACTTTATTAGTTAGTTCATGGAGCATAACAATATGTTTGTCTCCAAGGCTACCAGGCAGATTCGTGAATACTGTATATAGATTTTGGCAGAACACTCATACGGAGTATGGATATGCGATCCAGCATGGTGAGAGGTAGTGTCAGCCACCTATCCGCGACGTAATAGTGGATCATAATTGAGTATTATGCTCGTTTTTGCAAGTGTGCCAGCGGGATGGCAAAATATATCACCATACCCGGCCTTCACCACAAGTCCAAAGAAAGTTCCACTTTCTGCACACTTGAGGTTATTGGGGATATCTCAGAATGTGTACAATTCAACATCAAACCAGACCCTTTACCAAAATGTTATACTTCCTCAAGGACTGATTGTAAATTTATGAAGGGGTCTGCAATATAAACTATTAGGTCATAAATATATAGGGCCTCATTACGACCCTGGCGCTAAGTGAAAAACGATGGCGGTAAATGGTTACCGCCATCGTTTTCCGCCAGGTCCGATCATGACCCGTGACCGTTAACTACGATGCCATTAGCGGCATCGTAGTTAACGCTGGCGCTAACTGCGCCAAGGGTGCGCGCACGCGACTGCCCACACCGTACTTAGCGCCATGGTGGAAAGGTACGCAAATGCCGACCCAAGCGGACATGCACCTAACGCCATCACCCAGCCCGTTAAGTACCTTACCGCCATGGTGCAAATAACGCCATCGCGAACCAACCGTAAAGGGCCATGTTAAGTGAATGCAGCTGCCACAGGTGCACAGAAACAGCACAGGTGAAGGCAATACAGACTCAGGGAAGCACAAAAAGAGCACACCCCTCCCCTTCCCACACCCAGTCACACTCCACAATGATGCCAATACGACTAGCAATGTTGGGGCTGGAGGACCTGATAGCAATGCATGTGCTACAACAGCAACAACAACAACAACAACAGGCAGCACAGAGGAGACGCAGGAGGAGAAGGAGGGCAAGGCAGGCCCAGCAAGCCCCACCAGCACAGCCAGTGCCACCACGCAGGCAGCCCCCAATCCCACGCATCAGAGCCAATCCATTCAACCTCACTGCTGAGCAGATCCACACCCTGTACCCTTTGGACCGGGACACCATCACCGCCATCGTAGACATGACACACAACGACATCGTCAGCATGATAGAAAGTCCAACCGCCATCCCCCCCCTACTGAAGGTAGTGTCTGTACTCCACTTCCTGGCCACAGGCACCTACCAGCACACAGTGGGGCACCTGCATGGCATTTCACAACCATTATTCTCACGAACACTCATCCAAGTGCTCGATGCCCTCCTCAAGCACACAGACGACCACATCTCATTACCACGGACTGGCCAGGAGATTGCAAACACCAAAGTGGGTTTCCATGCACTAGCCGGCATACCCGGTTGCATTGGTGCCATCGACTGCACCCATGTGGAATTGGTGGTTCCACGTGCCATGGAGGTACCGTACCGCAACCGGAAACAGTTCCACTCAATCAACGTGCAAATGGTCTGTGACTCCAACAAGATCATCACACATTGTTGTGCCCGATTCCCCGGATCAACCCATGATTCTATGGTCCTGAGGAACTCCACAATACCACGCTACATGGAGCGACATGCAGGCCCAAGATCCTGGCTACTCGGTGAGTCCAATGTCATGGAAGTGGGCAGGTGAATGACGTACCGATGCATATTCCACCTGGCATAAAGGGGGGGGGATGATGCATACTCCACCTGGCATAAAGGGGGGGGCATGATGCATACTCCACCTGGCAGAAAGGGGGGGGATGATGCATACTCCACCTGGCAGAAAGGGGGGGGGATGATGCATACTCCACCTGGCAGAAAGGGGGGAGGGATGATGCACACTCCACCTGGCAGAAAGGGGGGGGATGATGCATACTCCACCTGGCAGAAAGGGGGGGGGATGATGCATACTCCACCTGGCAGAAAGGGGGGGGGATGATGCATACTCCACCTGGCAGAAAGGGGGGGGGGATGATGCATACTCCACCTGGCTGTGAGTAACACAGAGAGCGGAGACAGCGGATGGGCACTCACAATGCACATAACCCCTCTGCATACATTGGGTGATGGCATGCAAAACAGGCCATGGGAGCCATGAGCATATACTGGTTGCATTGTGTGAATCAATCAGTGCATGTAGAAGTGAGCCAAAGTAACAGTTGGATGCGAGCCATGGTGGAACATCATGTTCCTGATCAGACAACATGACTGACACATACATTCTCGCCTACATACAGGTGATGCAGGCTATCCCCTGAAGAGGTGGCTCCTTACACCAGTCCGGAACCCGCAGAACCAGCACGAGGAGGACTTCAACCGTGCACATACACGTACTCGTGTGGTCATAGAGCAGACATTCGGACTATTGAAGGCACGGTTACGAAGCCTCAGCAGGTCTGGTGGCGCACTCCTGTATGGCCATGAGAAGGTGGCAAAGATCGTCATGGCATGTGTCATGCTACACAATATGTGCGTCAGACGGAATGTGCCCCTGCCCCCTGACGCAGAACTGCAACCACCTGACGATGAGGATGAGGAGGGTGCAGATGGGGCGGCACCCCATGGAGGAGGCGATGCACAGGAGGGGCGTGCAATGCGCCAAAGTATCATCGACCACTGCTTCTAGCACACACGGCTGGTGTTTATCACATGGAGACTGCACTTGGGGCACTGTGTGTCTCTGGGACATGCACACTGTGGACTGTACACCAATAAAGCACACATACGCAATGAAAATGTCCACACATTACTTTTTTTGAAAGAAAAAAGTGTATTGAAACTATGAAATGTCGTGTCACACCCCCTCCCACCTCCCCCCTGCGCACCCCAACACACCCCCTCCCACCTCCCCCCTGCACACCCCAACACACCCCCTCCCACCTCCCCCCTGCACACCCCAACACACCCCCTCCCACCTCCCCCCTGCACACCCCAACACACCCCCTCCCACCTCCCCCCTGCACACCCCAACACACCCCCTCCCACCTCCCCCCTGCACACCCCAACACACACCCTCTAGGTGTCAACAGATGCCTGTGACAGTGGCCACAGGCTGTTACAAGCCCCCTCTCCTGGCCCCCGGGGCACCCCTGGCTGTGGAGCGCAGGTTACGTCCGGAACGTCACACGGGGCTGCTCTGTGCAGAACTGGCAGTGGAGGATGTCCCTGGCTGCCCCTGTGCATGCACATCCGGTAGGGTGTGGGTGTGCCCAGTGAGCGCACGATGCAAGGCGGCAAGTTCCGCACAGATGTCCCTGGACATGGCCTGCATGGCATCCCTCAGGGTGGCAGTGCTCTGTGCTACTTCGGCCCTTAGGGTCTCCGTGGCCTGTTCAATGGCAGATCTAGCCCCCACACATTCCGTGGCATGCTCATTCAGCATCGTGGCCAGTTGATGCTGCCGTTCAGTGATGTCCTCGAGGGACTGCTGGCCCTGATGGCCCATGGCCAGTGCTGGTGGAGTGATGGAGGGGCTGCTCCCCTCCTGTGGAGTGTGGACAGGGCATGGGGTGGAAGGCCACTCCTCTACCTCTGTGTGCTCCTGTGTATGATCCTCATGGGGGCTGGCGTCTGAGAAACAGGGGGAATGTAGTAGGTCAGTGGGGCTTCTGACCTCGTGCTCCATGTCTGAGTCTGAGCATGCAGCTGTTGCAGCTGTCTCACCGATGTTGCTGCTGGCCGCTGACCCCGTGCCTTCTGTGGCAGGCAATGTCGGTGGAGGTGGAGCAGCTGCTGCTGGCCTGCTGCCTACAGGGGTGCTTGCCGGTGGGACGTCAGGTATGCTTGCAGTGGGACCTGCTTGTAGTGGGGTCTGCCTCACTGCAGCTGAGGTTGAGGGTGCAGGGACGTTATTGATGGCCTTCTTGGCTATCTTCGGCGCAGGGGTGTCCTGGTCCTCTGGGTGTGAATCTGTGCCTGTGGTGGAGCAAAGGAGGGAGGGCGTTATTGATGGGTCTGCGGACTTTGGAATGACAATGATTGACATTATTCTGGTCAGTAGATGAGGCAGATTTCAGGCAGTGCCATGCAGGTTGTCTCCTATTAGTGTGGAATGTGGATGCAGGTATGCGGGTGCCAGCAGTGCATACAGGGTGGTGCTTGCATGTGGCTATGGGCAGTGTTGATATGTGTTGCATTTACACTCTAGGGCAACCTTGTGCTACACATGATTGGACTGCAGTGACTATGGCATGTCTTGTTTGAGGCACCTACCTTCATCGCCTGATGTCGGAGCTCCCCTTTCCATCCCTCCGACGCCTTCAATGGATTCCATGCCAATCGTGGTAGCACAGATCTCCTCCCACGGTTGGAGTTTTAGGGGGGATTCCGACCCTCCACCGGTACCCAGGGCAAGGTTGCGGTTTGCAGAGATGACGGCTCTGACCCGTATGCGGAGGTCGTCCCAGCGCTTCCTGCACTGCTGTGGGGTGCGGGGTACGGTCCCCACCGCGCTGACGCGCTCAGCCACCAGGGCCCAGATGGCCTTCTTCTTCCCTATGGCTGTCCTGGTCATTTCCGGGGAGAAAACGACACCTGCATTGTCTTGCAGGGTCTCCGTAAGCATGCAGAGTTCCTCCCGGCTGAATCTCTCCTGGCGCTGGCGGTCACATGCCTTTTTCACAGCTTTTGGCATTTTCGGGTACTTGGATGGGTGGGTGATAGGTTGGGACAGGTGTCAGGGTTGGGTCTGGTGTTGTTCGGTAGGATGGCAATGGATTGTGTTTTTAAAGATGGCCGACGGGCTGTTTCCCGTTCCGGCGCAATGACGCTATTTCCGGTTCTGCTTTTTACGGCCGCCGCAAATTGCGGTGGCCGCTACTTACGGTGGCCGCTACTTACGGTGGCGGAAGTGCACCTTGCTCGCTTTACGATGCCGGTAGGGGCCTTTTCCGCCATGGCGTTAATTGCATTACCGCCATGGCGTAATGCTCGTGCGCGATGGGTCGTAATGTGGCGCTCTTTACGCCATCGGCCCACGGCGTAAACGCTCATTACGCCATGGCGGTAATGACGGACGATTACCGCCTGGGTCGTAATGAGGCCCATAGTGATATAAACAGACATTTCCCATTTTATTTAGGTCTCTATGTACATTGTACTGACTCGTGTCATTATTCATAATAATGCTCACCATGGAACTCGCATACAATAGCCAAATCATACTCATGAATTGCTCACCCTGTCCCTACTTCCGGAATATAGTGAACAGGAAGGGCCATTCCATGGTGTCAAAGGATTACTGAATATCTAAAACAACAGATATCCTCGTGATGCCTTGATTCATTTGATTTTTAATAGTTAAAATGGTTTGTAAATTATTATGAGTAGATCTGCCATCTGTAAATTTGGTTTGCTATGGCAGGGCAATTTCTGCCATCAGACGGCACAACCTTCTAGCCAATATTTTGGGCAGTATTTTAGTGTCAACATACGTTCTCGTCCTTATCAGGTTTAGGATGTAAAATAAGATGCACCTCTCTGGTACAAAGGAGGTGAACATCTATTTTCAAGGGAGACCTGACATAGCTCTAGTAACTAGACGCAGATAGGTCTGAGTAGTGCCTATACAATTCGACAGTCAATTCATCCAGCGCAGGGGATTTATTAAGGTCACTTATCAGCTCACTTATCTCAGTGAGACTGAACAGAAAGCCCAGGAGTTCTGTATGACCATTCTCAAGGCAAAGCAATGTTGCATTATCCAAATGTGCGTGTCTATCTAGAAAAGGTACCAATGGTGTGGCTTCCTATAATGTCCTGTACATCTGTATGACACATCTGTTAATTTCTAATGGGTTAGTCTGCAGTACATATCTCTTACACCTGACATGGGAGTTGTGCCCCTTTATCTACTAAGAAACCTTGTCAGAGTTGGACTAGGTCTGTTCATCTCAACCCACTTCTTGGCATCTGATTGCTGTGTAACAGCTGAACCTTCCTAGGTGCAACAGAGTGAAAAGAATCCACCTTGGTCTTGATTTCCACAAACAGAGAATCCTTTTAAGTGGTAGAGTGGTGTTTTCCCAGAGCATCGAGTGACTTCTCAATATCTTGCAATTCACACCATACGTGTTTTAAAATACCAGCCTCATTCAATAGTCCCTCTACTGAATGGCTTCAAGGCCTCCCACAGTGTATAATCATTTGCTATTGAACCTTCATTAAGTTCAAAGAATCCCTTTATTTCAGACCCTCATTCTTTGCTCGAGTCACGGCTACAGCCTGTTTAAACTCCTTGATGACATATTCATGGCGACTCACTGCATCCTCCAGCAATCCAGTTCTCTTCTCCACTTCAGTAACTCTACCAAACGCGTGCTCAATGTTGCGCTGACCTGCTTCTAACTTGGTTCACATTGAGTCAAATCTTTGGTTCATCGCAAGTAACATGGCCTCCACTTCTGTGTCACGGTCCATTGAGTTGTGTGTGCCCTACTGAAAGGGGCTCTGCATCCATCGTTTTAGTATAACCGTCAAGTCTGGACAGTTTTTTTAATATATATATTTTGGGACCTTTACATGGTTGTCTCTGATACCAAGTGAGTTTACAGCAAGATTGGAACAAAGCCCAGTTATCAGCGTTATGAGTGATCCTAAGACTACCAGGCACGCTTCACTGTTTATCAAACAGCCTATAACTGTGATGTTTCATCAAACCAAGCTTACAGTATTACTCCACTCTGTGGTTTCCTTTACATTTGCTATTTAGTCCCCTTACAACTCACCAGTGACAGGTGTCACCATGGCAAAGCACACTGCCAGACCTCGATTAGTGCAGCTGTTGGAGTAGTTAGTTGAAATTCATCTCTATGCCACTGCATTGCAACTCTCTTTCACTATTTCCTGATGGGGTGCCACCCCATCATTAGAGGCCTAAGGTGAGGGGGAGCACACAGTTTACCTGCCTATCAATCCAGCTCCCTGATCCCCCACTCGGCAACACAGTTGGTGTAGGTGGTGAGACCCAAAGTCATTCCAGTGAGCCCTTTCACCGTCTCTGCAAAGGAGGACATTTGCGTTGTCTGCAGAGGCAAGCGCTCTATCCAGGAAGTGCATGAGTTCTTTAGTCCTACTTTGTCAAAAACAGCCCACGGCACCTGTATTCCTCCCTTGAGGTGCCGTTGTGCTTGCCAAATGACGATCATTTTTTGATCGTATCCATCTTATGTGGCTCCACCCAGGAAGAACAATTGTCCAATGGCGAGATACCTGTGAAGTTATATTCGCCTTAATCTCCCTGTGGAAGGATTTTAGGATCGTTCATGAAGAGCTATACATCTATTTGGCCTTTTTTGCATGCAGCCCTCTTGTAAGCCCCCCACACTTTCATTTTATAATATTAATGTATTTCGTATACAGCACTGCCCATCAATAGGGCTCAGAGTGCTCAAATAACAGAAGACATTATCCCACAGAGTGGTACTCATTTTATTGACCTCATAAGGAAGAAAGGCTGAGTTGATCCTGCCAGGATTCGAACCTGCCACAGCAGACTTCACACAGATATCAGGGGTGAGCACTTAGCTCGCTATGCTGTCTGGCAGAGGAGAGAGCTCTGCAATCTAGTCTTAGTCACAAGTTCATTTTGTAGGAGGAGAGAGAACACATTCTTATGCTTTACATTATTGTAGGCAGGAAGAGAGCATGCCAATGCAGTTTTAGGCACACATCATTTTATAGGCAGAGGAGAGAGCATGCCAGAGCATTGCTCGGCATATATCATTTTGGTAGGAGGACAGAGAGCATGGCAAAGCTTTCTTAGACACACATTCATTTTATAGGCAGAGGAGAGAGCACACCAGAGAATTGTTAGGCATAGATCATTTTGGTAGGAGGGCGGAGAGCATGGCAAGGCTTTCTTAGACACACATTCATTTTATAGGCAGAGGAGAGATCCAGCCAAAGCATTCCAAGGCACACAACATTATATCGGTGAAGGAGAGCACACCAAAACATTCTTTGGGACATGTCATTTTTGTAGGTTAAATGAGAGCATGCAAAACATTCTTAGTCATATGTTCATTTTATAGGCAGTGAGTACTCCAAATAATCCATAAGTACTTGTAATGTTGCTATGTGGGCAGAGATCATGCCAAATCATTCTTGGTCACACTTGTTTTATAGGCAGAGGAGCGCACATGCCAAATCATTGTCAGTCACACAACATTTTATATGCAGAGGAGAACAAGCCAAAAGATTCTTAGTTGCACATAATGTATGTATGTAGGAAGAGAGTGTTAGGGAGAATTCTCCAGAATGGCTAATTTCCCTTACCTGTTGAGTCCCTCAGCAGCTTTGCTGGCTTTCTAGGATTTACATTTTTCACCTGGTAAGAGTGTGAGCCTTTTTCCCCATTCTTACATGTGTTTTTTCTGTGTGTTGTACATTTTCTTTCTCATGGACTATGGAGTCTCACCCACTCCATGGACATCATCTTTTTACTGTGTGTCACACAGCACCTTTAGTGCAGTGACAGAGGGTTGTCTTTTTAGACTTCCTACTTTAAATTCCATTTTCTAGGACTGACTACTGTCTCCCAGATCATATAAAGTTGCCATTGACTTTACTAGTGACTTTACTAGACCTTTTAAATTAACCGACCCAGTACACCCGATCTTCCAATTGTAAAGGGATTTCAATCAGGTACATACCCAAGTCTCGCTCAGCATGTAGTGTGCAAATGAAACATTTATTTTTGTCTATAAGTTCAATATTCTGAATGATATACCACTCATATCACACCCTTCTCAAAATACCCCAACCACCCAACCCACAAACCCCCCACCGGTCACACTGAACCAGGAATCAGACTAGTTTGTAACTGCAAATATTATTTATTTAGAATTTAAAATCACAACATATTTTTAATAGGTAACAACAATCACCAATGAGTGACAAGAACAATGAATAATATATTTAAGGCACTGGGAATCAGGGAATGAACACAAACAAGAATGCAGCAAGGAAAATAATACTTTTGGGTTGCTTTGGAACAGATAGCACTGTGGTTAGAGGTTCCCCCTGCAACACTCCCCAACCCACCAATAGGCAATTTTAAATAAATTTTAGGAGAGAGCAGGTACTCAGGAATAAGACAGAACAAACAGACTATCACTCCCACCTCCCCCCTTAAACACAAGAGAAAAACATATTTGACTTTTCAACTGTCAGTATGGCTTTGAAAATGGCTGAGCAAAAACTCTAAATGTGGTCACAAATGCTTAAATTATTATAAAATTCTACGGGAGCCGCTTTGAACAGATGCAAGCAATCACAAGCAATGATTTAATCAAAGGAAAACAATTGGAATCTCACCGTGGGAAATAATTTAAAGACAATTCACACGTGTACAACGTTTGCAAAAAGTACATTTGCAGCAAACTCTTACTATGCAATTATTGAAAAAAAGGGGTCAACAGCACTGTTTCACAGTGTCGGGTCATGGATGTAGCTAAGGATGTTAGGTATCAGGGGGAGTTGAAATTTCGTTTCTATCTTTAAAACTGAGGGAGTTATAGAAGTTTTATTGAGAAGTGTTTTTTCGAAAATGAAGACATGAATTTGGACACGAACTTCAGTTTAAAACCAGAAAATATGGATCATGCTTTTACTTAAGACTAGAGAATGCAGACTAGACAACCAGATTGGGACGAAGTAAGCTCTGAGACTGATTCATGACTTCAGTACGGATCACCAGCTCCTTCCCTGGCGGAACCAGTCCAAACACTCGAAGTGGGATTTTTTTGGATGAGAGTTGCACAATTAAAATGACTATGAAAAAGACGCTTTAGCAAACAGACAGAATAAGATAGCACTAAGGTTTTGACACTGTTACTGGTTGTGAAATTAAGGAAAGTTCAGAGGTTTTAGTGTGGAACAAGATAATGCGGGGTATACAATAGCTCTCTAGTGTCCTGTTAATACTCACAATCCACTGGGATTTAAGATTTTAGGCCCGTCAAGATTCTGGTCAATGAATCGGTCTATCAGGGAAGGACAGCACATCAGCTAGGATCAGCTAGGCCAGTCGCTGGAACTGCACAGGATCTGCCCTTTTTGTTTCTGGATATTTCAGATCAGCGGGATGGTGAGTTCATCAGGCAAGCCTTATGGTAGCAAGCCAGATAGTTTCAGGATGCTTCCCTACACAACAGCGCTTCACTGGGTTGTAAGGATTAGTTAAGGATCAGGCCTAGCTGAAATGGTTCAGCTACTGCTTGGCCTGGTCCTTGGCATCTGGATCTAGAGGGATGTTGAAGGCTGGATGTTGAATGCTGGAACAAAGTGCTTTGCTGGAATCAGAAGGGAGAGTGTCTATGTGTTGTCAGATGTCTCTATTTATCCTTTCAAATGACATCACAAGAATGGGTATATGGGCCGGCTTAACTAAACTGTCCCCTGTGAACTGAGATTGGATCAGAGCCTCATTTCCACCTTACATCTGGGTGATTGGATCAAAGACGGATAATCTCACATTTTATGGTTTGATTTTTACAATCCTTAGAAACCTTCCCTCGCCACTAGTATCAAAATCAAATGTTGTCCTAAATACATATTTATATATTTGTAACCTCTACGAAAATCACAGACAAGGATTACATATTTTATGGAGTATCTGTTCATCAAAATCCCACAGCTGTGAGACCTTGTTTCGCCTTTTTGCAGCATTTTGTCCATTTTGCCCTGAAAACATTTTCCAAACTTTCTCCAAATTTTCACAAATATGCATGTCTACCATAGGGATGTGTGTGCAAAGGTTAACAATTCTAGCATAAATACAGTTCCCATAAAACCACATATATTGCCATTCCTGTTCAGAATATGCTACACAGTTCCACCACATTTTGAAATGTATGGCCAAAATTTAGATTAACAGCTCTGCCCTTTTTTATAATTTTCGCCACTTCTGATAGCGTGTTATAAGTCTCTAAAAAATGTTCATTACATATTCTTTGCAGCAAATGGCCCGCCTTTTGTCTATCTCTGGAGGCAAGGAGCATCCCCCACCTTTGGGATTTCCTTCAAGGAGCAGCCCCCACCTTTGGGATTTGCTTCTGCAAGCCTAGTTTACAACCTTTTCACATGTCCATTTCCTGGCCTGAAGAATATGCCATTGTTCAGTCCCTGGCTGCAGACAAAAGTCTGGCCTACCCCACAATTATCATGTGTCATTGAGCATTTGCTGAGAGAAATGCCCTCTCCTTGGGGGGAAACTTGTTTTTCAACCTTGTGCAGGCCCAGCCAGCCTAAAACAAACGTTTTGCATCAGATGACATAGATAAATTACATTTTTAGATTTAAACCTGTGGGATCAAAACAAGTGAGATCCGTGTTCCCTTCAGCAACAATCCTTTTATATTTGCTAATCCGGCAGAACTTTTGTTTTGGACAACTTTAAAGTTTAATCAGGAGAGCCCATTTGACAGGGGCTGTCACTCATGGGTAGCCCAGTGTGCCTGCACACCGATTTTTGACAGGAATTGCCATTCACAGGTAATCCAGTTTTGCTGAGAAAATGTTTTGCTCTTCACATTTCAGGACCTTGTAAATTCACAGTGCTTCATTAGATTAAATGAATTTGAGTGTTAGAAAGTGTTTTGTACGGGCATTTTGAAGTTTCAGCAGCAAAGTAAATGTCATTTACAGCAAATTTTGGAGTTTCACTTGCAAAGTGCTGTTGCTCCCTCTGCACTCTATGTTTACTCGTCATGGAGCCCACTGGCACTTTTTCTGCAGCGTGTGCTTGGTTCCACCACACATGCACCATGGGTGGAAGGTTGTGCAGCCATCTTTTTGTGTGTTGAAAAATGCAGTTTTGGAGGTTTTGGCGCACACAAGGGTTTTGTCGCCATTTTGCTGTTTCTCACACCATAGATAGCAGAGTGAGGTTGCATAGTATAGCAGAGTGGGTCAATACATCCCACAAAATAGAGCAGGAAGGGTTAATAGTTATCCCTTTTTGTCTAATTCACATTATTTTGTTCCCCTTTCTCGAAAATTTGGCTGGTGGCAGTAGAATTTACCATTTTTATTCTACCACGAGCTATGAAAATAGCCTCAGGAACGTTAGAGGCTATGGGGGTAGCCTCAAACTCTAACCCAATGGACCCCATATATTTTAATTTGGTTCCGGTCGGGTTTATTTGCCATTTCTTTTTGTAAAGGTCTTTCTCGTGTTTTACTCTGCGGCCCAAACCAGGTTGGGTTCCTTTGTTCGCCTTCCTTTGGCAGGCTTCTACACAGAAGCCTTCCTTAGGCGCCTGAGTGTCTGGGTGGACAGGATGTGAGGGAGGGGTTTGATGCCCCCTACACAGGGACCCAAGTCATACTCTAGTTTGATTGGCTAGGTGGCTGTCCTGCCAAGACAGCCACCCTGCTGTGTGATTGACAGCCAGGCTGTGTGAATGGGGGAAAACTGCTTAAAAGCAGGTCTCTGAGACTTGGAAGGCAGAGCCACCACTGGAACGAGAGAACCAATGAGGAGCTGAAGGAAGATGATTGCTGCAACTTCTGGACATCCCGGTGAAGCCCTGCTGCAGGTCGGAATTGCCCAAAACTCTGACGACAGAGAAGATCTGCAAGGAATCCTCTTCCCTTGGGCTTGGTGGGCCCAACCAGCTCACAAAATGCTGGCCTCCCTCTCCTGTCCGAATTTGCTGTGCATCGCTGCAGTGAACTGGATAGCCAGGAGGAATGGAACCTGTTTGGGTTTTAAGGAGCACACATTTATTCAACGCTTTGCTCCGCTGCTGGCTTCTTCCCTGGGCAGTGCAGGGCCCTTCAGTCTTCCTCCTTCTTGTCACCACAACAATCGCTTCAGGAACCATGAGCCTGCAGGAACTGCCAGGAACAACCACCTCAGCTACAGCATTCTTCTTCATTTAAGGTACTGTGCAAATCCGGTTGTTCGTTCCGTCCGACCGCGGTGATGGTGTTTGAAATCTTTCACCTCTCTGAAAGCTTGTCCTTCTCTTCTCCTTTGAATAACTTTTCCTCTGACCATCTTCATTTTGAACTCTTGGCAAAGACTTAACCGCAAACTACTCTGAACTGTGTGATCCACTGCAAAGCCTCAGGACCATTATCATTGGCCCAGGCCTATTGACTTGAATCCTAGTTGTAGTAAGCCTTTTCTAGATTGCCCTGCCTATCACTTGTTGGTGTTGTTGATTGTGGATAACCTTGTCTTTTCCTCCCTTTTTTAATTGCTGGAGTGCCATATTGCTCATACTTCATTTTGAGCTTAACTTGTCCAGAATTGATTGGGCGTTATTGTAGTGTATTAAGATTGTGATTATCTACTGCTTTATATAGTGAACTGTTTCATAACTGTTGGTGTACATAAATGTATATTCTTTTACTCAGAAACCTTGAATCAGTGTTTGTTTGATCCATAGTAATTGCTGTCCTTTGTGTAACTTCTGATACTGCTCACTTTACTCTTGAGATAAGTCTGGCTGCTCAGCCATCGCTACCACTTTACTGTGTAGTACAGGCTTGTACCAAAGGTGAAGTTGTACTTACACTTGTAGTCTTAATTGTGTCTGGTGTTCCCAAAGGGTACTGCATATGATTCTGCTTAACAAAAAGTAAGCCACAGTATTCTTACTTAGTGTCATGCTAATTTTATATGAAATGAAGAAAGGGAGAAAGCACACCAAGTCATCGCTAGGATAATGCTGTTCTGTTAGGTTGGCAGAAATCATGTCAAGGCATTCTAAATTACACATACATTTTTTGGCAGCGATGAGAGTGTGCCAAAGCCCTCTTAGGTGCACACCATTTTAGTAGGTGGGACAAGAGCACTCCAGAGCATACGTTTTTTAAATAGTTGAGCAGAGAGTACATCAAAACATTTTTCACAGCAATGAATTTGTCTTGTACTAGAAGACAAGTATAAAAACAATTTTAGGCACTCTAGTAGATGGATTTGGCTGGTAGATAGTACATGTATACTTTCCTCTGGGCATCAGTAATTGGCCTTCCTGGAGTATTTAGGCTGCACTGTACCTATCATAAAAGTATTCACAGTTAGAACTGGGAACATGCAGTAACTGAGTAAAGGCTTCTCGTGTATGTGTCATTTTAAAAGTGTAATTGGCACTAAGGAAATCCTTTCACAGCATACAGCTAGCTGTCTATTGAAACTTCTCAAATTATTAATAGAATGATATCTCAGAGTTTGCATAGCTCTCTCCTACATCTCAGAACTACAGCTAGAAGCCTTGTGAGGGTAGGAGCCCCTCACCATCACCATCTACTGCAGGAGCAGCATGCTCACTTTCTATCTGCAAAGGTAAGCCCTTTGGGCTTTATTAGGGGCTGATGCACTGAATTTTAAAATCTTTTTTTTTTTAATTCAAGCTGAGTAATAACATGTACCGTTTTTACTTAGCAGCTGTTTCCTTTGATTTATGTGGTGCGCACATGTGGGTGCTTTTATTCTTGAAGGTGTTCAACCCCTAGAAGCAACGTGGCCATTGTGAATCCAACTCTGAAAAGCATCCTCTAAAATGGCTGATGCTTTCCTCATCCGGATGAGCAAGCCATCATCTCCAAGCTGCTCCTCTCTGATTGGTTGCCCCACCATGTAAGAGCCAATCATTTTCACCGGCAGGTAGAAGCCGGCCCCTGAAACCAAGGCCCTGAACTAAGGCTCCTGTCTGTGCATGTCCAGGCCTGGATGGGAAGGAGCCCTCCTTCTTATTCCTGCTGGCATATGTGGGGTGCATTTAAAGTCCCAGACAGAAGTCCCTGGTACCTGAATGTCAGGCATTTAAACACTGCAACAATAACGGCCTTGCTTTGCTTTTATTTTTGCATGAATGGCAGACAATAAAACACTGCAACAAAAATGGCCTTGCTTTTGCTTTTGTTTCATGTAAAATTAAAGAGCCATGTGTAAAGGGGCCTTCCTATCATTATCAATGGACTAGCAGCAGTTTCATTTACAAAAGAAGGAGGAATCAGAGAACCCTGTAACATGTAAAACGGAATGTTTTAACATTGAAAGCAAAAACGGCCTGCACATGGGTTTGCAAATAAAAAACGGATTTAAAAAGCCACAATGGAAAAGATATTACTGCTCACAGAAAAATGTCAGGAAAGCAAACATGATATGTGGGCTGACCAAAGCAGTGAGCTAAAGACTTGGTTGAGACTCTCCCAGGGGCCATCCACCCAAGAAAAGGTCAATGGGCTGTGTCCGTGCCGGTAGAGAGACTCCCAGAACCCCCTTTGTTTTGCATAGGAAGTAGCTTTGGGTCTCACCCTAAGTTACTAGGGGAATCCAGACGTGCACCCCTTGCTCACTGTTCTCAGAGAGGCACAGCTCCCCCTCACTGATGATGCCCAACAAGGCTGAAACACATGTATGGGGTTGCTGTTGGTACACTTGTTCAGAGAAGAATTGCCTAGCATTTCCGTGCAGGACTGCCCCTGGCCAGGGCAAAGACTGATATGCATGGATATTTCTACTCTGTGAAAGGGACAGTGAGCTAAAGAACAGGTCAATGGGCTGTGTTTGTGCTGGTAGAGAGACTCCCAGAACCCCATTGGTTTTACATTATTTTTCATCCACCAAATCTCCAGTGACATGTGTAGATACACTTAGCCTTCAGAAAAAACCTGCTCTGGCTGAGGGAAAAAAATCTTCACAAAGGAAAACTCCACTTCCAGCTGGATGTCATATCTCTATGTCTAAGACCCTTAGCTACATCCACAACTAATCACTGAACAGTGTATTTGACCCGTTTTTATAAAAAATCGCACAGTAAAAGTTTGCAGTGAATTGACATTTTAGCAAAAAGTTTCCCACGTGTCTTTTCCCATCCAAAGGTTTCTTCCATCGCATCCTGATCTAAAATGTGTACTGTTGTTTATATCACAGCTCATGTGTGTTAGGACCTGTTTAGTGTTGCTTTCCTCAGAATTTCTATCCATTTAAGCATTTTTGCACCCTTTTGCATTGTTTCACCAAGCCATTTCACCTATCAGTTTAAAAGTGTCATTTTCCAAAACGGTTTTCTCTCTTGTTTGGGGATGGAAGATTGCATTTATACTCTAGACACTGTCTTTCATTCCTGAATACCTACTGATTACTTACATCTGTGTAGAATTGCTCATTTGTATTTAAAAAACTTGGGGAATATTAACCTAAACGCTATCTGTTCACAAACCAAAACTATTCTTTTTCCTGCGTTTTCTATTCTGCATCATTATAAGTGAATTCAATTGATTGGCTTATTTTCTGAATTGTATTGTCACCGTTAAGTGATTGCTGTCCCATATATATACAATCTGACGAAGCCCGTGAAACGCATTATTGTTTGTTTTCTCTCGAACTGCTTGTCCACCGTTTTGAAAATAAAGGACTTATGACAGACATCCTACTTTTTTCATCTGGTTGATGTTTATTCATGAGGAGTAGAGTGCCGCCACAAAGCTCTAACCAGCCCCTCCTTTTTTCCAATATATATATTTGTAATGTCATCTTTGATGTCCTGGGTGGCATCCTTAGCAGTGCACAGTGGTGGCGCGAGTTATGGTTGCTTAGCTTACCATAACTGGCAAATTTCAGGGGTTTTTCGGTTTTACTTGGAACCATAACTTCCCTTTAACAAAGTTTTTTTACTGAATTTCATAGGTTTTTAGTAGCGCAACTTAACCATAATGTCCCTTTAACAAAGTTTGTTTACTGAATTTCATAGGTTTTTAGTAGCGCAACTTAACCATAATGTCCCTTTAACAAAGTTTTTTTACTGAATTTCATAGATTTGTAGTAGCACAACTTAACCATAACATCTCTTAAACAACGTTTTTCTTACTAAATATACATTTTCACAGTGTACATTTGATAGATGTTTACTAGGGTTCCCTTACTCTATGTACAAGTAACTTAGAACATACCGAACACCCCGCTAATGATTTTGATGTCCGCGGACAGTCACAGACGACATCAACACTACCCAAACACACAGGCGGTATCTGGAATTGTTCTATCATACCATATAAACACTGTGAAAGTTTAAAAAGCAGCACATAAACATATTATATATAATAATAAATAAGCAGTGGAATCTACATATTTAACACATCAACCATCCATTGAAGTATGTTATGTAATAAAATGTATTATACCATAACAAAAAATATATACCACCAACATAATTACCTCACAGAAACTGCAGAGCTAGAAGCAACAGTAGACCTACACAACACAACATATACAACTTACCAGAAACTAGTAAGTAAACTTAATTTTTTTATATATTGCTCTACTGTTTGTATGATGTACAGTATAATCAATATATTTTTGTTTTTCACACAGAAATGTGCAGTACTTTGGAGTGGCTGGAAGAATATTTTCCACAAGACAGTGATAATAATCGTAGACACTTGTCTATACAAGCAAATTAATAATCATTACCTTATGTGTACTTAACATATATATATATATATTTATTTTTTACAGACCATACACACATTGAACATGTTACTCCAAAAGACACATTGGAAAAGACTCTGGAACGCATTGAACAGAAAACAGACATGCTTAAGGAAAATTTGAATAGTTTGAGACAGTTAGTGGAGGACCACATAAAATAAAAAATTCAGTACCATTGTCCCACCTGTACCTGTGCCCCCTCTCCATGTCCCAGTGAACTATCCCCAAACCCTCAACAACAAGATAAACGTTTTGATGAGACTTCCATCCCTTCATCCCCTCCCACCCATCCTCTTCAACCCCTAATTTCCCTGTTTTTGTATCAGTTACTGCTTCCCCCACTCTTTCAAAATGTGTGTATATGTATATAATAAAAAAATCATGTTTCTTTCAATGAAATTCTTTCTGTCTTATTTTTTTTTTAAATGCAGTTAAAATGTCCGTGGACAGCGCGCCTGTCCGGCCTGTCTGGCCTGTCCGTAATTAACAAAATCTGGATGTCCTAAGGACACTACACCTATCCGTACCATTCGTAACCAAGATGGAACTGTTCTTAGAACATACCAG
The DNA here is from genome assembly GCF_040938575.1 of Ambystoma mexicanum. Classification (NCBI taxonomy): domain Eukaryota; kingdom Metazoa; phylum Chordata; class Amphibia; order Caudata; family Ambystomatidae; genus Ambystoma; species Ambystoma mexicanum. Next base: position 941,138,826 of record NC_090936.1, read on the forward strand.
CTGTCCGGGATTTCCGTAAATCAACAAAATGGGGTGTCCTAAGGACACTATACCTCTCCGCACCGTTCGCAACCAAGATGAAATTGTTCTTAGAACACACCAGGTGTCCGGGATGCGCACAAATGAACAAAATGGGGGTTTCCTAAGGACACTATACCTGTCCGTATTGTTCGCAACCAAAATGGAACTGTCCGTAGAACAGGCGCGGTGTCCGGGATGTCCGTAGTCAAACAAAATGGAGGTGTCCTACGGACAATATACCTGGCCATACAGTCTGCAGTACATCTACACATGCGCACCACATCCGTAAGTACTGCGAGCAGCACGCCTGTCCGTAACTGTCCGTCGCACTTGTATCACACTTTTAATTAGTTTCAGGAAATGAACACTGTCTGTAGAACACCGGCGCGCATGCGCACAACCGCTCCTGTGCATTTGCTGTCCTGTGGACACCCATTCCCTTCGCGGACGGGTACCCGACGTCATCATGTGACCGCACCCACGCTGAGCGTGTGTCCTAATTTACGGACTCTGTCCTGTTGCCCAACATTTTTAAAGAACTTATTCAGACAATACAAATTATTTTACAGTAAATAATCAACATTTCACATGTCCCAGGCAATTGCCCTGGCTTTCCACATATTTTTTGTAATTTTTTGAAGGCTTTTCAGTGTTCGATATGTTTTTGACCCTTACCTTTTGAGGGTCACAATATTGTGTATGTACTGCGATGTAGTACTCTGCAGGAGCTTTCGAGACTACAGACATGGACCACCAGAAGACCTGCTACCTACCTACCTAAATAAGGCTCACCCTACATCATCCTCTCTCCACCTGCCCTTTCTTATCCCCGTGATTGGTGTCCCTTCCTTGCCCTCCTTTCCCCTCCTCTCATAGTGTGTCATGTGTAAAAAAGCCAAACAAATATAAAACAACAAACATTCAACAAAAAAAGGCTCTTTTCAGAGCCGCCTTTCATAGTTTAAAAATAGAAGTATCAAATAAACAGTGCAGGTCTCTGCGCATTTTTTAAAAGTCCGCGGACAGATCTGGGACAGATAAAATTTTGGGGTGCTGCCCTAGCAAAACCAATGCACTGAAAAGAGCCTTTTGGTGGTGTGTTTGAAAAACTTGGATTCATCAACATCTAATGCAAAATAGATGACTGTAATTCCAAAAAAGGTTGCAATGCATTTTGTACATTTCTAAGAAAAATCTGATTGCCAGCATATGTAAGATGGACTCCATCTCTGCGAAAAATGAATGTGCTACGAAACATATTTTCATTGTGAAAAGAGGACATGCAAACATCTCTTAGAAAGGCACAAACAGCCTTATTGACCTTGTGCCTCGCTTTCTCCATTTGTGGACCAAATGAAGAAGAACGCAGCCACATATGTCTTTGCCCAATACGAGAAGAAATTACTTGGGAATTTGGAAACATGTCCATGTTCTTCTCAAGTCCTTCTTTCATTGCAAAATGCAAGGACATTCAAGACACATGTCCTAAACTGTTCCTTCCACAATGACGTATAATTATGTCTGGATGATGCTCTGTCTGTAAAGTAGCACAGAGGGGTACCAAGTGGAGCCACTTCATTACACACGCTCCATGCCAGTACACTTCCACATGAGGGAATACAAGATCTGCAGATACACCACAACGTTCTGCATGCACCTCCAACCAATGTATCCATGAGTCTCCCAAAATCCAGATAATCTGTTTTTGAAAACACACAGCCATAGCTATCTGTTCTTCTCACAGGAAAAAGACGTTCTCACAAAATCTCTCCTTACACAACACACCCACTAAACTTTACTGACCAATCCCTAGCTCTGCTCATTCTCATTTGCATGCCTCTCCACCCCAGAATCCCCATATGTAATACGTGCTGTCCGCAGACTACCGCCATGTCCGTGGACACATAGAAGATCTGAGCGTGGTGAATGTACATTTAAATAGTGTGCCCCATTTCCCCTTTGAGGTGGGCTCTGAAAATAGTGTTTTTTCTTTTGGTTTTTTTGCAGATGCCTGACAGACACCTGTCATTTTGTATTTTTTTGGTGTTTTTTTTCTTATTATTTTACAACTAAAATCTTCACATAACCTTCTCCAAAGCAACCCTTACATTCCAAAACAGCATGGCATTTCCCAAAAAAGATAAAGAAACACCATCTGTTTCAAAATAAGCAGCATTACTCAAAACAATATTCTTGTTGTTACAGAAAAACATACCTGCTCTAAGCATAAAAGCATGCATGCCTCGATTGATTGCACACCTAGCAATGTTTTGCTGAGGACAAATAACAGAACTATTGTCAAATATTGCCCTAGGTAGTAATCCAGAAAAAATTACTTTCGCATTTGGAAGGATGTTGATTACTGCTTGAACCAACTGTTCCAAATCTGCCAACAAAGTAGGGGAACTCAAGTAGCCCAAATGGAAAGCACCATAGTGCAAAACTACCAGATGGGGACTGTTCATCCTACGCATATGTTCACAAACTTGGAGAATTGCCTCTACATTGCAATCAGGCACAGCACTCCACTCCACCTCCACTCCTCTAACATCTAAATTGTTTGCCACATGCCTGCATTGAGACTACTGCTATAAACCATGGACAAACATATTTCCGAGCACCAACACCCTGACCTTCTCCACCTCTGCCATCTTCACTACACACTCTCTTTCTACACAAATCCACAACGTCAACATCTGATTGGCAGTTCCCTACAGTCCCCTTTCCATGCTGGATTTGGTGGAAAACTCCGTATATGGCACGCCCTACCCACGGACAGCCACGGTGTCCGTGCAGCATGTAACTCTTAGCCAGCCCTTCTACACTGTCCACATCACTCTCGGTTCCATTCCCTCATTGCATACAGCTAAGCAGTCACACAACCATCCACCAATCACATCCAACACCTCGACATCTAACTCATCATCAGAGTTCCGCACTTCAAATGTACTGTTGATCACTCTGAATACAAGTCTCATATCATTGGAAAGCACCTACTACAAAAACTACTGTACAAGTCGAAGATTTCTACTTACAGCTCCATGCATATCCACATGCATGATTACAAACTACAGGTATGCATATTTTATTCAGAGTACATATACAACTCTTATGAATCCATATAAACAGAGTATTGCCACTAAATCTGCATAGCCTATACATACATGCCAAGGCTCCCGATTTAAGCGCAAGACTCCCGATTTTTCATTGAAAAATGGCACAATTCTTTACTGTCTCCCGCCTAAATTAATGCTAATCCCAATGCAATCCTATGAGAAAAATAAATGTTCCTGATTGCTGTGGTGAAATCTCCCTCTCAGGTGCTCCCAATTGTTGGCATGTCTAGCTATAAGATGAAATTATTAAAATGTTTCCCATCTACTATAATCAACTATCACTTAAAAACCTGTCTGCTACGTACAACACAGCTGTAAAAAAACAAGTGAATTTCATGAACTTAAAATTCTACTCATTTGCAAAGCATGTTGAACTAACATACTGTAAATAAAATATAAAGGCTGCACATAGTCAAATGAAATACATGCATACACTATGTTCAGATATCAAACAAGAATACTACCACAAAAACATAAAAATCAACGTGTACTTTAACATCAGTGCTATAAACACACACAATTACTAACTTCTTTCTTTTACAATTGCAGTGAAGACCACTCTCCTGAAAATCAGCAGCATCTAAACTAGAAACAACAAATCCGAAGAAACGTGCTCATTCCACAAGAAAAGAGTAAGTACAACACTACCTTTATATTCTTACTGTTCCTCAAAGACACTGTGTGGTTAATTCATGTAATTTGCGCACCAAAAAAAAACATCGATTTCTGAACCATTCTGCCCACAAATCCCCATTTATTAAGCAGAGATTAGCAGGCAGAATGGCACACAAATCCCAATTCTTTTGGAACATAAATAACACACCCTTACAATGTTAGTACTAAAAAACAATGAACTGTTTTAATTTTATAACATTACGTTTACTATTAATGCTTCTCCTCACCACTAGCTCACTTTCTACTCTCATCTGAACGCAGTGTAGTAACACACAAACAGAAGAATAGCCTTCCCAACTCATTGTAACTGCCCAATGCACACACCACCACAAACATCTTTCCCATCAAACTCATACACTCATGCACACAGCACACATACATTGTAAAACAGACCAACCCATACCTTCTTTTTTTCAATAGACCCAAAGAATGCCTACCAAAAAGCAAGTCCGTAGAAAGCAACGCAGAAATAGAGAAAATGAAAATAAAAGTATCCAAAATAAGCATCCATCTCTACCAAAGTTTGTACAAAACGTTCAAACAAAACAGCTAATGCAGTCATTTAGCGAAACAAAACAAGCTACTAGTACAGAAACTTTGCCTCCTCTATCAAAATGTAAAACGAAACAAAACATGCTTAACAAGAATTTGGCTACCACTACTGCTAAAACTGCTCCTATAAATCTTGATATACTAGCAAGTAACCATACCAATAAAAGTAGTTTAGCAAAAATGTTCCGGTACAGAGTCCTTCAGAATCTTATTAAAACAGGAGCAAAATCATGCACAACCCTTAAAATCTACCATAGAAAATTTATCCTAGAAGCTCTCGTAGACAGTGCAATCCTTCTCAAAAGGAAGTTATTTATTTTTGTTTTAAACAGGATGAAACCATTAACCACTAAGTACTAAACTACAAAAAAACTTCTCAATAAACGGAATGTTAACAAAAATAACTTCTTAAATATCTGTGGCGGTGAATGGAGTCACACCACGACCACAGAAGCATATTTTAATGAAGAAGCATACAAACAAAACCAAACAAACACAATTGCCATCCATAGCAGTGGACGAGGTTATGAAAAAATGAATAATACCATAATGCAACAAGAAACACTGCTTACAAAAATATCCCCAGAAAACTCACAATTACTTCTTCATTCGACTGAACCAGAATGTCCAGTATACAAATGGCCGTGCACGTCAATGTGTAACATTCCCAACAAATCTTTCAAATCTTTACGCCAGTTCCTCAATCAGTATTTGAAAGGTAAAGACAAAATCAAAATGAAATGAAAGTGCTGCAAAATATGGATACCTGTCAAGTGCGCAAATACCCAGGATTACAAGGACATTCATTAGCCTGCTTTTCAGGACATACTTGCTAAAGCACCTTCCATCATATCAAAATGATGTCAACACATCATTCAACTATAAGAAATATAGTCTATAAACTGTACTATGCTAAAAGTCCTGCTTTAGAACTAGCCAGTTTAAATAATAATGGTACACCCAAAGACGTACAAGAAGAAATCGACCGTATCCAGAGAAAATATTTTGGAAGTGAAAGCCACTTACAAAATACAATAGCTTTACAACAGACTAACACCAATTCTTCACATGGGAACCTTCTACTACACACATACAAAAAAGAAATGCTAAAATTTAAAAGTACATCCGCTGAAGTACCAAACCATGTGTGTGTGTGTTGCCGCAGACCTTTTTACAAAAGTAACACAAAAACTATAAACGTAACATACAAATTAGAAGACAATGAAAATTCCAAATGGTTTGAATTAGCTCACTACCTTTTAGCATAAAACACATACGAAATAACTGACCCCTTAATACTTTGCAGTTACTACACTACAAAACTTGACAACAACCAAACTCCTTCACGTGCTATCTCAAATAACTTGGAATTATTCCCACTACCAAAACCCCTGCAACAACTCAATTTATATGAGAGTATCATAATTCAAACAGTGCACCCATTTCAAGCAATAATATGCCTTCAACCAAAAACAGCAAAATTACCTCCCTCTGAATTGGTGAAAAGCATTTGTGGCCAAGTAGTTCATTTACCATTAGATCTGACAGAACATGTGCACACTCTAGGAGTGCAACGTACAATAGAGCAATATTTAATTGTCTTAGTAAATGGTGTACCGACAAAAGAATTTGGCAACAATTTGTGGACTTACATAAAGTTAAACAAGCCTCACAATATCTAAAAGACAATAATGAATACTACAAAGAAATAAATATTGAAGAAAACTTAAGGGAAACAACTGAAACAATTGAAGAGTCACCAGAAACTAGTCAATTTGAACTTCTAGATCCTAGTGCAGTATCCAATATTTTAGACCATTATACAATTTATCCATTACACTCTAATGACACCATAGATGATGCACTAGAAACGTACCAAATGCAACAAACCAAAGGATCACCAATGAGCATATGGGAAAAAAGTATAGAAGCACGTGCTTTTCCTCTACTATTTCCTACTGGCAAAGGAGGAAGGTACGATGACCCACGGAGATGACAGCATCATATCGCTCATTACGAATGTATTCTGAAGATCCCAGATTTAGACAAAATGTGGAATACATATTCCACCTACTCTATGAAAGTGAACTAGCAACTCTATGTTACAGAGTTGCACACATATCGAAATCAGGAACCCACTTACAAAATATGTCAGCTATGCAATTAATACAAAAAGTGCAAGAAAAAGATGAGGTTTTACAATCAAGCATTAAAAATCTGTTTGCAAACATGCGTTGTACGAAAGAATACTGGTTCCGACGTCAGGGAGATGTACGTTGTATGATCAGAAACCTTGGACCACCCACTTGGTCTGTTACATTAAGTTGTGCAGAATATGCATGGGAAGATTTACATGATTTCCTATGCATATCAAACAAAAACAAAACAAAAATAGATATACTAAAACCTGGAGAACTTTGCTTTCTAGATCCTGTTAATGTTTCAAGATATGTCTACCATCATTTGACTGCTATGCTAGACTTTATTTGGAATAAAACTGTTCATCCCCTGGGAGAAGTGCAATACTTCTTTTGGAGAAAACAATACCAAGCCAGAGGAGCACCACATATCCACATGATTTTATGGATTAAAGATGCTCCTAAATTTGGTCAGGACAGTGATGCCACTGTTTTGCAGTTCATCCAAAAATATGTCACTTGTGAAATCCCTTCATAAACGAGACATAGTGACCTTCATGCACAAATTGTACAATTTCAAAGACACAAATGTGGCAAATATTGTCGTTGCAAATACAAAAACAAAGGGAAATACTACACCAAATGCCGCTTTGGTTTCCCTAGACCATTTACAGAAACAGGTGAAGTGAACAACTTCATGTCTTCAGTTAGACATAGTGTTAAAGGTAAATCACCTAAGAACACGTATTACATAAAAAGAACAGAAGGATCAAAATATGTTAATGATTACAATGCAATCATTGCACTCTTATGGAATGCAAACATAGATGTGCAGTACATTGTAGATAATTCCACTGCAGTTGCACAATATGTTACATCCTACTTAACAAAAGTAGAAAAAACAGAGCTTCAAGACCTCTGGAATGACCTATCATCAGACAAAACCCTATCTCAGAAATTGTACAGCTTAGGCATAAAAATGCTCTCTCATAGAGAATGTGGCTCCTATGAAGCTGCGGATCGTTTAACCGGTACTGCTTTGTATGGAAAATCTGAAAATATAGTATGGCTAAGTATTGGTCCTGCTAAATCTAGAAAAATAGTTCTCAAATCATATGAGGACATAGAAACAATAGCCAAAAATGATCCCAACAGCCAAGACATTTTGAAAAACAATTTACTAGATACATACTATCCGAACAGGAGTACCACTTTGGAAACCATGGGCCTCATTACAACCCTGGCGTTAACCATGGCGCTATTAGTGCCATGGTTGACGCCGGTATTTTACCAACTCCGCCATGGTGAATGGCGGAATTACCACCCCATTCCCAGGTTGGCGGGGCAGTAATTCCACACTCACCATTGGCCCTTCCCGATTCCCAATTTTGCCCCATAGGGCTCAATGGGAATGGGGAAGGCGGTAATTATGGTACCGCAAATTGCGGTACCGTAATTACCTTGAAAGTTCCTTTGCGGGTTCCTTCCTTAACGGTTGGTAAAACCAGCCGTTAAGGTCGGGACCCACAAAGGGAACTCGTAATTAGGTGGTAAGGGTTTAACGGCGCTGACACCGTTTACGTTGCCGTTAACCCCTTACCGCCTGGGTCGTAATGAGGCCCCATGTGTCTATACCACATAGCCCAAAACTTTGCATACAAAAATAATATAAAACCTGATGAAAAAAAGGTAGATATAGAGTGACAGATTGTGAGGCAGCTTAGTGAAACTTACCAAACAAAGCTTAATTAATCATATCAAATTATCATTAAAAACTCCTCAACAAAAAGAACTATATTACATGTCCCTGCTACAACTTTTTAAACCATGAAAAAAAAAAGAAGAGATACTAGATAACTATGACTCCTATGAAGACGCGTTCAATGCAAATGAAAGCACTTTCACCGATGTAAACTTTGCACAGTACAAAACAATGTTGCACAATGAACAGCAACACGAAGAAGAACTCCAGGCCCATCTAGATAAGGACACTTCCAACAGTAGTCAACCTTCTGTAACAGGAAGCCAAGAACCACTGGGACAGCCACTAATAGCAAATGAGGTAGAATTAGCTACGACAGAAGTAGAAAACACCATGTGTCACCATGAAGAAGATACTGAAGACTTAATTGTACTACAATCAAAACTTAACAAAGACCAGCGCACCATTTTTGAAGAAGTAACAAAAGAAATTGCACATGATGTACAAGACGAAAATAAATAATGTACCTGCCAAAATTACAAACCTATACTACTATACGCCAGTGGTGAAGCTTGTTCAGGCAAAACATTCTTAATCAAAATCATCAGCATGTCCCTTCAACAATTGACAAACAACAAACTGTCAGCTGTTGTAACTGCCCCCACAGGTTTAGCTGCCTACAACATAGGTGGTGTCACTTTACACTGATTACTATTCCTTCGAGTAGAACACCAAAACAAATTAGACTATTACAAACTTTCTACAGAAGCTGCAATGGAAATACGCAGAGTTTTAAAACAAATGAAAATGCTACTAATAGATTAAGTGAGCATGGTCTCCAACCTAATGTTGGCTTTGATTCACCTCAGATTGCAAGAAGTACTTAAAACAAACTACGAAGAACTCTTTGGAGGAAAACACATTCCGGGTAATTCATAGAATTTCGCAGAAAAGTGTCGCAAGCGGCTGGCGCAGAGTGTCCGCGTGGGATTGTCTGCGCCAGGCACGTGCGCTAAAACCGATTTCCGCGCACAGCGTATTCATGGATTTTAGGCTCCCAAACCAGCCGTGGCGCAGAGTATCGCAGCGACCCTGCAGCAGCGCCAGTAACGCCCCCAAGAACGCCCTCGCGCAAGGAAAAGCCATCAAAATCGCTAAATCATCGCAAAGGGCTGCGCTAACCCTGGACCAGTTTACAGGGCTGCCAAACAAGGAACGCAAAGCGGGTAACGTGCATATCAGGGGTAGGCGTGAAGTAATACACGCGATTAGGCAGGGTACGTGTATTACAGGGGTACGCGGGAAGTTTAACACGCGATTGGCCAGGGTACGTGTATTACAGGGGTAGGCGTGAAGTTTTACACGCGATTAGCCAGGGCACGTGTATCACAGGGGTACGCGGGAATGATCACACGGGATTTGGCTGGGTACGTGTATTACAGGGGTACACGGGAAGTTTTACACGCGATTCGGCTGTGTACGTGTATTACAGGGGTGCGTGGGAATCATCACACGCGATTTGGCTGGGTACGTGTATTACAGGGGTGCGTGGGAATCATCACACGCGATTTGGCTGGGTACGTGTATTACAGGGGTGCGTGGGAAGTCACACACGCGATTAGGCTGGGTGGGTCCTCACAGGTGTTCCCTGTACACCCTCCACGGCCCCTGCAGGCAGCCTACAAAACAGGGGACTACCCTGCACACCTGCTCATGTCCCCCTGCACCCCCACCCCCCAGCAGTGCAGGGGCAGCCTCCACCAGGCCCCCACTCATGTCCCCAATCACCCCCACCCCCCAGCAGTGCAGGGGCACCCTCCACCAGGCCCCCACCCATGTCTCCCACCACCCCCACCCTCCCGCCACCAGGGGTACCCTCCACCAGGCCCCCACCCATGTCTCCCACCACCCCCACCCCCCAGCAGTGCAGGGGCACCCACTACCAGGCCCCCACCCATGTCTCCCACCACCCCCACCCTCCCGCCACCAGGGGCAGCCTCCACCAGGCCCCCACTCATGTCCCCAATCACCCCCACCCCCCAGCAGTGCAGGGGCAGCCTCCACCAGGCCCCCACCCATGTCTCCCACCACCCCCACCCCCCCGCCACCAGGGGCAGCCTCCACCAGGCCCCCACCCATGTCTCCCACCACCCCCACCCCCCAGCAGTGCAGGGGCACCCACTACCAGGCCCCCACCCATGTCTCCCACCACCCCCACCCTCCCGCCACCAGGGGCAGCCTCCACCAGGCCCCCACTCATGTCCCCTATCACCCCCACCCCCCAGCAGTGCAGGGGCACCCTCCACCAGGCCCCCACCCATGTCTCCCACCACCCCCACCCCCCCGCCACCAGGGGCAGCCTCCACCAGGCCCCCACCCATGTCTCCCACCACCCCCACCCTCCCGCCACCAGGGGCAGCCTCCACCAGGCCCCCACTCATGTCCCCAATCACCCCCACCCCCCAGCAGTGCAGGGGCAGCCTCCACCAGGCCCCCACCCATGTCTCCCACCACCCCCACCCCCCAGCAGTGCAGGGGCAGCCTCCACCAGGCCCCCACCCATGTCTCCCACCACCCCCACCCCCCCACCACCAGGGGCAGCCTCCACCAGGCCCCCACCCATGTCTCCCACCACCCCCACCCTCCCGCCACCAGGGGCAGCCTCCACCAGGCCCCCACTCATGTCCCCAATCACCCCCACCCCCCAGCAGTGCAGGGGCAGCCTCCACCAGGCCCCCGCCCATGTCTCCCACCACCCCCAACCCCCAGCACTGTGGGGAACCTGCCAGCAGGCCCCCACCCATGTCCAACCCATGTCTCCCACCACCCCCACCCCCCAGCAGTGCAGGGGCAGCCTCCACCAGGCCCCCACTCATGTCCCCAATCACCCCCACCCCCCAGCAGTGCAGGGGCAGCCTCCACCAGGCCCCCACTCATGTCCCCAATCACCGCCACCCCCCAGCAGTGCAGGGGCACCCTCCACCAGGCCCCCACCCATGTCTCCCACCACCCCCACCCCCCAGCAGTGCAGGGGCACCCACTACCAGGCCCCCACCCATGTCTCCCACCACCCCCACCCCCCAGCAGTGCAGGGGCAGCCTCCACCAGGCCCCCACTCATGTCTCCCACCACCCCCCCCGCCACCAGGGGCAGCCTCCACCAGGCCCCCACCCATGTCTCCCACCACCCCCACCCTCCCGCCACCAGGGGCAGCCTCCACCAGGCCCCCACTCATGTCCCCAATCACCCCCACCCCCCAGCAGTGCAGGGGCAGCCTCCACCAGGCCCCCACTCATGTCCCCTATCACCCCCACCCCCCAGCAGTGCAGGGGCACCCTCCACCAGGCCCCCACCCATGTCTCCCACCACCCCCACCCCCCCGCCACCAGGGGCAGCCTCCACCAGGCCCCCACCCATGTCTCCCACCACCCCCACCCTCCCTCCACCAGGGGCAGCCTCCACCAGGCCCCCACTCATGTCCCCAATCACCCCCACCCCCCAGCAGTGCATGGGCACCCTCCACCAGGCCCCCACCCTCCCGCCACCAGGGGCAGCCTCCACCAGGCCCCCACCCATGTCTCCCACCACCCCCACCCTCCCGCCACCAGGGGCAGCCTCCACCAGGCCCCCACTCATGTCTCCCACCACCCCCACCCACCAGCACTGTGGGGCACATGGCCAGCAGGCAGTCAGGCAGCCGCAGATGGCAGGTGGGAGCGTGCTCAGGGCTCTGGGGGGCAGTAATTTGGCCTCCTGTCCAGGAGCGTGGTCTTTCGTGTGTGAACGCGTGGACAGCCTGATAGGGAGTGATTCTGCACGTGAAAATCCCACACGTCAGCGTGTGAATCGAGGAAAGGCCCTTAGCGCGTAAACCCGTCACCAGCATATGCGCGCCTATAGTCACCTGCACGTGCAGGAAAATGTTGCGTGACACGTCCCAGTGTCAAAGCGTGTGATTGGTGAAAATGGATCTACACGCAGAATTGACAAAGCGTGTGATTGGAGAAAATGGATCTACACGCAGAAGTGACAAAGCGTGTGATTGAAGAAAATGGATCTACACGCAGAAGTGACAAAGCGTGTGATTGGTGAAAATGGATCTACACACAGGAGTGACAAAGCGTGTGATTGGTGAACGTACACGCCGCGTAAGTGACGCTGTACGTGTGGGCCTGTATATAAGGTACGTGTAGAACACCATTTCCTTGTACGTGCTTTTCGTGGAGAGCGAGTGGGTGAATTCTGTACTTCTTGTCGTTTCACACGCGATTTACTTCACGGCGTTTCCAGTTCGTACTCCCTGTTACCTCTGACAGCTTTTTCTCTTTTTTCTCTTGTACTGGTTTACCTGGGCCTGTTCCCTCAAACAGTGTCCCCTTCTACTGTTGTCCTGTCTTCTCAGACAGCGTACATCACACATCTTCTTTTGGCGGGGGTATTGCCAACCAAACGCGCTCATTTTTCACGCTCTTTTACCTGGCAGACGGTGAGTCACGCACGTATCTAACTTCTGTGCTTGCCCCGTGTGTAGCCTACCCCTTCAGAGGTCATTCTAGGCGGCGTGCGACACGCATACTTTCATTCTTGTGTTACTGGGTGCCACAGCGTAGTGCAGGTTTTTATTTCTGCACACGTGGTCTAGGAGGGGTTGCGTGCACGTCATCTCCCTTTTTTGGGCCTCCTGTGCGTTGCGTGACCCGTCATCTTTCCCCAGGGGTTACAATCAGCCGTGCTAGAGCACTAGGGTACAATTACCATCTGGTACCCAACCCCTTTGACCCCCAATTGCCCAGGACAATTGTCTACAGCCACTCCCATACGCACATTAATATCAGTGTCATGGCTGGGAGGCGAGGATTCCGTAAGGGTGGCAAAGGTGGAAGAGCCACAAGTGGTGGCCGTGGTGGATCCGGTAGGGGACGTGGTCGTAACTTGCAGGGTGAGCCTGTCCCCACATGTGTGGAGGACCAGTCAAGGGCACCCATCATCCCCCCCCTCCCCCCCTCCCCCCCTCCCGTTGAGGCTGAAGTGGCTGACACCATCCATGCTCAGCCCTTGTTGGACCAGCCCATTGTGGCACCAGACCTGGCTGACTCCATGGCTGACTTCCAGGTCAGCAGGGCTACGACACGTGCGCTGGTGCACGTTGATGCTATCATGCCACGTGGATCTGGGGCAGCAAGGTCATCTGCTGCCCCAAGTAGGCAGGGCGGAGAGGCTGCAGGGGCAGCTGCGGCTCCATCCACCCCAGCTCTCACACACCCAGCCAGGACAGTGTCCGTCCTAGTCCATTCTGCTGACATTCCCCATGACACCATTACACTTGAGCCAATGCCTGCACCAACTCCCATGCTGAGTGTGCAATCCCACACACCTGATACAGAGCCCACCAGGGCTCCTGCCCCTAGTGTCCAGAGCGGCGCAGGACACTCAGGATCACCACCACCTTCCAAGCGGAAGAGGAAGAGTGCTCGTCCGGCACAGGCTGATGCCCCAGACACGGCTACACAGTCCGGTCCGTCGAGGAAGCCCAGTTTCACGGATGATGAACTGAATGCACTTGTCCAGTATGTGTCCGGACATGATAACGAGATGGTCATTGTTGCAGGATCCAAGACCACACCTGCACAACGCCAGGCACACTGGCAGACCGTTGCGGACATCGTAAGTGCCCTTGGAATCGTGAGGCGCACAGCCAATGATTGCTACAAGCGCTGGAATGACCTAAAGCGCAGGGCAAAGAAGAAGCTGGCCTCAAGTCATGCCGCAACTCTAGTGACTGGAGGTGGGTCTCCAGTAGAAGACATGGAACTCACTCCACATGAGTCAGTCGCTGGGACCTACGTCACGGAGGAACAGATCCAAGGCGTGGGAGATCTGCCTGATTACAAGGCATTGTCCGGTGAGTGCACATGCATGTGTTTGTCATCCATGTGCATGGTGTGTGTGTGAGGGCATCTGTTTGTGTGCCAGGTGAGAGTGTGTGCGCCTGAGTCGAATGGGTCAGCCATGTGCTTCATGCAATACATCCTGCGCAGCTGCATTTTGCCATTGCAGTATCCCTTCTGCCAACAGTAGACATCTAGGCCAACAGCACCCAAGTTGGCCTTGAAGTGTCACCTTGCCACAACATTGTTGCTTATTTTCCTATGTTCAATCAGACAGATTGTATGCATTCCACCACTTATACTAGGCATTCCTCAGTCCTCTAGTCACATGTATGGCATGGCCATGGTAAAGTGGAGTTACTTTGTTACCTGGATATCATATGTTCACACATGTCCCTGTGCAATTGGACCATATTGGACTGCCAGCTCCAGGTGATAAAGCAGACCTGTTTGAATTAGAAAAGCTATTGCATGTGGGAACTGGACAGAATGAATAAGTGCTGCCCTCCTCTCCATCTACACTCAATAGCAATGGCACATGCCATCTGTGTGATGGCATGTGTGTGTCACCTGGCAATCACAGGGCAATGTGTGATGCCACTGCCAGGCAGCATGCATGAAATGTGTTCAACTTCCATCTTTGTGTAATGAGTGTGTGCCATTTGCCTGCCCTTCATACGCAGTGAGGGTGCATGCATGGGAGGGTCTTAGTCATGTGGGACATGTGTCAATCAAGTACTGGTTCTCTTGCTTCTCAGCCCTCATTGTGTGCCATGGTGCTAATGCGGGTTTCCATTTCTTTGTCATTATGTCATTGCAGGGGAAGACGCACCTGATACTGCTGGGGTTGTGGAGATGGTGCAGACCCAGGAGGGTTCCGAGGGCCGACCAACCACCAGTGAGGGACGTGGTGTGCTGGTGGGTGAAAACCCACAAGTGCTGCAGGTCGTGCTCTCAAGGGGTGTCTCTGGCTGCACCTCCCCCGAGCTGTACTCAGCTGTTGACTCGGATGATGAGACCTATGTGCCGTCGCAGGTGAGTGTTCCAGGGAGGGAATCTGTTCTGTCCCACCCACCTGCACCAGGGTCAGAACCCTCAATGGGGATGTCAGTGTTGGCAGCTAGGCCTTTGGTGGTTACGGATGCAGGGTCACACTCCGCGACATCTGATCCTGTTCCTGGGCCAGCAGATCAGAGGGGGAATGCAGTCCTGCAGCCTCAGGCAGTGCCGGCACAGCAAGGCACAGTCCGCCTTGCCCCAGACAGGTGTGGTGCCCGCCGACGTGGTGGCCGTACGCCACCTGGCAATACCGCATGGGAGCAATCCATTTACGGTATGGCTACCCAACAGGCAGCATCATCCGAGATGATGGCTCAGGCCATGGATAGGGTGGCCACTTCCATTGTCCCCCCTGAAAGGCTGATGGAGCGACTAGAGCAGGCAACCGACTCCATCTGCCAGTCACACAGGGAGGACATGTTGGCATCCAACAGGGACAGGCGGGCGGCACTGGCGACTCTGCAGGAGGCCATCTCCATAGAGTCCCAGGGCCACAGGGAAGCCCTGAGGCAGGAGCTACATCAACTCAGGACGACTCTTGTTGAGCTAGAGGCTTCAACACACCAAAGGACAGAACAGCAGCTGGAGCGTCTCACCCGTACGCTCTCAGCTGAGATGCAAGCAACGAGGGCGGAGGTCCGGGCATCCCGTGAGTTGTTGCATGGGGACCTCCGCACACTCATCCTCCAGAACGAGACCTACCACACCCGCATGCTTGCAGCCATGGAGGAACAGAGTAGGGCCTTGCGTGGGCTGCCTCCCATAGTGCAACCACCTCCGGATGCAGCTGCACAGGGTGATAATAGCGACAGCAGTGATACTCCCACAATAGGGTAGCCGTGTGGGCCATGAGCCCATGGAGGTGTTTTTTTTTTCCCAGGATCCACACAGGTGGTTTCTGGTGTGCACCCTGACCTCGGACCTCCTGGGTGGCCTCCCCAACCCCCCCGGGCCCTTTAATGGCCATTTTTTATTTTTTTTATTTTTTTTTTTATTTTTTTTTTTATATTTTTCCCAAATTTTTTTGGGACAATTTGTTGGCTTCCGTGGTTCCTGTGGGCATACGCTGCATTGTGGCTGGGCACATGCAGGCTTGTCATGTATTAGGTTCAGATGCCTGGGTTTGAGTCACATACACCCCTCCTGCTTCCCGTTTCCATGGGCTTGCAAAGGGTGTGCCCAAGTGACATTGAAGTACATGGTGACATTGGACTCCCACTACATGTGTGGGTAGTCTAGTCAATACTGTGTATACATTCCTAGTGCATATTGCTGTTGTGTTGTACACTGCATGTTGCATTGATGTGTAACTCATCATCTGTGTCTGCCTCCCAATTTGCAGGTCCCTTCCTCATGTCTACACAAGGCCCTCTAGTCTGGAGATGGGGTCCTTGTTGGCAGCAGTGCACCTACAACTCTACATGGCACCAACACTGTTCAGTTGGAAGTGGTGGGAGTGCAGGCATATCCAGGTGGTGAGACAACTGATCTATTACATTACTGAAGTCATGTTAATGGTAGTACGTGCTCAAGTTTGTTGTTTGTCCTGCATTACAGTGGGCATTTCAGGTGTAGGAAGTTTCAATTGGGGACACTGTACATCGCAACACTTGTCATGTTGTGGGGATTACTTTGTTTACCTGCACATAGCATGACATGGCACGGTGTGTTGTGTGGCGGTGCTGGGGATGGGTTGGGTGACATGGCACTGTCCTCTTGTTGCATTTAGCCAGTGGGTATTCATTTTGGCTGCTTGAATGTGTTTCTTCACAAAACTGCATTGGTGTTGTGTGTGGGTAGGGATGCACACATTGTAACACTTCCAGGTGAACAATCTCAGGCTGATATGCTTTTCACGGTTGAATCTCCAGACATCCAGGATCAGTGTCAGGTTGAGTCATCATTGATTGTCAGATGGAATGTGCCAGGCCAGTGTGCACTCCACAGGGGAGTGTATACTATGTGAAGTAATTAGCCACTAGCTGTGTACGGGTTGCCTCCCCTCGTGCCCTTTCTCCTCCCATGCGCAGCGGCTGTGCATGTGGTTGGGGATGTGGGGCCACCACCATGTCCACGGGCAGGCCCCGGCGTGTTGCAACGTTGTGCAGGACACATGCTGCCACTATGATCCTGCACACTACTGGGGGAGCGTATAACAGCTGCCCGCCAGAACGGTCAAGGGAGCGAAAGCGTGACTTTAGCACTCCGAATGTGCGCTCCACTATGCCCCGGGTTGTAATGTGGGCTGTGTTATATCTTACCTCGGGTGGCGTGGTGGGGTTCCGAATTGGCGTCATCATGTGGGGGCTGAGAGGGTAGGCACTGTCCCCTGTGGAGGTGGTGATTGGTATCATTGGTGGGGTTGTGACCTTGCTCAGTATCCAACATGCATGCATGTGCAGTGGCATACATACTCACCAAGAAGCCATGTATCGCCATGCCGCCCAGCATCTATGTCCCGGCATAGGGTGGACATTCGGTAAATGAAGCTGTCGTGGGTGGACCCGGGATAGTTGGCATATACTGAGGTGATGATTCCCTTGGCATTACATACTACCTGCACGTTGATGGAATGCCAGTGCTTGCGGTTCCTATAGATGTGCTCAGATGCCCTGGGGGGACGTAGAGCCACATGGGTGCAGTCGATGGCACCTAGCACTTTGGGGAATCGTGCCACACCGTAAAAATCCAGGGCGGCAGCGTGCCTTTCAGCAGGTGTTCTGGGCAGGTATATATGCCTGCGGACTGATGGGCGTGCATTGATGATGTCCAAGACCTGGTGTAGGCAGCGTGACTGGGTGGCCTGTGACACCCCACCCACTATGGCACTTGTCCGCTGAAATGATCCAGTGGCTAAGAAGTGCAGTACATTGAGGACCTTCTCCAGGGGGCTGAGTGCTTGGGAGCACAGGGTGGGTGATGTGAGGTCATCCTCCCACTCACTCACCAGGTCCAGTATTATGTGTGGTGGAAACCTGTACCTTCCATACACCTGGTCATCAGGCATCCCGAAAAGGCTGGTTCTGGGTGTGAATATTCTGGCCCTGACTCTCCTCCTCCTCCTCCTTTGGTAGCCCACTGCCACTGCTGCTAGGAACGGTATGTTCATCCTGGCATCTGGCTTGTTATTTGAAAAGTGCGCAAATTAATGCTTTGCGCGTGTTCTAGGCGAGCGTGTGACCCACGCACCCCTGGTATCTAGTTCCCAGTCCAATAGCGTGTGGAAATTCCCACGCAGCACGGGATCAAGTGCGCTGACGTACTTGCGTGTGTAAGTGCCCGCGCACCCCTGAAATACACGTACATAGGCCAATCGCGTGTACGCGCACTTTTGTCCAATTACACGCGATGACGCACCCCTGAAATACACGTACATAGGCCAATCGCGTGTACGCGCACTTTTGTCCAATTACACGCGATGACGCACCCCTGAAATACACGTACATAGGCCAATCGCGTGTACGCGCACTTTTGTCCAATTACACGCGATGACACTCTGACGTGCAGTATTTCCACGTGTGCTCCGTCATCACGTGCTGAGTGGGGAACACCCGTGCGGGTCACGTCAGACGCGCTTACGCGCTGAGGGACTCTGGTCCAATAGAATCGCGTATGCGTGCTGACGCGCTTACGCGCTAAGGGCCTTTCCTCGGATTTCACGCTGACGTGCAGGAATTTCACGTGCCAAATCACTCCGTATCAAGCTGGCCACCCGAAAACACACGGAAGACCACGCTCCTGCCCAGAAGGCCGAGTTACTGCCCCCCAGTGCCCCAAGCAGCCTCCCACGTGCCATCTGCTGCTGCCTGCCTGCCTGCCTGCCTGCCTGCTGCCACCGTGCCCTGCCATTTGGTGCCTGCACATCAGCCATCTGCAGGGGTCCAGTTGCTGTGTCCACCCCTGCTGGAACTGAAGACTCCCGACTGGGATTACATCGCTCCACAGCCCAGCCCCAGGACCCAGTTGCCCACCCACACCTGCCTCTGGGGTTGCCATGTCGGGCACTTCCACATCTGGCACCAGTGGCAACCCCAGGCCAGAGGGGCAGAGGGGCACCAGCTTCACTGCCACCGAAGTTGGTGTCCTGGTGGAGCATGTCCTGGGGCAGTATGATGCCCTCTTTGGATCGTCCCGCGCCAGCAAGGAAGGACGGGAGAGGATCTGGGCCGACTGTGTGGTTGCCATCAACGCGGAGGGGGTGGCAACCCGCAACGTCCAGAAGATCAAGAAGCGCTGGGAGGACTTGAGGTCCAGGACCCTTGTGAAGGCCCGGCGCCTCGTGGAGGGGGGCCGGGGCCGCATGAGTTCCATCCAGAAGAGGGTCCTGGAACGCGTACGCCCAGCGCTCCACGCCCAGGTCCTTGAGAGGGAGGCCCGTCTGGAGTTGTGCGGTAAGTGTCCAAGCATTACTGTGTGAGACAGGGCATGTTGCGGTGTGCTGGTTCTATGATACTTGCCTGTATGTGTGCCATGGGCCATGTATGCATGTATGTGTGCAGGGACATCATGGTAATGCATGTGCGACCAGTGATGTGTGACCCACATGGTTGTTGCATGTGTTGAAATGCGGCATGGGGAGCCCTATGCAGATTTTGGACATGAGAGCATGCCAGTCTCTGTACCTGGACATGGATGGGGGTGAAGGATGGGTGCTGATGCCAGGTACATATATGGTAGCCATGTCTGTGTGCCTGACCTGTGTGTCTGTGACTTGTGCATGCCATGGATGCATGACACATGTGTGTGACAATGCACAGATTCAGTGACGCACCCAACTTACCCTTGTTTCCCCTGTGTTTGGTGTGTTTGGGACCAGATGGATGTGACTGAGGTGAAGTGTGTGCATGTGATATGCATGAGCCATGATGCATGTGAGTTACATATCATTGAATGTTTCAATAGTCCATTGGACATGCATGGAAATGTCCATGGCATGCACCATGCCTGTTACTGTGTGTGTTTTGCCTGGACTGACCCATGTGTTGTGGAGGGACTTGATGGAAGTGTACTTTGACAGTGGTGCTCATCTGCTATTGCTTCCTGTCTAGGGGACCATTGTACAGTAGCCTGATGCTTGTGTCCTTTGTCTCCCTCTACGCAGCGGCTAGTGAAGAAGAGGGCGGAGACGGCGCTGTGGAGCAAGGCGGCGGGGATGCCCCCACGGCTGCAGCGGAAGGGGTGGGTGAGCCCCCACAGGGGCCTGCTACGGCGGGAGACGGTGAGGAGCCATCCAGGTTGGTGGTTTGCACAGAGGAGGAGGAGGCCAACACTGGTGCACACATGGGGCCTGGTGGGAGCATCCCTGCTGGTGCAAGTGTTGCAGTCCAGGGCCAGGGCCAGGAGGCAGCACAGGTCACCGTGGAGGGGCCTGTGCATGTCGCTGTCCCTGACCCTGTGAGTGCACCACCATGCACCAGCAGGGATGCCCCGTCCCAGGCCCGTCCGCAGGTAGAGGGGATGTCCATGTCACCTGACTCCCCTCCACCTGCGGACGTGGGAACTCCTGGCCGCGTGGAGAAGGTCCTGATTGGGGTCGCGATGCGCACGGCTGTGATTCGTGATGCCGTGCGTGCTTCCCGGGAGGAGCACGCACGTCATCACGAAGTGCACCGTGCCGACGTGGCCCAATTGGGATCGGCCATGTTCGGGGGTTTCCTGCATGTGTTGGCCAATCTGACGGCCCTCTCCTCCTCTGTGCAGGCTATCCATCGGTCGTTCTCCTTGCCGTCTTCCGGCCCAGATGCCACCAGGGCCCCCTGTGGACCTGCCCCGACCAATGCAGCCAGCTCGGTGGGGATCCCATCCCTGCCACAGTTGGGAGTCGGAGGTCCAGCAGGGGTGGACAACACAGCAAGTGGACCCCAGCAGATGGAAGATGTGACGGCATCATCGGGCAGGGCACGTGCACGACGGCGTCGGTGGTTTCCATCAGCCTGGATGCCGTCGTGCTGGCAGAGGCAGTGGCGTCGGAGGCAGCAGCGGGCTCGACGTGGGAGGCATCATGGCTCGGGGCCATCAAGAGCAGAGGGGCAGGCATCGGCCGGAGGGCAGGGCAACCCTGGGATGGTGGTGTCTTCCGTGTGGGAGGAGTTTGGCCAGCGGATAGGTGCGGAGCGGCAGCGGGCGGAAGAGGAGCGGCTCGCCATGGTCAGGGCGGAGTTCTCCATGCGTCGGGCATTGAGGCGGGCTGAGTGCCTCGAGGAAGCTCGCAGGGAGTTTGAGGTGGACATGGGGTTGTCCCTGCGAGACCTCGGGGCCAGGACAGAGTCCCGCCTCCAGGACATCGACATGGAGTTCGATGATGCCCTGGCCAGCAACATCACCAAGTGAGCCGCAGGACTTGCCCGCTGCCTTTGTATATAGTTATTTAGTTAGTTAGTGCTAGGTTTCCTTTATTTTTTTTTATTATTTTGGACCGCTCGGACAATGGCCACTTTTTTGTACATATATTTTTCATTAGTTAGTAGTAGGTTTCATTTATGGTGTTGGGCTCATGGACCCTGGTACATTCCTGTATATAGTTTGTTTTTTTGGGAGATACATTTTTTTAATTTCTTATTGTTTTCACCATGACGTAATGGTTTTTCATTAATTTCCTACTACATGATATTGCTTTGGACAATTATTTTTTTTTTTTCATTCCTTTGTTTTCTTGTTTATCACTTTTGTTCTCGGACATGGACCATTTCTTTACTTAGCCACATAGTTGTATGTTTGAAAAGTTAACTTATTTTTGTTATTTAATACATTTTTTATATTTTCTTACACTTGTGTTATTTTCTCATTGGTTTCATACATGTCATGATATGGGTTTTGACATTCACTTGCACCCTTTGTGTATGTGTGTGTGACGGACATGTGTTCTTTTGCATACTTGCCATTGGGGTTGTGTCATGTGATTGCATTCACTATGTGGGTGGATGCAATCCTTGCCTGGGTGTTTGTGCTGGGTATGCTGGCCATTACTGCCATGATTGTGTATCATCAGGACCTGGGGCCAGGGGGACATGTGTGGGGGCCTGCTGGCAGGTTCCCCACAGTGCTGGGGGTTGGGGGTGGTGGGAGACATGGGTGGGGGCCTGGTGGAGGCTGCCCCTGGTGGCGGGAGGGTGGGGGTGGTGGGAGACATGGGTGGGGGCCTGGTAGTGGGTGCCCCTGCACTGCTGGGGGGTGGGGGTGGTGGGAGACATGGGTGGGGGCCTGGTGGAGGCTGCCCCTAGTGGCGGGGGGGTGGGGGTGGTGGGAGACATGGGTGGGGGCCTGGTGGAGGCTGCCCCTGGTGGCGGGGGGGGTGGGGGTGCTGGGAGACATGAGTGGGGGCCTGGTGGAGGCTGCCCCTGCACTGCTGGGGGGTGGGGGTGATAGGGGACATGAGTGGGGGCCTGGTGGAGGCTGCCCCTGCACTGCTGGGGGGTGGGGGTGGTGGGAGACATGGGTTGGACATGGGTGGGGGCCTGCTGGCAGGTTCCCCACAGTGCTGGGGGTTGGGGGTGGTGGGAGACATGGGTGGGGGCCTGGTGGAGGCTGCCCCTGCACTGCTGGGGGGTGGGGGTGATAGGGGACATGAGTGGGGGCCTGGTGGAGGCTGCCCCTGCACTGCTGGGGGGTTGGGGTGATTGGGGACATGAGTGGGGGCCTGGTGGAGGGTGCCCCTGCACTGCTGGGGGGTGGGGGTGATTGGGGACATGGGTGGGGGCCTGGTGGAGGCTGCCCCTGCACTGCTGGGGGGTGGGGGTGGTGGGAGACATGGGTGGGGGCCTGGTGGAGGGTACCCCTGGTGGCGGGAGGGTGGGGGTGGTGGGAGACATGGGTGGGGGCCTGGTAGTGGGTGCCCCTGCACTGCTGGGGGGTGGGGGTGGTGGGAGGCATGGGTGGGGGCCTGGTGGAGGGTACCCCTGGTGGCGGGAGGGTGGGGGTGGTGGGAGACATGGGTGGGGGCCTGGTGGAGGGTGCCCCTGCACTGCTGGGGGGTGGGGGTGGTGGGAGACATGGGTGGGGGCCTGGTGGAGGCTGCCCCTGGTGGCGGGGGGGTGGGGGTGGTGGGAGCCATGGGTGGGGGCCTGGTGGAGGCTGCCCCTGGTGGCGGGGGGGGTGGGGGTGGTGGGAGACATGGGTGGGGGCCTGGTGGAGGGTGCCCCTGCACTGCTGGGGGGTGGGGGTGGTGGGAGACATGGGTGTGGGCCTGGTAGTGGGTGCCCCTGCACTGCTGGGGGGTGGGGGTGGTGGGAGACATGGGTGGGGGCCTGGTGGAGGGTACCCCTGGTGGCGGGAGGGTGGGGGTGGTGGGAGACATGGGTGGGGGCCTGGTGGAGGGTGCCCCTGCACTGCTGGGGGGTGGGGGTGGTGGGAGACATGGGTGTGGGCCTGGTGGAGGCTGCCCCTGGTGGCGGGGGGGAGGGGTGGTGGGAGACATGGGTGGGGGCCTGGTGGAGGCTGCCCCTGGTGGCGGGGGGGTGGGGGTGGTGGGAGACATGGGTGGGGGCCTGGTGGAGGCTGCCCCTGGTGGCGGGAGGGTGGGGGTGGTGGGAGACATGGGTGGGGGCCTGGTAGTGGGTGCCCCTGCACTGCTGGGGGGTGGGGGTGGTGGGAGACATGGGTGGGGGCCTGGTGGAGGCTGCCCCTAGTGGCGGGGGGGTGGGGGTGGTGGGAGACATGGGTGGGGGCCTGGTGGAGGCTGCCCCTGGTGGCGGGGGGGGTGGGGGTGCTGGGAGACATGAGTGGGGGCCTGGTGGAGGCTGCCCCTGCACTGCTGGGGGGTGGGGGTGATAGGGGACATGAGTGGGGGCCTGGTGGAGGCTGCCCCTGCACTGCTGGGGGGTGGGGGTGGTGGGAGACATGGGTTGGACATGGGTGGGGGCCTGCTGGCAGGTTCCCCACAGTGCTGGGGGTTGGGGGTGGTGGGAGACATGGGTGGGGGCCTGGTGGAGGCTGCCCCTGCACTGCTGGGGGGTGGGGGTGATAGGGGACATGAGTGGGGGCCTGGTGGAGGCTGCCCCTGCACTGCTGGGGGGTTGGGGTGATTGGGGACATGAGTGGGGGCCTGGTGGAGGGTGCCCCTGCACTGCTGGGGGGTGGGGGTGATTGGGGACATGGGTGGGGGCCTGGTGGAGGCTGCCCCTGCACTGCTGGGGGGTGGGGGTGGTGGGAGACATGGGTGGGGGCCTGGTGGAGGGTACCCCTGGTGGCGGGAGGGTGGGGGTGGTGGGAGACATGGGTGGGGGCCTGGTAGTGGGTGCCCCTGCACTGCTGGGGGGTGGGGGTGGTGGGAGACATGGGTGGGGGCCTGGTGGAGGCTGCCCCTGGTGGCGGGGGGTGGGGGTGGTGGGAGACATGAGTGGGGGCCTGGTGGAGGGTGCCCCTGCACTGCTGGGGGGTGGGGGTGGTGGGAGACATGGGTGGGGGCCTGGTGGAGGGTACCCCTGGTGGCGGGAGGGTGGGGGTGGTGGGAGACATGGGTGGGGGCCTGGTGGAGGGTGCCCCTGCACTGCTGGGGGGTGGGGGTGGTGGGAGACATGGGTGGGGGCCTGGTGGAGGCTGCCCCTGGTGGCGGGGGGGTGGGGGTGGTGGGAGCCATGGGTGGGGGGCCTGGTGGAGGCTGCCCCTGGTGGCGGGGGGGGTGGGGGTGGTGGGAGACATGGGTGGGGGCCTGGTGGAGGGTGCCCCTGCACTGCTGGGGGGTGGGGGTGGTGGGAGACATGGGTGTGGGCCTGGTAGTGGGTGCCCCTGCACTGCTGGGGGGTGGGGGTGGTGGGAGACATGGGTGGGGGCCTGGTGGAGGGTACCCCTGGTGGCGGGAGGGTGGGGGTGGTGGGAGACATGGGTGGGGGCCTGGTGGAGGGTGCCCCTGCACTGCTGGGGGGTGGGGGTGGTGGGAGACATGGGTGTGGGCCTGGTGGAGGCTGCCCCTGGTGGCGGGGGGGGAGGGGTGGTGGGAGACATGGGTGGGGGCCTGGTGGAGGCTGCCCCTGGTGGCGGGGGGGTGGGGGTGGTGGGAGACATGGGTGGGGGCCTGGTGGAGGGTGCCCCTGCACTGCTGGGAGGTGGGGGTGGTGGGAGACATGGGTGTGGGCCTGGTAGTGGGTGCCCCTGCACTGCTGGGGGGTGGTGGGAGACATGGGTGGGGCCTGGTGGAGGGCACCCCTGGTGGCGGGAGGGTGGGGGTGGTGGGAGACATGGGTGGGGGCCTGGTGGAGGGTGCACCTGCACTGCTGGGGGGTGGGGGTGGTGGGAGACATGGGTGGGGGCCTGGTGGAGTGTACCCCTGGTGGCGGGAGGGTGGGGGTGGTGGGAGACATGGGTGGGGGCCTGGTAGTGGGTGCCCCTGCACTGCTGGGGGGTGGGGGTGGTGGGAGACATGGGTGGGGGCCTGGTGGAGGCTGCCCCTGGTGGCGGGGGGGTGGGGGTGGTGGGAGACATGAGTGGGGGCCTGGTGGAGGGTGCCCCTGCACTGCTGGGGGGTGGGGGTGGTGGGAGACATGGGTGGGGGCCTGGTGGAGGGTACCCCTGGTGGCGGGAGGGTGGGGGTGGTGGGAGACATGGGTGGGGGCCTGGTGGAGGGTGCCCCTGCACTGCTGGGGGGTGGGGGTGGTGGGAGACATGAGCAGGTGTGCAGGGTAGTCCCCTGTGGTGTGTGCTGCCTGCAGGGGCCGTGGAGGGTGTACAGGTAATGCCTGGGAGCACACAGCCAAATCGCGTGTGGAACTTCCCGCGCACCCCTGCAATCCACGTACCCTGACTAATCGCGTGTGGAACTTCCCGCGCACCCCTGATATCCACGTACCCGGCCATATCGCGTGTGGAACTTCCCGCGCAACCCTGCAATCCACGTACCCGGCCATATCGCGTGTGGAACTTCCCGCGCACCCCTGCAATCCACGTACCCTGACTAATCGCGTGTGGAACTTCCCGCGCACCCCTGATATCCACGTACCCGGCCATATCGCGTGTGGAACTTCCCGCGCAACCCTGAAATCCACGTACCCGGCCATACCGCCTGTGGAACTTCCCGCGCAACCCTGAAATCCACGTACACGGCCATATCGCGTGTGGAACTTCCCGCGCACCCCTGAAATCCACGTACCCGGCCATATCGCGTGTGGAACTTCCCGCGCAACCCTGAAATCCACGTACACGGCCATATCGCGTGTGGAACTTCCCGCGCACCCCTGAAATCCACGTACCCGGCCATACCGCCTGTGGAACTTCCCGCGCAACCCTGAAATCCACGTACACGGCCATATCGCGTGTGGAACTTCCCGCGCACCCCTGAAATCCACGTACCCGGCCATATCGCGTGTGGAACTTCCCGCGCAACCCTGAAATCCACGTACACGGCCATATCGCGTGTGGAACTTCCCGCGCACCCCTGAAATCCACGTACCCTGCCTAATCGCGTGTGGAACTTCCCGCGCACCCCTGAAATCCACGTACCCTGCCTAATCGCGTGTGGAACTTCCCGCGCACCCCTGAAATCTACGTACCCTGCCTAATCGCGTGTGGAACTTCCCGCGCACCCCTGAAATCCACGTACACTGCCTAATCGCGTGTGGAACTTCCCGTGCACCCCTGAAATCCACGTACACGGCCATGTCGCGTGTGGAACTTCCCGCGCACCCCAGAAATCCACGTACACGGCCATATCGCGTGTGGAACTTCCCGCGCAACCCTGCAATCCACGTACCCTGCCTAATCGCGTGTGGGACTTCCCGCGCACCCCTGAAATCCACGTACCCTGACTAATCGCGTGTGGTACTTCCCGCGCACCCCTGAAATCCACGTACCCGGCCATATCGCGTGTGGAACTTCCCGCGCAACCCTGCAATCCACGTACCCTGCCTAATCGCGTGTGGGACTTCCCGCGCACCCCTGAAATCCACATACCCAGACTAATCGCGTGTGGTACTTCCCGCGCACCCCTGAAATCCACGTACCCGGCCATATCGCGTGTGGAACTTCCCGCGCACCCCTGAAATCCACGTACCCGGCCATATCGCGTGTGCAACTTCCCGCGCACCCCGGTATACACGCACACGTTTATTTTTTCTCTCAGCGCGTGTCTGTGTTTGTGGGTACCCCTTTGTACGTCATTTATCCTGGAGGGCCACAGTATTGGACATTCATCATGGCTGTATATAGGTGCTATTTGTTGGCGCACCTTTTAGCGCACATTTCTTCCAGGCGCAGAGACGCTACCGCCTGCTTTCTTGTGGCGGTCGTGTTTGTGCCTGTGCGCTGGTTTGAGCGTGCGCTTTTTTGCCCTATTCTATTCCATGAATACGTGTTGTAGGCGAGCGTGTGGGCGTTCCGCGCACTTTTACCCTGTGCTTCCCCCGTGACGCCCACATTTTGGCAAGTTGTTCCCCATTCCGAGTGTTACGCCCCGTGTTCCGCCTACTTTTGTTGCGTGCGCCGCGCTATGTGCGAATTTCGCTGTGGACTGTGCGATTTTCGCTGTGGCCTGGCGCACGCCGTTAGATGGCCTGTGCGCCAACGTGCGCTGCGCACTTTCTTATCGCACGTCCGATCGTTTTCTCGCGCACGGCCTTCCATGAATCGATGTGCGCTGCTTTTCGTGCGATTTTCGCTATTCCACTGCGATTTTCGCTATTCCACTGCGATTCGCACGTTTTTGGCCACTTGCGCCGCGCTAATTATTCCATGAATCGGCTTGATTATTGTTTTCGGAGATCTTCTTCAATTGACACCAGTGAAAGGTGAACCTATTTTTAAAACCTTAGGGCACAAACTCTGCCGTAAAACCGTTGGCAGCATAGAAAAAGTCAACCTTTGGCAACATTTCCAATACACAGAATTAACAGAAAACATGCGCCCATCTGCAGACCTCACTTATGCCAACATTTTAAAAAGTATTAGAGTTGCTGTACTATCTCAAGATGCACAAGCAATATTAAAAACCCGGCACATCGATGCACTTTGTGGCGACAACTCATGTGCTACTGATGTTATGGAACAATTAGCGCACAAAAATGTCAATTGTGTATCCTCAATGCCAACTCTTGCAAGCTGTTCGAAGCTGTTCCAAATTCAATGAAACAATGTTGGAAAAAGAAATGCAACCAATAATTGAAATTTGCTCCACAGACAAACTGGATGTGCAGCTGGTTTGGAGAAAATATTAAAATTATCCTTAAACTGTAGAGTAATGCGTAAATGTAACCTTGACGGGGAGCAAGGACTAGTAAATGGAGCACTGGGTACAGTTGTTGGCTTTCAAACATACCCACGTGACAACAACATTCAGTTTGTCAATATTCTCTTTGACAAACATTTAGAAGTAAAAAGGGTAGGGCGCTCAACAGCTTGATTCCTTCTCTTCTAAGACTTATATGTACGCAGAAAACAATTTTCTCTAACACTAGCATATGCAGTCACCATTCATAAAACCCAAGGTCTTACCCTAGACAAAGCATTGATAAATATTGGTAACACAGTCTTTAAAAAAGGCATAAGCTACATAGCACTATCACGCTTATGTACACTTGAGGGTCTATTTCTAATCAACTTTGATGCAAGTAAAGTAAACGTTGATATTCCTTGCATTTTAGAATACATTAGACTACGTTCACTATGCACCCCCCCATTTAAAAACATATCCTGTTCCACAAAAAGGAAAACATTCTAAAAGAAAACTAATTCAAACTGAAATGCAATATGATCTGACTGAAAATCCTCCAAAGAAAGTAAAAGAAGCTAATACTTCATCTATTACCACAACCAAAGAAGAAACTATTAGTCAAAGTAACTCAGGTACTTCTTCAAAGAAGCAACACACACTCCGAAAAAATGATTTGGACACAGAACTATCTGGTCCATTCAAATTTTCAAATATAACTGGTATAAGATGCTATGCAAATGTAGCAATTAATATTCTATTTCAATTGCCACCAATTGTTGACAACATTTACTTACACAGTACAGACCAATTGTGTTTGCAAATGTTAGTCCTTCATAGAAACGCACCAAACAATCCTGACAACATGTATAGTGTTCACGGAATAATACAAGAATTGGACTACTTTGCTGGAATGGTGAAATTAACTATAAACTCACAAGAAGATCCACAGGAATGTCTAATGTACTTACTACAAGTACTGGAAAACAAAAACATACCTATAAATGAAATCTTCCAGATTTCATTCATGTGGAAACATACATGCACTCTCGACAACAATGTAACACAGGAACAAATCCCTAATGAGCGCTTCGTATATGTATCCATACCTAATTGTGAATCCATTCCATTTCAGCAACTTGTACAAAATACAAACCATGGTAGATTATGTACTACCTGCAATTCAGATAATCGCTCCACCTTACTAATACAAACACATAGAAACTACGTAATACTAATGCTTCTACGTTACAATGCAGATTGTACCAAAAACAACTGCAAGCTGACTGGATTCAGACATGGTCAAGTATCACTTGGTAAGAAAACCTTCACAACAATAGATATAATCTACCACGCAGGAGCCACACCAATGCAGGGCACTACACTGCATACATAAAAAAGAAATATGGATGGTTTGAATGTAATGATAGTACCATTACTCTAAAGCAGAGATTACCAGCAAATCTTACAAACGTTTATTTAATCTTCTTAAAACCAAAATGTAATAACTAATCTGTACTTCAACATTAACAAAAATTCAATAAAAAAACTCTAAACAGTTAGAATACGCGAACAGGTATCTAACTGACCCAAAATTCTATAACAACCAAACAGATAAATGAATACCACTAAATTATAACAAAAAATAGACAGAATACGCCAACAGGTATCTAACTACTCCAAAAATCTGCAACAAGCCAACAGATAGAACATTAGCCAGAAACAACAAGTGAACACTGAAAACAAACAAACAAATATCCGACATGGATTTTTTTTTCCCACCGACCCAATGATTTGAAAGACAAACACAGAAACTGAGCAAAATGCACAGTACACTGGTTTGTAAAGTAAATATGAGGGTTGAAAAAAGCTGAAATGTCTATAATGCAATGTAATGTTTTTATAAAATACATATACTAACATGCTCTTTTCTTTTATCACAGAAATTGAAAAAGAATATTTCCTCTAGTTACCAAACTCATCTAAAAAATATATCGTATCTCAACAAATCAAACAGTAAGTATAATTTCAAACATTTGATAGATATGGGTGTGATCTATGGCTGTGATTTGCTGCAGTGGTTGTGGCCAGGGCCTAGAGTCTTGGGTGTATATATCCTATGGCCTATGGCCTGTGACCATGCACCCAAGTCTCTAAGCCCTGGCCACAACCACTGCAGCATATCACACCCATGCTGGCTTATTACTTCAGTGCTTATAACTTCGGTCTTGGGTGCATGGCCTTCAGCCATGCATCCAAGACTCTATGCCCTGGCCACAACCACAACAGCATATCAGACCCATAGATCACACTCATAGAATCAAACATTTGAACTGCCTATATGGGCCCACCCATATCACACTTTCTTCAAAGTTTGGTGAGAATTCATCCAGGGATAGCAATGTTCTAAGGCACCCATGGTGACTCATAACTTCAGTGCATATAACTTCAGTCTTGAGTGCATGGCCTTTGCCCATGCACCCAAGACTCTAGGCCCTGCCCACAACCACCTGATAGATATTCAATTCTTTGGGTGTGATCTATGGGTCTGATATGCTGTGGTGGTTGTGGCCAGGGCCTAGAGTCTTGGGTGTATGGCCTATGGCCTACGTCCTGCGGCCATGCACCCAAGACTCTAGGCCCTGGCCACAACCACTGCAGCATATCACACCCATGGTGGCTTATAACTCAGTATCACACCCATAGATTCAAAAATGTTAACTGCGGAATATACTCAATTTTAATGTCCGCTGACACCACGCGTGTCCTTAGAACAGTTTCAACTTGCCTGCGCACAGCACGGACGGGAATACTATCCTTAGGCCACCCCTCATTTTCAGTAATTACAAACATCCCGGACAGAGCGGGCTTGGCGAATACATCAGTAGCACCTGCCACCTAAATAAATACAGTATGTCACCCATCTCTTACTCCCTAAACCTCCCCAAGCACTCTTGCACAAATACTGATCTCTGGGTCTGATATGCTGCGGTGGTCGTGGCCAGGGCCTAGAGTCTTGGGTGTATAGCCTACAGCCTACAGCCTTTGCCCATGCACCCAACACTCTAGGTCCTGCCACCACCACCGCAGCATACCACAACCACAACCACTACAGCATATCACACCCATGCTGACTTATAACTTCAGTGCTTATAACTTCGATATTGGGTGCATGGCCTTCAGCCATGCACCCAAGACTCTAGGTCCTGGCCACAACCACTGCACCATATCACACCCATGCTGACTTATAACTTCAGTGCTTATAACTTCGGTCTTGGGTGCATGGCCTTCAGCCATGCACCCAAGACTCTAGGTCCTGGCCATAACCACCACAGCATGTCACACCCATTGTGCTTATAACTTCAGTACTTATAACTTTGGTCTTGGGTGCATGGCCTTTGGCCATGCACCCAAGACTCTAGGCCCTGCCCACAACCACCTGATAGATATTCCATTCTATGGGTGTGATCTATGGGTGTGATATACTGCGATGGTTGTGGCCAGGGCCTAGAGTCTTGGGTGTATGGCCTACGGCCTACAGCCTTTGCCCTGCACCCAACACTCTAGGTCCTGCCACCACCACCGCAGCATACCACAACCACAACCACTACAGCATATCACACCCATGCTGCCTTATAACTTCAGTGCTTATAACTTCGGTCTTGGGTGCATGGCCTTTGGCCATGCACCCAAGACTCTAGGTCCTGGCCACAACCACTGCAGCATATCAAACCCATGGTGGCTTATAACTTCAGTGCTTATAACTTCGGTCTTGGGTGCATGGCCGACTCTAAGTCCTGGCCACAATCACCACAGCATATCACATTATTGTGGCTTAGAACTTCAGTACTTATAACTTTGGTCTTGGGTGCATGGCCTCCAGCACATCCACTCTAGGTCAGATCACCAACTGCAGCAATCTGAAGCATAACATTCTAAAGCCACACTGAGAACAATCCATATTCCATTCGGATGTTCTGCATTCCACAGGAAGATGCATTGCAACACATTTCATACTACATTGTGTGTATGTTTGTAGCTTAAATCAAGTCTGGGTGCTCACATCTGCT
This sequence comes from Ambystoma mexicanum, assembly GCF_040938575.1. Lineage (NCBI taxonomy): Eukaryota > Metazoa > Chordata > Amphibia > Caudata > Ambystomatidae > Ambystoma > Ambystoma mexicanum. The sequence continues at coordinate 941,171,179 of NC_090936.1, forward strand.
TTCTTGTGATTGCACTAACTGGTCACTCCCTTTGCCCTCTGTTCTGTCCGTTTTTCGCTCTTTTACCCTCTTAGTCCCATTGTTTTCTCCCAGTCCTGATTGTATTTTCCTTTTGCGCCTGCTTCCTACCCACCCCAACGAACCTCAGCTGCTCTGCCTGGTTAAGTGCACCACACTCTGTGCCCTTCTCTATGGTGCTTACTATCTCTCCTATCTTCTATAACTGCTTCTCTATCTCCTATCCTTCACCTATCAATAAGTCTGGCAGGAAGAAACTCAAGAAGGCTACACTGGGCTATAACCCAGGCCTGCCTATTGCTGACACCTACGTCAGTGCTTCTGCCAGAGAGACCCTCACCGACATCCTCTTTGTCGTTCCTTCACCTGACCTATGGACTCTTCATATGGTTGCTCTGCTCTCTTCCTCACACATTAATGGTGGTACCCACTGGGAGGTCCCTCTTGCCTTCTCCTCCACCTTCAGGGTCATCATAAATGCCTATCGGCATGGTAGCATTCTGGTACAAGAGCCTCAATCCAAACTCCTACTTTTTGATAGGCTGCTCTCTCGCCTTATCAACTTTCCACCTTCCTCCTCATGGGCTCCATTGTCATCTCTTCCCCATGGCCTCCCTGGCTCCCTCGCCTTCGCCGGACCCTATGCCCTTGCTCACCACTGCTCGTTTGATGCCTGCCATCCTCCTGGCTCCCTTCCCTGCACTCTCCGCACTGACATCCCTTTCCATCTTCTGGTCCTCTACCTTATCCTACCTCTCAGGCATTCTCGTGGCTTACTGGGGGGACTTCTGTTCCATGTAGCCCCCGTACATCTCTCAAAAAGGGCAACCTGCTCGATGTTGCCACACTTAACTCTCACTCTGCTGTCAAGCAATCCTCTGACATCTGCCCCCTCTTTGAACTCATGGAATTGATGTCCTCGCTCTCACTGAGACATGGTTTAAGGACAGGTCTGCCACGAGTTTTGACAAACTTCTCCCTGAAGGCTACAAGATCCTTTCGGAGCCAAGGCTCAACAGGCCAGGTGGTGGAGTAGCCCTCATCTTTCCTGAGTGGATCCCGGTTTCCATTATTACCCCTCAGGCCTAGTCCTCCTTTGAATGCCTGGTCTACAGGTTATCTCTCTCTCCTGTCTCCTCTCTTAATTTGGCCACCTTCTACCGGCTGCTGGGCCAGTCCATCCTTTTCCCCTCGGAATGGGTGCACATGGCCTCTGCTCTCCTTTTCTCCTCTTCCCAACTCCTCCTGCTGGGGGATCTTAACATACACCGTGACTATGCCTACTCTTCAGGACATTTCTGCAACCTATGTGACTCTCGTTCTCACTCCATTCTACCTTCTGGCCTGATGCATGCCACAGGCCAAACCTTGAATGCTCTCATCTCCACAAACTTCACTCTCTCTATCCCTCTCACTACCTCACTCTCTTTTACTGATCACTCTCTTCTCTCCTCACACTTGAAGCTCTCTTTTCCTCTAGCTCCGGCATATTCTGCTCCGCCGACTGCCTTGAAGGTCTCTCTACCCATGAAAAGAGTGTCAGTGGCTGCCTTTGCCTCCACCTACTTTCCTCTTTTGACACCTGCAGCTGACTCCCACCTTGACACAGTCCTCTCTAACCTTCACCTTTCCATCTCAAACACTTTTGGCATTCTTGCCCCTGTCATGAGGGTCCCACTGAAGCCTGCCAAAACGTGCAGCAGAACAGAGGGATCCTCATATGCATCCTCTGAAAAGCTGGCTTGCCGCCTTCTTCAAAGGAAATACCGACTCCTCATCAGGTCCAAAAAGAGAGTCCATATTCAAGCCTGCATCTCAGCGGCATCTAACAACATTGCCAAACTTTTCAAAGTCTGCAAGGAACTGGCCAACCCTACTGCAGCATCATCCTCTACCGTACCCACCCAGGTCCTTTGCTCGGCCCTGGCTGCACACTTCATCACCAAAACACAGGAAATCCTGACCTCTCTCCCCTCTGCACCCACCCATGCACCAACTCTCTTGGGCCCCCCTCAACAGCGCCTTCCTCTTCTCTCCTCCCTCTCTCCTGTCATACCTGAGGAGGTCTCTAGACAAGTCCGGTCTATGAAAACATCTTCCAAACAGGTGGCCCCTACCCCTCTAAAAACAAATAGGACACCATTGACACTCTTGCTCCAGCCTTGGCAGACCACTGTAACATTATCTTCACCACTGGAGTTTTCCCCACTTCTCTCAAGCACTCTTTTGTGCACCCTATGCTCAGAAAACGCTCTGCTGCCCGTTTCATTCCGGGAAACTACTGCCCGATCTCTATTACCCCCTTCCTGGGAAAGCTCCTGGAGAAGTTGGCTATCCCTGAGCTTACCCTCCACATTGAATCTGTTGGTTGTCTCCATGACCATCAGTCTGGCTTTAGAGCATCCACAGAGTCACGGAAACTGCTCTTCTGAACACCCGTGAAGACCTGCTCTCAAAGCTTGACTCTAACTCTCCCTCTGTCCTCATTCTTCTTGACCTACCTTCTGCTTTCAACACAGTAAACTACAACATCCTGATCTCCCGTCTCCGTGATGCCCTGGGGATCACAGATCATGCCCTGGTGCGGCTTGCCTCCTTTCTCTCTGACCACCCCTCCCAGGTAGAACTTGGGTCTTTTCTCTCCTCTATCACTCTCTCTACTTGTGGTGTACCCCAGGAATCTAACCTATCCCCCTGGTTCATCAATGTCTACATGACCCCTCTGGCCTGCAGGATCTCTGACTTCACCTCAAACTTTCAGTGTTATGCGGATGACACACAACTCTCTTTCAGGCTACCCTGAGGCTCCTCCTCCTCGCTCATCCCTGACTGTCTGTCCACAATTCAGTCTTGGTGTACTGTGAATGATCTCATCCTCAATGCCAGCAAGACAGAGATCGTCCTCATTGGGACCCTTGTTCCCACTTTCTCACTCAAACTCGGGCTGGCTTCCCTTGGCCCTGCACCCTCACCCACGAGTGAGGCAAAAAATGGAGGGGTCATCTTTCACTCCACTCTCTCCTTCTGCTCTCAAATCTCAGACATCTCTAAAACGTCCAACTACCAGCTGCACCTCTTCAGAAGTATTCTGTCTTTTGTCACTTCTCCCAGAGGCTCGCCATCTCCAAAGCCTTGGTTCTTTCTAGACTGTAGTACTGAAATAATGTCTTTCTCAATCTTCCAACTTCTCCTCTCAGACCTCTTCAACTCGCCCAGAAAAGAACCACAAGACTTATTCTTGGCCTCAATCCCGGGGACTGCATCTCTCTGGCACTGAAATCCCTCCACTGGCTGCTCACCACTACTGCATTTCTGGAATTCATGATGGGTAACCTCTCTGCACTTAACCCAGGGCCCTGCTGGAGTGGGCACACTTATTCCCCCCTCCCGCCCACTTCCTGTCTGTGCACTTACATAACCTTAGAATATATTTGGCTTAGTTCGTCAGGCCTAGTACCATTGTTTTTTGTTCCTGTATGTCTTCTCCTTCCCCCCTTATCGCCTGTATGTTCTTCTCCTTCACCCCCTTATCACCTCATTCTCTGTCATGCACTTGCACTATCTGAAACGCAGTTGGCCTAGCATGGTTGTTTAAGTATTATATGCCCCTCTCCCTCTCCTCTCCCCTTTCTTGTCTCCCTTCTTGTCATGCGCTTGCACTAGTAGTAATGCCTTGAGGCGTAGGGCCTGATTCATGGAAGTGTTTTATAATGGTGCAATCCCATGGGAAAACGTTCCATGAATCAGGCCCTTAGTTTGCTATTCTTTTTGATAGATCATTCGGAAATTTCAGGGCCTAAGAATGACTCTGTATTCCCCTGTTCCCTTCCAGCCTTGAAGCACTTTGAAGCACTTCACTTGTGTATACACGCTTTATAAATAAACAATTACAATTACAATATAGGACAATATAAAGTATGGTGGGATTTACAAACAGTTTGCTAAAGTTACATTAATCTTCGGAGGCATTGGTGTGAAATTACTGTAGACGTTTTTTTCATTAAAATGTGTAAACACATTTGTGATTGGTAATTCTGCTACAAATATACTAGCAGCTTACACATTGGGGGTTGACAGGGCACCCATGCCTAATCTAGTAGGGTCCCATCTAAAGTGTTTCTTGTTGGCATATCTAGATCCACAGTTGTTGTAAATTTCACATTAGAATTGTTGGGAATACAATTAGAAACCTCTTTGAAAGTACACATCTTAATTGTTATCTGTGTATCCCCAAGGCCTGTCTGAAGTTTAGTTAAATACATATCAAGCAATATCTGGTTTCACATAGTGGCTTGAGAGGAGCTACAATTGTAATTTCCAAAATCCCGTCTGCTGTTATTTAATTGTCAATTTGGATACTAGTGACTCATACAACTGTCAGCATTCTGTGTTCAATGTCTGGGGCTGAGATTCCCCCGCAAAACAAACTGATGGGTCCAGTCCTAGAAGCTCTCTTTCTTATCTCCTGGTAGGTCTTTATACCATCCCAGGTAGACAGGATATAACCCAAGAGGTAAAGAGTGGACCAGTGCTTCAAGCCCTGGCAGTACAATGGGAAAACCATGTATGGGAGGTAATTATTGGGTTCTCTTTACTGTAAGGCCGACATGGGATGGGCAACTTTAGGGTAGACCATGAGAGAAGTTATGACTAAGAGAGAGTTTCTACCATCTTTGATTTTCCTAGGTCACATATCACTGTGGGAAAATGAACCTATGTGAGTGAGACGCCCCTCTTGTCAAGTCATCCTTGGACTTCAGAATGTGAACAATTTTGCAAGAACTTTATTTATTTCATTTTGGTAGGTGTAAAGAAAGCATGCCAAAGGATTCTTAGTCACGCATTCACTTAATACGCAGAGGAGAGAGCATGGAAAAACATTCCGAGAGGCAAGTCACTTATTTAGGGAGGAAGAGAGCATGCCAAAGCATTCTTATTCACATGTTAATTTGATAGGTGTACTAGAGAGAATCTGAAATCAAATAGTTTCGGTGGTGGAGTGGTGAATAGAGCATGCCAATTCATTCTTAGACACAGCTTCAATTTATAGACAGAGGAGAGAGCATACCAAAGCATTCTTTGTTACAAGTTATTTTTATAGGCAAATGAGAGAATGCTGAAAACCTTTATTTTTGTTTGGGAAACAGAACACACAAAAGCATTCTTAGTCTCATGTTAATTTTATAGGCAAAAGGGTATTACTTCAAGGCATCCTTCAGCACATTTCATTTTGATAGGAGGACAGAGAGTATTCCAAATCATTCTTAGTCGCACATTTATTTCATAAACTGAGGAGGAGAGCCCGCCAACACAGCTTTGCATTCTGCTTATTGTACTTGTGGAGAGTAACGTATATATCATATCTGAATATGCTGCAGTACCCAAAAGGGGTAGGGGACAGGGTATGTCCTGGGGGAGAATGTAAATGTTGGGCATTTTTATTAGATAAAGCAGGAGCAGTATGTGTTGGAGAAGCCCATATATTGCATGGATCTGTTCCCTGGCCATACTGACCCATCTTTGGCTACAGATCCATTCCTCAGTAAATAACCATAGCATCCGCCTCAAGTGAATCAGGAGCACTGGCAAGAAATGTTACCATTAATGCATCATTGTCACACTTGCAATCAGCTATGATGGAGTACATTAAGGATGATGAATTTGAACCCCTGCCATCTGAGACAGAGAGTAGACAACACATTACATCACCTCAGAAATAGAGTAATCAATCCATAGATAATGAACAAGTGGTGATTGCTGTAGATTCCCCCGATGAAATTTATTTCAATCAGTCAACAATGTGGAACGTGACAAAGATTATGCTTTGTCTCCTGATTCTAGATTGCGGCTCAGACACATCTTCCTGATAACACAGATAGTGAAAGAGACAATGGGACAGAGAAAAAGGGTGTAGGCATTGACTAAGCCATACAATTGTCACGTTCAAGCATTGGGCACAGGAAGCAAGCTTTAGACCCTCCCCTTTCTATAGATGGTCAAACACAAATGAAAGTAGGTGTTCATCATTCCAAACAGTCAAATCAACACCAAAATCATCCATTGATTTCATACAGCATACACATTAAGGTTCTCGAAGCAGACCGCCAGAAGGAATCGAGATTAAGGCCTTTCTCAGCTCTCCAAAAACGTTCTGGTTCACTGGTGAAATGCAATAGCCATGTATTGCCTCCTGGCATACATGCCAAAACAGAAGTAGAAAAGTATTTTGGGCACATCTTCCTTTCCGAACCATTTGAGACATCATCCACGTGTTCGGTAAAAGCAATAGTGACACATCAGTCTCCCACCCTTCTACTTCAGGCAACGGATATAGCACCACCATTATCATGACAAAAGAGAATGTTGCAAATACAGAGTTTTTCAGGAGCACCATATTTGCCAAATGGTCCTTCGGCACAGAGACTGCTAAAATCCCAAGATGTCTTTTTGGTTCTGGGCAGGATGATTCATTTCTAAACCCCATTCCCTTTGACTTCACTATGTATAAGTGGTCCGTCCATTGCCTGCCGGGCTCCTTTCCCTTTGGCTTTGAGATAATCATGACACTCATCATCCAATAATGGGCGACAAAGTCCTGTCATATTAAATCTTTTGAAGGTAATGGACAATCTCATTCATGTTCAGTATTTATGTAAATATGTTATGTTATATGTCCCTTGTATAGCGCCTTGCTGCCATTAGTATGGCCTTGAAGCGCTGTTGGGTTGAACGTCTTTCGGAAGACCATAGTCAAGAGGTGAAGAAAGGATTTATAAAATGTATGTGAGCATTTCTATCCCACACATAGGTGGCTTGCGGTAGCTAGGTCCTTGGTAGATATTCATAGATATCTGGTGAGAGAATGGGTGAAGGAGTCGGATACTCAGAAGGGTCTGATTATGCAAATGGTTGAACTGACTTTTGCATGGGTCTCTGGTATATTCTATAGGATGAGATAATGCATGTTATGAGTGTGTGTAATCTAGTAGAGGTTATTGATAGGCATGCAGGTGAGTGAGCCGTGCTTGTGCGGAGATGGGTATGTTTTGTTCTGGAGGCATGCTTGCTGTTCCATGAAAGAGATACTTATACCTATTTGGACACGATCTTGCTGAGCTTGTCATAAATGCTTGACTGAGATGCTTTCATAGGGGTGGTGATATGTCCCCCCTTGTTGACTCCTCAGGTGCCCCGGCATTCCCTTCAAGGGGTGAGAAATAATTCTACTAGGAGATGGGCTGAATTTAGTCAGACTGCTGAAGCGAAGAGCCATGTTTTGAGAGCTTTCCTAAAGGCGAGATGATCTTCGCATCACTATAATCACTTGGAGCGTGCATTCCAGCTCCTAAAATGGCCGTCACACCATGTACAAAATTGTTCTTTACTTTGTTTGCCTAGCAACCTGCTCTCCCCGTCTATTTGCCGGATCATGAGTGACCGGAGGCGGAAGCCAGCCCCACTTGGCAAGGGCCCATCTGGATAAGGCCCACCTGTCTGCGCCTCTCAGCAACGTTCGCACGCCCACGCCAGCAGGACCCCTGCCCGACTCAACCAAGGTACGCACCAATGTACTAACTACTACCTCCAGCGCAAGCTGCAAATTAAAACCGTTAACTCTTTCACCAGATTGTCACGATCGTTCACACCATTTGATTACCACTCACTCCCCTTATAACAACAAATGCTCAAAAAAGCCACAACCACCCTGCGCCCAAATTGTGCCTTGCTAACAGGCATATTAGCTGGCTACAAACCAGTACCTGCGCCGCTGCGCTAACAACTCAGCGCCATTCCTTTGTCATCCGTTCTGCCGATCATGGCCTGATAACCAGCTAACCCAATAGAGGCCTTCGCTGCATCCAGGCCATTAGCCCTCCCATGATCTTGCACATCCTGTTGCACACTATTCTGCTACTATACTGTATCTCATGCATACTGCCGTATTACTATTGTGTCCTAATACTTGAGGGTCGATAATACCATTGGTAATGGTATTCGCTACTGTTACATTACTGGTGAGACTATGATTTTGCCAATCTGCTATTATATCATGACTGTGACATTATCAAATAGCATATATACAACTTTGATGTGCTGAGGAGATTGCGAATCAGCATACTGGCAACTTTAACATGCCTTATTAATGTACTTGAGAGCTTTGAATTCGCCTCTACCTCCTGTATGCACAAGACTTTGCCTAACTGGATCTTCCAATCTTTCCCTGCACTATTGGCACCGCAACCCTTTTAATTCAACGTGTTTGTGACCATAATATTTCTCTGTGACATATGATCTGACTAGCTGAACATAAATACTTGCTAGACTAGCCTGCCCTCCGTAATACCAATCAATGTTAGACTAGCCTACCTACCCAATTGTAGGCCAATAGTATGATCAACTGCATTTACTAGTTTTAAACAAATGATTGCGCCATGGTAGCCTACTGTTGCATTTATATTTTGAAGAAGCCTACTGTTGCATTTATATTCCAAAGTAGCCTACTGTTGCATGATACTACCACCAACTGCCAGCATACTACATATCATCCTACTATTGTGTATCCCAGGTACGCTGAAATAGCTCTCTACTTATAACGTATTACTTCCCACTGCCTGCCCTCATCTCAGCCCCCCTGTAAGGTCTCAGGCTAGATTTTGCACCTATTTATCCCTCCACCTCATTCCAGGCTCATAATGCCAGCAGCACATCTAGCGGTCAAGCCTACTACCATGGCTTCTTTAAGAAGAGCGACACTCGCCATGGTTACCTTCCTTCCATTACTTCACAGCATCTCACCTTTGAATTGTCTTCCCTCGACAGGTCAAAAGACCTCCCCCTACACACACATTACAACTACCTCCCATCTAGAACCACCCTTGTCACCGGAAGAATGGATCACTAGATTCGCCACCCCCCTACACCTCTCATCCCATGTCCTACGCTCTCAAGAAACGCAAGGCTAGGTTCTTGCCTTAACATACCCAACACCACTAGTCCCTACGTCACCTGCCCAACACACTTCAGAAATGCTAGACTAGGCTACCGCACTAGCCTCAAGCTTAAGCCTCGCAGGATGCTCATCCATCTAGCCAGTAATAACAAAATGCCACTGACCCAGACCGACACCTTTATTAACCAGAAACGTGCCACATCTCAGGAGACCCTACAAGACAACCACATAGTACCCACCTCTTCCACAATCAAGGGTGCCCTCATTAATGCAGGTTCCTCGGTAGCACACTCTCCGGACATTGCAGACTTAATCATTGCAAATCACCTAGACCTCCTTGCAGTCACAGAAACATGGCTTCACCAAGCAGCTGGCCCCGCACTCTCTATTGCTATTCCAGAGAACTACAATATCATCCGCACTGATAGAAAAACCGGGATTGGGGGCAGGGTGGCCCTCATTGCTAAAACCAATTTGAACATTAGAGAAGTCACCAATACAGCTCTACCATGCGCTGAACTTCTATCCCTCAAAATACCATTATCCAATACCCAAACCATACTTCTATACCTTATATATAGACCACCTAGCCCCATCTTCATCTTCGAGGAGGACATTTCTCACTTACTAACAACCAACATTAAACCATGCTCACAAATTATTCTCATGGTCGACTTTAACCTGGGCCTCAATGACCCTAATGATACTAACGCCACCTCACTTAACAACATTATCACTCACTTAGGTCTTAGTCAACATATCAATAAGCCTACACATTCAAAAGGGAGAACACTGGATTGGGTAGCCAACGCTAACTGTGACCTATCTCTGACTGATATCACTCCTTGTGCATGGACAGGCCACCATCTCATCACTTTCTCCTTACCCAAAGACTCGCCTAAAACTGCTCCAATTATCAGGGCACTGCAAACTGTAACCAGGAACAAACACAATATTACCATTGAAAACTCAGACCCCTCCTAACGTCAATTACCAATAACCATCCTTCACCGAATGCAAATCCGATTGAGCTAGTAGAACTGTATAACAACACCCTGGAATAAGCCCTTAATCAAATAGCTCCCCTCAAATTAAGAAAGGTCAAACCAACTGCCTACATGAATAAATGGTTTTCAGCAGAATTAAAAGCTCTTAGCAATATTAAGAGAGCAGCGGAAAACAATTGGAGAAAAGCCCCCTCTCTCACCTCTAAAGACAAATATTCGTCTGCAGCCACTACCTATAAAACCGCTATCACAAACGCTAAAAAAGAGATTTTCAACCTGAGAATACACAATGCCAAATCAGGCACAAAAGAGTTATTCTCCATTGTAAGAGAATTAGAATCACCAATGCCACCCACAGATGACTGTATCAAGGATAAAGCCTGGTGCAATAACAGCCAACTGGAACTATCAAATAAAATAGCCCTCCTACAAGCTAAAATAGAGTCCAAAGAAGCTAGCCTTGCTGCCAAAGACCACTCTAATAGTAAAAAAAGCTCTACCATTCCTGACTGCCCTTCCTTCCACTTCTCCCCAGTCACTGAGAATGAAGTGGTAAACATTATTTGCCAGCCTTAGACCTTCAAACTGCCAAGGTGACCTAAACCCTGCCTCAGTCATTAAGGACAGAGCCAACGACCTAGCCCCCTTCATCACTTTGCTGATTAATTCCTCTTTTAAAAACTCATCTGTACTGAACAACCTTAAAGAAACCTGGGTCCTTCCCCTCCTAAAAAAAAGAACCTACACCCCAACATACCCACCAATTACAGGCCCATCACGACCGTCCCCTTTCTCCTTAAAATTCTAGACAGAGTGGCATACCTCCAAATACAACGACATTTGGAAGACAATATTGTCCTAGGCCTGCGACAATCCAGCTTTAGACCCAGGCACGGGACCGAAACTGCCCTCCTGGATCTAAAAATCCAAATGGATGAAGCCAAAGACAAGGGCAATTTGGCCATCTTGCTCCAGTTGGATCTATCCGCAGCCTTAGACTTAGTTGACCTTGAAATTCTCACCCATCACCTCTCATCGGCTGCCACATTCTAACAGAATGCCACCAATTGGATTAGGTCCTTCCTGTCTGATAGATCGACTAGGGTCTTCGCTCCTTCAGCAGCAGCTGACCCTGTCCCAATCCAATGTGGAGTACCCCAAGGTTCTTGTATCTCACCCACGCTTTACAACATCTTCACCAAGCTCCTCTTTGACCAACTTGATGAACTGGGTGTCACATATACCAATTACTCAGGTGACACCCAGGTCCTCATTACACTCAATGGGTGCGATGAGAGAGATGTTGCAAAACTAAATGAAATCTACCTTTAAATTCAAGCATGGATGGCCACCCACAGCCTCTGCTTGAACAATGACAAGACAGAACTGCTCATCGTAGGTTCCCATGCCGCCTCAACAAACTGGACACTAGGTACCAATCATTCACTATTGACGGAAATATCATAAAAGTCTCTAGAGAAGTCAAAACTTTGGGCGTGTATCTTGACTCCGCACTATCGCTCAAAAAACAAATAAATGCCACCATCTCATCTACGGCCTATACAAATAAACTCATTAATGTCTGTAGACCATTTCTCTCAAACCCAAGCTGCCTCACATTGTTCAGAGCTCTGATCTTATCCAGACTAGACTATTGCAATACACTTTTCTTGGGCACCACCAGCAGCAATCTGAGTAGACTCCAGGTCTTACACAACAATGCCCTTAGATGCGCCCTTAACCTCCCACGTAAGGCCCACATCTCTATGCCTCAAATGCCTTTTACTGACTGCCCCCAGGTACTTATCAGACAAATTCACCAGGCATAGCACCACAAGATCCACTAGAACACCTTACATGTACCAACTGAACATTCCCAAATTCAATCGGAAAACAGCTGGGGGATCTAGCTTCCCAGTGTTAGCAGCAAAGTGTTGGAATACACTCCACACGACAATCAGGTCTGAGGAGTTATTCTGGTCTTTCAGAGCCATGGTGAAATCTTGGCTCACTACTCAGTAAGAATATGATACCTGCATGCTTATCTATACTGAATTCTGCACATCCATTGTAACCTTCATCCTGTATCACGACATTGACTACATTGTAACCCGATCCTTATGCTACCCATTGTATTGCCCTTAAATGTATCTCTCATGTGAAACCTTCTGTAACCTATGTTTGCTTCAAGCCCAATTTGCCCAGTTACCTGAGGGTTTGGCCGCGCTATATAAATAAACAAACTAAACTAAACAAAACTAAACTTCTATGCGACGGATGGTTAAAGGGATCGAGTTCCAGATGGTGCGTGCTTGCACTGAGAAAGATGAGCCCCCTATTCTTGTTGATTTTGACACTGGTATGATGAGGAGAAGTGCTGCACCTGATTTGAGGTTTCTGTTAGGTCTGTATTGTGTGAGTTTGTGCTTTATGTTTTCCGGTCCTGTGTTATGGAGTGCCCAGTGGGTGATGCACATTTCCTTCAAGGGCATTTTGGAAACAGTGAAGGACGCGGAGGGTGTGTAAGATGGACCTAGGGCTAGAAGGAGCCTAGCGGCAGTTTTTTGTATCTGTAGGAGTTATCTTAACTGTGATGCCGTGGCTCGAGTTATAGAGCGTTGGCATAGTCTAAGCATGAAAGGATGAAAGCCATTGTTGCAGAGACTCTGTGAGAGAAGGTCAGGTAGGGAAATAAACGCCTGAGACTGCAAATGTGTAAGTAGCAGCTTTTTGTCACATAGTTGATGTGACATGATAGGCTCAGGTTCACGTCCATGATGCATCTGAGGTTTATTACTGTGTAGGAGGAGGTGAACCGAGGATCTACAGAGAGTGGCTACTGGGTGGGTTGGGGAAAGAGGGAGGTCTTCCCGAGGAGCATGACCTCAGTTTTGCCTTGGTTGAGTGTGAAGTGGTTGACAGTTATGCAGTGCTCAATTTCTGAGAGACATGTGCGAGATCGGGGGATGAGGTGGAGGGATCCTTTTATTATTATTATTATTATTATTATTATTATTATTATTATTATTATCATTATTATGGTATTTAATGAGCGTGGACCTAGTTCCGAGATGCAAAGGAGTGATTTACAGATGTATACAATGGTACAGATGCATAAAAGAGTGCTTTTCAGACATAACAACAGAACAGATATGCAACGAGGAGTAGGATGCACAGGGACACAGAGGAGGGGTACAGCTGTACAGGGTGGCTGGGAGGAGAGGCGGATGGCATCTAGTGAGTCAGGTGGCGGGGCAACATGATAGCCCAGGTGTGGAGTAGGAGAAACTCCTTGAAGAAGTCGGCCTTGAGTTCTTTTCTGAATTGTAAGAGCTTGGCGGAAAGTCTGATGCTGATGAAAGCGAGGTTACATAGTCTTGTGACAAAGGCAGAGAAGTCTTGTTTTCTGGTCCTTTCCTTTTTGAAGTGGCAGATTTCAAGTCTGCACATGTCCTGTCATCTGGTGGTGCACTGTCTGCCAGAGATGCTGAGTTTCTCCGTGAGATAATTGGTGACTTGAGGGCGACTGCCTTAAAGATGATGCAGCAATACTTGAAGGTGATTTGTGCATGCAGTGGGAGCCAGTGAAGGTTGATGAGGACCAGGATGATGTGGTCATATGTGTGTAGACCCTTGATGAGGCATACAGCCACAAGTAGGAAACTTCTCGGGGGCACCAGGGAGGACAACAAGAGGCCTTCGAGGAGGGCATTGCCCCCATCCAGATGGGATAGGACCAGTGCTTGAATGGTCAATCTAAAGCTGTCCGGAGGGCGGAAGGGCTTCTCTTTCCACAGGAGGAGAGCTGATACCAAGCAGTCTTGAGTTGTCTTGCTATCTGAGTCTTGAAGGAGAGGTGTTGTTTTATGTGGGACCCGAGGGACTTGGCAAAGGAGGTGAGCTCGGGTGTGAAGCCCTCAAGGTTCAGGTCTGTGTGCCTGGGTGTTCAGTGCTTTTGATGAGGAGTAGGAATGCAGTCTTGGAGGGGTTGAGCTATAGGTATGCACTGGACATCCAAGACTGGATTAGTGAGAGGCAGGTTTTGAGCCAGTGGATGTCCTTGATGGAGTCAATCTTGGGGTACTGCTGTGTGTCATCAGCATATTGTTTGATGTGGATGTTGTGTGTGGCTAGGAGGACTCCTAACGGCTCCAGGTACAGATTGAAGATCAATCAGGAGAAGATGGAACCCTGTGGGACTCCACAGAAGATGGAAAGCATTGTCTTCTTTGGGATTTTGATTCGGGAGTCATGTGCGTAATTGTAGCAGATTAGACCATGGGATTGAATGAGTGCAGGAAGGGGGCTCAGGCAGAGGTTAAAGAGCAGTGAGGACAGAGACTCCCTGCAGCAGACTGTGGGTAACTAAGCAGGGGATAGCTGAGGAGGGAGGCTGGTGTACTGATTGGGATCTGTTGCAGAGGAAGGAGGATATCTACTCCAGAGATGAGTCCCTATTGCAGAGAGAGTTAAATCTATCCGAGGCTGGGTTCGTCAATGGTGTCAAAGGCTGCCAAGAGGTGGAGTAGGTTAAGGGTGGTACAGCCTTCTGAGTTGGAGTACCTTTTAAGATCAACCAGATGGAAACTAGGCCGGATTCAATTCCTCGTTGTGGTCTGAATCCAGATTGGGCAGGACCGAGGATCTGGTTTGATTCTATGAACCGGCATAGTTGTGAGTATGCTGCTCAGTCAGTTAGTTTAGCTATGAATAAGTTGTTCGAAAAAGGTCTGTAATTTGTTGGGACAAGTGGGTCGATGTGTGGGATTTTTGCAGAGGGGCTTGATGTAGGAGTTTTTGAAATCTGCTGGGAAAGTGCCAGAGATGAGAGATGTGTTGACGATGGATCTTGTGAATTCACCAATGCAGTTGGATGTCAGGATTTCTTTAAGCAGAGTGGGAGGGTAGGCGTCTCTGGGGGATCCTGAGGAGTGGCTGCTTGTTACTAGCTTGATAAATTCAGGGTGAGAGAGAGGAGTAAAGGTTGAGAGGACCAGGCCATCGGGGGGTACTGGTGTCCCAGTTGAGGTTGGGGTGAGGTGTATTCTGGTGAATAGAATTCAAAGATGAGCTTGTGGAGTTCCCTGGAGGGGTTAGGGGCATTGTTGATTGTATTACAGTTGATTATATTACAGTAATGTTTTTTTGGCTGTGCATATTCCTGCCTGGTAAGCCTTAAGCGGGGCGGTGTATGCTAATCTATTTGACAGCAAAGAGTCTATGCACCATCTGTGTTATATGTTGGGGTTCTGCAATTTGAGTGTTTTAATGGCAGTGGCAAACCATTTGGGGGGCCTCATCTTTTATAAAAGGATCTGAGTGGGATGAGGGGACTGAGAGCTTCAGAGAGCCAGCAATCAAGGTGAGGCATGGAAATTTGGCCGGAGTCAAGGAGTGAGGACGTCAGGGAGGCCATAAGGGAATCTGCAAGATCAGGAATTACTTTGACTTTATTCCACAGGTGAGAGAGGGTAAGTGTCACTGGGGCTGCTGGAGGGGATGGAGGGTTCACTGTAGTAAGAATGCAGAAGACTGCTGCATGGTCAGTCCAGATCAGTGGGCGGGGTGGCATGGTGGTCTGGTGAGCTAAAGATTGCATTAAGGGTGTGACCTGCAGAGTGTGTAGGGCCTGACACTTGTGCTAGATGTAGGGTTTCCAGCTTTTCCAATATGGATCATGCCATAGGGTTGTGTGGGTCGTCAAACCAGATATTGAAGTCCCCTAGTATTGTGAAGAAGGGTTGGGAGACCATTATGGCTGCTAAGGAGTCACAAAGGGATTCTACGAAGCATCTATTGTATCCCGGGGTCTATATATAAGCTGTTAGTTTGCTAGGGGATGACGTGAAATTTTACCAGGAATGATTCACAGTCTGCATTGCAGGCTCGTTCCACCAAGTGTGAGACGGAGAGGAAGGGTTTAGGTTAGAGCCTTGGGGGAAGGCATCTATTGAATCCCGGGGGTCTATATATAAACTGTTAGTTTGCTAGGGGATGACGTGAAATTTTACCAGGAATGATTCACAGTCTGCATTGCATGCTCGTTCCACCAAGTGTGAGATGGAGAGGAAGTGTTTGTGGAGGATGGCAACGCCATCTGCCCTGCTGGTCCTGTTACGTACAATAGGATTATAGCCTTGGGGGAAGGCTCCATGTGCAATGGGTCGGAAATCTTGGGAGAACCAGGTTTCCGTGATGAAGAGGATATCAGGGCCCTCTGAGGTGTTCAGGTCATACATTTTGTTTTGATTTTTAGTGACGGCTCTGGCGTTGATCAGAATGCACTTTAGGCCGCCAATTGGTTGTTTGAGTTGGGGGAGTGTACATTTAGAGCGGGAGCTGGGGGGAGGTTCTAGGTGGGGGACTGAGAGGATGTAGATGTGAGGGAGGGTGAAAGTTGTAACTGTGAAATCAGTAGTCAAGGGAGGCTGCTAGGGGTGGTCAGTTGGATGGCATGTGATTGTAATGTGGTATAATCGGAAGGCAGGATTTTGTGGCAGGTCCGAGATGTGTTTGAACGTAAGTGTTACTGTGGAATGGCCAGGGGGCTTCCGTTGGAGGGAGGGGCGGGGGCAGATTTATGCATTGTTAGTGTGTGTGTTAAGGGGTCTGAGGCAGTAGAAAGCCTCTGGGTAGGGGTGGGTGTAGGGGATGTCAGGGACTGAAGCTTGTGCGGGGGATAGGAATTGGAATCCCTCATGTGATGGCAAGCTGGACTAGTGGAGGTGGATTGTGTTGTGTATAGGGGAGAGTCACTGGATAGGTTTCATATTAATTTCCCAATCTGAAGACTATCTTCTAACAGTGTTAGGGGGGACTGGTGAGGGTTTTATGGAGGTGTTCGGGTGGTGAGAGCCAGGTGGGCTATTTAGCAGGTTGAGGAGTGAGTTTACTGGGTTTGGGTGAGTTGGGGAGGCAACAATGGTGTAGGTGTGCAGGTATGTCTTGGGTCTGTGTGTGAAGTAGGGGGAGGTGTGCTCGATAGATGGGACCTGGGAGACTTGGTGTCTGTTTTTATATCTCATCTCAAAGTGGGAAAAAACCACAGAACAGATTATCATGCCATGTTCTTTCTGGAGAGGAGCGCCTGCTACCTTTTTTGAAATATTTGCAAGGAACTTGGGGTTGGTCACCCTGAGTTACCTGGGGGAAACCAGACACGGAGTCCCTGCTAACTGTGCTCAGAAAGGCACAGCTCCACCTCACTGATGAGGCCCAACAAGGCTGAAACATGTGTATGGGGTTGCTGTTGGTACTCTTGTTCAGAAGGGAATTGCCACAGCATTTTGGTGCTGGAATGCCCATGTGGGCGGGAAAAAGACTGATATGCAAATAGTTATTTCCCATCTGTGGACGGTACAGTGAGCAAAAAGCGATGGCAGCAAACTCTCATCTCAAAGTGGGAAAAAAACACAGAACAGGTAATCATGCCATGTTCTTTCTGGAGAGGAGCGCCTGCTACCTTTTTTAACTGTTTTTTATAAGTGTTTAGCTGGGGCTGAGGGTGTGTGAGGAAGGGTTGGATGAACAGCTGAACTGCAGACACAGCCAGGATTGCACATAAGAGTATTTAGAGATGCAACGTGTGGATCAGAGTGGTGTGATTGTGGAATTGGAGGAGGCATGAGGGATGGGTTGGAGGGGTTCAAATGGGGAGGTCTGGAGGAGGTGAGAGTGTTTAGAAGGCAACCTGGCAGTGAGAGGTAGGGTATTCTGGAAGAGTTTTGCTGGAGGGCTGGTCTCGACTAGAAGGGGGGTGGGATGAATCTTGTGTTGGTGCTAGGATGGGTGGGTGGTGGTGGTCTGTAAGGGTGAGATCTGGCTAGGGCAGAGGTGGCGTTTCTGGTGCACCAGTTGGCACCTCTGACCTTGGAGCTGATAGACATAGCGAGAACAAGCGCTGTGTAGCTCAAATGGTATTCACAATGGGAACGCCTCCAACCTGGGTCCTTATGGGAAGATTACAGTGTGGCAGAAGAAAACCGTAGTAAGATACAATTCCAAAACCCACACCTTGGACCTTGAGGGAAGAAGAGCAAGTATGCTGTGGAGAAAAGCAGTCACAGGATACAGTTGTGAATCCCTCATCCCTGGATGCTAAGGAGAGAATAAACATATGGCTGCGGTAGCAAATAACATTGGAAGGCGCTGTGGGAAGAAATGCAACGTGGTGGAATAAAACATCAGCACGTTTCAAAATGAGGAGCCAACACAGAAGCACTGTGGGAAGAAAAATGCAATGTGGAACAAGACAACACCAAAATTCAAATGTGGGCCCAACCCAAAAGCACTGTAGGGCAGGGTGGGGGCATCCGGGGTGAACAGTCAAACAGGGATGGTAGGTGCCCAGCGGAAAGCTCTCTTTGTCTGAGCCCTTAGCTTGTCTTAGCTGGCTGCCCAGGCAAAGCTGCCTTGGGAGAGAGCTTATCATTTGGTGTTTGGAATTTCGTTACCTCGAACACCAATGGTATGTGGCGAGGGTGGGAGGAGGTGTTGGCTCTGCGGTCCGAGAAGTGCTCTGGAAAGTGCTGATGGTGCTGGAAAATGCCCCCAAAACTAGTGCAAGTACCTGAAAAGGGCTGCTCTCGCCTATGGATGCCTCTAGTAGCTGCAGGTAAGTTGAACTGGGTGATATGCGACCACCGTCGATGAGTCCTTTTGGCGGTCTAGGTCTCTTCACCTGGAACACCAAGGTTATGTGACGAGAGGGTGCTGTGGGAGGGTGGAGGAAGGGCTGGCACTGAGGTCCAAAAAGTGCTCTGGAAAGCGCTGATGGTGCTGGAAAATGCCACCAAAGCAGGTGCCAGTACCTGAACAGGGCTGTTTGGATGTCTTCAGTAGCTGCTGTATTGCATGTGTGTATTGGATTTATACAGGACAAACCAAACTAGGAAGCAACTAAGTGCTCTACCTATTGGCACCAAGGGGGCTACTGGCAGGGTTTAGTGGGAGCAAAAGGGAGGGCAGCTCTGGAGGGGGAGAAGTAAGGTACAGTGACCATGCCCAGAGATATTTATAGTTCTGGATATTGAATTGGGTACTAACAATATATTTCCCTGAACTTCATACAAAACCTTTTCATTTTAAAACACTCGCACTTCGTGTTTTCTGTTAGTTCTCCAGAGAGAGAGAGAGCAGTTGTGCTGAATATCAATTTCCAAGAATGCTGAAAGGCCTGGAAAGTGAATCAAATAACTGAAGGGAAACACATTGGACTTCTTAAGAGCCCTGATGATTGCAAAACACTTTTTCTTAACGATTTCTAATGTTTCATTTTTTGCTGAACCAACCTATCTCATCTAATCAAGTAGCCTGATTAAAAATGTAGAGAGATGATAAGCAACCACTGTAGACAGTGTTGTGTCAACTGGAAAATATGTTCAGTGCAGGTTAATGGGTAAATGAAGGACACATTCTTCATTCACTTGAACATGCAATGACAACAAAGCCATCTGTAGACACATAGAACATACACCTGTTCATAACGGGCATAACAACACGTTTTTAAAGGACCTTTCCACAGAGCGTACCACCTGATGAGGAAGCTATGGCCTCTGCATGTGTGTTCTCTCCTGTACGTGTTTTGGTTTTTGCTGTGTAAAGTCATGGGGATTTATTTGCAGGAAAGTTCCAACAGATGAAAAGAAACTATTTTTATGTATGCTCTGTATCTAAAACTGTAATGTCAGTGATACAATCAGGGCTGGTGTTCCTGCGTTCTTTTAAATGGGGGCAGAGGCGTTGCTAGGGGGGGCTAAGGGGGCTATAGCCCCTGATCTTTTGGTTGTAGTCCCAGATAGAATCTCAGGAGCTACAGCCAAAAGGCTAGCTAGCCCCCAGTCCCAACAGTTCCGACATCAGCGTAGCCCCTGATCTTTTCCAGACCTAGCAACACCCCTGAATGGGGGGGTACCCGTACCACACACTATCCTACACACCAGACCCCACTCACCACCCTCTCTTCCTCACTCCCCTACCCCACATACATATTTACATTAACACAAAAATGCATATGTAATTGGTAAATTTTGACCAAACGTACACAAAGTGCACACAATTAAACAGCTGTGTACAAATAGACATATTATGCACAAACCTATCGTTTACTTCAGGCAGCAGCTTGTCATGTGGGTTTCCATTTAAAAGATAATTTGTCACTTAGGAAACCCTTTCAACTAATAGACACGGGTATCATTTGATGCCTTTTACCTTATTCATTCAATGTTATGAGAAAAGGGAGACACTTGCATGGATCAACAAAGAATCTGATAAAAATAGTCATTTTTAGCAACAATGGGACTACACTAAAAGTGTTCCAGCCAATTGTTAAATTGAAAGTGCAAATAATGTCGGGTTGGCATACATTCTGAAATGTTTTAGCAGCTAAAACATCAGAAGGTACATTACTGAAAATATCAGGGATATTTGAGCCAAAGTATTTGTTAGTACTATGTGCCAAAAAAAATAACACTGGCCGTTTAGGGAATAGAAATGGTGGTAAACATACTGTAGTTTATGTAACTGCTAAAATCATGACCCTGGTGACAGAGGAACAATCCCTCTTACACCAGACACTGTGCTAAAGTAACACAAAGTATGTCTTATTCAAACGCTAGATATAGCTTTCTGTGAGGGAATTAAGTTAAAATGTCAAAAATAAATGTGCTGACATATTTTAGTACCCACATTTGGACCTCCACTTTGACTACAGATGAAGGAAACATGTGTTGCAGGATTGTACCTTTGAAGCTGTTCCCACACACATGAGTGCAGTTACTCCCAAGAACACTATTGTATTTTGAAGGTGAAGAGGCTTGATTTCTTTGAGGTGTACATGGGAAAAGGCAACTTTAGAGGACGTTTGAAGGACAAGAAAGATATAGCCAATTCATTAATTGAACATGGAAAGCTTTTTATGTGTGGCAGAGAGGAGTGGGTGTGGTCCACAGTAAGCCAATAGAGGAAGGTTTGGTCATCTCAGATTTTTACTTCATTACAATTCCTTTCAAACCGCTCCGCCCACCTTCCTGCAGACTGAAGACTTTGGGTATGCCACCACAGACAGGTGCATATTTGTAACAGTAGAAAGGATTAACCATTATCAGAAGGCTTGGGTAGGATCAATCCTCCGGATTTAAGAATTTATGGAGGAGACTCCCCTCATTCTGGTTGTAGATCTGTGGAACAGAGGAACAATCCACATAGAACCTTGTTGTATGGAAAGCTGCACAGAATTACTTGAATAGGCTGGAGACTAGACTAGACTTCCAAGGGAATGTAAGATCCTTTACTTAACAGCCTCTGAGGGACAAGAGAGGCGGGTCCTAATGGGAAAGCCTTGCTTCCACTGAACCATGCACAACCCAGGATTATGGCCAGCCCCCAGCACTGAACCAGTTACTTTGCCTGTCAAGAGCAGAAAGGAGTATTATATGCTGTAGAACACTGATGAAAGGTCGTATGTGGAAAATGTTTTTCCAACCTCGTTTATCAGACCAAGCTGCCATAATGATATATGCTTACAAGACAACACCAGTAAGAATGCATCCTTAAGCATAATATCCAATGTCTATGACAACATAACAATATTCAGTTGTCCAATGGTATTTTATTGTTCATTCCCATAATACATGTAAGTTTGCAGTTTGTAATATAAGCAACAACTCATGTTCATTCAATAACTTGCACTAGTGCACACAAGACATAGATGTGTGCATATCGGAAAATAACTTTCTAATAAAAGTGACAACAGAGAACATGTGCCAAAATATGACACCTATTTCATGCTACGATGCGTTTTGAAGGCATTTTATCTATCTAAATTGAAGATTATCTGTGATTCTACAAAGCACTGAAAAGTCTCCTGTTCAAAAAAGCAATAGAAAAAAAATATTAGATGAAATGTTTTTTTTTGTCAAAGCTGCTGTGCTTAGCAATACTGTGTCAAATCCAGCATCCTACCGATTTTAGACTCATTAAAACCGGTTGATCCAAAGTTGAAGCAGTGTTTTGCTTGATGCACCTGTCAATAATGAGTTCCTTCTAATCGTTGAGACACCTCGAGCCGTGAGGTTGCAGGCAGTGGCTGCAGACCAAGCAAGTTCAAACTGATTTGCTACATGGAGACTCAGCAACCAGTTTCCTCCTTTTTAAACCATTGCCTGTGTGGATTTGAACGACTTTCGCTTTTAAAACCGTCCATGTTCATGGATCCATGCTACAGTGTTTAGCTCCTGTTGACCCTGCTCGACTTTGTCAAACCGTGGATCAAACCATTGGAAAAGTGCCAGGGTGACCAACTTGACTCTACAAAAAGACTAAGGTATTGTTTGAATGGATTAGAGGCTCATACCAAGACTTTACTGGGATATTATTCCCTAGACATCTTACCTTGGGCTCTAGAGATGGCTAAGACACATTTCCCAACTTTTAAAGGCAAATAAAAGTAATCATTTTGAGTTTTTCCTGCATTTCTGCCTGCCGTTTCTCCTGCTGTCACCTTACAGGAATGGGGCTGTTTAGTTTTTTTTTTCTTTTTTTTTTTAATATATTGAGTATAATAACAGTTTTTTTTATAAGAACCCTGTTTGGCCAAGAAGCAGTCTGAAGATCCTGTAATGTTGTGCTAGACCCCCTCCCCTAGCCCAATCTATTGGCAGGGAATGTTCTTGCTTGACTTAAAAGTAAGTAATCAATACGTTGCTGGGTAGTAGCCCTTCTTGAATTGAAAATGCTCTAACCTTTTATCCAGCTTTCACTGTGACTATTCAATTCCACTGCATTCTGGGATTACATGTTTGGATTTGAATACTCTTGCATTTCATCATTATAGTTCATGCTTGCAAAATGACTTGCATTATTGTATTTTGATTTGTTCCTTGCTTAACTAGAGTGTAGTTTACACCATTGGCTATCATTGCTCATACCTTTGGTTATTTTGCGAAGAAATAATGATTTTTAAGCTATTATTGCATTTGCATTACAAGATTGCTTTTCTCCAGCATTCAGAGAAAGATGCATGGATTTGGTTTAGTTCACCGTTGCATTGGCTAGATAGCAAACAAGATTTTGCAGATATCCTGATGTTTGAATTTATAATGGTTTGACCTTGCCATTTCAAAGAGAAATTGTGTTTTGCCTATATGATGCACAGAACAGTTATTGGCTGTTGATGATTTGACAAGTGGTTTACTTTCCCCACTTTTTCCTAATAGACATGTGAATTGTGAATTGGTCAGAATTGCTACAATGCTACCTATAGTAGTCAGCTGAGAGATTATCAATGTTATAATAAAATGTATTCATACATATTAATAGTCACTGCATTCATTTGACTGCATATTAATTTTTTTTTTTTTTTTTTTTTTTTATTTGATTCAACTGTTTTCACAGTTTTAACAAAGTTTGTTGTTAAAAGAGTTTGTGATCCCAGAGGAATTCTGATCTATTGCGCTTCTGTATCTAGACAGGTGAAAATGTGCTTGTCAGATTGGATCTTCTTTCTTCAAGTTTATATTCTGGAAGAACTGGCCGACTGCGATTACTGATTTTACATTTCGACCTGACATCAGGATATTCCACCAATATTCCTCCTCCCCGCAACTGCTGTTTTTGGATAAGTGGCCCATATGTATCATTCTTTTGGCCGCTAGTCCCGGGCATGAAAGCAGCAGATGCCTCAAGGTTTCTTTTGTTTCGGGTTTGCTGCAAAATCTGCAGAGGTTATTAGCCGCAGAGCCTCTGATGAATAGGATTTCTTTCGTGTGTAAAAGATTCAGCCTGGCCCTTAGAAAGGTGTTTCTAATTTGCTTACTTGGACCTTGTAGTAAATAGCTCATGGGTTCATTTTGTTTTTGGCAGTTGACTGGTAGGTCCGCGGCCAGTTTGTAATTGGCGGCCTCTTCCAGCGTTTTGATCCAGTCCATTTGTTTGAATTTTTTTTACTGTTTTAGCGGGGTTGCTTTCTAATTCTTCCCATGAGCTTCCAATTTCCTCAAGGGTTTCTGTGTTTCTTTGCTCCCAGGAGGCTAAGATGTTATTCTCTCCTGTTTTGAGTTCTTCCTTTATAAACTTGAAGATCTTCACAGAGGATAGTCTGATTTTCCGGTTCAGCATTAAGATGTTTAGCTTGACTCTTCCTTTTAAAGAGATGACGTTGATTTCTCTGCGAATAGATGCCATCGGAGTAGAATTTGGGAGCATTAGAATTTTCCTCCAAAATAAGCCTTCTAGCTTCTGCCAGATCCGTTCTGGAATCATAGGCATCGCTTCTGCACCGTAGGTGATAGCAGGTACCGCTTTCGCTGTGTAGAAGTTCAACACTGGTTTCAGTGAGAATCTTCCGTATTTTTTGTCCATGAGTCGGGCTTGTGTTATCATGATTTTGGTCTTGGCTATCAAGGATTCCTGCATAGGGGTTTCAAAGCGATTTGCGCTTATCGTGACTCCCAGGTATCGGAATGATTTTACTTTCTCCAATTTCTCTCCAGCCAAGAACCATTTAGATTTTTCTTTTTGTGTGGTGGATTTTTCCAGAATCATTATTTTTGTTTTTGATGAGTTTAGAATCAGATCATTGGTCTCAAGATATTCTGCGAGTGAAGTGAGTTTGCGTTGTAGCCCTATGGCAGTTTGGTCCAGTAATAAGATATCGTCGGCGTAGAGTAGTCTGCCAACCGTTTCGCCTCCAATTCTAGGCGGAAATGTTCTAATGGTGAGGTCCCAGTGTTGGTAGTCTCCAATGAACGCGTTGTACAGTGCAGGGGCCAGTGGGCAGCCTTGTTTCACGCCTCTGTAAGTGTTGATTAATTTTGGAAAACGTTATGCCAATATGCTATGTCATTCATTCTGTTTAATTTCTGTTTTGTTCAGCTTGTGAAAAGCACAGTTTATGAGGTCAAGGTTTAAGTTCCCATTTAGGGTTGGATGTGCTTCAAAGGTGGGAGAGGGAGGATTGTTTATTATGATTTCCATGAGATAACCCCTAACAATCCACAAATCCACATTTCTCTACATCTTCATACTGCACTTTGTTGCAGGCAACCAAAGGGATGTGCTCTTAGACATGGTGAAGACATCTACCCAGCTTCTAAGTCACAGTCTGTGCTACTTGTCACATTTGAAGGTTGCTAGGGTCTTCCTATTCAAGAAGGTGGGGAGTCGCTCCCTGTAAGTCCCAGCAGTTTTTAGCTAGCCTGGTATGTTCAAGGAAAAACGTTGACTCACTTCTCCCATATTATGACCCCTTCTCTTCTTGTTCTTCTTCTATCCTCCTGACCCCTTGCTTCTTCTTCTCATTGCCTCCTATTACTTCTCCACTTGCTCCTTTTGTTTTGATTACTCCTTGGAACAATCTTTTTCTCTGTAATAAGACTTCATCTATTCTTGATCTTTTTCTTAATTTGTATTGTTCTGTCTCTCTGAGATCTTGATCACTTTCTTTAGTACTTCTATCCCTGCTGCTCTCACTACTTCTCAAACCATCTTTTTTCAGGATCCTATAAACTCCAGCACTGCTATTCTTTCCCCATTGTTCATGTATTCTGGCACCTCATTCCCTACCAACTTTCTCTTTCTTCAAATAACTCTTTCTTCATCTAAACTTCACCAAATTTCTTTCCAAAATATCTATCACTGTCCTAGTCCCCTCCTTTCCATCTGTGTTGACAATGATTCTTTACTGACTCTTCTTCCTCCTGATTCCATTTTCTTTCAGTTTGGTGACTCTAATCTTCATCTCCAGTCTACTCATATTGCGTGTCCCTTTCATTCTATATGTAATGTGTTTCTCCCCCTGATTCTGTAGGAATGAGTGAACAGCAACCTGTATGAGACCTGAGCTGAGAAACTTACACCTTACTGCACACATGTGCAAATGAAACTCAGGGGGATGAATGGTGGATCATCTATACAAGCCTCAGTATTCTCTGGGTGAGCTGGGGGCGGGGGGGGGGGGGATTTGGCACTCTCATATGGCAGGTCAGCCCTGATGACTGTCAGTTTTACCTAAGAACCTGGTTAAATAATCAGACACAGCCTTATTTCATTTTTGCAATGCTTGAACAGCCGTTTTAATGTAACTCAATGCTTATAAAGAAGTCTCTTATCTCATGTGTAACTTTACACTGTGGTGCCTCTAGAGTGGGGTGCTCTTAGTTAATACATTACATAAACACATACATAAACAACCTCCTTTCAGTAATTCAGCTAATAATGTATTACATCACTTCAATTCAGACACCTTAGGGGGCGGTGGGGGTTTGGATGGGGCGTTTCATAAATACATAACTAAATGGCTAGGCATCATGAGTTCATTGACATATGATAATAAATAGTTAAATAGCATCAATTCAGTACTGTGGGAGGATGGGTGTTGTGCGCAAGTTCATTCACATTTGACAAATAAATAATTAAAATAGCATACATTCCGTACTGGGTAGGAGAACTGACCTCCCGTCGCCTTTGTATTCACTTGAGCCCTCTCCAGTAATCCCAAGCCCCCCTAGTAGCTGCAGACTACGAAAAGACACATGACACATAGGACACAGACCAACATATAACTAACCAGAATAAGCAGGGCAAGTCCCCCACCTTTATCTCTTGACTGGTGCGGTGTGTACTTAGTACAAAAACATACCATTCCCACCCGGAAACAGCCTCTTATGTAATGTCAGAGGACGAGTAGAAACAAGGCCCTGTTCTGACACCCTGAGGAGCCCAGGATTATTTTTAAAACTGAAAACCAGAATCAGATGTGGCTAATCCCTCGGTCTCACTTCTAATGCCTCACTATATCATGTACGGGAAGGCACCACCTAACAGAGAGGCTGCTCTGATTATTATGTAAGGTGCAGATGGAGGAATGGGCCAGGCGGGCCGCAGCAGTTAGCGCTTATCTTGTTGCTAGGGCTCAGACACAACCACGCTTTGTCCTGAAACAGGGAAAACAGAACAAAGAGAGAAAACAGGGGATGGGCTCTAAACTTCATCTAAACTTCATTGACTTTCTTTCCTAAATATCTGTCAACTTCCTAGCGCCCTCCTTTCCATCTGTGTTGATACTGATTCTTTACTGACTCTTCTTCCTTATGATTCCCCTTTCTTTCAGTTTGGTGATTTTAATCTTCATCTCCAGGCTACTCATATTGCTTGTCCCTTTCATTTAATATGTAAGGTGTTTCTCAAACGGATTCTGTAGGAATGAGTGAACAGCAGTTTGTATGAGACCTGAGCTGGGAAACCTACACCTTACTGCACACATGTGCAAATGAAACCCAGGGGGATGAATGGTGGACCATCTATACTGGCCTCATTATTTTCAGGGTGTGCTTGGGGGGATTTGGCCCTCTCCTATGGCAGGTCAGCCCTGATGACTGGTTAAATAATCAGGTTCAGGGGGTAATTCATAGAATTCAGCGCACAAGTGGTGCTAAAATCCATTTCCGTGCACAGCGTATTCATGGATTTTAGCTTCCAAAACCAGCCGTGGCGCAGAGTGGCGCAGCGACCCTGCAGCAGCGCCAGTTACGCCCCCAACCCCTCCCCGTGCGCCATCCACAGCGCACAAATCCCGTACATGGCGCAGAGGCCCAAATCACGAAAACGCCTGTAAAACTCCCTGCGCACCCCTCCGAATACAAGTACCCCACTGCACAGGGAGTGTCACAAGCGATTGGAGCAGGGTACGTGTATAAAAGGGGTTTGCGGGAAGTTTCACAAGCGAAATGCCCTGTGCGAGTGGGGTACGTGTATTCCTGGGGTGCGCGGGAAGTTTCACACGTGATAGGCCCTGTGCGAGTGGGGTACGTGTATTCCTGGGGTGCACGGGGAGTGTCACATGCGATTGGAGCGGGGTACGTGTATAACAGGGGTTCGTGGGAAGTTTCACATGCGAAATGCCCTGTGTGAGTGGGGTACGTGTATTACCGGGGTGCGTGAGAAGTTTCACACGCGAAATGCCCTGTGCGAGTGGGGTACGTGTATTCCTGGGGTGCACAGGAAGTTTCACACGCGATTGGCCCTGTGCAAGAGGGGTACGTGTATTCCTGGGGTGAGCAGGAAGTTTCACAAGCGATTGGAGTGGAGAATGTGTATTTTGGGGGTGGGTGGGAAGTTTCACACGCAAAATGCCCTGTGCGAGTGGGGTACGTGTATTCCTGGTGTGCGCGTGAAGTTTCACACGTGATAGGCCCTATGCGAGTGGGGTACATGTATTCCTGGGGTGCGCAGGAAGTTTCACACGCGATTGGTCCTGTGCGAGTGGGGTACCTGTATAACTGGGGTTTGCGGGAAGTTTCACACGCGAAAGGCCATGTGCGAGTGGGGAACGTGTATTCCTGGTGTGCACGGGAAGTTTCACACGCGATAGGCCCTGTGCGAGTGGGGTATGTGAATAACTGGGCTTCGCGGGAAGTTTCACACACGATTGGCCCTGTGCGAGTGGGGTACGTGTATAACTGGGGTTCACGGGGAGTTTCACACGCGATTGGCCCTGTGTGAGAGGGGTACGTGAATAACTGGGGTTCGCAGGAAGTTTCACACGCGATTGGCCCTGTGCGAGTGGGGTACGTGTATTCCTGGGGTGTGCCGGAAGTTTCACATGCGATTGGAGCGGGGAACGTGTATTTCGGGGGTGCATGGGAAGTTTCACACGCAAAATGCCCTGTGCGAGTGGGGTACGTGTATTCCTGGGGTGTGCAGGAAGTTTCACACGCGATTGGTCCTGTGCGAGTGGGCTACGTGTATAACTGGGGTTCGCAGGAAGTTTCACACGCAAAATGCCCTGTGCGAGTGGAGTACGTGTATTCCTGGTGTGCGCGGGAAGTTTCACAAGCGATTGGAGTGGGCAATGTGTATTTCGGGGGTGCGTTGGAAGTTTCACATGCGAAATGCCCTGTGCGAGTGGGGTACGTGTATTCCTGGGGTGAGCAGGAAGTTTCACAAGCGATTGGAGTGGGGAATGTGTATTTCGGGGGTGCGTGGGAAGTTTCACACGCAAAATGCCCTGTGCGAGTGGGGTACGTGTATTCCTGGGGTGCGCGTGAAGTTTCACACGCGATAGGCCCTGTGCGAGTGGGGTACATGTATTCCTGGGGTGCGTAGGAAGTTTCACACGCGATTGGTCCTGTGCGAGTGGGGTACCTGTATAACTGGGGTTTGCGGGAAGTTTCACACGCGAAAGGCCATGTGCGAGTGGGGAACGTGTATTCCTGGTGTGCACGGGAAGTTTCACACGCGATAGGCCCTGTGCGAGTGGGGTATGTGAATAACTGGGCTTCGCGGGAAGTTTCACACACGATTGGCCCTGTGCGAGTGGGGTACGTGTATAACTGGGGTTCACGGGAAGTTTCACACGCGATTGGCCCTGTGTGAGAGGGATACGTGAATAACTGGGGTTCGCAGGAAGTTTCACACGCGATTGGCCCTGTGCGAGTGGGGTACGTGTATTCCTGGGGTGTGCCGGAAGTTTCACATGCGATTGGAGCGGGGAACGTGTATTTCGGGGGTGCATGGGAAGTTTCACACGCAAAATGCCCTGTGCGAGTGGGGTACGTGTATTCCTGGGGTGCGCGTGAAGTTTCACACGTGATAGGCCCTGTGTGAGTGGGGTACGTGTATTCCTGGGGTGTGCAGGAAGTTTCACACGCGATTGGTCCTGTGCGAGTGGGCTACGTGTATAACTGGGGTTCGCAGGAAGTTTCACACGCAAAATGCCCTGTGCGAGTGGGGTACGTGTATTCCTGGTGTGCGCGGGAAGTTTCACAAGCGATTGGAGTGGGGAATGTGTATTTCGGGGGTGCGTGGGAAGTTTCACACGCAAAATGCCCTGTGCGAGTGGGGTACGTGTATTCCTGGGGTGCGCGTGAAGTTTCACACGCGATAGGCCCTGTGCGAGTGGGGTACATGTATTCCTGGGGTGCGTAGGAAGTTTCACACGCGATTGGTCCTGTGCGAGTGGGGTACCTGTATAACTGGGGTTTGCGGGAAGTTTCACACGCGAAAGGCCATGTGCGAGTGGGGAACGTGTATTCCTGGTGTGCACGGGAAGTTTCACACGCGATAGGCCCTGTGCAAGTGGGGTATGTGAATAACTGGGCTTCGTGGGAAGTTTCACACACGATTGGCCCTGTGCGAGTGGGGTACGTGTATAACTGGGGTTCACGGGAAGTTTCACACGCGATTGGCCCTGTGTGAGAGGGATACGTGAATAACTGGGGTTCGCAGGAAGTTTCACACGCGATTGGCCCTGTGCGAGTGGGGTACGTGTATTCCTGGGGTGTGCCGGAAGTTTCACATGCGATTGGAGCGGGGAACGTGTATTTCGGGGGTGCATGGGAAGTTTCACACGCAAAATGCCCTGTGCGAGTGGGGTACGTGTATTCCTGGGGTGCGCGTGAAGTTTCACACGTGATAGGCCCTGTGTGAGTGGGGTACGTGTATTCCTGGGGTGTGCAGGAAGTTTCACACGCGATTGGTCCTGTGCGAGTGGGCTACGTGTATAACTGGGGTTCGCGGGAAGTTTCACAAGCGATTGGAGTGGGGAATGTGTATTTCGGGGGTGCGTTGGAAGTTTCACATGCGAAATGCCCTGTGCGAGTGGGGTACGTGTATTCCTGGGGTGAGCAGGAAGTTTCACAAGCGATTGGAGTGGGGAATGTGTATTTCGGGGGTGCGTGGGAAGTTTCACACGCAAAATGCCCTGTGCGAGTGGGGTACGTGTATTCCTGGGGTGCGCGTGAAGTTTCACACGCGATAGGCCCTGTGCGAGTGGGGTACATGTATTCCTGGGGTGCGCAGGAAGTTTCACACGCGATTGGTCCTGTGCGAGTGGGGTACCTGTATAACTGGGGTTTGCGGGAAGTTTCACACGCGAAAGGCCATGTGCGAGTGGGGAACGTGTATTCCTGGTGTGCACGGGAAGTTTCACACGCGATAGGCCCTGTGCGAGTGGGGTATGTGAATAACTGGGCTTCGCGGGAAGTTTCACACACGATTGGCCCTGTGCGAGTGGGGTACGTGTATAACTGGGGTTCACGGGAAGTTTCACACGCGTTTGGCCCTGTGTGAGAGGGATACGTGAATAACTGGGGTTCGCAGGAAGTTTCACACGCGATTGGCCCTGTGCGAGTGGGGTACGTGTATTCCTGGGGTGTGCCGGAAGTTTCACATGCGATTGGAGCGGGGAACGTGTATTTCGGGGGTGCATGGGAAGTTTCACACGCAAAATGCCCTGTGTGAGTGGGGTACGTGTATTCCTGGGGTGCGCGTGAAGTTTCACACGTGATAGGCCCTGTGTGAGTGGGGTACGTGTATTCCTGGGGTGTGCAGGAAGTTTCACACGCGATTGGTCCTGTGCGAGTGGGCTACGTGTATAACTGGGGTTCGCAGGAAGTTTCACACGCGAAATGCCCTGTGCGAGTGGGGTACGTGTATTCCTGGTGTGCGCGGGAAGTTTCACACGCGATAGGCCCTGTGCGAGTGGGGTATGTGAATAACTGGGCTTCGCGGGAAGTTTCACACATGACTGGCCCTGTGCTAGTGGGGTACGTGTATAACTGGGGTTCGCGGGATGTTTCACACGCAATTGGCCCTGTTCGAGTGGGGTACGTGAATAACTGGGCTTCGCGGGAAGTTTCACATGCGATTTTGCTGTCAGAGTGGGGTACGTGAATTTCGGGGGTGCGCGGGGAGTCCTACACGTGAATTGGCAGTGTGGGTCCTCCTGGTGTTCCCTCTACACCCTCCACAGCCCCTGCAGGCAGCCCACACCACAGGGGACTACCCAGCACCCCTGGTCATGTCCCGCAGGCAGCCCATCCACCATGGGCATGCCCACCAGCCAAACCACATGTCACCTTGCACTAGTGATCACCAAATCATGTCCCACTGCACCTCCACCCCCCAGCAGTGAGGGCCACCTGCCAGCAGGCCTCCACTCATGTCCCATACATGTCCCCCCAGCACCCCCACCCCCCAGCAGTGAGGGGCACCTGCCAGCAGGCCTCCACTCATGTCCCACACATGTACCCCAGCACCCCCACCCCCCAGCAGTGAGGGGCACCTGCCAGCAGGCCCCCACTCATGTCCCCCAGCACCCCCACCCCCCAGCAGTCAGGGGCACCTGCCAGCAGGCCCCCACTCATGTCCCACACATGTCGCCCAGCACCCCCATCCCCCAGCAGTGAGGGGCACCTGCCAGCAGGCCCCACTCATGTCCCACACATGTCCCCCAGCACCCCCACCCCCCAGCAGTCAGGGGCACCTGCCAGAAGGCCCCCACTCATGTCCCCCAGCACCCCCACCCCCCAGCAGCAAGGGGCACCTGCCAGCAGGGCCCAACACATGTCCCCCAGCACCACCACCCCCCAGCAGTGAGGGGCACCTGCCAGCAGGCCCCCACTCATGTCCCACACATGTCCCCAAGCACCCCCAACCCCCAGCAGTCAGGGGCACGTGCCAGCAGTCCCCCACTTATGTCCCCCAGCACCCCCACCCCCCAGCAGTGAGGGCCCCACTCATGTCCCCCAGCACCCCCACCCCCCAGAAGTGAGGGGCACCTGCCAGCAGGCCCCCACTCATGTCCCCAGCACCCCCACCCCCAGCAGTCAGGGGCACCTGCCAGCAGGCCCCCACTCATGTCCCCCAGCACCCCCACCCCCCAGCAGTCAGGGGCACCTGCCAGCAGGCCCCCACTCATGTCCCACACATGTCTCCCAGCACCCCCACCCCCCAGCAGTGAGGGGCACCTGCCAGCAGGCCCCCACTCATGTCCCCCTCATGTCCCCCAGCACCCACGTCATGACGATCCTCAATCATGGGCCTCATGGCCACCCACATCACACCCCACGCCACCCCAGCCCAAAGACCCAACCAAGTATTGCATCCACCCACAGAGAAATGGCCATTACATGATACAACCCGAATGGCAAGTATGTACATGAACACATGTCCGTCACACACACACAATGGGTGCAAGTGAATGTGAAAACCCATATCATGACATGCATGAAACCAATGAGAGAATATCACACATCGAAGTATGAAACAAAAATGTATTGAACACAACATGAATGTAATGAAAAAAAAACACTCAATAATGGGAATAAGAAATAAAATGCAGCATGTCTGGAAAAGAATAAAAAATATGAAATCAGAATCCAAAGAAATCGAAATGAAAATTTGTCCAACGTCTCTGTCCAACAAAGGAAATTCAAGGGAAAAAAAATATATGAAATCCATTGTGCCGTGGTGAAATTAAAATAAAAACGAGAAACATCCACTGTTCAACTATATACAAATCACCAATCCAGGGTCCATGAGCCCAACAAATGAAATGAAACCTACAAAAAACACTACCTAATAAAGAACTATATACAAAAATGTGCTGCATTGTCCAAGCGGCCCAAAATAAACAAAAACAGAAAGGAAACCTAACACTATCTAACTATTTACAATGGCAGCGGGCTAGTCCGACGGCTCACTTTGTGATGTCCCGGGCCAGGGCATCATCGAACTCCTGCTCAATGTCCTGGAGGCGGTCCTCTTCCATGGCCCCAGGGCAGTTGGCCCGCCTCAGGTCCCTCCGCATGGAGTTCTCCACCCTGACCATTGTGAGCCGTGCCTCTTCCGCCCGCTGCCGCTCCGCATCTATGGCGTGGCCCAAACCGGTGCCACACGGAAGACACTTGAAATCCGTGATTCTCCTGCCCTATGGCCGATGCCTGCCCCTCCGATGTTGAAGGCCTCGAGCCATCATTGCTCCCACCATGTTGCTGCTGCTGTGCCTGTGCCCTGGCTCTTGCTGCCTGCACGTCCTCCTCCGGCTGGAGTGCAGTTGTTGTGGTGGCCACCCCTGCTGGACGTCCAACTCCCGACTGTGGCAGGGATGTGTCCTCCACCAGCCTGGCCGCTGGGTCAGAGGCAGCTCCACAGGCTACCCAGGTGATACATGGGTGGGAAGATGGCATGGAGGACGACTGGCGCGTAGGGGGTTCAGGTGAGGAGGGGGTCGCAAGAAGGTCCAGCACACGGAGGAATCCAGCACCGGTGACCCGTCCCAGTAGGTCAACGTGGTCAAAGAGGCATGCAAGACGACGTGCAGTCTCTCCACGAAAAGACTGCAGGTCACCTCGCATGCCCCGTTGACGCACCGCTATCCCACTCAGGACAGGCTCAACACAGTTCTGGATAGCCACGTCTGCAGGGAGAGGAAGGTCAGTTGTTGTGCGCTCATCCCCTCCCTGAAAACGGGTCTGGACGTAGTCATCCCTGCTGGTGCCAGATGATGCAGTAACAGGATCAGGGAAAGGATTACACACAGGCACCTCCGCGGTTGCCTGTGCTGCCTCCTGTCCCTGCCCCTGCACTGCACCACTAGCACCAGTGGAATCCCCACCTCCAGACCCCATGTGTATCCCTTGCGTTGCCTCCTCCTCCACCAAACCCCCCACCAACCTGGATGACTCTGTGCCATCTTCCTCCGTTGGACCCTGTGGGGTCTCAGCTGCCCCTTCTGCTGCCGAGGAGTCCACCTCCGACCTCTGCCTCTTGGACCTACCCTCGGCAGCTGCGGACTGGGACGCGGCACCAGACTCCTCACTCCCCAACGAGATGACAATCTGGGAGGGGAGCCGGGCCTTGCGTCTACGGCTGGTGGTGCGATCCCTGCCGATGTGCTCTACAGCACCCTCTACGCCCTCTTCATCAGTTGACGCTGCAGACAGGGAGAGATAAAACACAGACATCAGGGCACTGTACAATGGACTGATACACACATGACAGTTGCACATGAGTGGCAGTGTCAAACTTCAGACATGGCATCACACTCCACGACACACATGTCATTTCAACTCACACACATGAGCATTTCCACAGCAATATTGCACCAGGCAGCAACATCCGTACACATACAACACATACAACAGCATGAACAGCCGAAGGTGAGCCCGACATCACATGAAACACAGGGAGTGCACTAGACATGCACACATGCCACCACACTTATATGCATGTCTACATCTCCTCCAACTGTCGCAGTGATGCGATCGCCATACATGTCACATCTGGCATTCAGCCTTCTACATATCAGTGTCACGTGCATCCATGTTGCATCACAGTTGCACACTTGTCAAATACACACACATGCACATGTACACAGTGCAGATACATGCAGCAGGAACCACCATCCATGTGTGACACCACAACCATGCCAACGTACATACACAGAAATTCAAACATGTGTGCTCACACACCTGCATTTGCACAGCATGCTTACCAACACATACACCATCGATGTGTCTCACACCTAAGAGGACTCACATGTGGCAGCCTCACGCCCCTGTTCATACACATCCCTACATGGCCCTATGAAAACACATATGCAACCTGCACACTACTGGCACACCACCACACACACAGCGTCCAATCAGTATGCATGTACACTTACCTCTCGACTCCAGACGGGTCTGCCTCTCAAGGACCTGGACATGGAACGCTGGGCATATGTGTTCTAGGACCCTCATTTGGTGGTCGGACAGGTGGCCCCGGCGCCCCTTGGCATCCGCTGCCTTCAAGAGGCACCGGGCCTTGTTGAGGGTCCTGGACATGAAGTCCTCCCAGTGCTTCTTCACATGTTGTAAGTCGCGGACTGCCACCCCCTCTGTGTTGATGGCAGTCACATTGTCCATCCAGATCCTGGTCCGTCCTTCATTGTCGGCGCGCAAACTTCCAAAGAGGGCATCATACTGCCCCAGGACTTGCTCCACCAGGACACCAACTTCCCTGGCACTGAAGCTGGTGGCCCTCTGCCTCTCTGGCTGGGGATTGCCAGTGGTGCCAGATGGTGTTGTGCCCGACATGGCAACCCCAGAGGCAAGAGTGGGTGGGCAACTGGGTCCTGGGGCTGGGCTGTGGAGCGATGGTATCCCAGTCGGGAGTCTTCGGTTCCAGCAGGAGTGGTCACAGCAACTGCACCCCTAGCTGACGTGCAGGCAGCAAATAGCAGGGCACGTGGGCAGCAGGCAGTCAGGCAGCAGCAGATGGCAGGTGGGATCGTGCTCGGGGCTCTAAGGGCAGTAATTGGGCCTTCTGGGCAGGAGCGTGGTCTTCCGTGTATTGTTGCGTGGCCAGCTTGATACGGAGTGATTTGGCACGTGAAAATCTTGTCATTCGAGGAAAGGCCCTTAGCGCGTAAGCACTTCTGTGACGTGACTCGCGCAGGTGTTTCCATCGTGACGTGGGCATATTGGTTCAGCGCACGTGAAAAAACTGCACATCCGCGTGTGGATGCGTGTAATCCGAGGAAAGGGCCTACCCGCATAAGTGACGTGACGCGCATGGGCGTTTCCATCAACACGGGTGCATGTTCATCGTACACGTCCAAAAACTGCACGTCCGAGTGTCCGCTCGTGTAATTGGAGGAAAGGGCCTTAGCGCGTACACGCATAAGTGACGCTGTACGTGTGGGCCGCTTTAAAAGGTACGTGAAGGACCCCATTACCTTGTACGTGCTTTTCGTGTAGAGCGAGTGGGTGAATTCTGTACTACGTGTCGGTTCACACGTGTTTACTTCACAGCGTTTCAAGTTCGTACTCCCTGTTACCTCTGACAGCGCTCTTTATTTTTTTTGGGCCTATTTCCTCAAACAGCGTTCACTTCTTCTTTTGTCCTGTCTCCTCAGACAGCGTACAGTTCTTCTTTTGGCGGGGGTGTTGCCTACGCACACACGCTAGTTTTTTTCACGTTCTTTTTCCAGGCAGACGGTGAGTCGCGCACGCATTTACCAACTGTGCTTGCCCCGTGTGTCGCGTACCCCTTCAGAGGTCATTGTAGGCTGCGTGTAATATGCGTACGCTTGTTTTTGTGTTTCTGGGTGCCACAGCATAGTGCAGGTTCATTTTTCCACGCACGTGGTCTACGAGGGGTTGCATGCACGTTACTTTTTGTTTTTGGGGTGCCTGTGCGTTGCATGACCCGTCATCTTCCCCCAGGGGTCACAGACAGCCTTGCTAGAGCACTAGTGTACGAATTCCATTTAGTACCCTACCCCTTTCACCCTCAATTGCCCAGGACAATTGTATACTGCAACTCCCATACGCACAACAACATCAGTGCCATGGTTGGGAGGCAACCAAGCGGTAAGGAAGGCAAAGGTGGCCTACCTCCAAAAGGTGGGTGTGGTGGGTGCGGTAAGGAATGTGGCCATGATTTGCAGGGTGCCCCTAGACCCCCATGTGTGGAGGAACAATCAGGGACACCCATGCCCCCCCATGGTTGAGGGAAACGTGGCTGACACCATCCCAGCTCAGCCCTTGTTGGACCAGCCCATTGTGGCACCTGACCCGGCACTGGATGACTTCCAGGCTGACTTCCAGGTCAGCAGGTCTAAGCCACGTGTGGCAGTGCAAGTTGGTGTCACCAGGCCATGTGGATCTGGGGCAGCGATGTCATCTGCTGCCCCAAGTAGGCAGCGTGGGGAGGCTGCAGGGGCCGCTGCAGCTTGATCCACCCCAGCTCTGAGTCTCCCAGCTGGGACAGTGTCGGTCCTGGTCCATCAAACTGACATTGCCCCTGCCAACATCACACTTCAGCCAATGCCTGCACCAAAACCTATGGCCATTTTGCATTTGCACACTCCCAGTAGCCAGTCCACCTGCGCTTCTGCCCCTACTGACCACAGCGGCGCAAGCCACTCAGGCTCTGCTCCACCTTTGAAGAAGAGGAAGAAGGGTGCTCTGGCACTACAGGCTGAGGCCCCAGACACGGCTACACAGTCCGGCACGTCAAGGAAGCCTAGCTTTAATGACCCCGAACTTGATGCACTTGTGAGCTATGTGTCGGCACATAGCCGCAAAACGTTGGTGACTGGAGGGTAAAAGACCACACCTGGTCAACGTAGGGCACACTGGCAGACCATCGCGGACCGCATAAGTGCCCTTGGATTTGTGAGGCGCACAGCTGATGATTGCTACAAGCGGTGGAATGACCTGAAACGCAGAGCAAAGAACAAGTTGGCCCCAAATCATGCCGCTACTCTGGTGACTGGCGGTGGGTCTCCACAAGAGGACAACAAACTCACTGAACATGAGTCAGTTGCTGGGACCTTCGTCACAGAGGAACAGATCCAAGGTGTGGGAGATCTACCTGATTACGACGCATTGTCCGGTGAGAGCCCATGCGTGTGTGTGTGTAATCCATGTGTATGTTGTTTGGGTGATGGGTTCTGATTGAGTGCCAGGTGAGGGTGTGTACTCCTGAGTGTTATGGGTCACCCATTTGCTTCCTCCCATACATTCACGTGCCTTGGATTTGGGTATGACTGTATCCCTTCTGCCCACAGTTGCGAATTAGGCCCACATTAGTGCACTTTACCTTGAACTGTCATCTTGCAACTACATTGTTCAGATTTTGTAAGTGTTCATTCAGGCTGATTGTTTCCACTCTCCCATTTTTACAACACATTTTTCTGCCCTATTGCAACATATGTGATATGCTTCGGTCATTGTTTACAGCCCACACTGGGCCACTATTTTTACCTGGTTATGTTAATGATTACACCATTCAGGGCGATGGAGTATTGGGTTGCAGACATTTTTTATTAGGGCCTGTTTGCATGTGGAACATGACAGATGTTTCCTGTAATGTTAAAGTGACCAACCATTGATCAGCCCACAATGACTGTAATATTGGACACTGGATGTGTTTCAGTGTGTGGACCTGCATATTTACCAACACTATTCAGCATTAATCTTCGCATCATGTCGATGTGACATGGATGTGTGACAGTACTCATTCACTGACATATTGCTGTAGTTTTGTAATTTACCATGGCTATGCTACATGACATATGTGTGGTGGCATGTGTCATGCATGTGTATTGAACTTGCCACTCACAGCCTGATGTGTGATGCCAGTGCTACCCAACATGCTGCAAATGTGTTGCTTTTCCATCTTGCCCTCCCCAGTGTCTGCCTTTTTGACTCCACTTCCAACTCTTTGACAGTGCATGCATGGCAGGGTTATAGTCATGTGGGACACGTGTAAATCATGTACTGGATCTCTGGCTTGTCACAGCCTATGTGTGTGCTATGGTGCTCATGACTGTTTCCATTTGTTGTCTTTCATGTTTTTGCAGGTGATGACGCACTTGATGCTGTTGAGGTTGAGGAGATGGTGCAGACCCAGGAGGAATCTCAGGCACGACCGGGCACCAGTAGGGGACGTGGTGTGGTGGTGGGTGAAAACCCAATGTTACTGCAGACCATACTGTCCAGGGGTGTCCCTGGGTGCACCTCCCCTGACCTATATTCAGGTGCTGAATCGGATGATGAGACTTATGTGCCGTTGCAGGTAAGTGTTTCTGGCAGGGATTCTGTTCTGTCCAACCCACCTGCACCAGGGGTAGAACCCTCTATGGGGATGTCAGTGTTGGTAGGTCCGCCTTTGGCAGTTACGGATGCAGGGTCACACTCCACAGCATCTGATCCTGTTCCTGGGCCAGCAGATCAGAGGCGGAATGCAGTCCTGCAGCCTCAGGCAGTGCCAGCACAGCAAGGTGCAGATCACCTTGCCCCAAACAGGTGTGGTGCCCGTCGACGCGGTGGCCGTACGCCACAAGGCAATACTGTATGGGAAAACTCCATGTACGGTATGGCAACCCAACAGGCAGCATCAGTAGAAATAATGGCTCAGGCAATGTAGAGGGTGGCCACTTCCATTATCCCCCTGAAAGGCAGATGGAGCAACAACGAGTTCCACTGTTGCCTAGTTCGAGGCTCAGGAAGTCTACGCAGTCTAAATCCATGGGTCCAGAGATCTGTAGGTGTTGAAGTGCTGCAGCTGGATGGCTGAGCATTTTCCGGGTGATGCATCTGGCACAGGTGTTGCAATTCTCTTCTACATCTGGACCCAGGCGAGGCCAGTAAAATAGGCTTTGGATTAACTCCAGTGTTCGTTCACTTCGCAGGTGTCCATGTAGATCATGAAGGGCGTGCAGTGCTAGTGGACATAATGAGTGTGGGACCACAAGCTGGTGTACAAGTCAGCCTTGGATTTGACTCTTTTTGTATAACACTCCACCCTTCATCACTAGTGATTTCCATGCGTTACGATAGATCTGGTGATTGGCCAGGTGTATGCTTCCTGGTGGCCCCTCAGCGTCATTTTCTTTGGCGTGCAGCAGA
Organism: Ambystoma mexicanum; assembly: GCF_040938575.1. Classification (NCBI taxonomy): domain Eukaryota; kingdom Metazoa; phylum Chordata; class Amphibia; order Caudata; family Ambystomatidae; genus Ambystoma; species Ambystoma mexicanum. Next base: position 941,211,333 of record NC_090936.1, read on the forward strand.
TTTCCAAGTCTTTCAATTGCATTTGTCTCAGTTCAGCCTGTGTCATGTGGGGCAGTTCAGGAGCCATTAGACTGGTTGAATCGCAAAAGTTCACGGGGACCCCCTTAGCGTTTCCCATAAGACAGTCAATAGGTCATGCTGGCTCAGCTGGTGGGAAAGTTGCAGTCCTACCAATGGCCTTCATAGTGGCCACAGAAGCCATCTCAATTTGGATAGACTCTGAGCTGTCATCGGGAGGGGGTCTCCTGGACAGGGTGTCCGCATCAGTACTATTGACTCCAGGGTGATACTCCAACTGGAAGTTGTAAAAGTACAAGGCTGCTAACCAGCGATGTCACGTAGCAGCCAACTTGTCTGACTTCAGGATATAGGTCAATGGATTGTTGTCCGTTCTCACTGTGAATGTTGCTCCATGAAGATAGTCATGCAATTGTTCTGCCACGGCCAACTTTAGAGCCAAGAATCCCAACTTGTGGGTGGGATAGTGCATCCTGGAGGGGCTCAACTGATGGGTGGCGAAAGCCGCAGACTGCGCCCTGCTGTTCTTGATAAAGTACGGCACCCAACCCGTTGTAGCTGGCATCTACATGTAGGATACAGGGCAGTTGTGGATCGGCATACGCCAGGACAGGCACTTCTGAGAGAGTCTTTTTTTAGCCAGGCAAAGGCTTGCTCACACTTCTCACTCCATCGCAGAGCAACATTCTCTTTGGGATGGTACAGGGTCTTTGGATGAGTTCCCCCACAAGCTGCAGACATCTGTGGGGCTGGATAACCCTTGGTCAATTTAGTGAGTGGCCGGGCTTTGTTAGCGAAGCCTGGCACAAACCTTCGGTAATAATTGCAGAACCCCAGGAAACTTCTTATCTCTCACAGATTCTTCTGTCGGGGCCAAGTTTCTAGAGCTTCTATCTTGGCAGGATCCACTCTTTCTCCTTCGACTGACACCACATGGCCAATATACATTCCACTGGTTCAGCAAAACTGTCCATTTTCTAAGGACACCTTCAGCCCCTGCTGCTGGAGTCGATCCAAAACCTTCATAACCTTTGCTGAGGTTCTTCCAGAGTCCTCCCAAACACGATCACATCATCTAGGTAGACCAGCACCTCAAATAAGTTCATGTCTCCTACCGTTCTTTCCATCAGGCATTGAAACATGGCTGGCACTCCCAATATCCCCTCGGGCATTCGAGTGAACTGGTAAAACCCCAAGGGGCAGATGAATGCAGACTTCTCTTTGTCTTCGGGTAACATGGGAATCTAATAGTATCCACTCCGTAGGTCTATCACTGAGAACCACTCGCTCCCAAACAGACAGTCAAGAGCCTCATCCACTCAGGGGTGATGTATTGGTCAGGCACCGTTCTGCTGTTTAGACATCGGAAATCAGTGCACAGCCGTACATCATTGTTCTTTTTTCGTGCCACCACGATGGGGGAAGCATAAGGGCTTCTAAATTCCTGGATGATACATGCATGCAGCAATTCTTCAAGATGTTTCAGAGCATCCTCCACATCAGCCGGCGCTAGTCTCCATGATATTTCTCGAAAGTGGGTGATGTCGTTCAAACAAATGTATTGCTTTCCTTCCTTTTTCACCCAAGTCCCAGTCACTGCCCGCATGGACAGCTGTTCTCATAGTTGACGTTTCTCACGTTCCGACAATTGTGACTCACCAAAGTTTATCTTTCCCACATTAAAGTGAGGATATATGCCTCTGGTACCAGCTGCCTTGGCCACTGAGTCAGCAAGGTCAAACTGCCCAATTGTCAGACCTCCGGGCAGGTGTACTGTTTTGTCCGTAATATTAGTGATAGAGGCTCTAATGTTTTTCACTCCAGTGTCAGTGATCAGAGTGCGTTGGAGCATCAGACTTCCTGACAGCTCTCAACCTCAGGAGCCTCCATCACCAATCTCCTGTAATGGTTATGTCCTTCGAGGGGCACATGGTCAGGCACCATCACTGTCTCGCTGGGTAGTATGTCAGCTTGGCAGTGGTTGGTGGTGGTCATGTCTCCCACTGGCCCGTCAGGTTGTTCTGCCTTCTCTATGCCTTTCCTGAGGTAGGCCTGAGGAAAGGCATATTCCTATGCCTTTCCTGAGGTAGGCCTGTTTACAAGTGGGGGTGCATCTTCAAGATTGGGCAAACTGTGGACCTGCCATCTCCATACACATCTTGGCTAGCGTACCGAACAGGGAGGAGTTGATGCACATGACTAGGGGTACCTCCGGATTCTGGTTCTTCGTGGTGCACACCAATGTCAGGGCGGTCAAGGTGGTATTCACTCCAGCCACTTCTTGATTTAAATCGATTTTTACACAGGTATATCCCAGATATCAGCAGGCAGCAACTCCTACTCCTATCAGATTTAACCCCTGCAGCGGTTCTAAGGGCAGATGGGACATATGTTGACGATAGTAGGGCTCATATACAATGGTGACCTGTGAGCAACTGTCCAATAATTCTGTAGTCCTTCACACTTCAAGATCAACTGGGATCATCATGGTAGGCCCAATGAGTCCACTTAGAATGCCTCAGGGGAAGACAGGCTTGAGTACATAGTCTGTTACAGTTCGCTGGTTGCAGAGCTCATGCACTCAATGGAGATGGCCAGCCGTGAGACCCTCCTGAAATTTGATTTGATACTTGGTAGTTTGAAGTCCTGAAGCCAGTGTCCTCTTTGAGGTGCAGTGGTATTTGTAGTGGAGCTCACTCCTGTAGTCGAGGTTCTAGCTGCCCCTCCGCTACAACCTGACTGGTGTAGGTTTCAGTGCATTAAAGCGAGCAGTTACTCGGGCATAATCTGGGTCTTGGTCACACAGTCGAGTTGAGTGGCTGTCATCCCCACATCAATGGAAACATCTCCCTGGTGGCAACGGTGCAGAGAATTGGGGAAAATATTTTCAAGGCTCTTGTACTCGTCGAAATACCTGATGCTCTCTTTCTCGAGTTGAAGGGAAAACTTCTCTGCATCGATGTTGATTTGCATTCGGGCTTTCCCTGATCAGCAGCTGGGTCTGTAGTTTCCTGACTAGCTGTTGCTGCTCCTCAATCTGCTTCTGCTGAGAAATTACATTGTTGGGTGCTGGGATCCTGCCTTGTACTCGGTGGCTCTGTACAATGATATCGCCTGTTTCTTCTTCCAATGCCCTTATCGACCGTAGTAATTCTTCATACGATGGAGGTGTGTCCAGTTTCTCCCACAGCCTGAGTTGCCTAATGGGTGCAATGGTTTCCTTGGCCCCTCTAAGTAGTAGCTTCAATCGACACCGGTTCAATCGGGAAGTCTCTACTCATCCTCTATGCTGGGCCAGGCGCAGAATTTGCTCAATCCTCACCAGGTAATCAGACAACTTTTCCCCCAGCTTCAGACAGGTGGCATGAAACCTCATCATTAGGTCCTCTCTTGGTTCGGTAGAGCCAAATGTTCCTTCCAGTGAGACCATCACTTGTGGGAAGTCAGATCAGCACCCGTTGCTTGAAGGGACTGTACCGTCTGCAGTGTGGGTCTTTGAAATGCATCTATTATTCATCTCCTCTTCTCTTGATCAGAAAATGTCCAGTCATGTAGCATAAGCTAAATGAGATCTGTCCATAGTTTATAGCCGTCTTCTTCTTTAGGCACAGGCTTCTCACCTGAAAAGGGTCGTAATCGGGTGTAGGTTCCATGTTCACTAACCAAAGGGGACGGGGATTGCTGTTCCATAGTAACTCTAATGGCCTTAGCCACTGCAACAGCAATGGCTATGGCATCTTTGGTGGCTATAGAAGTTTCCGGGCACAGGGGTATTCTGGGCCAAGCATCCAGGGTCCAGTCAGGGAAGGTAATATAAAACTCCCCACCTTGGATCTCGGTGGGCAAGGATCTACCTGTAAGACAAACTTTGCCGCAATATAGCATATAACATTTGGTATCTTGACCAGGTATGCGCCCCACACTTTTCACTTTAACAGTGCTGGGTTCCAAGGGACCATTCATGGCTAATACCTCATCCATTGTAATATGTAAGGGGACCTCGCCAACTATGAAGCAGCCCTCAGGACAGAGCCCTTCGCCGCTTACCCAGTGTAACACATATTCATGCCCCATTTTGATTACTTGTTTTTAACCATCAATGTATTAAACAGCGCTCCTGTAAGTAAACAGGAGAGGTAAACCAGAGCTCTCTCTAAGTTGTGCGAATGCCCCCTAGGATCTCAGCAGTGCCTCCAAAGTGTAAGGTGTTTCTCCCCTTCATTCTTTAGCCATGAGTAAACAGCAACCTGTGCTAGATCTGAGCTGGGAAACATACATCTTACTGCACACATGTGCATATGAAACCCATGGGGATGAATGGTGGACCATCTATACTGGCCTCAGTATTCTCAGGGTGTGCTGGGGGGGATTTGGCCCTATCCTATGGCAGGTCAGCCCTGATGACTGTCAGTTGTAAGTGAGAACCTGGTCAAATGATCAGACACAGCCTTATTTCATTTTAGCAATGCTTGAACAGCCTGTTTTTATATATATCAGAGTCTCTTACCTCATGAGTAACTTTACACCTCAGTGCCATTAGAGTGGGGCACTCACAGTTAATACATGACATAAACAAATACTTAAATGTCCTCCTTTTATTACTTCAGCTAATAATGAATGATATAGCTTCAATTCTGACACCTAGGAGGGTGTTTGGGTGGGGGTGTTTCATAAATAAATAACTGAATGGCTAGGCAGCATGAGTTCATTGACATATGATAATACATTTCTAAATAGCATCAATTCAGTAATCTGGGAGGATGTGTGTTGGGCACAAGTTCATTCACATATAAGAAACAAGTAATTAAATAGCATCAATTCAGTACTTTGAGAGGATGGGTGTTGGACGCAAGTTCATTCACATTTGACAAATAAATAATTAAATAGTATCAATTCCATACTGGGAAAGAGTACTGACCGCCCATCGCCTTTGTATTCACTTGGCCCACTTCAGTATTCCTAAGCTCCACTAGTAGCTGCAGACTGCCACAAGAAAGACAACACATAGGACACAGACCAACATATAACTAACCAGACTAAGCATGGCAAGTCCCCACCTTCATCCCTTGACTGGTGCAGTGTGTACTTTGTAAAAAAAAGCATACCATTCCCACCCGGAAACCGCCTCTTATGGAGGGTCAGAGGACAAGTAGAAACAACCCCCGGTTCTGACACCCTAAGGAGCACAGGTTTATGTTAAATACTGAAAACCAAAATCAGATCTGGCTAACCGTTATTATCCCTCAAAACCGTCTCACTTCTACTGACTCACTATATCAAGCACGGGAAGGCACAGTGTTAGGCAAACTTTTGTGCAGTGCCCTTAGGGACCACTACACACAATTAAGACTACAGATGGCAATACAAGTTTTACCTTTGCTACAAGCCTGTACTACTATGTTAAAGTGGTAGCAGTAGAGGAGCAGCCAGGCTTATCACAAGAGTTTATGAGCAGTAGCAGAGATTACACAAAGGGACCACAATTGTGGCTCAAGCAAACACTGACTCATGGTATCAGGTAAAAAATATATGTACATTTATTTTTAAACCGTTTGTTATAAACACAACACTTCTATTAAAATCACAGGTAAAATACACTACAACCAACCAATTCACTTTGGTAAACTCTAACTCAAAGTAAGTACCCTATGTTTTAACGGACCGGTGTTGTGAAACAAAAGACGTTACCGGGAATACGTATGCGATCACTTTTTGACAGTAATGACAGTTCGGTCTTACTAAAGAAACGCGTATCCGCGGCAAGACTGTTACCGGGGCAAAAACACATTTATCACCTGAGTTAACCAGAGAGAGTTGAGGGCAAAAATCATAGGCAATACTTTTGTCGAGGCAGACAGAATCAGAAAACACTCGTTGACAGAAATTCAAGAGTCAATAGGCCGGAGCCAGTGTCAAGTGGAACCGGGTTCCCGTTGTCGAGGATCACACAGTCGGACAGTTCAAGATTCAACGTTGCTAGGAGTACTTAGGTATTGTCAACAGAGGAAGCAAAATTTATAAGAAGGAGGGAAGACAAGGGCAAGCCTTGGAGGCGAAGAAAGGGGATTCACCCTAATTCCTGAAGCAGAACACAGTACCTTATTCAATGAAGAAGCTGGTGCCACGGCAGTTGTTCCTGGTAGTTTCCTGCAGACCCACGGTTCCGGGAGCTTCGGTACGAAGGAGGACGTCTGGGGGGGTCTGCACCACACAGGGATGAGGCCGGCAGCAGCGACGGTGTATAAAAGGTGTGCTCATTAAAAACAGGAGAGGCTCTTCACATGACTATCCGGACCACTACAACAGTGTGCAGCGATTTCAACCAAGAAGAGGATCCTCTGGCTGTGGAAGATGAGCTGGTTATCCCCACCAGGCTCAAGGGAAGAAGACTCCGGACTGGATCTTTTCTGGTTGTCGAAGGGTAGATAGCTCAGGACTGCAGCAGGGCTTCACCGGGATGGAGTAGTTGCAGCAGCCGTCTTCTTCTCTGCTTCTCTTTGGTTCCTTGTAGTTCCACTGTCGACTCTGACTTCTAGCCCAAGAGACCTACCTTTTATGCGAAAATCCCCCATTCACACAGCCTGGCTGTCAATCACACAGCAGGGGGGTTGTCCAGCCCAGACAACCACCTCAGCCAATCATGGCAAAGTGTGACATGGGTTTCCTAGGATACCCCATGCAGCGGGTGACTACACCCCTCCCTCACATTCAGCCCACCTAGACATCCAGGCGCCTGGAGAAGGGCTTCTTGGCAGAAGCCCACCAAAAGACAGTGAACAAAGAAAGCAAACCTGGTTTGCCGCGCAAAGTAAAACACAAGAAGGACTTTAAAAAAAGAAATGGCAAATAAACCCGACCGGAGCCAAAAGAAAAAGTATTTGGTCAAGCGGGTTTAAGTTTGAGGCTAATATATTAGCCTAAAACAATATCACGTTTATATAGTATAATCGCGGTAGAAAAGTTAGGGTAGATACCACTGCCACCAGCCAAGTCTAAATGTTAAAAGAGCGAAACAAGGCTCTAGGAGGTACAGATAAAAAGGGCTAAGGATTAACCCTTTCCAGTACTCCATGTAAGATGGGGTGTACTGGATCTGTGGTTAAATGACTAAGTAAAGGTAATGGCAACTTTACCCTTTTCTGGGGGACAATAGTCAGCCTCAGAAATGGAGTCGGTGGGAAGTCTAAAAGACAACCCTGTGTCACTGCACTGAAGCTGCTGTGTAACACACAAATGAAGGGGGCTACTGAAGTGGTGTACTCCTGAGTCCACAATCAAAAAAGCAGATGAAATACACATGGCAAAAACACAAGTATCAGTGGAAAAAAGAGGTACACTCTTTCCAAGTGAAAAAAATAACTTCAGAAATCCAGCAAAGCTGCTGGGGGACTCAGTAGGTGAGAGAAATTAGCCATAAAATGAGAATTCTCCCTAACACACGGCATAACAGAGAGGCTGCGCTCATTCTTATGTATGGTGCAGAAGTATGAATGGGCCAGTCGGACTGCACCTGTTAGTTCTTATTCTGTTTCTTGGTCTCAGATGGAACCACGCCTCACCCGGAACAGGGAAAACAAAACAAGGAGAGAAAACAGGGCAGGGACTCAACAACAAACCCCCTGTCACACTGTCCTCTGCAGACAACATAGCTAAAGCCCAGGAGGGGTTGGTGACCACCCCTTCTCCCTCTCTTCAGTGTCCCTTCTTGGGCCTCCTGCCAACCCCCAGTAACCCTTGAGGTGGCACGCTTGCTGGGCTGAGGTGAAATCTCTCAGCCACACATCACAAGCAGCCCACAGCAAGACAGGTCGCTCCGAGTCCCACGCGGGCCCGACTGGTTCCAGCCCACACTGTATGTTCGAAATGACAAAAAATGAGGGAAAAATAAAGCAACACATGTCATAGGATTTTCCGCTCCTCCTCTCACACTTCCCCCTCCTACATTGATGGTGCGACAAGGCAAGGGATAGAAGCAACAAGGCTCTATCCTTCACGAAGAGGTGCTGGCACTTGATACCAGCACCTGCCTACTTTTTCCCCTGGCTACCGACACAGCCCACAGACTGGACCCTGCGTAGGGGAGAGCAACGGCCTGCCAGGAAAAATGACGACCTCTGGGACATCCAGTCATAGAGGCCGCGTCACCGCCCTCCATGTTCCCATGTCACTCTGGGTTTCCCTCACCGCAATCTGCCTGCCGATTTTATTCCCACAGGGATGTTCATCAGCATAACTCTGCATGGGAATCTCCAGGCTACCCTCCTCTGGAATAACCTCACAGAAACCTGGTCTCCCTGCAGGTAGAGTGTACCATCTTCACCAACACGTCCCTCGCACCAGGAGCACACCGCAATGAGAGATTTATCCTGCCAAAATTAAACATGAAAACACAGTCCCAGGCTACACAAGATACCTGCATCCAAAGCAGGATTATGTATAACTGACTTGTTTTCCTTGATTCTACTTCTCACCCATCCTTCTCACAACTCTGTTCACTCTCATGATTTCATTTTCACTACTGATTCCTCTGAATATCCTCTTTCCACATTCTCCTTTCTTACTGTTATCAGTTTACACTCCTTACTTACAGTCTTTATTTACTGAGTCGCCTTTCCCTCCTAGCACCTGTGTTCGTTTATCTAATCCTCCTATATCTGATTTTTCTCATCTTTAACCTGATTTTTTGTTTTGTGTATTTATTTGGAAATGCACACCAAACCCTTCGGTAGCCGGGCGCAGCAATACAATGTGCAACAAGAAGTCTTAAGCTTGGTTACAGTGCTTAGCACAGGTATGTACAACAGATATGCAGGCATACAGAAGTAAAAGGCATAGCTAGTGTGTCAGGGGACACACTAGCTATGCCTTCATCTGCCCTTCATTCGTCTGCATGTCAACATCCCTTGACTGTCACTATGACTTTTATCTTGCTCTTACTTGAAAACCTTTTTACACCCTGGCTGACCACCTTCCCTTTGACCATGCTTCACTTTCTTCTCTTCACACTTCATACTTGAATTATGCTGGACTTTATCATCAATCTGGCATCCCTTCTCTTTCATCTCTCCCTCATGGTCTATTCTCCCATTGTAACAACCTCTTAGATCCCTGTCATCTTGACCCAATTTTGAACTCTTCCTCCTCAGATGTTGACTTTGATTATTACTTTAAATTGATATCCTAATACCCTAATTTATTTTTCCAGCTTTATTCCCTTTTCTGAAAAGTATCTCAGTCAGTCACTTAAGTGTGCTAACTCTACACATCCTTCACCTAGCATTCTTCAGACAATCAACTGTTTTCTTTCTTACCTAACCTTTTTTTTTAAATGCATCTCTCTCTCTACTGGTTTCTTTCCCTCATTCCGTAATCATGCGTTTATTACTTCTGAAATCTTCACTTGCTGCATTGTTTGCTTCTTATCACCTTCCCATTTCTCATCTTCCTATTTTTTTTTAAACCATGTAAGATTGCTGCCTCCTATTCCCAAGTATCTCTTTATCTTGATTCTAATTCTATGCTGCCTTCACTTCAATCAGGTTTCCATTCTGCTCACTCCATGAGACTGCCCTTCCACTTATCAACTTTCTTAACCCTTCTCACTGTTGTTGTTAGTTTCCTCTACTCATTCGTCTAGATTTGTCTGTGGTGTGTACCATCGGGGTTATTCTATTTTCTGTGTGTCCTCATGTTCTGTTGGTATATTGTGTTCAGCTCATTCCTTTCGGTTCAGTCCTAATTTCATGAGCTGGTGACTCCTCTCACATTCTTACTTTGCACTTTGCCATCCCACATGGCTCACTTCCTCTACTATTATATCTTAATACTATTCTCCACTCTTCTGATATTCTCTGATTTGCCCTTCATTGCCATTTCTATGCTGATGACTCTCAGAATGTTTTTCGTTTTCTTTTTTTTCAAGCAACTTCATGATTCACTCTCTAATTGTCTTTCTGCTGGCAAGCAAAGGATGCTCCCTCGTTCTTTCCTCTCGATTTTGCCAAAAAGAAGATTCCCTTCTCTACAGTTATTTCTTCAATTGATTGTTCTTCAAGCTTTTCCATCTTCTCCCTTCCTGAGTGTCTTCCTGTTTCTTCATCTGATCAGCAACTGATTGTCCTCTTAATCCATCACTTGATGAGCATGATTTAATTAGGATGTTTGTATAGTAAGGGACAGAATAAACAAACTGAGCAAACTAGTATTCAACACACAGAACACTAGATTACGCCAGAACACTAATTGAACAAAACATTATTATAAAGCAGCGTAATTTTTGAAAGATCAAAACGTTAGACATCAGTTGATAATCCTTTGGAAGCAAATTCCAGATCCTAAGGGGTAGACCAGAAAATCATTCATTGCCACTAGTTGTTCATTTCAAGCATGTCATAACCAATCAGTAGACTAACAATGAAGGCATATATTGTGAATGATTATGAGGGGAGAGTTTGTCAACAAGATATTGAATAGCGATGTCATACTAGGACTTAAAAACAAACAGTACACCTTAAACTGTACTGTAGGAAGCTAATGATCTTAGCTAGAAATAACATATTATAATTTGGAGTTCACCAGTGCTCCCACAACTACCTTTTATTTTCTATGAATAAAATTAAGAATACAACATACTATTGCTTAGAAAAAAGATCAGAAAACTCAGGATTGTACACTCACAAATGGTATTCTGTCTCTGAGATGTATAGACACACACACACATGCATGCAAAAATGCCAACAAATCACACACTCTTTTCACATATTGGACCTGACCAAGAAGGCCCACTTTCAGCTGTACCTCCTCAGAGGCATCCTCCCTTTCCTCACCATCCTCCAGAAGCTCAATGTCTCCAAAGTTCTGGTTCTCTCCAGGCTCGATTACTGCAACAGCCTCTTCCCAAATCTGCCTAACTCCTCCCTTTGCCATCTTCAACTAATCCAGAACAGGACTGAAAGACGTATCCGTGGCCTCAAGCCCAGGGAATGCATCTCTCCAGCCCTTAAATTGCTCCACTGGCTCCCTGTTGCTGAAAGGATCAAGGTCATGACCCTCTGCATTATCCACATGGCATTCTGGTGCCTGCGAACCCGCTGCATCCAACTCTCCCTCTAAATATCTCCCTCCTAGAGCCCTGCGGTTGTCTACCTCTAACTCTCTGCAGATCACACATTTTTCCAATCAGTGAGTCGGGGGGGGGCAGATCTCTCTAATCCACAGGTGCCTTCGTCTGGAATGGCCTCCCTGCCCTTCTCAGAATTGAGCCCAACCTCCTTAAGTTCTGAAGCTTGTCTGGCCTTGCACTTGGTCTCCTCCAACTCCTCCAAAAGAATTAAAATACACACACGCACAAATAGACACAAAGATGTGCATATTGAAGCAGGAAATGCCAAAAACCCAGAACAGAAATAACAAACACCATTCCATTATAGACAGCTCACATTTCAGGCTTTTTGCATATAAAATCCTGCATCCAGCCTATTTTGTGACTTGGTGAAATGGTCTCTCCTGCTTATACACCATGACAACACATGGACTGTTCAAGGAACCATTGCACTGCTATTTCAGCAGGATGATCCATGACCCCAGAAATGATGACATACCCTTGGAATTCCGAGTTCAATTTCATCATTCTTCTAGATTCTCTGGATAACTATAAATGGGATGACCTGCTTTACAAAAAGCCAAAACTAAAAATATGCTTTTTTAGACGGCTTACAAGCACAGAAAATACATTATAAAAAATATTCCTTGAAGGAACACAACAATCACTCCCACATGCAGGACCGCCAGTTGTTATACATCTGTCAGTGCCCTCATCTACTAATATCTCTCTCTCTTTCTTGTTCTCCCTCTGTCTCCCCTGCCGTTCTCTCTCTCTCTCTCTCTCTCTCTCTCCTCCCCTCTCTCTCACCCCCATTGATTTACAAAGTCAAATTCATCCTTAAAATGAGCAGTTTCTCTAAAAAATGTTCAACAAATTGAACTGAACATAAGGCTTTCAGATGGAAACTAATTCTAAAAAGGAGTTAATTTATTATAGCACTATTTTATAAAATTGCTTGTGATATTATTAAAGGTATTATTAGTATCAGATGTAAAAGTATTAGTCCTAGTAAGAGTATCAATAGTGGTAGTAGCAGTCATTTGGTGAATTATAGCAATACTTATTTTGCTAGTAGTCATTTGTACTGTGATTAACAATAATAATAATTATATGATGAAGCGGAAGAAAGGGTATGGATAAGCTAGGAGAACAATATATTATGGTGTACAATATTCAGAAGCAGAAGACCTGTGTCACTATAAACAAAGGCAGAGCATCTGAAATATAAGCATATCAGTTTCAGCGGCTTGACAAGGTTGGTTTTCACATAAAGTCCTCAGAATAGGAATCATAAAAAAGTTAACTTGAAAACTGTGCACTAGAAGATGGCATCGCCTCACAGTGTGCTTGAAACCCTCATGTGATAAATCAATTCCAGCAAGGACCAATGCAACATATGGGAGACATCCCAGTGTAAGAAGTCACGCTTATTAGAGTAATGTTTTCCGACACATTTCCAATTGATGGACTAGTTTTGGGAGCAATTACTGCTGGAGTCTTTCATTGAAGCTGTGTTCCCGTGAAGGGATCTATTCTAAGTAACAGACAAGAAGACAACGAAGCATTCAAAAACTGGGGAACATATGGCGGAACTCTGTGATAACAGGCATGGCAGACAACCGCCTTCACAGAAAAACATATAAGATGACTGCTTCACAATCTGTGCCTTTATTTTAAGCCTTTTCATCCAATACAGAAGAGCCCTCCCAAGTGTGCACTTTTTTCGCAATAGTTGGGCATAGTCCAACGTTAGATGAATAGCAAGCAAAGGTAGACTATTCTACAGCTATAAACAAAACACGTGTTAAACCACCCCTACCTGAGCAGTATTTGCTTACTGCAAGTCACAGAGGATGTTCCCGCCCATACAGAAGCATACGTCCCCTCCCTGGTCAATTGGGCTTCTCTGAAGGTTTGCTGAAGTTTTACATTTACCCCCAACAATTGAAGGAGACCCCCCTGCGCCCCTTCCATCCCCCACCATCCCTTGCTATATACCTCACCCCCAATTTATCATCTACCTGTTTGTACCACAAAAAAGCAATAAAATATGCAGCAAAAATGAATTTGGTCAAGTTGCCTTTCGGCAAAACTGTGTAATACCTTGAGTGGTCATATTGTGCGACAAAACTCTAATGCCACTATTTTATTTATTTTAATATGCAAGTTCCAGAGCTATCAAATTAAAATGCATGGTACCATTTTCTCTTGATTCCTATTCTTGTAATGTACAGCTTGCATTTGCCTTTTGGACTTTGTGCTCTCTCTATCTGTCTCTGTGTCTAGGACGGTGCTCTTTTTGCCATTAGATCTTGGATTCCATCTTTTTTCCACTTGCTTTTTCCTATGCCTTTTCTCTATGCAGTCAATGTTTTCGGATGTTCTACTTCATGTTGTGTCCTAATCTTCTTTCTCTTCTTATTGTTTTTTATGCAGTTATCTTGCATTTTCCTTCCCCCCTTTTGCTGTTGCCAATTTTTGGTTTTGGCGTATTTGGTGGCGATGGCCGCCTATGTACCACAGCATTGCTAACAGAAAAGAGTGAAGAAGGGGGTTTGGTAAGCAGGATGTCTGGTTGGCATGATAACTGGCAGTGCTTTAGGTAGGGATAGAACATTCATAGATTGTTACTTACAATCTCCCTGTGCCATTTAAACCAATGGTCACGCCTTTTAGAATGACTCTGCCAATCCAAAGACCTTTTTTGAGAGCATGTTCTTTCATCTCGTGTTTGGTCATGGAGTGATCCTTTGCAGTCATGTGTCTGTGTGCTCTGAGTAGTTCCTTTCCAGCTTCCTCTCAATATGGTGGTGCCCCCTTCCCCTGCCTTAGTGTCTTTGTGTGAGGTGTTTGTGTGATGAACTGTAGGCATTTATTTGCCCTGCCTTCCTTGCTTTTTTCGGCTTGGCTTGCCCCCTCAGCTCACTCTAGCTGGCACCCCCACCCTCTGCCCTTGACACTGCTCTGCTCCGCCATGCTCGTTTGGAAACGGGAAAGTTACTCGCCCAACGTGCACATGATGCCAGACAAAGTGCGGATCGTAGGTCGGGTTTGGCGTTTGGAGTCAGCCTTCCAGGGGTCAGATTACAGAAACTTTGCACCGGTACACGGGCAAAGTTGCACAGTATTAGCACTAGGGCAACGTTTGCCCTATTTTTTAAAACCCAAGGACATATTAGAAAACTATTGAACCATGACAACTGCACCTTGGCATTGTATAGCACCTGGGAAAAAATTGCCCTAGTGCAAGAAAGATACATTTTGGATGCGTTTTTTCACCAGGGCAAAGTTTGCCCTAGTGCTAATACCATTCTGTATTAGCACTAGGGCAAACTTTGCCCTGTTGCAATAATGCTGTTAAAATCTATCCTTTTGGCCAAAGAGCAATTTTTGCCCTGAAGCCTACACCATGCCAAACTGCACTTGTCATGGTGCAATAGTTTTCTAATATGTCCCAGTGTTTTAAAAATAGGGCAAACTTTGCCCTAGTGCTAATACCGTGCAACTTTGCCCTCGCACTGGTGCAAAGTTTCTGTAATCTGGCCCCAGGAGCTCAGAGTTGGGCTGGAGTTGGTGCTCTCTCCTGTGCTCTGGGCAGCTGGAACAGGGTCCAAATGGGCTCTTCTGGCTGCTGTGATTCATTCCCTTGGAGTGTTTTCAGATGATCGGGCAGTGCACTGGTAAGCAATAGCGGTGTCTGTCCGAGCACTGTCCGAGCACTTGTCTTCTGAATGCTTTCAGTCAGTATCATTATGAATCAGATGTCTTCATTAATGTACAGTTGTGTATTGTGCTGCTAAGTAAGAGCCTGATGCTTACCCCCTCTCCCCTAATCTCCCACACGAAATAACCTTTGTGGCTGGTACATTTCGGCATCCCATTGACACTTGCTCTGGGGGGGACGGGGGAGGGGGTTGCGTTTCTTTTTTGCGCCATAGCCCACTTTGTTAGCGTGCCAATTTACAGGGTAATTCATAGAATTTCGCACAAAAGTGGTGCACGCGGCTGGCGCACAGTGTCTCCATGCGATACACTGCGCCAGCCGCCTGCGATAAAATCCATTTCATCGCACAGCGTATTCATGGATTTTAGCCCCCAAAACCAGCCGTGGCGCAGAGTGGCACAGCGACCCTGCAGCAGCGCCAGTTACGCCCCCAAGAACGCCCACGCGCACGGAAAATCCATCAAAATCCCCAATTCATCGCAAATGTCTGCGCTAACCCTGGACCAGTTTACAGGGCTGCCAAACAGCAAACGGGTCAGTGTATTACTGGGCATGCTTGGGAAGTTTCACACGCGATTGGCCCTGTGCGAGTGGGGTACGTGTATAACTGGGGAGCGCGGGAAGTTTCACACGTGATTTCCGCAGGGTACATGTATTACTGGGGTGCGTGGGAAGTATCACACGCGATTTCAGCAGGGTACGTGTATTACTGTGGTGCGTGGGAAGTTGTACACGCGATTGGCCCTGTGCGAGTGGGGTACGTGTATTACTGGGGTGCGCGGGAAGTTTCACACGCAATTGGCCCTTGTGCGAGCAGGGTACGTGTATTACTGGGGTGCGCAGGAAGTTTCACACATGATTGGCCCTGTGCAAGCGGGGCACGTGTATTACTGGGGTGTGCGGGAAGTCTCACACGCGATTGGCCCTGTGTGAGCGGGGTACGTGTATTACTGGGGTGCGCGTGAAGTTTCACACGCGATTTCAGCAGGGTACGTGTATTACTGGGGTGAGCGGGAAGTTTAACACGCGATTGGCCCTGTGCGAGCGGGGTACGTGTATTACTGGGGTGCGCAGGAAGTTTCACACGCAAATTCATCAGGGTACGTGTATTTCAGGAGTGCGCGGGAAGTTTCACATGCGATTCCATCAGGGCACGTGTATTTCAGGGGTGCGCGTGAAGTTTCACACGAAAATTCAGCAGGGTACGTGTCTTTCAGGGGTGCGCGGGAAGTTCCACATGCGATTGTCCTGGGTAGGTGTGTTCCAGGGGTGCGCGGGAAGTCTTGCACGCAAATTCGGCAGGGTACGTGTATTTCTGGGGTGCGCGGGGAGTACTACACGTGATTTGGCCGTGTGGGTCCTCCCAGGTGTCCCCTCTACACCCTCCACGGCCCCTGCAGGCAGCCCACACCACAGGGGACTACCCTGCACCCCTGCTCATGTCCCGCAGGCAGCCCATCCACCATGGGCATGCCCCCCAGCCAAGCCACGTCACCTTGCACTACTGATCAACAACGCATGTCTCCCAGCACCCCCACCCCCAGCACTGTGGGGCAACTGCCAGCAGGCCCCCACTCATGTCCAACTCATGTCCCCCTGCACCCCCACCCCCAGCAGTCAGGGGCACCCTCCACCAGGCCCTACTCATGTCTCCAGTACCCCCACCCCCCAGCATCCAGGGGCACTCTCCACCAGGCCCCCACTCATGTCTCCCTGCACCCCCACCCCCCAGCATCCGGGGGAACCCCACACCAGGCCCCCACTCATGTCTCCCAACCCCCAGCAGTCAGGGGCACTATCCACCAGGCCCCCACTCATGTCCCCCTGCACCCCCACCCACCAGCAGTCAGGGGCACCCTCCACCAAGCCCCAACGCATGTCTCCCAGCACCCCCACCCCCCAGCAGTGCAGGGCACCCTCCACCATGCCCCCACACATGTCTCCCAGTACCCCCACCCCCCAGCATCCAGGGGCACTCTCCACCAGGCCCCCACTCATGTCTCCCTGCACCCCCACCCCCCAGCATCCGGGGGCACCCCACACCAGGCCCCCACTCATGTCTCCCAACCCCCAGCAGTCAGGGGCACTATCCACCAGGCCCCCACTCATGTCCCCCTGCACCCCCACCCACCAGCAGTCAGGGGCACCCTCCACCAAGCCCCCACGCATGTCTCCCAGCACCCCCACCCCCCAGCAGTGCAGGGCACCCTCCACCATGCCCCCACACATGTCTCCCAGCACCCCCACCCCCCAGCATCCAGGGGCACCCTCCACCAGGCTCCCACTCATCCACTCATGTCCAACTCATGTCCCCCTGCACCCCCACCCCCCATCATCCAGGGGCACCCTCCACCAGGCCCCCACTCATGTCCAACTCATGTCCCCCTGCACCCCCACACCCCAGCAGTCAGGGGCACCATCCACCAGGCCCCCACTCATGTTTCCCAGCACCCTCACCCCCCAGCAGTGCAGGGCACCCTCCACCATGCCCCACACATGTCTCCCAGCACTCCCACCCCCCAGCATCCAGGGGCACCCTCCACCAGGCCCCCACACATGTCTCCCAGCATCCCCACCCCCCAGCAGTGCAGGGCACCCTCCACCATGCCCCCACACATGTCTCCCAGCACCCCCACCCCCAGCACAGTGGGACACCCTCCACCAGGCCCCCACTCATGTCCAACTCATGTCTCCCAGCATCCCCACCCCCCAGCAGTGCAGGGCACCCTCCACCATGCCCCCACACATGTCTCCCAGCACCCCCACCCCCCAGCATCCAGGGGCACACTCCACCAGGCCCCCACACATGTCTCCCAGCACCCCCACCCCCAGCAGTGCAGGGCACCCTCCACCAGGCCCCCACACATGTCTCCCTGCACCGTCACCCCCCAGCATCCAGGGGCACCCTCCACCAGGCCCCCACTCACGTCCAACTCATGCCCCCCTGCACCCCCACCCCTCAGCACTGTGGGGCACCCTCCACCAGGCCCCCACTCATGTCCAACTCATGTCTCCCAGCATCCCCACCCCCCAGCAGTGCAGGGCACCCTCCACCATGCCCCCACACATGTCTCCCAGCACCCCCACCCCCCAGCATCCAGGGGCACACTCCACCAGGCCCCCACACATGTCTCCCAGCACCCCCACCCCCCAGCAGTGCAGGGCACCCTCCACCAGGCCCCCACACATGTCTACCAGCACCCCCACCCCCCAGCATCCAGGGGCATCGTCCACCAGGCCCCCACTCATGTCCCCCAGCACCCCACGCCCCAGCATCCAGGGGCACCCTCCACCAGGCCCCGACTCATGTGCCCCAGCCAACACGTCATCACAATCTAGATCCCTGGCCCTTATGGGCTGCCTCCACATGCCAAACACCCACCCAAGTATTGCATCCACCCACTTAGAAATGGCAATTATATGATACAACCCCAATGGCAAGTATGTAAATGAACACATTTCTCTCACATACACACAATGGGTGTCAGTGAATGTCAAAACCCATATCATGATATGCATGAAACCAATGAGATGATACTACACATTGAAGTTTGATGAAGAAAATGTATTAAAAGCAACATAAATGGAATCAAAAATAAACAAACGACAATGGGAATTAAAAACCAACAGCAGCATGTCCGTAAAATAAAGTAAAACCACAAATCATAATCCAAAGGAAAGGTGTCCAAAGTCACAGTTCAAAAAAGTAAATCCAATGGAAAATCCAAACCGAAAACCATTGCTCCATGGGTAAATTCCAAATAAAAAAATAAAATCCAACACTCAACTATATACAGATAAACAATCCAGGGTCCATGATCGCAACAGAAGAAATGAAAACTATCCAATAATACTACCTAATAAAAAAACTATATACAAAAATGCGGTCCATTGTCCAAAAGGTCAAAAAAATATAAAAAGCAAAGGAAACCTAACACTAACTACATAACTATTTACAAGGGCAGCGGGCTAGTCCGACGGCTCACTTCTGGATGTTCCGGGCCAGGGCATCATCGAACTCCTGCTCAATGTCCCGGAGGCGGTCCTCCTCCTTGGCCCCGAGGGTCCGCAGGGCCGACGACATGTTCTCCTCCAACTCCCTGCGGATTGCCTTGAGGCACTCGGCCCGCCTCAGGGCCCTCCGCATGGAGTTCTCCACCCTGACCATCGTGAGCCGTGCCTCTTCCGCCCGCTGCCACTCGGCATCTATGGCGTGGCCCAACCGCTGCCACATGGAAGACACTTCCCGTCCTGGGTCATCCTGCCCTCCGGCCGATGCCTGCCCCTCCGATGTCGAAGGCCCCGAGCCATCATGGCTCCCACCTCGTTGCTGCTGCTGCTGTGCCTGTGCCCATGCCCTGGCTCCTGCTGCCTGCACATCCTCCACCGGCCGGGGTGCAGTCGTTGATGTGGCCACCCCTGCTGGACGTCCGACTCACGACTGTGGCAGGGATGTGTCCTCCCCCAGCCTGGCCGCACCGTCAGAGACAGCTCCACAGGGCACCCAGGTGACAAATGGGTGGAAAGATGGCACGGAGGACGACTGGCACATAGGGTGTTCAGTTGAGGAGGGGGTCGGGACAAGCTCCAGCAAACGGAGGAATCCGGCCTGGGTGACCTGTCCCAGTAGGCCGACGCGGTCAACGAGCCATTCGAGATGACGTGCAGTCTCTTCATGAAAAGACTGCAGGTAACCTTGCATGGCCCGTTGACGCAACGCCACACCAGTCAGGACAGGCTCAACCCGTACCTGGATAGCCACGTCCGCAGGCAGAGGAAGGCCAGTTGTTGTAAGCTCATCCCGTGCCTGAAAACGGGTCTGGACCTAGGCATCCCTGCTGGTGCAAGATGATGCAGTGACCGGATCAGGGACAGGATTGCACACAGGCACCTCCGCGACAGCCTGTGCTGCCTCCTGTCCCTGGTCCTGCACTGCACCACTAGCACCAGTGGAATCCCCACCTCCAGACACCATCTGTCGCTTGCACGGCCTCCTCCTCTACCAAACCCCCCACCAACCTGGATGACTCCGTGCCATCTTCCCCCGTTGGGCCCTGTGGGGTCCCAGCTGCCCCTTCTGCTGCCGAGGAGTCCAACTCTGACCTCCGCTTCTTGGACCTCCCCCTGGCAGCTGCGGCCTGGGACGCGGCACCGGACTCCTCACTCCCCGACGAGATGACAACCTGGGAGGGGAGCCGGGCCTTGCATCTCTGGCTGGCGGTACAATCCCTGCCGCTGTGCTCCACAGCACCTTCTCCGCCCTCTTCATCAGTTGACGCTGCAGACTGGGAGAAATAAAACACAGGCATCAGGGCACTGTACAATGGACACATACACACATGACAGTTGTACATGAGTGGCATTTGGAAACCTCAGACATGGCATCACATTCGCCAACACACATGTCATTTCAACTCGCACACATGAGCCATACACAGCCATATTGCAACAGCCAGCACCAGCCATACACATACAACAGCATGAGCAGGCAAAGGTGAGCCAGACATCACATGCAACACAGGGAATGCACTACACATGCACACACACCACCACACTTGCATGCATGTGTACACCTCTGCCAACTGTTGCAGTGTTCAGATTGGCTTCCATGTCACATCTGCCAATCAGGCTTCCACATCCCGCTGTCACATGCATCCATTTTGCATCACTGTTGCCCCCTTGTCAAATACACACACATGCACATGTACACAGTGCTGATACATGCAGCTGAAATCAACATCCAGGTGTGACATCACGAACATGCCTAATTACATACACATTCATCCAAACATGTGTGCTCACACATCTGCATTTGGCATGCAAGCCTACACACACAAGCACCATCCATGTCTCACACATGAGAGCACTCGCATGTGTTAGCCTCATGGCCCTGTACACCCCCCCATACTTGGCCCCATAAAAACACATGTGCAACCTGCACACTACTGGCACACCACCACACGCACAGCTTACAATCATGATGCATGTACACTTACCGCTCGACTCCAGATGGGTCTGCCTCTCAAGGACCTGGACGTGGAGCGCTGGGGATATGCGTTCCAGGACCCTCATCTGATCGTCCGACAAGTGGCCCGGCGCCGCTTAGCATCCACTGCCTTCAAGAGGCGCCGGGCCTTGTTGAGGGTCCTGGACCTGAAGTCCTCCCAGCGCTTCTTGACATGATGGAATAGTCGGACTGCCACCCCCTCCGCGTTGATGGCAGTCACAATGTCCATCCAGATCCGAGTCCGTCCTTCCTTGTCGGCGCGCAAACTTCCGAAGAGGGCATCATACTGCCCCAGGACTTACTCCACCAGGACACCAACTTCGGTGGCAGTGAAGCTGGTGCCCCTCTGCCTCTCTGGCCGGGGTTTGCTAGTGGTGCCAGATGTTGCAGTGCCCGACATGACAACCCCAGAGGCAGGAGTGGATGGGCAACTGGGTCCTGGGGCTGGTCTGTGGAGCGATGGAATCCCAGTCGGGAGTCTTCGGTTCCAGCAGGGGTGGTCACAGCAACAGCACCCCTGACTGATGTGCAGGCAGCAAAGGGCAGGGCACGTGGGCAGTAGGCAATCAGGCAGCAGCAGATGGCAGGTGGGAGCATGCTCGGGGCTCTGGGGGGCAGTAATTCTGGGCAGGAGTGTGGTCTTCCGTGTGCTTGCGCGTGGCCAGCTTGATACGGAGTGATTTGCACGTGAAAATCAAGCACGTCTGCGTGTAATTCGAGGAAAGGGCCTTAGCGCGTAAGCGCGTCAGCACACGTACGTGAATTCATTGGCCCAAAGGCCCCCAGCGTGTAGGCGCATCTATGACGTTACGCGCACGTGCGTTTTCCATGGCGCGTAGAAAAAATAAACACGTCAGAGTGTCATAGCGTGCAATTGGTGGAAAGGGCCTCAGCGCGTATGCGTGTCTGTGACGTGCGTGCGCGGGCGTTTCCCTATGACTGCACGTAAGAGTGTCAGCTCATGTATTTGGAGGATAGGGCCTTAGCGCGTACAGGTGGAAGTGACGCTGGACGTGTGGGCATGTTTAAAAGGTACGTGTAGAACGCCATTTCCTTGTACATGCTTTTCGTTGAGAGCGAGTGGGTGAAATCTGTACTTCTTGTCAGTTCACACGCGATTTACTTCACGGCGTTCCAAGTTCGTACTCCCTGTTACCTCTGACAGTTTTTTCTCTTTTTGTCTTTTTCCTGGGCCTGTTTCCTCAAACAGCATTCACTTCTTCTGTTGTCCTGTCTCCTCAGACAGCGTACAATTCTTCTTTTGGCGGGGGTGTTGCCAACGCGCACACGCGCGTATTTTTCACGTGATTTTTCCTGGCAGACGGTGAGTCGCGCACGTATTTAACATCTGTACTTGTCCTGTGTGTTGCGTACCCCTTCTGTGGTCAGTCTAGGCTGCGTGTGACACGCATACGTTAATTTTTGTGTTTCTGGGTGCCAAAGCATAGTGCAGGTTTATTTTTCCACGCACGTGGTCTAGGAGGGGTTGCGTGCACATTATCTCCCTTTTTTGGGGTGCCTGTGCGTTGCATGACCCGTCATCTTCCCCTAGGGGTCACATACAGCCTTGCTAGAGCACTAGGGTACGAATTCCATCTAGTACCCTACCCCTTTGACCCCCAATTGCCCAGGACAATAGTTTACTGCAACTCCCATACGCACAACAACATCAGTGCCATGGTTGGGAGGCGAGCACGCGGTAAGGGTGGCAAAGGTGGCCGAGCCACAAGAGGTAGCCGTGGTGGATACGGTAGGGGACGTGGCCGGGACTTGCAGGGTGCCCCTAGCCCCCCATGTGTGGGTGACCAGTCAGGGACACCCATGCCCCCCCCCCCTTGGTTGAGGGTAACGTGGCTGACACCATCCCTGCTCAGCCCTTGTTGGACCAGCCCATTGTGGCACCAGACCTGGCACAGGGTGACTCCATTGCTGACTTCCAGGTCAGCAGGTCTAGGCCACGTGTAGCAGTGCACGTTGGTGTCACCAGGCAATGTGGATCAGGGGCAGCTATGTCATCTGCTACCCCGAGTAGGCAGGGTGGGGAGGTTGCAGCTGCGGCTCCATCCACCCCAGCTCTGTGTCTCCCAGCCAGGACAGTGTTGGTCCCAGTCCATCCTGCTGACGTTCCCCCTGACTACATCACACTTCAGCTAATGCCTGCACCAAGTCCCATGGTGAGTGTTCATTCCCACACTCCTAGTCCACAGTCCACCGGGGCTCCTGCCCCTAGTGTCCAGAGCGGCGTAGGACACTCAGGATCCCCACCACCTTCCAAGCGGAAGAGGAAGAGTGCTCGTCCAGTACAGGCTGATGCCCCAGACACGGCTACACAGTCCAGCCCACCAAGGAAGCCCA
This sequence comes from Ambystoma mexicanum, assembly GCF_040938575.1. Classification (NCBI taxonomy): domain Eukaryota; kingdom Metazoa; phylum Chordata; class Amphibia; order Caudata; family Ambystomatidae; genus Ambystoma; species Ambystoma mexicanum. Next base: position 941,234,541 of record NC_090936.1, read on the forward strand.
GCTTCAATCAGGCCGAACTTGATGCACTTGTGGAGTATGTGTCCGCACATGACAGCGAAATGGTGATTACTGCAGGATGCAAGACCACACCTGCACAACGTCAGGCACACTGGCAGACCATCGCGGACATCATAAGTGCCCTTGGATTCGTGAGGCGCTGGATTGCTACAAGCTCTGGAATGACCTGAAGCGCAGGGCAAAGAAAAAGCTGGCCTCAAGTCATGCCGCAACTCTAGTGACTGGAGGTGGGTCTCCAGCAGAGGACATAGAACTCACTCCACATGAGTATGTTGCTGGGACCTACGTCATGGAGGAACAGATCCAAGGCGTGGGAGACCTGCCAGATTACGAGGCATTGTCCAGTGAGTGCACATGCATGTGTGTGTCATCTATGTGCATGGTGTGTGTGTGAGGGCTTCTGATTGAGTGCCAGGTGAGGGTGTGTGTGCCTGAGTGGTATGGGTCACCCATGTGCTTCATCCAATACATTCTGCGCACCAGGATTTGGGTATTGCAGTATCCCTTCTGGCAACAGTAGACATTCAGCCCAACCTCACGCCAGTTGCCCTTGAAGTGTCATCTTGCCACAACATAGTTGCGTATTATTCTGTGTTCATTCAGGCTGATTGTTTGCATTCGACCACTTTCACTAGGCATTTCTCAGTCCTATTGTCACATGTGTGACATGGCTATGGTACATGCCATCTGTGCAACATGCAGCAAATGTGTTGGTCTTCCATCTTGGTGTCATCAATGTGTGCCATTTGCCTCCCCTTCATACGCAGTGACGGTGCATGCATGGGAGGGTTATAGTCATGTGGGACATGTGTCAATGAAGTACTGTTTCTGTTGCTTCTCAGCCCTAATTGTGTGCCATGGTGCTAATGCCTGTTCCCATTTCTTTTCTTTCATGTCTTTGCAGGGGATGACGCACTTGATATTGCTGGGGTTGTGGAGATGGGGCAGACCCAGGAGGGGTCTCAGGCCCGACTGGGCACCAGTGAGGGACGTGGTGTGGTGGTGGGTGGGAACCCACACTTGCTGCAGACCATCATCTCAAGGGGTGTCTCGGGGTGCACCTCCCCCGAGCTCTATTCAGGTGTCGATTCGGATGATGAGACCTATGTGCGGCCGCAGGTAAGTGTTCCTGGCAGGGATTCTGTACTGTCCAACCCACCTGCACCAGGGGTAGAACCCTCAATGGGGATGTCAGTGTTGGTAGGTCCGCCTTTGGTGGTTACGGATGCAGGGTCACACTCCGCAACATCTGATCCTGTTCCTGGGCCAGCAGATCAGAGGGGGAATGCAGTCCTGCAGCCTAAGGCAGTGCCAGCACAGCAAGGCGCAGTTCGCCTTGCCCTAGACAGGTGTGGTGCCCGCCGACGCGGTGGCTGTACGCCACCTGGCAATACCACATGGGAGCAATCCATATACGGTATGGCAAACCAACAGGCAGCATCATCTGAGATGATGGCTCAGGCCATGGATAGGGTGGCCACTTCCATTGTCCCCCAAGAAAGGCTGATGGAACAACTACAGAAGGCAACAGACTCCATTTGCCAGTCACACAGGGAGGACATGTTGGCGTCCAACAGGGAAAGGCGGGCGGCACTGGAGACTCTGCGGGAAGCCATTTCTATTGAGTCCCAGGGCCACAGGGAAGCCCTGAGGGTGGAACTCCGTCAGCTCAGGGTGACTTCGGTTGAGCTTGAGGCTTCAACTGACACGAGGACGGAACAGCAGCTGGAGCGGCTCACACGTACGCTCTCAGCTGAGATGCAGGCAACTAGGGAGGAGGTCCGGGCATCCCGTGAGTTGTTGCATGGGGACCTCTGCACGATTATCCTCCAGAACCAGACCTTCCACACCTGCATGCTTGCTGCCATGGAGGACCAGACGAAGGCTTTGCGTGGGCTGCCTCCCATAGTTCCACCACTTCCTGATGCAGCTGCAGAGGGTGAGGAGAGCGACAGCAGCGAATCTCTCACAATAGGGTAGGCGTGCAGGCCATGAGCCCATGGAGGTGTTTTTTTTTTCGCAAGATCCACACAGGTGGGTTTTGGTGTGCACCCTGTCTCCGGACCTCCTGGGTGGCCTCCCCCACACCCCCCCCTGGCCCATTCATGGCCATTTTTGATTTTTGATTTTTTTGACAGTGTGTTGCCTTGTGTGGCTCCTGTGGGCATACGCTGTATTGTGGCTGGGCACATGCAGGCTTGTCCTGAATTTGGGTTAGATGCTTGGGTTTGTGTGACACACACCCCTCCTGCTTCCCATTTCCATGGGCTTGCAAAGGGTGTGCCCAAGTGACATTGACTTACACAGTGACGTTGGACTCCCATTTGATGTGTGGGCAGTCTGTAGTCAATACTGTGCATACATTCCTAGTGCATATTGTTGTTGTATTGTACACTGCATGGTGTATTGATATGTGCCTCTGCATCCATCACATCTTCCTAATTTGCAGGTCCATTTCTCATGTCTTCACAAGGCGGTCTACTTTGGAAATGGAGTCCATGTTGTCGGCAGTGCACCTACACTTTTGCGTGGCGCTAACATTGTACAGTTGGAAGTGTTCGAAGTGCTGGCATTATCAGGTAGTGAGACTACCAATTTTTTTAATCCGTACTGTCATGTTTATGGTAGGTTGGAGGTTGTGTAGGTGATTAGTATTATTGGTAAATATTTGGTAATGTGTGTTGTTGGTCCTGCATTACTGTGAGCATTTCATGTGTGGCCAGTTTCCATTAGAGACACTGTAGTTTGTGACACTTGTGTCATGTTGTGGGGATTAATTTGTTTGCTCTCACATAGCATGATATGCATGGTGTGTGGTGTGGCGGTGCCGGGGAGGGGTTGGGTGACATGGCACTGTTCTCATGTTGTATTTAGCAAGTGGGTATTCATTTTTGCTGCATAGAAGTGTGTCTTTTGATGACACTGCATTGGTGGCGTTTGTGTAGGTAGGGATGCACACATTGTGACACTTCCAGGTGAAAAATCTCAGGCTGCTATGGTTCTGGCAGTTGACTGTCCCTTAATTCATCAGAATTGTCAGATTGAGTCATCATTGATTGTCAGATGGTATGTGCCAGGGCTGTGTGCACTCCACAGGGGTGTGATTTCTATGTGAAGTAATTAGCCACCAGCTGCGTACGGGCTGCCTCACCCCGCGCCCTTTCCCCTCCCATGCGCAGCATGTCCACAGCCAGGCCCCGGCGTGTTGCAACATTGTGCAGGACACATGCTGCCACTATGATCCTGCACACTACTGGGGGAGCGTATAACAGCTGCCTGCCAGAACGGTCTAGGGAGCGAAAGCGTGACTTGAGCACTCTGAATGTGCGCTCCACTATGCCCCGGGTTGCAATATGGGCTGTGTTGTATCTTACCTCGGGAGGCGTGATGGGGTTCCAAATTGGCGTCATCATGTGGGTGCTCAGAGGGTAGGCACTGTCCCCTGGGGAGGTGGTGATGGGGATCATTAGTGGGGTAGTGACATTACTCTGTATCTGTCATGCATGCGTGTGCTGTGGCATTTATACTCACCAAGCAGCCATGCATCGCCATGCCGCCCAGCTTCCATGTCCCGGTTTAGGGTTGACATCCTGTAAATGAAGCTGTCGTGGGTGGACCCTGGATAGTTGGCATATTTTTTTTTTTTTTTTAATTGTATCACAATTTTTACAAAAAAAGAAGGAAGATCAAAAGTCCTTATGACCTTGAATTCATCCTGATTTAGTTCCTTTACTTGACTTGATCTCAGTCCCGATTCTCAGATGAGGAAGAAAAAGGGACTTCGACGTGATGTGATTTTTGTATGTCTTTGGGGATTGGACTTCCCTTCGCTTGTTCGATCTGTTACAAGTTCAGAGCTTTGAAAAACAAGGTCACTCCGATGACAAAGCGCCTGTTGTTGCCACCGGACAGCATGGCCCATAGATCTTCCATGTCTAAGGTAGAGTAGTTCTTCAGTTGGTCTGCAAGGAATCGATGTCGTTCTGTCATCAGACCTGCGCATTCAAGAATCAAGTGTTTCGTGGTTTCTATTTTGTTCTCGGTTTTGCAGAAGCGACAGATGTTCGTTTCAGCTTGCTTGCGTATAGCCAGGATTTCATTTGTTTTCAGTTGGTTTAGTTTAAACCTCAGGAACAGTCGGCTTAACCTCTTATCAGGGAATTTCTGAAGATAGCCTCGTACCGCGTCTAACTTCATTGGAACACATGGGATATTTGCTGTCATAGAATAAGTATTGGCGACTTCTTGAGTGTTAATCCAGTCCAATTCCTTAAAGATGGTCAGATTTCGTTCTTCCCAGATGGAGAGCATACGATTGTCGCCGTTTTGGATTTCCTTTCTAATGAGGTCCAGAACTTTTACTTCAGACTCGTTGATTACTTTCCGGTACAACATAAGGCTTGCTCTCATTTTTATTACTAAGAGAGATGGTAAACACAGTTCTCTTCTTATTAAGGCAATAGGGGTGCAATTCGCCAGACCCAGAACTGACCGCCAGAAGTAGCTTTCAAATTTCTCCCAGATAAAGTCCGGAGCCAATGGCATTGCGTCCATGCCATAAGTCAGGGCCGGCACCACTTTGGCCTTGAAGAATCTCAACGTTGGAACGATCGAGAAACGGCTTGCGCGGTTAGGCTCTTCATTTTTGACCATAGTGCTTCTTGCATAGTTTTTTCCTCTTTGTCATTACTTATCATAATTCCCAGGTATTTAAATGCTTTTACTGTTTCCAGGTTTTGCCCCTCACAGTGCCATGTGAATTTTTGTTTTTTCTTTGCAGACTGTCCAAGAATGAGGATTTTCGTTTTGTCTTTGTTTAGCCTTAAGTTGTTCTTTTCCATGAATACCACCAGGTTGTCTATTTGGCGCTGTAAGCCAAAGATCCATCAAAATAATGTCATCGGCATAGAGTAATCGTTCTATCTTAGAGCCGCCTAATGATGGAGGAAAGTGTCGGATCGCTGCACTTGATTCACCAAAGTCTGCGATATAAGAATTGTATAACGTAGGCGCCAGAGGACAGCCTTGCTTTACGCCTCTTGAGGTCTCAATTTCTTCTGATAAGCGCCCCTCGGCGCTGAGACGAACTCGGATGGAGGTTCCTTGATGTAGTGCTTTTATTGGCTCAAGAATTGAATCCGGGCAGTCTTTGGCTTCGAGTTTTGTCCAGAGACGTTGTCTATTGACCTGGTCAAAAGCTTGGACCAGGTCAATAAAGACAACGTAGATGGAAAAGCCACCTTGTAAGACTTTGGCTTT